>NC_071670.1:60795000-61995000 GCF_028554725.1 Zeugodacus cucurbitae
TAACTCTGCTACTTCGCGTGCTTTTTTCTTCACGCACACACGTCAATTGTATATTTCTTTAAATTATTCATAAGATGCAAATGCTGTCAAGCAAATAGAAAAAGAAAGAAAAACTTTGAAATTTACTTCGGCAGTTGGTTGTAGGGGAGTTATATTCGCGTAGCACTCAAAGCCAAGCAAAAGTTCGAAAGCTTTTTCTGTGTCGCCTGAAGCATTGCTGCAGTGAACTACTTTGACATTACAATTTTCGAAATTCCTCATGCGCAGACGCAGGCCTGGCTAGCGGTTGTGGGTGAGCGCATATTTCATAATAGAGAGCCCACGTTTGAGGTAGGTTCGAGACGCTCTCTGTTTTCTTTTGCTTTCAAACGACGCTGGCATTTTTGCGCGGGACTTTTCTGTGCGGGACAACTGTCAAAAGCTGTTGAGGCTTTGTTTTTATTTCTATTTTTTATTATTATTGTTGTCATTGGTATTTTGTTTTGATTCCAAAAAGTGCAAGCGAAATTCGAAAAGAAGCTGTTGAGGCTTTCCAAATGGAAAGAAAAATAAATAAAATAAAACTAAATGAGTCTTTGGTTGGTTAGAATTTTTGCTCGTAAGAACAACATGAGCTTTAGCCTCCATAATTGATATTTATTTGTGTCAGCGAGTATTTGAAAATGAATAAGCACATATAGCATACAGTTAGTGTGTCAACGCCGCTACTCAAATGTCTCTTGGCTCTTCGCTCGCCGCCGATATTCATGCCTAATCAAATTCAATTGAAGCCATTCTTTGCGGTCATATGTTCTACATGTGTCTATTTTTTCTTTTATTTTTTTTTAATATTATTTATTTTATTTTCAATATTTACTTTGTTCCATTTCCACTTCATCGCTAGCAGCTCCATCATTTGGCGGCACTTTTGCCACAATTTATTGTCGCCAGCTCGTTCCATTTGCCGTTGCACTGCACGCAGCCACATTTTGTGTTTGTCATTTCCAGTTCCGTTTGTCCCAGCGCATTGGCCCAAGCTTACACTTACATATGTCGTAGTCCACATGCCACAATGTTCCGCTGCGCTGCGCTCACTCTTGTTGCTCGCATTAAATTACAATTTTCAGTTTTATTTTGACCGCAAAGTCTAACGGGCGGTTTTACTGTGTGGTGCTAAGCAAATATTATTATTATTTTTTGATGAAAACCTTTTTCTCTGACAACACAAAAAAGTTATATCCTTGCCATTGTAGCTGGTGTATAAAGAAGTAGTGAAATTTTTGCCAAAAATCAAAATGAGTCGCTGTTTTCAAAGTAATATTTTGCTGTGTGTACTCGTATATAAAAAGTGGTTTCATTTGTGACATTCTCTTCGTAGTATGCTGTACATTTTCAAGGATAACGATGTGTAGCACTCACTTCGTTGAGATAAATATAATTAGTGTGTAATAACGGTATTCATAATTGCGGTAACGCGTCGAAGCATCTTTTAATGTGTGCTTTGCAGTGTCTACTGTGCTGTGGGGGTTGAAGGATATGCATATTCGCAGTATGAATTAGGTTGATTTCTATATGAAAATAAATTGTTTAAAAAAATACTAAAAGGTTTTGAATGTGTTTTTCAAGTAGAAAGCCTATGAATTTTATTACTTATTCTCTAAAGTTCTACACTAAGTATTTATATTTTTTCTGATTTTGATTCTTATATATCTTCATAGTTCCTATTGAAATGGACATTATAACAACAAATTGTAAAATACAAGAATCACCAAAATGTGATTATGTTCTGTTTCTCTACATTTTATATTTCCCCACAATTGATCTTTCTGCGAATTATTTGTTATTTTCGAAGTACAAAATTCAAAGTATCAAACGATTTGAGATTATTTGATGGCATATATACAGGTTCTCTAAAGTATGGGTACTCAGTTGTATGTCATCTGAACTTTCTTCTGAAGAGCTGGGTAATTACCGGTAGAGCTCACATAAAGCTTTATCTGCGGATTATGAACATTGGTTTGTAGATACAATAAAAGCTTAGATATTAAATCTGTATTGCAGTTCTCGATCCCAAAGAATCAACAAGTAAATATTTATTATATTTGATATATGTATATAATCATTGATGAGTTCACTATTTTCTTCTCTTTTTCTCCTCTCCAATATCCTGTTTGAATGATCCGTGATTCTCGGAACGCAGATCTTTATTCTCAAAATTTTAAAATTCATTCCTCAGACTTTTTATACATTCGCAACAAAGTTGCTAGAGAGTATTATAGTTTTGTTCACATAATGGTTGCTTGTAACAGCCAAAACTAAACGAGTTAGATATAGCGTGATATATACCAAAGTAATCAGGGTGAAGAGTGGAGTTCAAATGCGAGTGTCTGTCTGTCCGTCCGTCCGTCTGTGCAAGCTGGAACTTGAGTAAAAATTAAAATATCTTGATGAAACTTGGCACACTTTCTTTGCACAATAAGAAGGTTGCTTTCGAAAATGAGCAAAATCGGGCCACTGCCACGCCCACAAAATGACGAAAACCGAAAACACATAAAGTGCCATAACTAAGCCAAAAATTAAGCGATGGAAATAAAATTTGGTATGGAGGATCGCACTATGAAGGGGCATATTTGCATGTAATTTTTTTGAGGAAGTGGGCGTGGCCCCGCCCCCAAATAAATATTGTACATATCGCGCAAACCAATAGAGCTATATAAACCAAATTTTCTGCAGTCGTTTTTTTAGTCACTTCTTAATACAATCCAAAAATGAAAGAAATCGGATAATAACCACGCCCACCTCCCATACAGAGGTTAGGTTGAAAATTACTAAAAGTGGGTGAACTCACTAACGAAAAACGTCAGAAACACCAAATTTCACATAAAAATGGTAGATGGAAGCTGCACTCAGATTTTTTTACAAAATGGAAAATGGGCGTGGCGTCGCCCACTTATGGGTCAAAAACCATATCTCAGGAACTACTCAACCGATTTCCATGAAACTTGGTTTGTAATAGTTTCCTTACCTTCCAATAATATGTTGTGAAAATTGGCCAAATCGCTTCACAACCACGCCTACTTCCTATATACCAGAACTTTGAAGGCGATCTGAATCGTTAACTTTACAATATATAAAGTAAGCACTAGTGAAGATATCGGTGCAGAACTTTGCACAAACACTATGTTTATAGTGTGGCTGCCCCATTCCAAAAATCGCCGAAATCGGACCATAGGTTTTTAAGGCCCCATATATCGAACATGATGACCTCGGTGCTTCTAACCTAATATTAAGGTTTCCAACTTTCAATGGACTTTATACAATATATATGATGAATATGTGGGTCAAATTGTGTATTATATAATATAAATAAAGTTTAAGAAATAAATTGCGAGAGTATAAGTGTTCGGTTACACCCGAACTTAGCCCTTCCTTACTTGTTTCTCATTTTTTTGAATAGCCTGTAATTCTCTGAACTCATATCGCTGTTCTCAAAATTCATTCTTCAGACTTTAATATTTTGATTTTTTATATGTGGTGGTAGGATCTATAATTATATCAATATTGGCTCAGATAAGAAGAAAGAAGTTTAAAGAATAGCATAATAAGATTATATTTTTATGTGTGGTTTTTGTAATAGAACAGCTTTAAGGATAATGAAATAAATGTTTAGAAAAAAATGTGGAAATTAAAAATATCATCGATGACATCAGTATTTGAGACCTCCAATTAGATAGATAATTGTATGGCCCTAGTATGATTCATCAAAAATTTGAGATTTCGGCCTTTACCATAGACGTTGACGTAAGAATTGTCTATAACTTTCAGACGTCCATCGGAATTCAGTTATGTCCAACAGAGCTTATTTCTCGAATAAGACATTTCCATGAATTAGGTCAGGTCAGGTCAGAGGTACACTTCGATGTGGTGAATATGGATTTCGTAGTCTGAGCTTAGTATAATGTATCACGTCACTATATGCATAGGTGCTATAATATTCGAAGCTGATACTCGAATAAGCCTGCTTCTGTTCAATTTTGTCAAACAATCATTTGAAGACAGACCATGTAGCCATATCCAATCAGTTTGGAATCTAAAACTCATAAAATCAATAAAAAAGTGTTAAATAGCCCAGCATTATTAAGCTACCACCATAGTGAAGCCTTTAGTAATTTAGCGCTTCCTTCTTTCTTCGTAAGCTTCATTACTGTTTTACGCTCTACTATGCACATACCCTAAGGGTTTCTCTTAATGAGTCGGAACCTTGCCTATACTAACCTAAGGAGCAATCCTTGTGACCGCGTGCGATTTAAGTTGATTTTCTATATCATTTTTCCTCTACTTTGCCTTTGTACATATATAAGAAGCTTGTAGTATAGATACTTGTATTATATGTATTTGTTATTCCAAATATTCCCGTGCTTCAACTGTTGCATGTTCTCACACACTATTTGTTTTTCATCAGTTTGCGTTTACTATATACCACTACAAAGGCAACAACACCAAAAATAAATGTAAACACTGAATACACGAAAAGATAATTGGCGCTTCGGAAGCAGGAAAGAATTGTCGCCAACTAGCCGTAACCGCAAAAAACGAAACGACGCATATAAACTCGCTAAAACCCTGTAGGAAATGTTGTTCATTTTAAAATTTGTAAATATACAAATTTCTTAAAAGAAAATTTCAAGATAGTAGAGAGAGCTTTTTCTCGTGGCAGAAGTGTTTTATATGATATAAAAAATTATCAAGCTATATTCTTTCCAATATTATCTTTTTACCTTATATTTACCTTACAGTTCTTTTCGTTTACCTTTCCGAAGAGCTTCGCTAGTAATTATAGTATGTGTTTACAGTTATGAGTACTATGCGGCTCGTCGACGCGTTAACATGTCTTCTCGTCGTCGTCGTCGTCAGTAGAATCCGTAGTAAAAGTTCAAGTTGCTTTTCATAGCAAACGGCCTTGAGGTGTCAGGATATTAAAAGTACACACACTCACACATATACATATATATTTAAACCAACACTTGTGTTGTAAAAATTGCTTGCCATCACGAGTTTGCGCTTCTTCACACATTTATATTGTCTGCATTTTTTTCCAGCATCACCTGAGTTTCCACTGAGAGCTTGGCAGTAGCCTCAACAGCCCCACTTGGTCACTTTTGATATGCAGCATCCGTGTGCCGGCAATTGTCATCATCATCATGACCATCATCATAACAATCTTATACACCAACATTCAACGGCACGTCTCTCTTCTCCGTTCTTGCTTCTCTCCACCTGGTCTTCTCTCATATGTTGGATATGTTTTTCTCCATCTACTATTTGCTTTCCACCTTATTCGTTTATTTGTTTGTTTTGATTTGCTATTTCATAAGTGTTGGTGATGAATGTTGTTGTTTGGTTTGCGGTCGCTTGGCTTCCCAGCATCTGAAACCACACCATCCACCCATTTGTATTTGCAAGCGCCTCAACTCCTGCTTTTGCTTTGCTTCACAGTGTGGCACAGAGTTTAATGCGGTTTGCCGAGTGAAACCATCAATGTGTGGTATGAGTACTCACTGCCGTTTGAAGCTTGTAGTCAAGAACCGGTATTCCCACAGTCGCCGATTCTGGTAAACCCGCTCATAATCTACATATGAGTATTGATATTTGTTCGAATGGTGTGTAGGCGTGTGAGTCACTTCTGTTGCAATTTCAGTAGAGATTAGCGTGTGAGTAATGGAAATATCAGCGGAAATCAAATGGGTATTAGTCTTAGTTAGCAGAAAATTTTCTAAAATCTATAGTATATTTTGGGTACTCATACAAATGCAGGGTTATATTACTGCTAAGTGAATTAATATTTGGTTATATAACTATATATTGTGGATTGAGATTTATGTTGAAGTGAGAAAGTCAATTTTCTAATGCAATTTTTATGTCAAAGTAAGTTAATCTATTCACTAAATAGCCGTAATTATAATGGAATACTTTAGGAACATGAATTTTCTCACGAAGCGTCTATGCTTATAATTGAATAGATATGTAGTAAATAGACTTGGTTATGATCCAAAGCTAGCCATAGTTTTTCAAATCCCTGCCGTTTCCCCTTAATGTTTTTTTTTTATTTTCTTTAAAACGTTACTTTTGAAGTTAAAGGCCGATGTCGTGATCTCAATAAAATGAGTAATACAAGAAAGGGTTTGGGGGTTTTCTTTCAAACTTTATTACTGGTCGGAACCAAGCTCTTTATTCATATTTAATATCTTCTCAATCCTACTATTATTATTAATTTGGTAATGATCCTTGAGAAAACTACAGCAATTGTCTAGGAACTTAAGTACTAGTATCATATATATCCATATCCGATATACAGTACTGTTAAGCTAGTTAATTCCATGAAAAGAAACCCTTAAGTCTATTGAAATTATTATTTTCATTGATAATTACATATATGGTATCTATAAATATTTTTAAAGTATATGACTTGTTTAAAATAGTCATATTCGCCTAATTGTAGGCAACATTTTACATTATAGTTGCCGAAGACAAAACTTTGCCTACATTTAGGGTGCAATGAACTTTAAATGCAGGATTAAAATGTATTCTTGTCTGTGCGTAGCTGCGTTTAGCTCAAAATAAATATTACTTCAAAGCATTATCCCAACGAATATCAAATCACTTTTTAGCCCATTGAACCTTACCAGATTCTCCATTTAATCTTTAAATGTCAATGACACCCTAACAGCTTGGTTTACATTAACTTTGAAGAACACTAAAAAGGGTTCATTGACACTTTAGCACACTCAAATTTTTACTAAGTAGATTTAGATAAAATCAATTTGCTTTGGTTGAATCTTAATTTGCGCAGTTGCTATATTTTACAACCTCAAATTCTACGATACATATACATGAAGATTGAGTTGTGCTTTGAGTCCTTTTTCGTACACCTGTTATTGATTGAAGCATACTTTTGTGAGCAAATAGCATCCACCCTCTATGAGTACGTGTTGTTATCCACTTATTAGCTAAACTACTAACTATACTTGCTTGTGGCATGCCACAAATCAGAAGTTGCATAGCAGAACATGAAATATTGCGCATATGGCAACTTGAGTCTACAATATCTGAAGAAATTCATATCTTTACAAATGTAGTTGTTCGATAGTTGCCTGGCTACCTTCAGTCAGCGGCAGCTCATCACATTGCTGAAGTTTATTGGCAGCAGCAGTAAGTAAGCCTTTTCCGAGAGTATTACATTTCTAAGAATGCGGTTGAGCTGCTCAGCGCAGTTATGATGTATACGTGTTATTATCAGCAGCTGCCTGTTCTGTTTCAAGTTCAATATAAATAAGAAATCGCCAAGGAAACTTAAGTAGGCGTACATACGCAGAGAACTATGAGTGGACTGCCAATAAGGACACCAGTTGGCCAATCTCTGGGAACATTCAATATTCTATTACTACTGTTAGTTGGGATTTACTTGTCCGGCAGCTGTGTGTAGCAAGTTAATATAGCGTGTTTTATGTATAAAACGAGCGTTAGCAAATAAAATGTTCGTCAACAGCAGTCACACAGCCTCAACTGCTGGCGTTGCTGATTTCTTTTCGCTCAAGTGATGTGACCACCCTTTCAGTGCCAGTGACAAGTTCTTGTTTGACTTGGTCATTTGTCGCGCGCTCACTTATGACTTGCGACTTCCGTGACAATCTCGTAGAAAATTACTTTCTTCATAAGTGCTGCACTTTTTCCACTTGACTTTTGCCATTATAACTGCTGAGTAAGCCCTCTATATATTCGTATTATTTGTTTCTGTGGCAAGTAGTTGCCACTTAGTAACTCAAATCAAAGAAAGTAGTTTCAACAGCAATTTCTTAGTATAATTTTCTTTGCTACAACTTTATATTACAATACAACTTTAAGCCTTGTTAAGCTTTGTAAGTCTGGCGTAGAAATAAATAAGTAGTACAGCATGCACCACCGACAAAACATAAGTAACTACCTCCGCAAAGACTTGCTTACGCACTTGCCTCACCTTGACTTGCTTCACCATTCATTGCTCTCGGCGTCTGCCTTTTTTGTTGTTGCTGCTTTGTTTCTTCTTCAGTTTCACGTAAACTTTGCTAGCGAGTGTCTGCTCCTTTTTGTGTCTCTTTGTAGATGTGTTCAGTTTCTTTGGCTGTAATGATGAAAATAACCGAACCACAGTCAGATTTGGAATATTCTAATCTAAATTTAGTTTGAAAAAAATAAATTTGTTTCCGAAAAAAATAATATAAAAATGTCTCTCACATCTTGAGCTTTGATTTCATTCATTAGCCTGTTTTTGTCTATAATTCTCCGTTGGTTTATATAATAAATACTATGTATTGCGAAAACTTTTGTTATGAAATATTTCGAGGAAAACGATTGAAGGATGAGTTCTATAATTAGGCTGGGTACTATATAGTTCAAAGAATCACAAGTTCTTCTGACTTAACCAATGGTTGGAGAGTCGAATATTTTGATATTTAATCAGAAGCCGTAGTTAAGCAACTATTGTCGATTTAAAATCTAAGTCATAGTAGCTACTAAGAGAATCAAATTTAAGACTAATTTTGAGACAAGCTCGAGGAATTTCAAATTTTAAGAGGTTTTTTTTAAGGGTTTTAGTAGTTTTTGCAGGATTTGTGAGATTTCGTTTATGTACTCCTATCCTTATTCGCTAGAAAGGTAAAAATAAATCATTGTCAGGCTTTCTACATGGGTCTAAGTCTTACGCTCAGTCGAGCTTGTGTTTTTTCGACGATTTCAAAGCACATTCCGGAGGGTACATTCTTGTTTTAGGAAACCTCAGAATATTAGTAATACTCTTTCTAATAGTCAAGACGTATCATAGACCTTAACATTATACATACGATTGAATACATATTCCATGTCTCTAAGGCACTAAAATTTATATTTTGTTGTCTTTTCTGTGTAAATTCTAAAAGATACTACTTGTTCAGCTTCCAGCTTCATTCTGTATCCTAGCATGTTGCAGCTAGTTTTCCTTTATTATTTTTCTACAAATTCTATCGTACAAATGTTTACGATTATATACCCTGAAGCAATTTTCGGAATTTTTCTTTATTTTTCCTTTCCCCTCTTTCATTCTCTTATTTGTATTGTGCACACATTTTCTTGACTAGTTTATGCCATGCTCTGTGTCTTTACCCTTTGTTTTGTTAATATGTGCAGCTTAGAAACTTTCCAGCCTACGACAGGAAACTTTTTGACTTGCTGAATTTTATGCAGGCGTAATTTTGCTTTGCTTTGTAGCGCTCTTCTGTTGTGCTTTCGTCTTTTCGAGCGAGTGAAATTCAGGTCGACCAAAGCACGGCGCGGAAGTGTCAAGCAGCAGCTTCTCACGTGAAGGGCTATTTATATAGGTGAAGAAATGAATTAGCAGAATTATTTTTTCTTTGACGCCAAGAGGTTGCACATTTCAACAACAAGATGCTTTGTTTACGGGCTAATTAAGTTAAAATCGGGTAGTAATTGGAATATAATTAAATATATACAAAGTGTAGGCGTTCAGTTGATTCGGTTTGTTTGTTACTGAGAAATATTTTTTTAGAGAGGTACTGAGAACTACAGGTTGGGTAAATACTAGAACTTTTATATTTCTAAATTTCCTATCGAAATTAGATTAAACTTATAAACCGTATGTTGTCCCAAAAATTGAAAAGTGAGATTTAAGTTGACTATCGATTCATAAACCTTGTGGTAATTCCATCAGATTTTGATTTTAATCCTTTTAATTGAAGTACTTTTCAAGATGTCATAGAGGTGATTTAAAATGTGTCTTTGAGCTACCAGTGGTCATTAGCAGTTTTAGTTTGAAAAGGTATAATTTAAAAATTATAAATTCATGCTCCGTTGACATGAATATTATTTGTCTTAGATCTAAGTCTACTCAAATCTTATAAATTATAGATGAGTGTACATAATTTGTCTCATACTAGTATTCCATAAAATCTTTGGATCTTAATTTTAATGAAGAAAATATTAAAAAAAACTGCTTTAAACGAAATTTAACTCAATAAAATGGAAACACTCATTGAATATCAGCCTAAATGTAGGCAGTGATTTTTTTGTTGCCTACATTTGGGCTGATTGTTGAATTTAGTTCAGTTTTTCTTAAGAAATGGCAATGAATGTATAATTTTTTTCCACTTTCCAAACTCGTTCACTGAAATTCATTTATAAAAAAAAATTTTTCTACAAAAAGCGACCTCGTTAATCATCGTTAATACCGCTAAATATGAACTCAATATCAAAGAGGTTTTAACGCAATGGCTTAAACGCTGCTCTGCATATGGTTTTTTATGCCGAACAATTTTTTTCAAATCCATTTATATTTACATTTAGGGTGAAATGTCTTTTTGAACGCAATCGAAAAACATTTTCAATGCACACAAAGTGCGGCAAATGTACATTTTTCGCGCATAACTGCACTGATATGCTGCTGTTGCATGCGACCGCTTTTTGCCACCACAGTTTTCGTGGTTTTTTGCGCCACCTTAACTATCCGCAGTTTTCGCGTTTATGTGATTTGCGTTTTTTCAACACTGCTTGGATGGCTACTATGTAAATATATGTAGACTACAGTATCTACCGTTATGTATGTAAATACTTATCCTTTCACGCTCATATTGCTCTGCATATACTCACAGTTATTTGAGCTGCCTGCCGGATGTTACGGTTGTTTTCCTTCCTGGCTGTTATTTCCGCTGAGCCGCTGTCTGTCGCTGCCACTGCTGTGTGGGCGGCACGGAATCGCTTGGGGCAACACGACTCACTGCCTACAATGTGTGAATATTTTTTGCAAATAAACTTTGCGTTTTATTTACCTTTAACGGTTCTTTTTTTTTGTTGCTTTTGCTTACAACAGCCTGTAACAGTAAATTTGAGGTATATTTGTGTAACCTTTTTGTTGTATTTTATGCGCTTTATCGGCACTTATTTCTACTGAATTTAAGATTTTTTTCGCTGTGCCTTTCACGAAAATTTTTATTAAAATATTTTTTGTGTGAATTTATGTATTTGCGCCGCATGTGTCGCAGCAAATCAGATTTATACACTACTTTTTCGCTGGCTAAATAAAATAACGCCATTTTGCATTTCATCCACGCCAGCATATTTTGTTCTGGAAAAAGGCAGAGAAAAAATGCTTGGAAAATCACATTTTCAATGCAGTTTGACGTTTTTATGCTTGTCATTTGATAAATTGCAGCAGGCGGCTGTCGTTTTTTGCCCATCTAATATGCAAAATTATGCAATTTCAGTGAAACATGCCCGTGTTTTTGCATACTGAAAAGCGCAATCGACAGCAAATACACGCGCATACTCACCGACATCATGCGAGTAGGCATAGTTATACCTAGATATGTAGCTATGTACCCCTAACACGCTTAGTCATGCATATGACTGTGTGTGCTTGAAAAACGATGGGATCAAGCGGCTTAAAAGTGTGGTTCATGCAACCGTGTCGTGTATATTATGCCTCCATAATATTAGCCGAATTGTCACTTACTGGTTGTGTAATAATGTATGTACAGTTTAGCGGATATTGATATAGTTTACTAAAGAGTGTTGCCATACAAATTGAAATATTTTGAGTTTTTTCAATCAGTTTGTTTGAAATATCATAAGTTTTCAATTTATATTAGTTTTAATGGCACGCAAGTCTCTTAAGGCAGTAGTCTGCTTTAGAAGCCGAAAAAAACGTTTTTTTTTTTTGCAATTTTTTTTGAAAGGGAAGGAAATGATTGCGGTAAACGGAATTTTAAGACGATATTGTACTATATTTAAGGCTTACAAAACAATATTTATTATTAAAAAATATTGAAATTTTTTCAAAGTTGTGAGTATTTTTCTGGAGCGGCTGGAGTCTGCACTTGTAAATCGGTGCCGGCGATGGAGGTCGTGCGATGCATCTGAAACAGTCGAACCAAGTTTTTTTTTTAATTTTTATAAGTTTCTTTTCTTTATGAATTAAAAAAATACAGAAGAAGTTATAAAATTCCAAATTTTTTCGAAGTTTGAAAAAGAAATTCACTTTTTTAAGAAAAAAATTGACTTTAAGTGGCGAAACAAGTAGTTTAAATAATACTTTTGTCCAACTTTTTTAGTTCAAATAGAAGATTTAATACTGAAGCTAGATTACTTTGGTTCTTTTTCGATCGGGCATATATTCTTTTTGCTATCGCCGGCACCGTTTTCTAACACTTGTAAAAATGAAAACTCGAGAAAACGCGTTTTAAAGGTCTGCCTGAGCATTCGCACCTACTCGACGCTCGGCCACTAAAACTGCTCTAGCTACGAAAATATGTCGAATTGGCCTTTGGAATTTTAAAGACATATTCTTGGATAGTTTTGGAAGAGATTTAAAACAAGACAAAATAATAGATTTTTTGAAGCCTGTAAGGCTGCCTTAAGCCATTGTTTTTTCTTTATGCACTTTTAAAAGTCAAATTTGAGGGAATGAAGTATAAGTGGCAACCACTTTTTAAATTATAATTCTAATATTCATAGTTTTATGTTTCCTCTTCCATTAATTTTTTTAATAATCTCTTATAATATCTTAATAAATTTTTAATTTTTTTTTTAAATTTACTATTTGTATTAAAAGTTTGTTGGCAACCCTATTCTAAATTTTATCTAGAATTATGTGCATACCTTTCACATACCCATATATGCCTTCATCACAGTTAATTTGATTCACCGTACAATTTGTTTTTATAATGAACTGTTGGCAACTCTGTTCAAAGTAATACTTTTGATACATACCTTAATTAAAATTAATATTTAGGAGATTACTTTTATAATTTCAATATCGTTTAAAGAATCAAATTAATGTCTAGTAATCGTTTATTCTTGGCAACCCTACTGAATAATGCATATGGTCTCTTAATTTGGAACTACTTCAACCAAAGAAATTATACTTTTATAATTAATATTTTTGATAAATTTATATAATAAAAAATATTGCGATTAAAAAAATGTTGGCAACTCCAGCGGTCAGTGAACATTCTCCCTATTTCCATTGAATTATACTTCGTGGTATAAATTAATATTGACCACAATTATTTTCCATATTGTGGTGAGTTGCGGGGGATATGTTGCCATATAAGCCACCATGGGAGAACTGATCATTTACCTCGACCAATATTTGAACTCAACATTAAGCTTGTCATGCGCTTAATTAGCAAACAATTTATATTTCTAACCACAAGCCAAAAAATGATCAAACTTCTCGAATTCTTGCCATTATCGCTCACTCGGTGTGGTGAATATTAAAGCATCTCTTTGAGCCGAAATTAATCGCTCAAAGTTGCTCATAAATCATATGAGTAATTAGTTATCTTTCTCGTTCTGTCTTTGCTCTTTCATTTCGATTCAAAATTTAATTGCAATGGCTTACCTAGAACTATACTAGCAACAAAAAATGCATGTGTTCTATATTTGCTTTGACGCCATAAATCATGCTGCATCCAAGTCAAAAAAACGCAAACAGAAAGACGGAAAGTGTAAAGCGTTTCAATTTGAATGCATTGCTCTCGTAGTAAGTTCTCATAGGCAAATCGGCACAAAACATAAGCTGCAGCATCTCTTTAATACAAGTATGAGTTGCCTTTCTTCAACGCTTGTTATTTATATTTTCATGCCTTCTTTGACAATTTTTGCGTAGCAAGAGTGTTCTTTACACGCACATCCTGTCGCAATTTGTCATTACGCATGGACATACGTATCTATGTATGTGCAAATATTTCTGTAGTAAGATACAAATGTGCGTCATGTCGTTTTGCTTTAGCCTCTTTCCTTAAGTGCCCGGCTCTTTGCTCTGCTTACGTCTTCAACTCACATGCCATCTGTATTTAAATTTATCCATGTTCTACATGCCTCATGTTGTTGCAAGTAACATGCATGCATTTAAGTACCCGTAATTGCCTTGTACCTTTATGCTATTGGTGGCATGTCGTAGTCCTTATCTTTTACACGATTCTGAATATTAAGGCGTATTGTATACGCTGCTTAAAGATTACCTTATTATAATATTTGAATTTATAGAATAGAAACTATAGCATGCATAGACAAGAAATATCGCCACACAATCACGCATTACAAAAAAAATAATCATACAAAGAGGCCTTCTAGGAAAACTTAAGATATTGTCAATATCTTTTTCGAAATTTTTGGAATATTTTTTAAGGTTTTGTACCAAGTCTTAACTTTAAAATTCGTATCAATCTTGTCTTCGTATTGAACAATAATTTCAAGAAGGTTTACCCTTTCCCTAAAAATCTTCAATAACAAACATTCAATTCAGTTTTAAACCAAATCAAATGATAAAAAGAATGTTTACGTTTTCACAGCGCCACCTAATTTAGTTAAACAAATACGTCGAAAATAGATTCCCCGACCAACAAAACTGTAAAACTAAAATAAAGGTACTAAATTTTCGTATACCTGGGAACCAGCATCAACAACACGAACAATGTCAGCCTCGAAATCCAACGCAGAATAACTCTTGCCAACAGGTGCTACTTTGGACTGAGTAGGCAATTGAACAGTAAAGTCCTCTCTCGACGAACCAAAATCAAGCTCTACAAGTCGCTTATCATTCCCGTCCTACTTTACGGTGCAGAAGCTTGGACGATGTCAACATCAGATGAGACGACACTAGGAGTTTTCGAGAGGAAAATTTTGCGCAAGATTTATGGTGCTCAGAACATTGGCAACGGCGAATACCGCAGACGATATAACGATGAACTGTACGAGTTATACGACGACATTGACATAGTTCAGCGAATAAAAAGACAGCGGCTACGCTGGCTAGGTCATGTTGTACGAATGGACGAAAACACTCCAGCCCTGAAAGTGTTCGATGCAGTACCCGCCGGAGGAAGCCGAGGAAGGGGAAGGCCTCCACTCCGTTGGAGGGACCAGGTGGAGAGCGACCTGGTTACACTTGGGATCTCCAACTGACGCCGAACTGCGAAGGAGAGAGAGAGGTGGCGCACTATCGTCGATTCGGCTATAACCGGCTAAACGGTTGCAACGCCAATCACATACAGACATACTAAATTTTCCAGACCAATAGCATTATTGGGATTTCGTTCATTTTTTACCGACAAGATTTTGTTAGAATATTCTGCATACATTATACTCTCGGTAATATAGTCTCCAAACGAAAATAATAAATTTTCCAAAAACGAAAGCGACGACTTTCTCTTGAGCTAAACTTTGCGTTCACTGATTTCATAGAATTCACTATTTCTCAGGACAGTAATTTATAGTACGCTTAGTATAAGTATTTTGATAACAGCGCCACCTACC
Source organism: Zeugodacus cucurbitae (assembly GCF_028554725.1). Classification (NCBI taxonomy): domain Eukaryota; kingdom Metazoa; phylum Arthropoda; class Insecta; order Diptera; family Tephritidae; genus Zeugodacus; species Zeugodacus cucurbitae. Next base: position 60,810,322 of record NC_071670.1, read on the forward strand.
GAATAAATAATTAATTTTTAATTTTCATATAAATATTCGATGCAGCACACTGTTAATCCAGTAAATATAAAACCTTGAATAACTATTTAAATTTTTAACATTTTCAACTTCCACACGTAAACTTACACTTTCCTTTATCAACCATTGGTTCATTTCAAACAAATTTGCAGATGAAAAATCTGCAGCAGATATCCTTTGACCCTGCACCTCATCCATTACATTTGCGTAGGCAGGCGCCTTGCCTGGGTGCGAAGCGGTAACTTTTGTGCATGCGAAATATTTTCGGTTAATGTCAGGCAGTCAGTCGAAATGCAGGTGAATAAAGACAAGGCCGTACCGGCAGGCAGGTATGCAAACAAAGGCAGACCAAAAAGCAGATAAAAGCCAAAGCCAAACGTGAGCGGAGTAGAATAAAAGATATATGCTTTCTTAATGTGCATTACCAAGCGAATGCAGTCGAAACATTCACACAACAACAACAGTAATAATAGCCATGCATACGCAAAATGGTAACCACATGCATCGTTATTGTATGCACCGCACACTTGCAATGAAAAAGTAGCATACTTTTGTGCGCGCACTTAACAAAATAGCGAAGGATGCGCCACCCAAACATATATACAGACTATGAATATATAATAATCGCTGCTACCAAAGCGTGTGCTTACCAAAGAAGTGGTGTGAGGGGGCTAAGTGTTGCGGAGGGCGTGTTACTCTTGCAAGATTCTTTTGCACCTCTATGCCATTGTATTCGTGTGTTTGCGAGCTCACATTACCAAGTGAGATAATAATGAAAGGGTCTTTGAAAACCGCAAATAATGAGCGTTGAATGTTGCCATTCGCGTGTTGGTCGCGCGTACCACGCCTCCGCGGTCACCTCCTCTACTGTTGTGTGCTTCGTGTTGCGTACCTGCTCGTGCTGGGTGCTTTTGTAGTTGCCGGATGTTTACATGCACTCCGTCGTACATCGCAACCGCATTGTGCTTGGCATGTTTTTTGTATTGTACGTGCTTGTGTTGCAGTTGGCACCTGCAGTTTTTCTCTCTTCTTTTTTTTTGGGCTATGCAGGTGCTATATTTTTCGGATGCACCCATTATAAAGTGTGATGTCTTTTTCATTCGTTGTGGTACGCTTATTTTGGTGGGCTCCTAATGTATTCAACTATGTGCTATGCGGTCACAATGGTTCTGCATTGCCTGGTAGACACAAAATTATATGCTTCATTAGCAGCACTAGTCTTTTTGGAGCCCGGACTCATAACTTTCTATGTGGTTTTGGTTAAAAAATTATATATGGGATGAGTTTTTGCCCTTCTCGGGAAGCTGTAAAGTATTTACAAGGATATATCTCGAATATCTACATAAAATGGTTCTTGAAATAATTTACATTGATCATTGGAAATTTGGTTCCTCTTTTTGAATCCCTACAAAAAAGTGTAGAAAGCTTATATGACCACTTCCACCACACACTCTTAACAAATAGCTATATTTTTATGCATATAAATGCAGTTCGTGTAGGAAAATATATCAAGAAATAAATGAGGCCTAAGAAGTAGTATGTAACTAGTGCCAAAGTGACTTCAGCAGATTTATAAACTTCTGCAATTTTATTGTGACACTGTAAATAAAGAGCAACACCTTCACTGACTTCCTCGCTTTTGTTAGTGTTTTCATATTGCTTGTGCCACAATACAACATTTTTGCAATTAAAATGAAAATATTATGTTAATTAGGTTGCCTTATTTGTCTAAATCTGCTACAACAGCAAAAGGATCTAATAAAATATGGCACTAGGTGCCTTTTTTGGTCACTTTCTAACACCTAATTTATTGTCTCTAGCTCTTCTCTTCTCTTCTCTTCTCTGGTAGCTATTCGTTACGCTCTTCAAGTTGTTGAAATGTTTATTTGGTTTTATTTGCAATTTTTGCATTTAAGCCTTTTCATTCTTTCTCTTTTCATTTCTCACCAAAGTATGTTTGAGTGTTTACGAGTCCTCATAATTCTTTTGTAAATCCTTTATTTGTAATTTTTCACCTTTTTATTCATAGCTGTCAGTTGTACGGCATTCTTCTCACTGTTTTATTGTTGTGCCTTTTGATAATTTCACTTTTTCGTAAATTAAAATTTACCCCTTTTGTTTAGGTGAAATTATTACTTGGTTCACACTTTCGTCGTTCATCTTTGTCATTATTTTATGTAAATTATTCTCATTATCATTATTATTGCAACCATCATTAAGTATTGTGTACATTGAGTATGGTAATTATAATCCTTTGCTGCATTTGAATTTGAATTTGCAAAGCAAATGAAAAATACTTGATACTTGTGCACTTTTCTGGGTTTAAATAGTTGCCTATATTTACCTTATTTATCTTAAATATTTACATAAACCTTTAAGGAGTTGGAACAATTTAAAAATAATATTAACGAAAGGTTTAAAAAGGCAAGTTTCGTTTCTGAACTGATTCTAGAACAATTAACAAATTCAGCAAGCAAGGTCAATCTATCATACATATCAAACTTAGGCATACAAATCTTAGTTTTTCATGGATTTGATTGCATAAATCTCACTTGGAATGGATCATATATGGACTTTATGACCTTTTGGGAAACCAGATGAATGTCTAAGTAACTAATATTGGAGATCTAAGAAGATATTCAAGTTTCGAGCTTCGAATTAAGTACCTTACCCCAAAACCAGTACTTTGAAACGGCTTACAAATTACATAACTTGATATATCATCGTCTTAGGTTAATCAAAGTGGGTGTTTAACCTTTACTTACACGAAATATTACTTAATAAAAACATCCAATATATTTCATAGCAATAGTTTAAGACATAATCTTCTATTCTCTTTTAAACTGCTATTTTCGCATTTATTAATTGCGCCGAAATGTAGGCAACACTTGTTTTCTTATTTCCAACACACGTGTTTAAACCAATTAAAGTCATACTCTACAATTTCATACTGCGCACTAAAGTAAAGTAAAATTTTTGGGCATAAAAATTAAAAAATCATAAATCTCAATTTGCGCGGTTGAAACATCATTTATACTAATAAAAAGATTATGCCTCTGACCACAAAATAACAGCCAAATAATTAATCTATATAAATAAAATTCTACAAAGTGCGGCCAAAACCAATATTGTGATATTTACAAAAAAACAAAAATAAGTCCACATAACGAAAAGAAATTACGAGAATCAAAAGTAGCGAAATCGAAATCGCGCGCAAAAAATATATCAAATATAAAAGCAGTGAGTTTATTTCGAATTTAAAGCGCTTAAATAAAAGCGTGAAAAAACTGGAAATACAAAAAAAAATAATAGATGTGTATCAAGCAATTGCCATGATAAAAAAGTTGCGCATCGAAACGCCAAACATCAATTAATTTTGCTCAACGCCGAAAACGAAACGAAAAATTACAAAAACAAAATACAAAAAAACAGCAGCCAAAAATGTGTACGAAAACATCGAAAACGCCATTGCTCTTAATTGGCGGCGTCTGCTTCGTCATCGTGTTGGTCGGCATTACTGGTGTGACGCTGATCAATAATCTCAATTTGTCCAACATCATCAAGCTGAACGAGAAAGTGGCCAGCGACAGCATGAGCTCACACGACGCCGAATTGCGCGGCGATGATAATTACGCCAATAATCATCCGAAGAATATATATAAATTCGATGAATTCGCCGCGCCATATGCACTGGCTGTAGGCACGCATCCACATACGCTGCCAGCAGCCGCAGCGCAGCCAGCAGTATTAGTGACAGCAGCAGCGGTGTATAAAACGGAGCATGATGGTCGAGCCGCATCGGTTGTTGAGGCCGATGGTGCGTTAATTGGTCGACCTACGGCCGCATTAGTCGATGCTGCGGCGAATAACGGTAATGCGGCGGCAGCAGCGCCGACGCATGCGATTATGCAGTCCACTGCACCGCAGCAGGCACTTGAACCCACTTTGAATGCGCTCCAACGGCATAAAAAATTGCAGAGTACTGCTACAACAACAAATGAAAATGCGAATGCCTCAGGAGCATTGGTCAATAATCCACAGGTAAATACTGCGACGCCAACCAATGCGTCAATATCGGGCGCTGCTACAGCCTCGCAACCATCTCCAAGCGACCGGGGTAGCTTAAATGCCACAGCTTCCATAAATTCGAGTGCCTACAGCGCATCACTACCATCAACAACAACAGCAGAAACTCCATCAGCAACAACAGCGGTTGCATCATCAGTCAGTGTTGACATAGCGGCTAAATTGATGTTGCCATTGATACTGAATGGCAGCGCCAGGATAACGCCCGGATTTAGTGATGGTAATAGGCAGATGAATGCGTATGAAAAAAAAGGACTTACGATTGATACAATTGTGGGCTTTAAAAGTGATAACGCTACAAGAGATACGCAACAAATGAAGAATGTGGTTGCATCATCGGGGCCTTTTGTGGTGCCCACAGGCGGTTCAGGTGCTGATAAGGAGAAACGCGATTTTGTTGTGAAGGTAAAATATATAATTATTTGCCAATTTTTGTATTACATGATATCTCCTGGTTCATTTGCTTCTGTACAGAAATGATGTTGTAATTCTCAGATTGTTTATCTAAATTATTTTTTAAGTAATTCCTTTACAGATATCGTTTAAAGTAGTAGCTCTCATCTAAACTATAAGAATAGATATATAGTACAATAGAACTATCAGTCATTCAGTGCTTTCACGCGCCCGAACTGGGATTCTTACTGGGATGAAATTATTGATGATTTTATTTAGTGTGAATTACATATGAGAATTTCATCGAAAGGTTTCTGAAAAAAAAATGTTTGAAGAATCAAGTAGTTTTTCGTTTTCAATATCTTGAGAAGCATTTCTGTTGGCAATCAGAAGACTGTAAAGATACCAAAAGCCAAAGTCTTTGCTAAGTGTTTTTTTCTGTGAGCTCTTTAGTGTAGATATTAGCATTTCTGTACTTTTGACATATGTATACTTTTCGATATTCATTTCGACTTTTATGTAGTCGTACTTAATTGAAACGAAAATTCTGGTCTATGTCATGGTTGCAGAGGAATGAGCCGAGAAAGTATTGTTACAATATTAATTTATGTTCACTGAACTTCAGAAAATAGTTTTGAATACTTGATCAAAATTACAGAATCATCATCCTAAATGTGGGCAACATTTTCTCATAAAGTTTATGGGAAACTTCATTAAAGATTGATTACTGCCGTCCTATAGAAATACGTTGCCTACAATTAGGATGAAACACAATTGTTAATTAATTACAATCTTAAATTCGTAGAATTCAAATATTATATTATTTCAAGTCAATATTAACCACTGTATACAACATAAGTTCAAAAATCCACTTCGTCACGTTCATTTAATACCAAACAACCACTGTACCAGTTTTTGCAACGTACATTTTTTTCATTTTTCAAATTTAAAAAAATTATATTACTCTCGTACAAATTTATCGTGATTGACAGTGAATTCATGCGTGATTATTAAGTGAGCTGTATGGGGGCCCTTCTGTCAGTCAATCACTCAAATGGCGGTTTGCGTGTTGGCGTCATTGTGACATTTGATTGTCATTTTAAATGTCAAAATAAAATATTTTAATGCATATACAGCAATATATTTTTTTCTAATTTATTATACACTTTGAGTGCTCTTGTATATAGTATGTCAATATGTGGGCCGTTTAAATTGACCGCAGACATGTAAGTTTTGAAGTTCATTCTATAATTGTTATGTAATGGATTTGGTATTAAAACACTTTACTGTCAAGTGTGGTTTGTTAAATTGCTATTAACACTTAGAGCCATTTATATTATTTTATAAGGCCAAAGTCAATGATTTGAATATTTTTTTACTTTTTCGATTTCGTTGCGAGGATATTGTTCGAAATAACGTTCGTGGCCGGTTTGGCTCTGTCCATACTGTTATAATTATGAGTCGACGAATTATTAAGAACATTTTTCCTCACCATTTTTGCTAATTATGACATTTGAGAAGGGATAGGATGGATGTGGAATAGCAAATACATACTTAAATATAATATATATGTCATACGGTGACTCTTAAAGAAAAATATACTTCTGTCATACTCTCCATATTGCCTCTAGAGCCGCTCATATTATTCTATAGACATTTCATAAATATTTTACTTCGACTGGACGGGAGTAATTCGTGTCGCGGTGCGGTCAAAATTCATACTAGCCACCACTACTAATAGTTTTCAATCAATTTTAGTTGTTATACTTTCAATCAGTACAACTAAAGTTTAAGATATCGCTACCGTACATGGTTGAGGCGATAGGAACTTAACCTTATGCATTACATCCTAACCTAGTCCAATCGGTAGCAAGATATCTCCGTCTACAGCAATTAGTCAATTAGAGTTTGTGGATTAAATAATAATAATTTTCAATTCATAAAATATGATCTTCATATTTCATTTATGTGCCAACTTAATGTATTTGCTTATTACATATAAAATATCAATGAACTTTACACGCACGTGTCTGGTCTGTCTGGACGCACACAATCATTTTATAATGAATTAACGTGCTTGCCTTCATTTCCACAAATTGCGTATGTTTATATACATATAAATGCAAGTAAATATTTAAATGAGTGTATACAGACAAATACTTGGATGTATGCCCAAGGGGAGAGCCATATTAATTGGAACAGCCCTTATTGTCGTCCTATTCCAACCCAAGCCAATACTTTTATTTTTTTATTGTTCATACTTTTTGTATTTTCTGCGTAACAGTGTTCTTAGAAATGTCAAGTAGCCCATTATGTTCTCATTTAGAACGTATTCTTAAATAGTTGAAAACATAGCACAGATCAACTATTCTACTATTCATTCGTTTTATACCAGTTCAGATATAGTCAATGACAATACAATGCTGTCGAACTGTTATTGATCCTATTATTTTACTGCAGGGTAGTTAGCAGCCTTGGCGATTAATTTCTTTGTAAACATACATATTCATTGAGATCTCGAACCAATTTGTAATTTATTAAGTAATGGGAAGATACACGTACATACATATTCGTACAACTTTACAGAGGTAGTCAAAATTATTTACACATCGGACGTTTTTTTACAAGTATCACACAAAATGCTTTTGCTTGTTGTTGTTGTTGTTGTTGTTGTCGCAGGGTAACAAAATGATATGTTGTTATAAATCTTGATCTATTCCTGAGAGAATGAAGTCAGTTTGGCAAGAATAGCTAGAAATATGGCGGAGAAATAAGTAACGTTTTGGTCAGGGCTGTGCGGAGGTTAACTTGATTTGCCTCATTTCAAACCTTTGAAGGTAAAGATCCTTCATGAAATGGAGCATTATCCTGTTGTAAAATGTAGTCAATAGTTGGAAAAGGCCGAAGGACCACTAGAATGGCATGGTCATGTGAATTCTGATATATCCGGATGATTTAGGGAGCAAATTAGTAGCAAATCCCCAAAACTTAAGTAAGGAAAACTTCCCAAAAAAATCAGCATGCCACCTCCGACTCTGTTTAGCGTCTAAACCGCATTATTCTTCTTCTCACGTGGTAAATGCATAAAGCGTTTACTAAAGAAGCCCTGAAACTAAAATTCAGCCTTATCTGCCCACGACAGGCCTTAGGATGCATTTTAAGGCAAGTGAGAGGCATATCGCTTTTTTGGTCTCGGAAATAAAGCTATTTTGGTTACCTAAGTGGTCAACTTTTTGCTCAACTTAGGTATTTATGTTACAATTTTTAAATGTCCTTAACAGTGTAGCATCATTGACTGTTCATGCAATATGCTGATTCGATGATGCTGCAATATTAAGAGGACTAATTGTGGGATTTTGTATGGCAGTTCCTACTAATCTTCTGCATTCTCTTTGAGTTATCACAAGTTTCTGACCATTTCTCTTTAAATTATCCTTGTAATTTTTCGTGTCCTTCTTTTTATCCGCCATATTTCTAGCTATTCTTGCCAAACTGACTTCATTCGCTCTGGAATGGATCAAGGTTTACAACAACATAGCATTTTTTTACCCTGCGACAACAACAACAACAAACAAGAGCTTTTTCTGGAATTCTTGTAAAAAAACGTCCGATGTGTAAATAATTTTGACTACCTCTGTATATAGTTTTTGTTGGGGTTGAGAGTAAAAATATATTTTTTATGAACTACTGAAGCTTTGGTTTTTATAGTTTGTTTGCCCTAAATTTAGTGTCTAAATATATAAATTAATATAATTTCGCTCTCAATGAATCTTCAACTTTTTTGCCTCACATAGTTGTCTATTTCGAACACCAGTTGTTTGCAAACTAAGTCACATATTTACGATTTTATTTGTATATGTTTGTATGTATATATAATATTAAGCTAAATAAATATTGGCACGACACTCCCGCTAACACACATGTATGCATTTTGTGTTTGGCTGAGCTTTTGCCTTTAAAGGTCTGTTCCATTTTTCTATACATTTTATACCATTTTTTTATATTTGATTTTTTTGTATTTTTTTTCTCTTTTATTTTATTTTGTTTATTTATTTTTCTTTTAACTTTTATTTTTTTTTCTGTATTTTTATATTTTTTTTTTATATTCATTCGGAATTTATCACTCCAATATTGTCGCAAGCATTAGTCGATTGCTTTGACATCGTAACATAAACCCAAAGGCAAATGTGTGTCACCACGTCTAACGCAAATATTTGCTTAATTGCTTAGAACGCAGCTAGCATGTTAATGAACTAAAAAAAATAAAATAAAATAATATACTAGAAGTGGTCAGCTCATACTCGTACGCATAAAAATAGTTATTTGTATTGCAGTGTATTTTGTTTGCACATTTAATTGAGGCAATGGTGGTGTTGGTTAACTGTGAGTTGAAAAATAAAAATATAAAAAAATTCAGGTGGAAATTGAAATAGAATATATAATAAATTTAAAGACTTACAGAATTTTGAAAGCATTTTTTAGGTGTTCTTAATATTAAGTTGAGTATTATAGCGTTTTTAGACAGCCAAATTAATTGATAAATTAAAATTTTTATTGAGAAACCATTTTTGGCTTTTTATACTGTCGGCTACTCGATAACCGATCAGCTGTTATACATTTTTGTTTTTGCTTTGCATAAGAAGTTGATAAGTTTCAACAGCTGATTGATATTTTTAGCAGCGACATCTGTCGTAGCTTTTTTGTATAAAAAAAATCAGCCAATCGCAGACATAGAACGTAAATCGTACGTCTTTGTCACAGAGTTGCATTTGAGTTTTAAGTCGTTTAAAATTCAATTAAAAATAAATGTAGATTTTTATTTTGTATGGTAAATTGAACTTAATAAGCGTTTTAGTCGAGCAGAGGCCGATTAATTTTTTCAATTAGCTCCTGTGTAAAAAGGCTATTAGAGTGCTCATTAAAATTAGCTTGGTGTATCAAGGAGGCAGTTTAGGGTTGAAATATTATAAAAATAATTGTATTTGTGTTCTATTTTTCCTCAAAAAAGTTATTTCATGCTTTTTAACATTTAAAAAGTATAATATTAGTACCAAACTTTTACTTTTCCTATTATATAGTATTATATATACTCTCCAGTACAAATATAATCAAAAAATTTCGCTTAAATTCCACTTAACTTTCCTTTTAACACATCACAACAATTCTCGCGCACCAACCCAAATATTTATAATCAATTTATGCATACTCCCATTTATAACAAACTTCACTTAATGCCACACACACACACCAACAACTCGCCTACTTAATTTACGGTACTGCAGTGCGTATACGTAACCATGACACTTGAGTGCTTGCCTGCCTGCCATGCGCGCTGAAGCTACACTGCAACAACGACAACCGGCTGGCGTATATACCCGTATGGGCGCACACAATTGCAATTATTTTCGCACGCCTCTGTCTCGCCTCCATTTTCGCACAAAAGCAAAGCAAAGAAAAGCACAAAAAGGCAAGTGAAACTTTAAGCGATCGGGAAAGCAAGAGGACCCAAGCGATGTGGCAAACCATTGGCAACATGTGCCGCCGCAGAGGTCAAAGAAGAAATGCTGCGGCAGCCACAGCTGTGAGTCGACTCGAGTCGAGTCGTGAGTTATGAGCTGGTGAACGGCCTTGAAATGCTTGCGAAAAGAAGAACGAAAATCGAGTGGGAATGTGAAACGATGTAGTGAGATGCAAAGAAGCTGGCAGATGAATTGAGGCCGAAAACCGCATACAATCAATTTGGTTGGAGGCGCTAAAGCGGCAAAATGGCAACGCGCATACATACAAATGCCTGAAGAAAACGCCGAGTTCCAAAGAGAAAGGCATTGGCCGCCATCATCCTTGCCACTTGAATTGATGAAGCCTGCAGCCTGAAGTGCCAAACCGCATTGCCGGCCCCCATCGAAGATAAAGAGGCGCGTCAAGCGAAACTGGCAAAAAGAAGTGATTCATGAAAGTGGGTAATCAATAAAAATGAAGTGGTTGGCAGAGACGCCTACCAAGGCGCACTAATACAACTACAACAACAGTACACACATACGAGTATGTAAAAAATCAAAGGTGTGTGTGTTGTTAGTATCGGCAGCTAGCTAATGGCGTATTGTTTTCGAACTTGTAGGTGAAGTTTGTAGGAGCTACTTTCCTTTATTATTGTTGCTGTATTTGTATTTGCTTTTGTGGCATGTAAATAGTGTTTGGCGGCGCATATGACAACACGTGTCGCACACACACATGCAATGCAATGCCTTTGTGTATATTTACATTTTGACTATTTCGTGGCTGTATGCACATGTACTGTTAAGCAAACAAACTCGTTTACACGCCCACGTAAGTTCAACGCACCAAATATATGTATGTGTGTATGCTCGTATTAGCTTATAGCCGCTTGTGCCTTTAATGGCAAATCAATTGTTAGCAATATCGTTATACCGGAGTACTGTTATTGTTGTTGTTGGCCATTGTTTTGCCAACACAGTTACTTTGCATTCCGCTTTGTTATTATGTTCCTTTGTTTTCTTATTTTGTCACTCAACTTGTTTACTTGGGTATTTCGTATATACTCGTATATCTAGATACTAGTTGTTCCTTCAAAAAGAGGAAAATGCTTTGTTTACAACACGCTATCTCTGGCAAATTACATTAGTAATTGCTGCTCTTTGGGTGCTTGACCACAACAGCGTCAATAACAACGACAACAACAACAAATATATGGAATAGATATATAGAAGAATAATGGTCAAATGCTGTTGAGCGTGTGTGTTTGTAATCGTTTAGGTATTGGTACAAATTACTTACAGCTGGTGCTGTATTGAGTGGTAATGCAAATATGGTTGAGTTCAAGAGTGCTACTCTGCAGATGTGTAGCATATTTTTTCTTTTTTTTTTCGTAAAAGCTAGATATTGTGACTTTACTGGAAACGTCATATGGTCAAACGGGTATAATAGTATAGCGTTAAACTTTCAAATTATATCAATTCTCTTATGATCTTACTTAAGGGGCTACGCCAGTGTATCCCATGAAAAATTAGGTAATTTTCGTGAATTTTTTTAAAAGAAATTATTCGATCGAATGTTTCGAAGTTTTGTGGACGTAATAAGTTATATTTTCAGCTATATTTTAAGATTTTTTTAAACAAAAATATTGAAAAATAACGGAGTTATGTACTGTCTTCGGAGGTGCCACAAAAAAAGTTACCCAACCGCTGGCATGATTCCGGCCTAATGAGTAGCTGAATCAAGAAAATTCAAAAAGGTTATTAAAGTTGAATATATTTCCTATACAATGACCTACGATTATTGAAAAATACCAAAAATTAACAAAATTGCGTAGTTTTCAAACAAAATATCGTTTTTTTTTTTGGGGGGAAAAATGGTATTTTTTTAATGCCAAATTGACAATATTGCACAAATCAAAAAGATCGTAGGTCATTGTATAGTAAAAATATACGAGAAACTTATATGTAATAAAACGTTACTTACTACCAAGCTGAGTACGGTATGACTGTTAAAGAGATATATTTGTCTCATTAAATTATTTCAGTTCGAACATTATTTCTATAGTGGCAATTACACATATGTGACTTACTCCTAAATGTAGGCAATAAAAATAATTTTAAATAATGATTAGGCACTAATATAGATCATAAGAGATTAAAGTCATAAACAAGCTCAAACTGAAACAATTTTTCTATGTGTGGTTTGCAAAGAGTCAATAGCTTGTTCGGATTTGGTCTTTTTTTGACAGCTGTTACTTGATTCATACACAGCTTTGCTTGCCACTTCATAAGGAGCAGACTTACTCCGATGGCAAAAAGTTGCGGAAAAGTGTGCTTGGAATTGGACGTCTGGAATTTATTCGATCACTTGCCCGAAATCAATTTTAAAACAGAATTGGCTACCTATATCTTTATAATAAAGCTAAGTTCTTAGCCATAACATTTAACTATATGCGTTTTATTTCTTCCTTTTTACTCTAAAAACACCTTTTATATTCCATATACTACTACCACTTTCAGAACGGTTAAACTGTTACAATTGAATTTGAAAAATACTTTCTCTTGTAATAAAGTGTATTATACATTAAACACATTTTTAAAATTCATAAGTTATCTCTAAAAAAACTATAAAAATAATTAAAACAAATTAAAATAAAATATTTTCTTCTCAAAGTCGACATTTTTTATAACATTTCATATTTTCTTTATTTATTTCCAGGTGAGTCTCTATGCGATTTCTCATTAGCTGTTATCTGCCCTTGTGTAAGTGCTACAAATATAAATTTTATCTTATCAAATTTACTTGAAACTTTGCCAGCTTTTCAAGCTGCTAATGACTCTGCGAAAATTCTAAAGTTAATTCATTTCTTTGAATATACAGGCACTCACATAGCAATAGGAATTTCCATGCGCAGCCAACTTAATTTATGTGCACATTCCAGAGCCACAACCAAATTTCTTACTTATGCCTTGCCAACGCAAATTTTCGAGTGAAAAATGTCAAATAACCATAAACTTGAACGTCTTACGCTCTCGTGGGGTGGTTTAAAGTAAGTGCGGGTGGCATGCTAGCTGCGTCAAGCATGTGTGCGTAACATGCAAATATTTATGGCGTATGTATGTACTGACTTGCCTAAAAATATATGCATATATTTTGCTCTCCCGCTCAACTTCCGTTTGTCCTTGCCCTCCGCTTTGCTGCGCTTTGCTCTTCACTGTTTGCTCATTGCCTTCAGCGTTGTCTTATTATTTGATGGCAGCTGCTATGCTTCTAAGAATCTGTGAAATCTAATGTCTGGCATATGTAATATTTTGATAGCATAATGTCAATTTTCCTGCGCTACACCAACACACGCGCACACACACGTTCTAACTGTATATTTGCCATATTTCTCATAGCAGCTTATTCACCGTAAATTCTTGTCTCGTGACACTCGTGCCGTCTGTGCCTTCACCTTCAGCGCTCATCATTCCTCCCCTCCGTTGCTGCTGCTGTCATACATAAACGCTGCTGTTACAGTTATTCTTGATTGTTGAGACATAAGACGTGACAATAATATAGTTATATTACGCTTTCAATCTAATGACCTTCGGTGTGTGTGTGTGTGTGTTGGTGAGATTTCTATTTATTGTCTTGCAGCTTTCTTTGCTTCGCAGAATAAAATTACGCTTTTCCAAGTATAAATAAAGGAAAATGCATATTTATTTCGGCGTATGCGAAAATCTAAAGCGCCACAAGCGGTATTTTCTGCATTCTGTTATGAAGGCATAACTTTTTGTTGAAATGTTTTTTAAGTTTAACTTTAACTTTATCTTTTGTGGCGAAGTAAATTATTAAAATTAATAAAAAAATATTTTTTTGAATATATAGGGTGATTTTTTGCGATATAGCATTTTATAAAGAAATAGCTGTCAAAATAAACATATCTTTGGTATCATTTTCAGTAATGAGGTACTTCTGGGGGTTTGACGGTATCTAAATAATTTCGAGAGCGTATAACCCAGAAAAGGCAAGAGCCCTACAAGGAAATAATTCGCAACTGTTTCGCTCAATTCTAACAATAGTCTTTATATATATTTATAGGTACCAGCAGGGGGGAAATTTATTAAAATAAAAGGCGGAGACCTTCGTAAATTTTCAATTCTATAAAGAGCGAATATGAGAGATTCTCCTGAAGAGATTTTTATATACATGAAATACATATATGTATCACTATACCAATCAGTTAAGGGAGTGTGGAACTGAATTTTTCTAACAACTTGCAACCTATCTTCAAAATAACTCCGAGGGAATTTTTTAAATCTGTTTGGTTGGTTGGTTGAAAAGGGAAGCGAAGAGAGCCTGACCGCAAGCGGCCGCACTTAGGCCATTTTTAGGCCCATTGTGCTCCCCCAAAGGTACCCTGACAAGCGTCACCTGAACAACTCGGTCGATTTAACGAAGCTTCTGAGTTTATTCCATCCCTGCTGTCCAATTTCTCTCAGATTATTGTAATGGGAGCCATGGAAGTATCTCTTCTTAACCGACAGAAGAGAGGGCATTCGCAGAGATAACGCTCTAGTGTCTCGTCATCTTCCGCGCACGCCCTGCGTTCTGCCGATTCTACTATGCCAAGTCTCTGAAGGTGGCCTCTTGGAGGTAGGTGCCCCGTGATGACCCCTGTGATACAGCTTAGTTCTCTTTTGCTTAAAATAAGAAGTTTTTTGGTCTGTCCAGTCTCAACATTACCCCAACCCATAGTAGTTTTGTGGTACGACCCGTGTTGTACATGGTCCAGGACCGGAGATGTTCCCCTAGCATCCATTCCTTTAGGCAGCGCTTGAGAGAACTGAAAGGTCTGGGGCAGTTTAATGGAACTGCGTTCCCAGCTGCTCCTGAGCGAGCCAACTCATCTGCCTTTTCGTATCCTTCTATACCTATATGACCGGGTACCCAGATAATTCTAACTGAGTTTTCTCCCGCTAGTCTATTAATTGCCTCTTTACATGGGAGACATGAGACTTCGTGTTGGCGCAGCGGATAGCCTTAATTGCGGCTTGGCTGTCCACAAAAAAGTTAATGGACCTGTTTGTTTGGGCACAGGCCCACCTAGCGCCTTCCCTTAGTTCGACCGAGTTGTAGTCGTTCGTTAAAATCTGTTTGTGTATGATATAAATATCCCAAAAATCGAGTTTGAGTTGTGTTTCGATGATTTTTCCCATTATTTTTTGAACACACCTCGGATGTATCAGTATTGGTTTCCGACTGAACGTATATCTCTCTTTCAATAGGGCATGCATAAGTTCAATATTTTCAGTTTTTTTTTTCCTTGTTCCTTTTTATTTATTTTATCTTATTGCATTTGCATTTTAATTTCCCCACTATTATTCTCTTTTTATTTACTACTCGGCAATAAATTTTACTACGTAAGTAATAAATTAAAACGAAATGGTGACAACTAAATCATAAAAAATCCAGTAAATTTTATTCTAAATAGCAGATGACACGCAAGACTGCAAGTGCAAGTATAAATTATATAACTAAAGTGGATGTGTGAATATTTACACACTCATATTTACATATTTAGTTGTGTCGGAATACATAAAGAACGCAACAAAATTTGCATGAATATATGTGGCAAATCCATAAATAATATTTACAAGTTCTCGATTGTGCTATTGATTACCCATTTTGTTGATTTTTTTATTTACTTGGTGTAGTTAGAAGGCAGCCTAAATTCTAAGAAAATGGGGAAGTAAACAAAGTTATGCATGAATCTATTTACATTTTGTTAGGAAAACATATCCGGTAAATGTGCGATGTATATTTGCTCATACTTGTATGTATGTGTGGTCGATTTTTATATATTTTTTTATAGTAAATATTCAGAAATTTTTATTTGCACTTATTTTACCTGCAAATATTTGTGTAATACGTTCCAAACACGTAAGAATTTATTTTGTTTTGTAAAAGTCTTATAATTTCCTCAATATCTCACGCATATATTCACATAGAACTGGAATTGCCAGCAAACCACCTTTAGTTTAGCTATTTTCGGCTTACCACATCACCAATTTATTAAATTTATTGTTTATTTATCACAATTGGAAACCGGAAAAAATTGTGTCAATTTTATTCGTCATAGTAGTTAGCTTGAAAAGGAGAGCTTGGATTTACATACATATTTCTTAAAAAAAAAAAAAAAAATATTTTTGTATTTGTTTTCGAATGCGGTTAACCATACCTTTATTAAATTCGATAAATATACAGTGTTATTTCTTATTTATCATATATTCTAATTTTGTTAATACAACAACAATTAAGTAACAGTTTTTTTTTGTCCGAAGCCAAATATGATCTTTTTATACTTTCGTAACAAAGTTGGTAAGCCATAACTAAGCCATAAATATAATAAAGTTATGAAAGTAAAATTTGGTACATATGAAGGGGCATATTTGAATGTAATTTTTTTGGAAATGTGGGCATGGACCCGCCCCCTACCAAGTTTTTTGTACATATCTCGTAAACTACTAAAGCGATATCAACGAAACTCTCAGGAGTCGTTTTTTTAGGCATTTCCTTATATACTACAAAAATAGAGAAAATCGGAAATAAAAATGCTTTATTTCAGTAAGTAAAAATACCAGAAACCTCAAATTTCATTATAAAGACGGTACAGATTTCGATTCGATTCGTAATATTTCCCTGGAATTCCAATGATATGGTTCACAACCACGCCTACTTCTCATATGCCAGAACTTTGAAGTCGATCTGAATCGTTTACTTTACAATATATAAAGTAAGCACTAGTGAAGATATCGGAACAGAACAAATACTACATTTAAAGTGTGGCATCGGCCTTCTAAAAATCGTCGAAATCGGACCATAAATTTTAATCTAACTGATATTTGGGTTTCCAACTTTCAATGGACTTTATACCATATATATGACGAATATGTGGGTCAAATTGTCTATCTTATAATATTAAATAAATAAATTGCGAGAGTATAAAATGTTCGGTTACACCCGAACTTAGCCCTTCTTTACTTGTTGGTGTCGTTTTCGAACATCTCGGGTGATAAAGCAATGATTTCGGCAAAAATGTTGATCTTGAACGCCTCAATAGTTCTAGTATTGCTGGCATATATACTTACTATGTGGAGATCTGTGTGAGAACAGTCAGTTTGACATGTCCGAAATTTCCATTATATCGCTCACCTCAGGTTATCATAGACAAGAGAATACTTTCTTTCCCGATTAACCTCGGGATCTTTTTGGATTTTAACTTATTAAGAGCATAAGATGTAAGAAAACTGTCAAACTCTTGGTAAATATCACTTATGCTGCCCGTCACATAAGAAGGTATAATCCAATCGGGTTTGCTTCGATGAAAATACAATGAAAGGTTAGAGCTGATCCTCATAAAACAAAGTACATTTAGATAATGCGTGAATGAATACCAAAATTTAAACCAACAAAATGGGAAACGTAATTTTGGTGCTATTAGAGTTAGTTAGTTTCGGGAATCATAAGAAATTTCGATGAAAAATGTTTTTTTTTTTTTATAAAAAAAAGTAATTAATATGCATGAGACAAAGTAATAATTGTTCACCCATCTGTTTTCACCTAAAATTTGTAAATATTACATATGTAGGTAAGTGTCAAAAATTGTCTGACAAACATTTATCTTGTTATTTCCGACATTTCTTCTCATTTTTATAAAAAAAAATCTTGTTATTGACAGAAAATTTTCACTCCATTCAAAAATGTGTTTTCGTCATTTCTATTTTCCCACAAATATTCCTTTGGCAATTCACATCAGCAAAATAATATAGTCAAGCATTTATTTTTGTATTTACAAATGCTACATATTGAATCAGCTACAACATTGTAAATAATTCTATATTTTGTGTGTGCATATTTTTGCTATGCACTAACACAAATAGGGCAATGCTAGAAATACACAAATCTCGAAAGCTTATTTTATGGCTCCACGCAGTTGCATATTCATTACGTTGCTTGAGGCGTTGACGTTGCTGCCAACATACCGAACGACAATATGCATACATTTCCGTTGTAAATACGCATAACATAACCGTAAACACATGCATTGCAGCAAACACCACACTCAATGTGGAGCATTCGTATGTGAAATGCTAGTAAATAAATATTCCTAGCATTCAATTGTGGCAGAGACAGACAAGCGCTTGTGACTACTTGATTACATGTCACACGTCACTCGTTACAAGTCTTCGAGCTAATTTTGTTGGAAATTTTTGAAATATGAAATTGTGTCTCTCTCTCTGCCTCTGAAATTATTTAATTTGTTTTTGGTAGAGCTGATTTTAGCTTTTGTGGTTGTGAAAACTTGAAAATATTTTGTGGTACTGAATTGTTAATTTTGTTTGATACTTTATATATGTGAATCTATTTCAAGGATAGAATGAATTCAGGATATATTCAGATTATTTTGGTCTATTCTATACTACAAGGATTAGATTTTTCACTCCTGATAATAAAATTAATGGCTATAATATAAAAAAAATGTTTTGAAGCTTTGGCAAAATATATTATTATTTCATTTGATTTTTATCCTTTTTAACAAAACTGGCGTTTAATGGGTCTATACCCTATATATATGCTAGCTGATTTGATATTGTAGTGGTTATGACAGAGGTCTATAAAATACCGTATTTGCTACTCTCTAGTTTTAGAAGTGGTACTCACAAAATCTTTCATATTCACCTATAAAATGACTATATAGCTCTTAAAAATTTCTATCACGGGAGCTTGACAACTATTGCACGGAACTTTAGATGTTAATTATTCAAATATTATATTTACATATTAATAAGAATAATATACATCCTCTTTCGGTAAACTAGACCCAAAAAATCTAAAATTGAAGTTGCAATGAAACCAAAGGCCGGGAGAGGTCAATGTTAAGGCAATAGCGGTTTGTATTATGTCAAATTTAATGACAATCGTAGTTAAAACATTTACAAACACTGTTTGACAAACTTTCTTGTGAAATCTCATCGCAATTGAAGTTAATTTCCAATGATTTTTTTTCTAGGCTTAGTGATAATAGCTTGAGAACTTTCATAGTTCAATGGCTTGTTTGAGCTACCCTGAAATAATGTGAATCAAAAAATCACTCTTCTGGGTTCTTCAGTGACTTGTATGTAGATTTAAGGTTCAATAAGTTAAGGGGTTAGGGGTAGCTTGAGACATGAAAAAATGAGAATTTTCAGTTAATTTTTTTGCTATTAAATCATGGCATTATTATACAATGTATTGACTTAAAGTCACGAAGATTTGAAGAACAAAATTTATAATTTCCAAAGTTATAGCTGTCTGTGTTGACCCAGTTTTCAGGTCCTAGCGATGACAATCATAAGTCCTTAGAGATTCATCTAAAATCAATCGGATAGAAAAAAATAGTTTTATAAATAGATAATCCTGGGCCTGCACCAAACTTTTTTTTTTTCAAAATTAACAAAATGGCGGTCTCAGGAATTTTTTTCTAGATTTTCGGGAAAAAATCGAAATTTTTGAAAAAAAAAAATAAAAATCTTTGGTTCAGGCCCAAGAATATTATGTATTCTAAAAGCTGTAGATTTCATTAAAATCTACCGAGCGGTTTTCGAGTTACAGTTGTCACCAGTTCAAAAAACATAGTTTTGAGAAAAAAAACCTTTAAAGTTTCATACTAGCGTGTTGGAGTACCCGAGCGCTCGTTGTTATTTGTCGAATAACTCTAAAAGCCATTATCGAATAAACTTCAAATTTTCAGAGTATATTTTTAAGATATTACACTTAACGAAAATGCAAAAAAAAAATATTGATTTTTTTTTAATCCTGACTACCCCTAACCCCTTAAAATTCGATGCTGCTGCATTTTTTCTAGATTGATTATAGATTGCCTATGAGTCTTCTGATTCTCGCCTTCTAAACTGAAACAGTTCGGAACAAACCTCTCTCTCTCTCTCGTAAGTACTCAACTTTGGCAAACGCTACTCCATTCCCCATTTATTGCTCACTTCGAACTCTTAAATCTCTCTGTTTAAATTGTAAATGAGTACGACAACGATAAATCAAATGATTTTCTGAAATATTAACATTGCGTAGCTTACATTTATCCCGTGCCAGCTTTGCAATAACTACCAAGCATCCATTGTATATATAAAGTGAGTGTTTTATTAGACGCTTTGTAAACGAATGTCCTACTTTGGCCCAATTCATTATTTCGTGCGCTCGTGCATTTTCGTTTGTACACATTTCCTGCCTGCGTCTGACTTAATGCAGTGCCTTTGTGAACATTTTTTTTTGTTTATGAAAAACAAATTTCAATACACAAATATATAGACCGCCTGCGACTGAGCATCACCAGCCATGTAGTACTTTCTGAGCGTGCGGCGCTGCCTTTGTTAGCATAATTAAGTGCAACGCTTTTACTTTCGAACTATTTTGCCATATTTATGATTTTACGCTTTTTTCTGGTTGGCAAAAGCTAAGAGTTATGCATTGGCTTTGTAGCGCCATACATTATACGGCTTGCTCTTCGCAAGGCAAGTGTGTGCTTTCACAAAATTAATTTAAAATTGACTTTAGCCGTGCAGGTTTTGAAAAGCTTTCATTGCGGCGAACAACTTTCATGCAAAATTTTTCATTTTTTTTATTTTCAATTTTTTGTTTTATTTTAAAACTTTTTGCTTTTGTGGTAATTACGGAAATTGCGTAATGCATTTTTGCAGTTTATTTTGCTCTTGCGGTAATTACATTAAATATTTTCTATAATGCTTGCTTGTTGTTGTTGTAATTTCAAAGTGTTTTTTTGCAGCGCCTAATGATGCTGAAAATTAAGTTATGACCTTTTTTAATGTAATTTACCTGCCTGTCAGCCGCTAAATTGCTTTTTAATTCAATTTCGGTTTCAACGCCTAAAAGTAGGCTTTATACTACAAAGGTATTTGCATTAAAGCTGCCTCTGTGGTACTGGGAGTTCGCTTTTATTCTGCAATATTTCTATTTTCTTTCATTCTTATTTATTCAATATTTTGTTTATTACTAATTGTCTGTTGCGCCTGTGTGTATGCTATATTTTTTTCTTCAGCGTCATTTAATATCTAGCAGTGAGTGCTCTACTACGCTCTACTAAATGGCTTTGCTTCTGCTACTGCTACTGCTTCTTCTTCTATTAAGGTAAAAATGATTTCCTCTTCAATACTTTGTTTTTGTTTTTTATTTTTTCTTGGTGTTTTTGTCTTGTCTTTCCACTTAATTGTTTTCATCCGTTTTTACTCGGTTTCTTGGTGTCACTTCTCAGCACTTCCTGCTATTTTAAATCGAATTTCTGACATTGCTGCCATTTTGCTGCACTCAAGTGGCTCTTCTCTTCACTTTTTTTCAGTAATTGCCTCAGTTCGGGGAATTCGTTCGGTTTGACGCAGACGCTAGTTGGCGTTGTTTTCTTCACTTCAATCAACTGACACTTGAAGAAAAAGTGAAAATTACATTTTAAATAGGCAAGGGTAGTAAGGAAAAATTGTAAAGGTTTAAAGGATTTGAGTCAGATAATGTGAAAAAGGTGAATTCAACTTTAGTAGGCTGGTGTAAGTGCTTGTTGTAACCTTACTAAGACCGATATTTATAGGTTTATAGTTGACTAGTGGGTCAGAAATAATTTTATTCGGGATTTGCGGTCTTTAGGAAGATATAAATTCATAATTCAGCCTCTACTATTTATAGGTGATCCATTGAGTTTACAGAAATCTTCAAAATCTCATCAAATATCTCTTCATAAATCTTCACATAAATTTTTCTTACCGAAAAGGGTCTCGCTTACTCATACAAGCTTTTCCATATGTTTGTATACATCCGCGTTTACCCTATCTTCATTAAAATTATATCGTTCGCACCTCGGCGCTTGCACTCTCCATTGCTCCACTCCAATCTACCGTTTTTGCTGCATTGCAGTGCTGATTTGTAACATTAAGGCACCCCAGAGTGCATTGCCGTGATTTGTTTGCAGTATGTGCACTGCGACGGCTGCTGCAGCGACCTTGCCCCTTAGCTATTTACCAGCGCATTCTTCACGTGCAGACCGTGCATTTGTGTACACTTCTATGACGGGTGAGTGTGTGTGTGTGTTTATTTACGTGCGTAAAACATGTCCTTGCGCCACTTTTCGCAAGCCAACGAAATGTTTGCCGGTTGCTTATATACATTTGTAGGTGAATAGTATCTAGCGGTGCCCTTCTAGCGGGTGGTCGTTGAAGGCGGAGACCCTTGGTCGCATAAAATTGTGATTCTAGTTAGCCTTAGGGGGGCTGGCATGTATTTTTAAGACATAAGTTGGACTTAGTTAATAAATGTTAATGAAAATATGTGTTACAAATATCTCTTTGAGTATAAATAAATATTAATTTCTCTCGCAGTAACTCCTTTCCAACTTTCAGTGCCCAATCTATAGTTCTTCTTGAAATTCTTGAATTTTATTTTTCACACATAAACATTACAGCCCTTTTCCTTTCATTCCGTTACACCAGCTACATTTGCTCCCTTAATATCCCTTCACAGTGTACGTTCACTTTAATTTCCCAGCAGCCGTTGCGTATACGCACTGTACACCCTCATTGAGAGCTCACACTGCTTATCATTAAATTCTCAGTGCACACATTTATTTATATTTCTTTTGTTTAAGCCCAAACGCAACGGTATATTATTGTATTTAGTAATATGACATGTAAGCACAATAACAACAACAACAGCAAAACGGCTACAACAACATTAACTAGAATGCTTATAGTTTCCTTACTACATTTTTCGGTTAAGGCGCTACTCGCTACTGTAATTGTGATTATTGTTACTGCTGCTGCTGTCCAAAATAACAAGTCCCTTGCGTTTGTGTAAATATTGTGACAGCGCCAGCGAAATTTCCCAAATTGGCCAAGTTTCGTTTAAATACCGCAACAACAGTTACTTTTCTCACAATAATAAAAGTTGTTGTTATTGTATTGTATTTGTTGTTGTTGTTATATGTACGTGTGTGTGTGTGTGTGTATAGAACTGAACTTTGCTGAACTAATGACTTCTGGGACATTAGCTGTTGATGCTGTTGTTACGGTTGATGAGCGTGGCGTTCTTAAGACTTGCTTACTGGAAGTTGTGTGTTACTTGCCACCACGCCCGTAAACAATAATTTTCTTCTACATAAGTGCGTGGGAAGAAAAGTAATGAATTATTTTATTAATTTCTGTTGTTTGACAGTTTTCGCTTACTTCCTAATAATACTTATCACATTTTTAACGTGGATTAAATATATATTTTTCTTTTTTTTTCTTATATTCGAACTATTGCACCAAACCCACAAAAGGTCATCATAAAAGTTTTGTCACGGAAACATTATTATTTCTTAATTAATTTGGCATCTCTAATGAGACACTTTTAATGATTTATTAAATGTCATAATTACTGCCAACTATTTATTGGAAAAATGTCTTAAAATTTTTGTGGTTTTCAGGTTATGAATTTTTTACATGTTTCTAGAGTACAATTACGATTTGAGTTGGGTTCGGTATTAGGCCAAATCAAATTGTTTCAAGAGATTGAGTCATAAGTTTTTCGATTTAGCCTTCAAAATTGAAGTGTTTCCTTCGAATTTCGAAAAAAGTCTTATGGAAAACCATTATTATTAATTAATTACCGCATGGACTTTCTTAATAAAATGTATGGATATAATTTACCATTTTCCTCTTATTTTATTAGTATATACAATTTTTCTGTCAAGCTTATATGACCGATGCTAGAGATCTTTGACAAGATAAAAACTCGATCCTTCGAAAACACTGTTCCGATTTGAAATGCATTGAAGCGCGACTATGTCTTATAAAGTCTATCATGCCATTCAATCTCGCTTCCTTCTGTCCGCCTATTGGTAGGTCTTAGCTTGAAAATCAAGCAGTATATGTATTTCCTATTAAAATAGGCCATTAATATACCTCCATAAATTAGAGTCTAAACAGGTCAAATCAGCGATTCTTGTTTGTAAAACCCAACATGAGTAATTAAATCGAAATCTAGCTTTTTATACCCTGAACAGGGTATATTAAGTTTGTCACGAAGTTTGTAACACCCAGAAGAAAGCGTCGGAGACCCTATAAAGTATATACATATATAAATTCAACATACTGAACTGAGTCGATTTAGTCATGTCCGCCTGTCTGTCTGCCTGTATATATATACTCGAACTAGTCCTTCAGTTTTTAAGATATCGTTTTGAAATTTATCGGACCACTATATCATATAGCTGCCATACAAACTGAACGATCGGAATCAAGGGCTTGTATGGAAAACTTCCGCATTTTACAACATATCTTCACGAAATTTGGTGTGAGTTATTGTTCATAGAAATAATTTAATCTCCGAAAAAATTGTTCAGATCGGTTGACTATAGCATATAGCTGCCATATAAACTGAATCAAGGAATCAAGGGCTTGTTATACTCTCGCAACAAATGTTGCTAAAGAGAGTATTATAGTTTTGTTCACATAACGGTTGTTTGTAACACCCAAAACTAAACGAGTTAGATATAAGGTTACATATACCAAAGTGATCAGGGTGAAGAGTGGAGTTCAAACCCGAATGTCCGTCCGTCCGTCTGTGCAAGCTTGAGTAAAAATTAAGATATCTTGATGAAACTTGGCACACTTATTTCTTGGCACCATAGGTTGCATGAGCAAAATCGGACCACTGCCACGCCCACAAAATGGCGAAAACCGAAAACACGTAAAGTGTCATAAATAAAGCTATGGAAATAAAGGGGCATATTTGGATGTAATTTTTTTGGGAAGTGGACTAAGCTTAAATTCATAGTCCTAAATGACACGACTGCTTTTTACTATTTTACCAGCGTTCTGTAGTAGTACATATTCATTAATTCAAATTAAAATTGCCACTCATTTCCATTTAAGCAATTAGCTACATCAGAGCTACTAAGTATCTAATAAAAAACGCTATGATTTGTTTAACTAAGCGAAGTAATTAAAATACTTGTCGAGCATTCCTTAAATGCCCAAAAATCTTATCAACAGCACTTCGTAAACATTGTCTCAATTGTTGAGAATTCACATTAATCTGAATCTTAAGCTTTGTGAGCTCTATAAAAGTAAAACAGAAGTGTTACAATACTTTAAAGTACTTTTTTATATTTTTAGCGACATATTTATACGTGCAATTAGACTTAATTCTCATTCAACGGATGGTGACGTCACGCCCAAACCACTGAAAGACTGCTGAAGTAGCTTGAAATTAATGTCATTGCCAGCAACGGCATTATTGTTGTTGTGGTCGCTCATAATCAAAAAGCTGTTAAAGTGTTTTCACACACACAGTCACTAACATATTAATAAGAACACTCATCTGTCAGCCATACAATTTGATTCGTGCTCTTCTCTATACTTTTGCTGTTTGTTTTTGTTTTACTTTGCCTAAAACAGAAATCTTCATCTTTACTCTCTACACTCGCTTATACTTTGAGTTACTTTACCCACACTAATAAACAAAAAAAAAAAATAAATAAAACAAAATGGAAGGCATACTAAAGTGTTGTCTGTCCATCTTCGTCGTCATCACTTTGTCATGCCGTTACAGCGCAAAAACTTTACAACAACAAAGTGACAGTTAACATACTAGAAACAATTGCAAATGGTTCTTGGGTTCTGCCTCGTTATGGCCGTTGATGAATCGCAAACGTTCGGCTGTATGTGTGTGTGTGTGTGTATGAAGTGTATATGAGGGCTCATGGCGACAACACAAATTCATTTCATTCTCGGCATATTGTTCGCCTGTCTTTCGCGTTAGAGTAAATGTAAGTGGTCTATAAGCTTTATGTTATTTAATGGACGCATAAAATTTATGACACTTCTCACTTAGTACGCAGATATGAATGTTATTTAAGTGCGTAATTCCGTCGTTTATTCGCACATTTATTGGTTTGTACAGCGAAAGTGAACATTGTTGGCGTACAAAACACAGCAGGAGACGATACAAAGACACATTTTAAGTGACTGTCTGAGCGAATTAGTAACAAAGTGTGCCATAACCTTACTTTTTAGAATACAAATATTGTACATATTGACAGAATCCTTCATTTATAGCAAAATCGACTGCCTATCGATAATATAGAATTAAAGAAACTAAGAAGAAGAAGAATACGGCAGATGAGGCAGTAGTTCTTGACTAAGCCGGCGGAGGTTTGAGTCGAAGTGTTGTCATTGTGGAAGAGGTCTTGTTGCTTCACCAAATAACGCCCATTTCCAGGTAGATCACACTTTGGAAAGCCCCTGTTTACAGTGGGTAGACCAAAAAACTTCTACTTTAAGAAAGAGAGAATGTAGCAGGGCGCCCTCTAAGATCCCAAAAAGGTTAGAACTTCGTATGTTATAATCGGCAAGTACGGAGGATCATGGGACGCTGGAGCATTACCTCTGCGAATGCTCAACCTTTCGAAGGTTGAGAAGAGGCACATTCCACGTACTCCCATTTCATAATAAATGGGATAACTAGGAAAGAAAAAACTCAGAATTTGAACTTCATGAAATCAGCCGATTTTGTATATGATATTTAACTGGGGATCTCAAGGGAGCTCCTCAGCGGCCACCTGCGGTCATGCGCTTATGCCTCCCTTTTCAACCAACCAACCTTGCCCGAAAACAGTGGCCATAATCTCTCGGGTTGATACGACAGTCGTCGCTAGATCCACAGGCTGAAGTCCATTGTTTCTATTCTAAGTGGAAAGAATGCAGAATTTACGTTTAAACAGCATCGAACAGCGTTGTGATGATTGCGACTGCTGTTCACTGACCAATATTGCTCTTGTATTGTATGTACCTATGTGATTGGCGTTCAACCGTTTTGCCGGTTATAGCCGAATCGATGAGAGCGCGCCACTCCTCTCTTTCCTTCGCAGGTCGGCGCTAGTTGCACTAGGTCGCTCTCCACCTGGTCCCTCCAACGGAGTGGAGGCCTTCCCCTTCCTCGGCTTCCTCCGGCGGGTACTGCATCGAACACTTTCAGAGCTGGAGTGTTTTCGTCCATTCGGACAACATGACCTAGCCAGCGTAGCCGCTGTCTTTTTATTCGCTGAACTATGTCAATGTCGTCGTATAACTCGTACAGCTCATCGTTCCATCGTCTGCGGTATTCGCCGTTGCCAATGTTCTGAGGTCCATAAATCTGGCGCAAAATTTTCCTCTCAAAAACTCCTAGTGTCGTCTCATCTGATGTTGACATCGCCCAAGCTTCTGCACCATAAAGCAGGACGGGAATGATAAGCGACTTGTAGAGTTTGATTTTGGTTCGTCGAGATAGGACTTTACTGTTCAATTGCCTACTCAGTCCAAAGTAGCACCTGTTGGAGTGAGTGATTCTGCGCTGGATTTCGAGGCTCTCGTGTTGATAGTCCTCATTTCTATATCATTTAATGGGTTCAGTGTTTTCTACTTGGTCTTCTAAGAGAATTAAACCCAAATAATGCAATCTGACTTCAAATCCATTCGCTGATAGAAATATTTTCACTTAAAACCGGCTATCTTCTCCGCGCCAACGCTTAAAAGCGAGTTTAAGTTCTATTGGCACTTAATGCTAAAACAATTAGATTCTTTCGCTTGCAACGCTTAAACTGAACTTATGCAGCAACGCGCACTAAAATGGATTTTAATTGATGTAGAATGTGCACAGTGAGAGCAAAGTGGATAGTTAAAAGATATTTAAGCGCACAGCTAATCTCGCACACTACCCACTAAGACCTAGCGAAAAGCATTTAAACAAAAATTGCCAAAAAATACTAAAAAAATAAATTCGTACGAGTGAAGAGTCTACTCGTCGTTGCCACTCATGTGTATATATGTATATGGGGCCTAGTAGTTTCCTTGCTTAAAAGTTCTGCTCCGTGAGCTTCGCCAGAGCTGCTTCATATTTGAATGGCAAACTTTTGCTTTCGTCGCGGCGTCGCTTCCAGTCTTCTTGCACTTTGTGCCATTGCAGCGACTTCATTGAAAGCAAGTGAATAAAAGTGGCATGAATGTCGCGTACTACCGAACACTATAACCTTCATTGTGTCGAAAACAACAAAAACAGCAGCCATAACAACAATTAAGAATTTGTCGAAATGATAAAATCGAAAAGTTGAAACTTTGGCGCGAATTTCGTTTTTGTGCAGAAAGCAAGAAAGAAAGAAAGTGGAAAATATTTGCGCACTTGCGGCAATTTAACTACGGCGAAAATATAGATAGCGATAGAGAGCGCGTGTGCAGTGTGCAGCGAGTAGCTCGAGTAAAATGAATGAATGAGACAATTGGTGGCATGAAATTTGTGCGAGATAGCGCACTTTGACTGCAGCGAATTGATTCGCTCGATTGCATGTTAAGCGTTAACGTTGCGAAAACTTCAATATGTCGCGTGCAGAGCAAATACCCGTAATTGCCTCAAGCGATATTGAAAAAGTTTACGCGCATATTTGTTTAAATAAAATGTGTGCAATGAAGGTAATACTATTTTTCGTTTAAGGTGTTCTGTGTGAGTAGTAGATAGGTGAACTTCTAGCTTCTTTATGAATTCATGTTCATGAAACACAGTGAAATGCGAAGAAATGCTTTTAGTACATATAATATCGCTTTAGGCCTATATATGTATACACAGTTTATCCATAGACATTTATTGTACAATTTTTATCTCTTATTCTATTACTTAAACATATTTTTCTTTTTCATTACAGGTAAGCGATAATAATTCTCCAATTGAAAAGCGATTCTACAATAAAATCAAAGAACTGAGTAAATGTGAAGGTATAGTTAATGAAGCATTCTTTGCATCCAGTCTTCTACTCGAAAATTTTAATCGAATATAGTGTCTTAATATTTTATAATAGGTCTAGTAAAAAGAAATTCACTATTTTTCATCTAATTGTGGGTTTTATATAGTATAGTTAGCATTTGCATTTTCGGTCATACATGCTCCGTTTTATGTTACTCTCAAAGAAATCCTATTCATATTGGTAATAAAATCTAGGAAAGTCGTATTTTACCAACTTAGCTTAAAGCTAATTTTTCGACAGAAAAAGCTTTCGCCACAGACTGGAACAGGTACTAATCGTCCGGATTTTAAAACAAACTCCCGTTTGTTGTGGTCTGGCGCTGTCTTCATGGAACGCAACTCCTCTGTTATTGGCCATAGATGATCGTTCTGTGGAATGTCTTCGGACACACTTCGGTCGGCTTCGGACCACAACTCGAGTTATTCACAATACAGGTCATAATTAAGAGTTTGACTGTAGAGAAACAGCTCATAGTAGCTTATTCCCTGACAATCTCACCAAACACATCCCGACCGCCAATACTGACTTCATCACTGTTTATGTCGGTTCACTGCGATTCTTATTAACCAATTACCACTTCTTATCACCGGTAACCATTCGCTGCAAAAATGTATTGATTTTGTTGCGATTCAGCGTCGAATAGCAATTGAAAATTCGTTCCATGGTTATTTTTGAGTTAACTCGCATACCTATATGTCGAGATTTTTTTTTGTACCCAGCCTTATTTAAATGGTTCCAAATTGTTATTTGAGCAATGAAAAGTAAATTGCACTTGACTGATTGTTACTCTAGCAGGACCATAAACACAATTTAAATTTTAGTTCCCAGATTTGCGTTCTCATCATTATCAAGGAAAAACTCTAAAAATCTTTTCTCGAAACTGTCTGAAAATATTTTTTTAAGTAGAAAATCGTATATTTTGAACGGTATTTCTAGCATGACTCGATCCCACATATACAATTGCAAATACAGATTACTATAGCTATCCATTGGAGAATTACGAATTTCTTTTTACTAGACCTAATCTATAAAATTTGTCATGCATAACTGATGTTTATGTGGTTTTGAAGCAATATAGATTCGTCATTAAATTTCTAATTCTATTACCTCTTTGATCCACTATCTTGCTTATATAATATCATATCATTATTTATAAGATCCGGTGGTTTCCACTTTCGTCATGTTAGCTTTAGCACTGACTAAGGTAAACTATAGTTTAAATAAAGTTGATATTATCTAAAGTAGATTTTGTCTAAAGTACACTTAGACTTAATCAAAACAAAAGTCAAGTTTACTAATTCAGTTATCTTATCTGGACTTTCATAAAGTATAATTTAGTTAAATTAAACTTTACTACACGTCAACACAATCAGTTTCTATGTAATCGCACTCCTGAGTTAAAGACAGAATAGTCAAAAGTGCAGTCTTTACGAAGGCATTATGGGGAGTTTTCTAATATTATTCAATTACACTTTAATATTTTTATTTAAAAAACCTTTAGCCCGACAATTGAATTTCCATTCCAATCAAAACCCAATTTTTAAAACTTAAATCTGTACCATGTACTGTTACCACCAAATAAAATTTCAATACATTCCACATTTTAATAATCAGCAGTCAAGCGAATATCACAGTACATTGCAACAACCGCCAAACACTTAAGTTGCAACACTAAAATGCGACAGCTGCACATGGCAGCCTTGCTTGCTTCCTAGACTCCAAATTGTGGCCAACCGTAGAGAAGACACTTGACTGAGAACTATTGTCAAAATAAGTGACTTGGAAAATTTAACTTTCACTAAAAACATCGCAATAAAATGCGAATGATAGCAAAAAAAAAATAAAGAAAGTGTGAAAGCAACGGTTAAGTGAATACAACAACTAACTAACAATCTAACTAAACACAATGTATTGTTGTGGCGGCTAACTAACTGCAACGGTTGGTCTCGGTGTGTGCATGTGTGTCGACAATTTGCACCCGTGCCTTTTTAGATGTGTGTGTGTTTTTGTTGTTCTGTGTTTGTGTGTGTGTTAGTGTGGTGTGCAGCTGTCACAAATGTTTAAGAGATTGCGCAAATAAAACGTGAAGCCACGACAACCCAAAATGCCACAAAAACTTTATGGACCAAAAGTGGCGCTTTATAACCACGATTACGATTGTCACATGGCAACAAGTTGTCTCGTCGCTCGCCGCTCGCCACTCGCCATTCACCGTTACTCACCATTGTCGAATTTTGTCTGTTGTTGTTGTTGCTGTTGCTGCTGCTCCGCACAGCTGCTGCCCACAATTGACGAACTTCAGCACTTATTTAGTTCACTTTATTATATTTTTTTGTTAAATACACAAATGTTTGTTTGTTGTTGTTGTGTGTGTTTTTTTTCGTTGCCTTTCTCTTTTGCATTACATTACAGCAGCATCATTAATTTTATAATCTTTTCAATGTGAAAACTTCAACGGACATGTTGCTCAAAAACATGAAACACTAAAATACTGTTACGGACATTGTCAATTAAGTGGCAATGGCACACGATTCGCACGCATACACATACATACACAACAATAACAACAAATACAAATACACTGGTATATGGCTTGTACTACATTGCATAGCGGTTGATTTTGTGGGTGTGAAAACATGCGAATGAACTTTTATTTACCAAAATGTATATATATATATATTTTTTTGTGTGTGTGTGTGTGCTTGTTCACATTTGTTGTTGTTGTGTTTTGTGACGCATAACACATTTTGGGCAACTGACAGCACAATTAACTTGTTTTCGTTTTTTTTTTTTGTAAATCCGACTTGACAAAGGTGACTTTTTCGGGCCTGCTGCAGAAAGGTATATTGAAAACGAAGATTAATTGCTAAGTTATATACTCACACTAATGTGTTATTGTTGATTGCACCTCCACTAAATTACATTTTATGCTATGAAGTGTACACAGGAGTTCAAAGCAGTATTATTAGGTTAGTGTACAGTCATACAGACTTAAGGGTATATATTTTTTACCATTAGAGTTTTGTCTTGACTAATTTCTGGAATCTAGAGAACTGTAGATTATAAAATTTAAACATTTATTAATTCTTTTTTGGACTCAATCAAAAATATTAAATACTTTCTTTTGCTTATCTGTAAATATAGGGGTTTCCGGCATAAATCTGCACATTCTCGATTTCAAATTTCGATGATTTTCAATCGGCTGGTAAATGAACATAAATTATTTTTTAGGGTTGTAACATTTATTTGAATGCTTAAAAAAAAATAAAAAAAATGTACATATTTTTTTGTTGTTATTGTTTTTTGTGATCAAACTAAAGCAATTCTTTTCGGCGGCGTATGTGATTTCCGCTCACTGGAACATCTGAAACCAAAAATTCCAACGGGGTTAGAAAGAGTACATGTTTGGCTCTGGTATGAACTAGGATTATTGATTTCACACAAATGCAAAATGGCGGACTTTTCAATATTTATTTTTGAAATTCGATTTTTTTCAACCACAAATCAAGTTGAAAAGTAAAGAAGATCTTCACCGATTTGATTTATTCTAGTAGTTCTATATATGTATAGAATAACGTATTAAAATTTGGAACCGATTGGATTAATAGGTTTTGAGTAACCTCACGCGCCAGTCATAAACACACCGTTTCGAGAAAAACGCGTTTAATGTTTTGAGAAACAAATTCTTGGGTATAAAACCTACCTACGTTCTTAGATCTTACGTAACTGTGTATTATCTTTCCTACTCTTTATTTCGGTAAGTAGGGGGGGACTAGAAGAGGATGTTTCAAGCAGATAGTCACAAAATATGACAAAGGCGAACCCATGAAGGGACAGGGGCACTAATTAGAGCTAGGTACCTGCGAGGTGGCCCATGCGTGCACGCTCTCGCCTACGCTTGACGCTTTTAGAAATTTGAACATGAAATTTTAAAGGAACATTCTTGAATAGTTAGTTCGAATTAAATAAAAAAAAAAAAAAAAACAATTTTTTAAACCGTGAATGAAGCAGAATTTTTTGGAAGAAAAAAAATATTGTTGGATCTGTGGATGTCTTGACTTAAATGTAGCCATCTAACCTGATTGACTTCAGTTTCTTGGGAAATATTATGTTAAATATCTAAATATCTAGAAAATGCATCACTTCTTATTCTTAATGTTTTGACAAATCCAATCAAAGTCCAAAAAAAGTTTTCAATAGCGGTTATACTGTGATCCTGAAGATAATACGTTCATAACATTAGAATTTAGAAAAAATTTACAACATTTATGTATTTTTCTTTTTTAAATATTTTAATCTATTAATCCTTATGGAAATTCACTACAATGTCGTGAAAGTAGCTATAAAATGCGAATTTGTTTCTTGCGTTGTTGTAGTGGTATAAAACATTCACCAAATCTGTCTATCACTATCTGTAAGTAACATTATCGTAATCCAAATTTAATAAAATTAAATGCATCGGAGACTAGCGAATAGTAGACTGGTGTAAAAACTAGCGAATCGAAGAAGCTGGTATAAACTGGTATAAATAAAATGGACTGTTATAAACACTTATACCACTTTAATAAATTTCTCATAACCTCTTTTGTATTGAATGCTATTTGATTTTAATTTCTAGTCAAAAGAGCTGAGCTCAAACAATCTAAACAGCGAAGTGGCGAATCGAACGCGGTATATTCTTATATACAAGCAAAGCTAATTTTATTTTGAGCACTTACTTATCGACAAAAACTTGTTCATATTTTCATTTAATCAAGATCATATGTTCGTATAGTTTTGTTCTCAATATTAACTGTTAACACTGTTCACCGAGTCCTTTGTATATATGTATGTATGTATGTATACAGGCTAGCATTAGTATTTATATTCTTAGGTATATGCTGGAAACTTTAACGCATTGATTGATTATTTGCGCCTTCTTCTTTACTTACTACCTACTTATATATTTTTTATACATACATACATTACGTAGTCTCCATTCGAACAGCTGCGTCTGAAATTACGCGCCATCACGTCGACACAGACGTTGTATTAACAGCTTCTCATAACTTTCAACATCTTAAAAGCAATTGGCGGACTGCTGTGCAACATTTTATGTGTA
Organism: Zeugodacus cucurbitae; assembly: GCF_028554725.1. Lineage (NCBI taxonomy): Eukaryota > Metazoa > Arthropoda > Insecta > Diptera > Tephritidae > Zeugodacus > Zeugodacus cucurbitae. The sequence goes on from NC_071670.1 coordinate 60,844,272, forward strand.
ATATTAAAAAGTGCGAAAAAAATGTAAAATTGCTGAACTTAGAAATTTTCAACAAGTCATCATAAAGTAATAAATTATTTGTATTAAAAATGTGTGTATATGCAGTATTTTAGATTATATAGAGAGTATAATATTTTAAAATTTATTTATATTGTATGTTAGTATATATGAGGCTACACTTCTACTGGGTGCCAGGCCATAAAGGAATCGAGGGCAACGAAATCGTAGACGGGATTGCCAAGAGTGGTGTACAGCTGTCACCCGGAAACATGATCAACATCGCTAAACCCATGCACATTCTATACGATGACATAGACAGGTGCATGGCAAGAAGAATCATATCTCTCTGGAAGGATCTACCGGGGTGTAAAACTGCAAAGGTCATGTGCAAAGCGGTAGATCAAAAATATACAAGGTTCCTACTGGAGCACGATAGAAAGAGCTGTAGGACCATGGTTGGCATGCTTACCGGTCACAGCCTTGTAGCGGCACATGCCTATTTAATGAGGCTGTCAGATCGGGAGGAATGCAGAAAATGTCAAGAGTGGGGCACCAAGGAAACAGTGGAGCATCTCTTGTGCGTTTGTCCTGCGTTAGCGAGACAGCGTACCTACAGTACGATAAGTTAGAGGAGATATCGTCAGTGAAGCCTCATAAACTATTAAAATTCACGACAGGTGCAGGCATCCTGAACGATGACTACTACTCAGGGAACACGTAAAGGCACTCCATTCTGGTATCGCAAAGGACCATAACTGGTCTATGCGTGGCCTGCAGGCCTACCAGACCAACCTAATCTAACCTTAGTATATGTTCATATGTATATACTAGTAGAAGCTTGCTTATATAGTTGTAAATTTATATAATTTTTGTGCGCAATAAGGAAATTGCTGTCTGAAAAATATTCGTATGTCACTCAATCTCAAACTCAGCAACTCTTAAGCTTTATCTGCAACCGTTTTGTGATGTCATGTTATTTTGTAAAGTTGTGATATATCTATATAGTATATACATATATTTTATACAGCCATATAAGAGAATTTATATGTATGTGTGTATATATGTCAGAAGTGTCCATGTGCCAGCAGCGACAGCTTGGCGTCAACACTTTAACGCCTTCACAAATATTTTTTTTTCTTATTTATATGTATGTATATATACATTTCTGTATGTATCAGTATATGTATATGTATGACTTGCTTGCCTTAAAGGCCTAAAGGCCACAATGTCCTTTACCACAGCTTGTTGTAATCATCATTGCTGTTGTGTTTGTGGCCATTACAACTACTTACAATATGTTCGGCTTGTTTTATTTTTGTGCTGTTGTCAAAGTTGTTGTTATTGTTGTTGTTTTATTTACTAGTGGCCCATAAACTTAATTACAACAAATCGAGTGCATTGTCAATTGCAATCTGTTCGCTTAACAATGTTCGGACTCGGCGCAACGCTGCTGTGCTGTGTATTGGTCAAGCTATAATGCATTTGAGGGCAGATACACACTACAATAAAAATCTGTATATATTGCTGACGTTGTTGAAATGTGAAATACAAAAATAAAACCAAGAGAAAAAAAAATAAAAATCAAAAACTTTAATTACTCTTCAACGCCGCAACGACTTTTATATATACAACTTCTTGGGCTCCGGGGCTAACTATGTGTATGTATGTATGTATGTATCTATGTGTGCATTTCTATGTATGTATATTGTGACTTTACTGCATTGTCCTGTATGTGTTCAACATCGGTTCAGTTTCCTGGAAACTTTTAATCGAATTAAATGCAGAATGTCATACTCAGCAGTAAGTCTAGAGTCAACCACGCTCTCGCTCCCTAACACAAACACACATACATACATATACGCCCTGTAGACAATGCAGTACACTCTACACAAGCTTACACACTTTGCATTTATCAATTATTGACTAAATGAAAACAATGTCTGTCTCTTCATGCCAACAGCAGATGAAGCACAATTTGCAGCAATAATAAATGAAATATAATAAAATGTCTCGAAAAATATATATTTACCCCACCGACCACTACAGACAGACGTTTCATTAACATTGCTTGCGAGCAAAGTGCTTGTGGTGCAATTTTACACTTGACTTCGTAGACATCTTCTGGCTTTACTTATGGATTATGGTGCGACAAACATATGATAGGAAGGGCTGAAATAAATACCCACACAGCTCTAATTTTTCCAGTAATGTAGTAAATAGAATAAAACCATCTGTCTACCTAATCGCTCATTGGCAACACAACCAATTTTTTTTTCCTGCCTGCCTCATCAACTGCCCAGCCTCAATTGATTAGAAAGCGGTTAGTCGCGATTCAATTCCATTTGACATTCGAGCGCAATTGACCTATAAATGTTTGTGGTTTTCTAATTTTTTATTGTGTTTTGTTCCTTTTGTTTTTGTTGTGTCTGGTTTATTTTGATGTAGAATTTGCCTTGTTGCTTCACTTTGTGTTTTGGCGGTTTTTGGTCGTCGTTCGCATAGGGCGTGGTCAGCATTTAATTGAAATACTTTTGGTTGTCAAGCATTCGCTTTGGAAAACCACAGAATTGATTGATAGGCAAACCTATTGTATATTTATTGCCAGTGTATTTATAGACGGTTCAGGGAGACTTTTGTTGAGATTTATTGAATATTTGTGTACACGAAACTTGGCATGATTTATGGTGAATTAATTTTTAAAGTTGATGATGGATGGATGATACAATTGAGTTACTTAGAAGGCTGAAGAAATAAGTTAGAAGTATATTTTCTATTCAGGACTTATGTAATATTAGATTTGCAAAAAATCGTAATTTTTCTAGTTGTAAACGACATCTCATTTGTTCACGACAATTTCCAAAAATCTATTCGATATGTTGGGAAAAAGTTCACAGAACCTGCCTTTGCTGAAAGCCGTGGCATTATATGATGAACACATTTGTGTTGTAGTATTTACTTATGAATGTCGGAGATACGTCTACTGGCGTTTTTACGTGCTTTCAATATGTTTCAAAGCATTCAAATTAAATTTTATGGGGGTTGAGATTTCCATAGTACCGAATAGAGTATCAAACACACACCTCTTTCCTTCTTCGATGTCAACCCCATCAACAGTCCGCTGCTTAGACCTAGGCCAATATATGATGTTAACTAATAATCTCTCTCTCTGATCAGTCGCTCCTCCTTTCATCTACTCAGACAATCAATTAAGTAGTCCGCTTTAGAAGCCGAAAAAAAGTTTTTTAGCAATTTTTTTTTATAAATGGAAGGAAATGATTGCGGTAAACGGAATTTTAAGACGTTAGTGTACTATATTTAAGGCTTAAAGACAATATTTATTATTAAAAAATGTTGAAATTTTTTCAAAGTTGTAAGTATTTTTCTGGAGCGCCTGGATTCTGCACTTGTAAATCGATGCCGGTGATGGAGGTCGTGCGATGCATCTGAAACAGTCGAACCAAATTTTTTTTTTTTAATTTTTATAAGTTTCTTTTCTTTATGAACTAAAAAAATACCGAAGAAGTTATAAAATTCCAAATTTTTTCGAAGTTTGAAAAAAAAAATTCACTTTTTAAGAAAGAAAAAATTGACTTTAAGTTGCAAAACAACAGTTTAAATAATACTTTTTTAGTTCAAATAGAAGATAATTTAATACTGAAGCTAGATCACTTTGGTTTTTTTTCGATCGGACATACTATATATTCTTTTTGCTATCGCCGGCACCGCTTTCTAACACTTGTGAAAATGAAAACTCGAGAAAACGCGCTTTAAAGTCTGCCTGAGAATTCGCACCTGCTCGACGCTCGGCCACTAAAAATGCTCTAGCTTCGAAAATATGTCAAATTGACCTCTGGAATTTTAAAGACATATTCTTGGATAGTTTTGGAAGAGATTTAAAATAAAACAAAACAATCGATTTTTTGAGCCTGTAAAGCAGACTACTGCCTTAAATTCAAACAAGTTTTTGTATTATATAGTATGTAAAAAAAAATTGATCCGGGTTTATTTATTTCATTTTTATTTTTCATTTCATCTACGCACTTAGAAAATATATAATTTGCATCACAGCATATATTTCAACTTTAGTACAACAGTAGACATTCCGAACAAACTATATATTGAGCTTAAATTCCTTGTGAAGTTTACTAGCAACATTGCGTAGCATACAATGCGGCGCACTAACCTATTCACTCACTTGCTTTCAATATATTTTGCTTTTTTTCGTCGCTACATTCCTTTGAGAAGAATTTCCAAGACGCGTCGACAGGAAATGTTGCTGGCAATAAAGCGTAATAATGATTTGTGGGCGAATGGGAGGAGTGCCAGAGAGAGAGAGAGGGAGAGAGAGTGAGCAAGATGTCGACGCGGTAGACAACGTCAATATTTCCGTTTACGACTTGCCATCATTTCCTGGCACTTTATTGAGTCGTGCAGTGAAATAAATCGTGCAACAATTCATTTTGAAGTTCCACAACTTCCTCCAAGGCTTCGAACCTGCTATATGGGCACGCCACACCCATACCACATCAGCGTGTATATTTCTACATTCGTCGCGACTTCAAAACGCATGTAAGCGCTCATTTGTTGTTCGCAAGAATGAAGAAAAAGCGGCGCCTTTGTTAGGTTATTCGTGTATTTCATATTGTGCCTGTCACTTGTTGACTTCGAAAATTGTTTGTAAATACAAGGTTTTTGCGTTTTAGCTTTTTTCTTGATTTTCTTCAGTCTTTTGTTTTTCTTTTTGAGCGCTCGGCGACCACAAATTGTCACGTCCATATTTTTTATTCTCAATTTTGCAGCTGCTGCTCCTTTTTTAGTGCTTCGTTCGTACGTTTAAAAAATGAGTATCGTTCATTTTTAACACTCGATTGATGGATGTGTCGCCATCATAAAAAGTCACATTTTCATGACAACAAAATACTACGCATACTTTTCGGCGCACAGCACTTTATGTCGCTTTTATTGTTTTGCTAGCAGCTGCCATTCATTTAATGCGTGCTCTACGGCAACACGTAGGCGTTTTTTATTTCCTTTACGACGAGTAATTTTATTATTTATTAAGCGGGTCAGCAAACTTTCTCATCAATATACCAATCAAATAGCTGAATTGTCGAAAATGTTCAAGTTTATTTACTAAACAAACGGCAAACTTTTGTTTATGTAGTCTGCTTACCAGCAGCTGTGTGAGTGCTGTTACAATTTTTATGTCCTTGAAGTCAATAAAATACCGTTTTTACACAGAACTTATTTAAGTCTAAGTTTATAGACAAGATTTAGCTTTATTTTTTGTTGTTTTATTGGATTCACGAAATAATTGACAAGCGTCGTATTCTTTTAGGCGGTAAAATTGAAAGATGTACTTGAAAGTTGTTCCTTGTTCCTTAGTAAAAAATACTCCTTTGGATGTAATTTTTTCCTAAAATAATTTTAGGCAATAATGAAATACATTTTTTTGTTTCCCTTTTTATTCAATTTTATAAAATTTCAAAGCATACTTTTATCGCTGTATTTTTATAACCTAAAGATTTTTTGCAATTTTGTTACTTTATATATTCAAATCATTCGCTTGATGAATTAATAAATTTATTCAAAACAAATTCTGAAGCATACTTTTAGGTGCTTGACAACATTTGTTTTCTTATTTTCATTTTCATGTTAGTGGGATGGTATTTATAATTAAAAATTTATGATAACAAATTATTTTGTTTACATTCTCAGTATTTTTTATGAGCTTCAGAGAAATGATTGATAATTTAAGGTATACTTTTAGGTGCTTAAGATATTTTTCTATTTTTTTTTTCTAAAAAAATGTTATTCACTTTTGAGATATTAAAAATATAAAGTATACATTTTGGTGCTTCAAAGAGTCATTAACAAAAAATATAGTAGCTTGTATAATAGGACAGTAAATTATGCGCAGACTCTCAAATTTTCCATTCCCGCTCTTATTTATTATTTTCTTTGAAGTATAAATTTAATTATAAAGCATACATTTAGGAAGCTGTATATTTATGGGATAAAGCATACATTTATGGAGCTGAATATTTAAAGAATGAAGCATAAGCGCACATTTCGGGAGCTAAATCGTATGCTTTTATAATACCATTGAATTTTATTTATAAAAAAATGCGCCAAATCTGCTTTAAGGTGCTTTCAGCAGCTCAAGGAAATGCACACTTCAATTTTGCTGACTTTGATATACCAAGCTATTTTGCTATTTTTATATAAATATGTGTATGAATATGCTATTGCCACACGCGCTTCATTCGTTCGTGCTACATTCAATTCAATTTTGTACAATCTCCCCAGTGACTTTATTGAAACTTTTCACACTTTTCGTTTCATATTGGCAAAAATTTAGAAAACTGCAAGCAACAAAAAAATGACTGACAATTTTTGAGAAACGCTACAACGTTTTTCATGTTTCTTGCTATAGAATGTATGCACGTGCGCATCTCCAATTTGGAAACATGTAAAATTTTCTCATTTTATTTTCTTTGTGTTGCTTTTGCTACATTTATTGAATACTCTAGGGGATTCTTATATATTTTTTACCAAAAAAAAATAATTTTTAAATATTTTTCCTTTCAATTTCCTGTAGACAGTTCTGGCATGCCTCATTTAGCAATCTATAAAAAAAAAGATTCAAAAATTCCAAAAATCCACTTCCATACAATATATTCATTTATTTTATATAATCAAATTATTCACACATTTGCTTTAAACCCCTCACAAATAGGTTAATTATCTAAAAATTTATTGCCAAACCCAAGCAGCATTGCAAACGTAACCAACCCTCGGGTATAATATTCATTTATCTCTTTTTGAGCTATCATTTAAGTAATTAATTACGTATACGACCTGTACGACCGACAATTGCCGCAGCTCCAAGTCACATGAGATTCATATTGTAAGCATAAAATGTATATGTCAGCAGCTAGCAATGAGTGCACCCATCACTTATGTGCGCCTGTGTGTGTGTGTTTGTTATTTTAGATAATCATAAATGTGAAATCATTTTGACATTCTCTGTCAAAGGTGGAACTTTTTAATAGTTCACCGTGACCCTAGCTTTTAATAATCTAACAAAAAGCAGTGGGAGTAGCGGCAGCAAGTGGTGTGTGAAATGTGTGTGATTACTTAGTTGGGGTTGCTTTCGTAGTTGTTGTGATATTATGAGTGCTCAACACACACACGCACACACATACAAGCGCGTTTATTAATGGTTTTTCGTTTTTTGAGTGCTGCTTAAATGTCAACTTCAAGTGTGTTGACATAATAATTAATCATTTAATTAATTAACATGCCAAACAATTATGCCACAATCATATTTTTTTCTATATAACGTTTATAAATGTTTTGTTTCGTTGACAGCGGCAGGCGGTTCGCAATTAGTTAAATGTTGAAAGGGGATTAAGGAACAAAAAAATATAATTTATATGTAAATTTTTTTTAATAATAAAAATAATAATTGTATTAATTTCTATTTGCAAGGAAATAATGAATATAAGGTAATTATTTGATGTGTGGTTTAAGCGCTGACTGCTATACAAACGTCGTAGAACTTTTTCCGCGGTATAGGCTAAACAAATTAAATTTAGGAAAGTGTAAATCAGCTCTAATATCTATAAATACAATAGAATATAAATAAATTATAAATATGAAATTCAGCCCCACTTCCGCTGTCTATTTCAGTCATAGTAGCCAGTTACGCATACGACATGGCGTACCTTTACAGCATACTCGTAAGGTTATAATTGCCATAATTGTTATTCAGTTTTCTTGCAGTGGAATAAGTTGGGACAATTTTGAAATAAATCCCGTTATATAACTGGTGTTTTTTAGGACTTATGGTTTTCAATGTTTTTCGGAGTTGGTCTTTTTGACAACTGTTACTTGATTTATACTCAGTTTGATTTACCAATTCATGATGACGACGAAACAACGTTAGTTGTTGACATAAGGTCCCAATTAGTAATTGTAAAGTTGGTCGAAAATTGGACTCATCGACTGGAATTTATTTGAGTCATTTGCCTTAAATCAGTTATTAAACAAAATGGCCCTTTGCTCAATTACTCCAGCTGAAAAATGTTGAATAATATTTTTATAATTTTTTTTTATATATTTTCATATATGATTCAATTTTACAAAATTTTAAATAACTTTTTACTATTATTAATATTATCATTAATACCTTTTTGGTCAGATAGTAAATAAAAATTTTGATTAGAAATTTTACTTTGAAATATTTTTTTTTAAATTATTCCACATAAACATATTGGTTGTCAATTATCTCCCTTTCCGCTTTTTTGCTCTTTATTCAATGCTTTCTAAAACGCGTTAATGTTTCCATCTAGACGGCAACTTCATAATACCCCCTCTTTATTTGCGAAGAGCTCGCAAAGCCAGTTTTCACAAGCCACTTTTGAGTTCAAGTTTACACCACCAATGGCGTTCGTCATGGACAGCAACAAGTGGTAATGACATGGAACTATGTCCGGGCTATATGGTGGATGCGATAAAAACCTCCCATCCGAGCTCCCGTAGCTTCTGACGAGTCATCAACGAAGTGTGTGGTCTGGCGTTGCCCTGCTGGAACACTACACCCTTCCTGTTGGCCAATTCTGAACGCTTCTGGTCGATCGCCTGCTTCAAGCGGTCCAGTTGTTCGTAGTAGATGGTAGAATTAAGCGTCTGGCCATATGGGAGCAGCTCATAATGGATGAATCCCTTCCAATCCCACCAAAAACACACAGCAAAACCTTCCTAGCTGCCAATCCCGGCTTGGCCACTGTTAGGGACTATTCACCGGCCTTCGATCGCGATCGTTTTTGCTTGATATTGTCGTATGTGATCCATTTTTCATCGCCAGTCACCATCCGCTTCAAAAAATGGGTCGAGTTCGTTCCGTTTCAACAGCATATCGCAGGCGTTGATTCAGTCCAGAAGGTTTTTTTTGCGTCAAATCATGCGGCATCCAAACATCAAGCTTTTTTATGTATCCAGCCTTCTGCAGTTCGTTTAAAATGGTTTGGTGACTAACTCCCATCTCCTGTCACGAGATGCCACGTGATCCATCCATCGAAATAGACCATGTTTTCCATGATTTGAGCGGTATTCGTTGTCACAGGTTTTCCGCAGACTGGCTTATCCATGGTGTCGTTTTCATCCGCTCTGAACCCATTCCTCCGCAGTTCGAAGTGACATAGTTCCATCCCCCAAAACACCATTAATCTCACGGAACGTTTCTCTAGCGATTTTGCATTTAACAAAGGAAAACTTTAAAATAGCGCGAATTTTGGCGTTAATGAACAGCATGTTTACACGTCTGTAACTGTTGAACGCAATATCCAAACTAATCGTGCACAACGTCGTTTTGTAGGTTATGTCAAGACCATTCAAAGTTGTATAGTATTGCTAGAAACGAGCTCTATAGCGCTATATACATAGCCGCGAAATTAAAAGACAAAAAGGCGGAAGGGAGATATTTAATTTAAATAATTCTGAAGCATACTTTTAGGTGATTGACAACATTTGCTTTCTTATTTGCATTTTCTTGTAAGTGGGAAGGTATTTTTAATTAAAAGTTTATGACAAAAAATGAGTTTGTTTACATTCTTAGTGTCTTTTATGTGCTTCATAGACATTATTCAAAGTTTAAAGTATACTTTTAGGTGTTCACGATATTTATATGTATTTTACTGCGATGTAATTAAATGTTTTTATTTATTTTAAAATTAAAAGTTTTAAAATTAAAAGTATACATTTCGGTGCCGCGAAATTCAAAAGGCGGAAGGAAGATATTTCGTTGGCAAAATGTTAAAAAATATTATAAATATTTTTCTGTTTTTTCTTGTTTTTTTACTGAACTTGAGTATCACTGTTCATAAAATATTTTTATTTTTTATTTTTATTTTAATTATAAACATTTCATTTATTCTTCTACTTTTTCAAATTTACCAATATTTTTCATATTTCTTATACCTTCTGATTTACAATACCATTTCTGTATCTCCCCCTATCGTCACCCACCACTTTTATTACAACATTAACGCCTGCGAATTTTCGATCACGTTCCATTTGTGCTGATGTCGCACAAATATTTTACAAACCAGCTTCCTGCGTCGCACAACGCTTTCGTAACGAGCAGGGCGTATGCATTGTTGTTGTTGACATTTGTTGTAAAAACCTTATACAACGCAGGTTATGGCTCCGATGGCACCCTTCCATACATACACTTGCAGATATACATATGCAATGCAACAATATTGGCAACAGTTGTAGTTGTTGTGTCACCTATTGTTGTTAACACTGACATGACTGCTGCTGCTGCTGCTACACCGTTGTTGTAGTGCGCGCCACTCAAATGCACAAGGCAATTGTCAGCGTAATTGCCAAACGGTGCAAACGTCATTTAGAGCGTTTCAGATCACTTCAAGTGCAACCACACATACACACATACACCTGCCTACACATACATACATACAAATGTGGTTCGAGTGCTCGCGGCATTTGCTTGCCGCAGTCTTCCGACCGTGAAGTGTCAACCAAGCGCGCGATGCTTCACAACCCGCCTGACAACTATGAATAGCAGCTAGCTACTACTCATCAGCGTTGTTAGTGTTATTGTTGTTGTTGACGTTGCACTGTTGTTGACACTATTATTGCGCACAGCGCTGTTGCTACTGCTGGTTGCTGGTTTTGTTGTTGCTCTTGTTGTGGTTGGCATTGTCATTGACGTTCACGCCGCTGCTGCCATTATTGGCGTTGCTTATAACTGGTTTCATGCGTTGATGTTAACAGTTACATTGTTGTTATTGTTGTTGTTGTTTGCTGCTGCTGCTCTTACATTGTGTACCCTTTTTATATTGTATATTGTATTATATTTACTTTATTTTATTCTTTTATATTCCTTTTATGTTCACACACACCCATATGACGGTGTTTGTTATCAATTGCGCTGTTTGCCTCCATTGTATTCGCCTCGCAACGGGCGTTGCATTCTTCTGTATCCTGCTCATATTCCTGCTGCTGTTGCACTTTTACATTACTGCTGCCACTTGCTCACATTAAAGTCACCGTTGTTCCACTCCTCACGTTGCTCACTACTAAAAGGCTTGTAATTTTTATGTTCGCACTCACTTTACACTCCTTTAACCCCTCTCTCTCTCTCACTGCTTGGCTTGACAGCTCCTGGTGGCGACAAAGTTCACGCTTGTCTCTTTTATTGGCAAATTTTAGGTTAATTTGTTTTACGTTCCCTACTCAGCTTACACAAACACACCCATACATACGCTCGTATGTGAATTTTGTTTTCCTTACTTTATGTGCACTCTACTCGCAGCACTCATTTGCTTCGTTAAAAGTTATTTCCACTGTTTAATGATACTTAAAAGCATGCTGTAAAAATTAAGAGCGGTAATTTCACGACAAATTCTCGATAAATGTGCAACGTGGCATCATACAGGGTTTTCGCGATATAAAAATACGTTCCGATATTTGTTGCTTGTGGGGTTCTTTCAAATATAAAGTCGATTCTGTGAAATTAGATTTATTTAAACTAAATTATCAAATGATTATTTGATTTTCCGTTTGGTATTTTCGTTCAACTAAAATGATATCTATTAAGCTGAAATGATGTCACGAGTGAGACGAGGATCTCTAGTGTAGGTTCCAAGGCGTCTTTAGCTGGTGCTCTGGTGTTTTTCATAGAAGCTATTTTATTCGTGATATCGCATCAAAACTCAATTATGATAGATGAATAGCATTGAGATTCATGATTTCATATACTTATAGATTGGACAAATACTAAATCGAAATGAGAGAGTTTGTAGCAAAATTAGTATCGGACAAGTCTTATGCAGCTTATAAGGCTTGTATGTAAAATATATATCTTATATGAATTTAAGAAAAAAACACCCATTTGTATTTGCAAGCATATCATTTCAAAAGGAAATTCACTTCGTTGTTTAAAACGCCGAATACACGACGTATGAGTAACATTTATTTTAAGCTCTCCGATCAAACACAGTTTTTTGTATTAGATTTTATTCAGTTCTCTGCTGCTATATGTATATGTACATTAGGGTGGCCCTTAGTTGTATGGAGGATAAAAAAAGTTTCTGGATTCTCGATCGCTCCCCCTAGAAATATGCGAGTAGCCCAAAAACTAGTATATACAAAGTTTTGGGTCAATCAAAAAAGGTTTAGAGGTTGCGCAAGGAATTTGTAATCCTGAAAAATTATGAATTTTTGCCATTTTTATGTCTCAGCCACACTATCTGGTTTCCATACCGTAATAAGATCTGCATTTTATTACCTTTCCAAAATTACCACAATCTTAAAAATCGGTCGATTGATGATAGTTACAGAAATACAAATATGAAAGTAAATTAAATGTGTTGCACGTGCATTCTCAAGCGTCGCATGCTCGTGATATACCGTTATAACGATTCTAATGTTATTCTTTTTATCTTATTACGGTATGGAAAACCAGTAAGGGATAGTGTGGCTTTGAAATATGGAAGTCTGAGACATAAAAATGGCAAAAATTCTTTATTTTTCAGGATTTCAAGCTCCTTGCTGACCGATCGACTTCAAAACTGAGTATTCTTGAATATATTTACTATACAATGACCTACGATCTTTTTGATTGGTTGAAAATTGTCAATTTGGCATTAAAAGAAAGACCATTTTTTACCTAAAAAACGAATTTTTTTTTTCAGAAATACGCCATTTTTTCAATTTTTGATATTTTTCAAAAATCGGAGGTCATTTTTATAACTACATTTTTACATTTTTATAATAACATTAATAACCTTTTTGAATTTTTTTGTTTCAACAACTCAACATACCTAATCATTTGCAAAAAACATCGAAACAATCGATCGAATACTTTCTTTTAAAAAAATTCATGAAAATCGCCTAATTTTTCATGGATTACACTGGTATAGCCTCTTAACGGCGGAAGGCACATAATTATTGTATTAAGAAAAATTCAATAATAATAATTATTAAAGATTATATAATTCAAGAAATGTATTAAATATATGCTATATGTTATTCACAGCAAAAAAAATTAAATTCCACCAAATCTCGTAGTAAAAATGTATGTTTTGTTCCACATCAACTTCAGTATTTTACAAATTTCTTTCATTCATGCCTTCTTCTGCCCTCAATTTTCTTTATCCAGTTAGATTAAAAAGCCAATATTGGAGAGTTGAACAAATCAAGTGGTCTAGTAGAATCCAGCTTTCAAATTAAAAAGACAGCTTACAAAATGTGTATAAATCCACATGATGGCCAAATATGGGTCCCTGTGGCCAAGCTGTTGAATATGAAAAGAGAAAATTTTAGGGTAAAGAAGAAGAGCGTTGGTTATCTCTAGTGTATACAGGGTAATAATTGGTTTCTATACATTTTTCTGTAGCGTAGTGTTTGCCTATATATGTTATACATAATGATAATGAAAATAATGAAAAAATATATATAAATATTTAATTAATCATTTCATAAGTTTGTCGCTTTATTTTTATTTATTTTAATTTTATTTATATATTTCCAAATTTTGAGGGGTTCTTAAATTATAATTTAAAAATTTTGATAAAATTTCTTAACAGTATCCAATATAAATACCTGTTACTACAGTTAACAGCACTAAGCTCTTGTAAAAAGACATCCATTTTCCAAACATTCTAATTAATCTCCTTCAGACACCTGACAGTTATGTCACAACAACATTAAGCCATTACATCTTCACTCAACCCATTAACAATAGAAGACTTTTGCAGCTTTTAGTGATAACTTTGTAAATTTCGAACATTTCTTATGAAGGCGCAAAAGCAATAACAAAATTGCTTGCAACTTTTTCCCCTCGGAATTTCAACACGCTGCGAAGATGACACACACACATTTTTTAACACCTGAACACTTGAGAATGAAGCTATTAATGTGATTGCTGTTGACAGTTTTGCCAACAAGTTGTTGTTGTTGTTGTATTTGTTGTTGTGCGTTGAATTGCGTCACATATTGAACGAGTGAGTTCATCCATAAGTTGGTTGGTTGTGTTCACGTGTGTGTGCATTGTTCTTAACAGTTTTATGATTTCCATACAAGCTTTTAAGCTTCGTAAATGTAGCTCAGCTTGAATTGTTGCCTTCTATTAATTACATACGCGCACTTATGTACACACATGCATATGTAAATGTGTTCATGTGTATATGTGAATTTATGTTTACACTTGTGCTCATCGCTCTCAGCATTGCTGCCTGAATAGATTCACACACCCACTGACGCATATTCGCTTGTGTTCATCTGCCTTCCTAGGTACTACTACAATCTTTATTGTCTGCCTGCATCGTCAGCAGCAGCGTTGTGTAAGCATAATTAAAATGCAAATAAGTGCCGAGACAAATTGAATTTTCTTACTACTTATTTTCACTCACTCGGATTTAATTGGAATAATGTTAGATGTTTCTTGCTAGCATGCGTATGGCATTGAATAAATGCTAATGAGCAAAAGAGAACGTGTAATAAAGGATGTTTTTTGAGACATGTGGATTTCAGGAAGAAATAAAACGCATATTATTTAATATTATGGACCGGAATTTAGCTTTATTAGACAACAGTTTGCCATTATGTTTTAAAAATTATTTCGGGCAAGTGACCGTAGTCTCGGATGGCTGGAATAAATTCCAGAGGAGAGGCCCATTCTCGACATTTTTTGCAGCCATTGGGACCGTATGTTAGCTCCGTTGCTCTAGAGTAAGTCTGTTCATTATGAAATGGTAGATCAAACTGAATATAAATCAAGTAACAGCTGTCTTAAAGACGAACAGGAAAACGTGTTACCTCATTGAAAAGCACATTTCTAAAAAAGCACCCATTAAATGGGATATGTTTAAAAATCCGCTGAAAGTAAAGTTTGACTTTTTACTTAGGCTCAACCCACCACGGATTAGTCAAAAACGTCTTTGACTAATAAGACACAAAAACATATTCTGCTCTAACCCACAGCAAGCGAGCATGCGTTGTCTTGTCTTGTTTGTTGCGAGTTGTCACATGTGAAGCTAGGGGTGCTGTCTATCAGACAAGAAAAGACGTCTTAACTAATCCGCTGTGGGTTGAGCCTTACTGCTTGGCCTGAGTATATTTTTTATACATGAGAGCACCAATTTTTTATTGTTGTTGGAGCACAAAAGGGCTAAATTTGTGGTACAAAATTTGATACAGATGACTTGATCGACACGGAGTAAATTTTTTTATTTTTTAATTAGTCAATATTGCTATGAACTCTTGCCGTTATCCAATAAATCACTACTTCACTTCCAACCCTCTTGAAATTAATTTCTTTAGTGTTTTGTACCTTTCAACATCTAGTTATACTCTCTAGTACCCGTGAAAGAATTACGAGAAAACTCAAGTAATACATCCAACTTGCATTAATTCATCCCTAATAATGATCTGGTCTAAAAAAATTTCAATAGAAACTTTCTAGTTAATCTTAATAAGGGTGGTTCATATACTGTTGTAATAATATATAATTATCACAGTGTTACTTTTTCCAGCTTGAAAGCTTGATATAATGTCAGCAGAACTCTGTATCATAAACTATCATAAGACTTAAAACTACCATATGAACCACCCTATACTTTCTTAAGCACAGTCTCAATACTCAATTAATATATGAAAGCAAAACATGTTGACCTGCATATACCTACTTCAAAGCACTAATATACATATTATATACACTGTATATATCTAACCCTTCATCGCCATCTTCTTCTTCTTGTGCGTTATGAATACATGTGCGAAATTTTCACCGTCATTAAACACTTCTCGCATCATTGATCTCATTCACTTAATGTCTTCATTCTCCACGCACGCCACGGACGCCACGCCAAGCCAAATCCATCGAGCATTCTGCATTTGATTTATGCAAATTTCAATTATGATGATTTGCATTTTCATAATATGCGTCGCATAAACATTTTGATATGCCTATGTAAAGCATACACGCGCACGTTTAAATGTGCTATATCACATGGCAGAGGAGATTTCTGTGTTGTGTTGTAATGGCGTCAAATTGAATGTTTCGCGCGCTGTTGCGTTTGATTACAGGATATTACTCTTTTATGTGGCACCTAATTGCTTTTATGAGCGTAAATAATTGATTTTTTTTATGATACCGCTATTTTGTTGTTGTTTTTATTCGCTGTTGTCGTTATTACTCTCTGTGCGCTTTATTATTATGTGATGCCAAATTTAGTAGTTTTAAATTTATGAGCCGTTTAACGTGCGTTCGGTCATTCGTTCGGTTTTGTAAAATTTGTGCTTAAATAGACCACTACATAAATGCCTATATATATTTAGTGGTAATTCATGGAAACAGTCCGCTATTTGGTGTATGTGGTGAACCTCTGAATAATTTGTTAGTATAAACTTAGAATTTATGCAAAATATATTTATTGTAATGTTCATTCATTATATTCATTGAATTTTATTGTTATTACAAAATTCCATTTAATTTTGTGTACAAAATATTTTGAATATTGTTTATACAATAATTTTTATTGAGCACATTAAGGCAGTAAGTTGAGTAGTGCTTTACAGGCTTCAAAAAATTGATTTTTTTGTTTTGTTTTAAATCTCTTCCAAAACTATCCAAGAATATGTCTTTAAAATTCCAGAGTCCAATTCGACATATTTTCGAAGCTAGAGCAGTTTTAGTGACCGAGCGTCGAGCAGGTGCGAATGCTCAAGCAGACCTTTAAAGCGCGTTTTCTCGAGTTTTCACATTCACAAGTGTGAGATAACGGTGCCGGCGTTGGTTTTGCAACTTAAAGTCAATTTTTTTTTATAAATTTAGTCAATTATAAATTTCGCTTTAATATCTCTAAATTCTGGAAACACAAAATTTTTAAACCGTTATTAATCAGTAATGTAAATTTTTCTGAAAGCTATATATGAGTAAGCGAATTTAGAGGACAGTAAAATCTGAGCTCCAGAGCATATTCTACACTTCCTAAGAATAGCTTGAACATTTGTTTGTTATAGAGGCTAATATTTAGAGAGGACTAATTTCAAGATATTTAAACTTGAATTTAGGTAGCTTGCGAGCCAGCTTCAAGTTAGAACCTTAGTTTTTGGATATGGACCAGGTATGTTCAAAAACTAGTGAACAAGTGTAACCCATGAAAAATTAGGTGACTTTCGTGAATTTTTTCAAAAAAAAGTACTCGATCGATTGTTATTTAGTATTTAATGTGTATTAGAAAATAATCTCATTAAGTTATGATGTCAGCAATTTTGAGAAATGTCGTTGCGAGAAAACCACGTTTAAAGATTCGACTATAGCTGCTTATACCAGCGAGCGGTCGCTCTTTAGAACGCTGCCATTCAAAAACTATTCAAGATACGATCTTACCGCTTTCACAGCATATGTTTGAAAGTGCAAATCATCGAATATGCAAAAAATAAAAAAAATCGATTTTTTGAAAATGTCACACTGGTATAGCCCCTTAAATACCAGAAATCTGAATTAAATAATTTGAAATCAATTCTTAGCCAAGTAATAAACTCTGGAGTTCATATAGTAGTTGAAGCTTAGTAATAATATACTCATTCTTTTGAGATTCATGAAGACATATATTATCAATATAGAGTAGTAACTTACTGAGAAGAACAAGTTGTAGCAGGAATTTTGTTCCAAGGATACTCTTCTCTAGTAACCAATTAGAATTCCAATAAACAAAAAAAGTATTGGCAGAAATTGGTTTTCATTTTCCTTTTTTCTCAGTATGCATTTTATTATTGCGCCTAAAGGTAGGCAACATTTTCGATAATTGACCTTTGAACACTGCTAAATAATAATAATTTTACACATTTACACACATCACATTTACTAAATTATTGGTGAGAAATCTGTGAGAATTCTATTATAATATAAAAGTCAAGAGGAAGCTACAGAATATACAGTTTTTTTGTAATTGTCAGACAGAAATTTCAATTTCGCTAACATCCTTTTAACTATTTTATTATATTAGAATTTATTTTATGTAACTAAAATTCGAAAAACTTCAATTCAATAATTTGTTTTTATACATATTTAGAAGTACACTCCTTCTCCTAAATTCTTTTAGAATTTTTCCATCCACGGTCAGTTATGGTCATATACTTGCCTCATTTATTATTCTACTACGTTTTACGCTCATAGCTATCTTACTTTTTATAGCGCCTACGTATGTACTTCAGACTCATTCGTATTCAGTTTTGTCACCAAGCCCTATCCTGTAACCCCTCTAAGCACTGTGGTGCCAACACCAAAAATTAATTTGACCGAAACTTACACATTTACATATTTATGTCTTCGTTTGTGGCCAAATATTTACAACAGCATATTACAGAAATAAATCACTAGTTACACGAGTGGGCGCACACACTAGTTGTGAGCCAACTATAATACGTAGAATTCCCCAACCAACTCTATAAAATTACATACAAACCGAGTCTTAATCAAGCGGCGTCCATGTGATTGCACCGACACCCACCAGCAAATTTTATTGTTTACTTTTTGTTGTTGTTTACAACATTTGTAAGCTGTCAGAAAGACAAAAGAGTTGTGACGCCTAAAATGCTGCTACAAATCATGTACATACGTAATTTGTACACAACCAACAACAAACGGCCGGCGGCCAAAGCTCGTTTAGCAAACGAATTGGCATTTCGTGTTTTGGTATTCAAATGGTGAGCCTGCTCATGCAAGGACAAGCGGAATTGCAAATATGGGCAGTGTGAGCGATGGTGTGAGCTGAGACTCAGTATAGGCAATGAGAGGGGAAAAGACAGTTGAAGAGCGCTCAAGTCGCAATCGAAGTTATTGCATAACAAAGCTGCTTAATCTTTAGCTGCTCGCCTTTGCCTTGCTTACTGTGTGTCTTCGATTGTATTATTGTAATATTGACAAACCGTAAGCCTCTTCTTATTGTTTCTTGCTTTTTTTATGGTTATGGTAGGTTTTAAGTTAAGAAAAGCCACAAACCGCAGTGGCACTGCAATCAACGTGACTTGCATTTCGTTCACGTTCGCCTCGTATGATTCGTACGTGCAAGGCAATAGACTAACCATGCACGTTTTACTAGCCTTTGCGTTTTGTAAACTCTAATGTGTGTGCGAGTGTGTGTCTCTGTGAAGCGTTTCTTAGGCTGCAGGCGTTTGTCGAAGTGTCCTTTTGTGGCTTTTATATTGCTTAGCTTGGCAGGAAGTGCTTAAGTTCTACGAATATTTTTACGCTATATTCTATTGTGTGTGCATGAAAATACACTAAAAACTTGTAAATACAGTCTACTACACAGGCATATAATTTTTTATTGGTTCAGCTACAGTTTTGGGCAATAATTTAGGTACACTAGAGTTGAAATTACCGGTTTAATATTGAAACTATTTGAATTTTGTAACTAAAAACATTTAATCGAAATGTTGAAATTAATTAGCCACAAGCCGTGCATATGATATTATGGACGTTCGATGTAAAAGGGTTGCCAGATGAATTTAATTAGATGAAATTAAAATTAATAAGATTAAAAAAAGTTAAAAATTTAACAAAATTGTTCCATAAGGGTTTAAAATACTAAAGTTAGATGCATTACAAAAATTCAGTTATACATATATAGAGTTGCCACCAAATTAAAAAAAAAATAATATATATTATTGGAAAATATTAAATTTTTTGGAAACAATTAACTGCCAATATTTAAAAAAGGTTAAGAATTTTAACATAAATCGGAGCAGGGTTACCACCTTTATACCACATTACGAAATTTATATTAATAATGGATCCCATTAAAAAATTGTTGAAACATATGACTTTATAGAGTTGTGGGTCTCAAAGTTATTTTTTATTTTATTTAACCCTTACAAAAAGAGTACTATTTTGTAGAGTTGCCAACAGAATTTTAATATATATTTTTTTTAATAATTAAAAAAAAAATTATAATAAAAACAATTAAGTGTCTATTCAATGGTTGAATTTAAATAATAAGCAAGAAAAAACGTTAACTTCGGCTGTAATGAAGCAATATACCCTTCACAGGTGCATTTCTTTTAGTAGCTATGTGTTTAAGCAAATCTAAAGACGTAAGAAAAAGTAAGTAAAAAAAAGAAAACATTTTACTAATTCTTTTTAGCCGGGTTGTTTGCTAGAAACATTAAGGTTATATAGTTAACCGTTCTGAACAATTTCTTCGGAGATTATATTATTACCTTAAGCAGTAATCCATGTCAAATTTCGTGAAGATACCACGTCAAATGCGAAAATTTTCCATACAAGCCCTTGATTCCGATCAGCTATATGGTATAGTGGTCCCATATCGGCAGTTCCGACAAATGAGCAGCTTCTTGAAGAGAAAATAACAAAGAAAAATAATATAATAAAATAATTTCAAAACGATATCTTAAAAACCAGGGACCGTAACTCATGACTTTTATCAAAAAAATCAAAAGATAAGAGTTATTTTTTATTTTTATATATTTAGATCAAAAATAAAAGTTATTTTTGATTTTTATTTATTTAGATCAAAAATAAAAGTTATTTTTGATTTTTATTTTTTTAGATCAAAAAATAAGAATTATTTTTGATTTTTATATTTTTATATCAATAATAAAAATCAGTTCAAAATTTTTATTTATTTATTTATGCCGTATGTATTACAATATGCTGCATAATTCCAATATTTATATGTCACATATTTTGAAATGATTTTTATTATTGATATAAAAATATAAAAATCAAAAATAATTCTTATTTTTTGATCTAAAAAAATAAAAATCAAAAATAACTTTTATTTTTGATCTAAATATATAAAAATCAAAATTTAAAAATCATACAATATTTCGCATATAGTTCATCTAAAAATCATGATGGTGTAATCAAAACTTTTCTACGATGTTCCTTTATGTATGATTTTTTTTTATTAAAAATTGTAAAATAACTCTTATTTCCGGTCCCTGTTAAAAACTGAAGGACTAGTTCGTATATATACAGACAGACAGACGGACGGGCATGGCTAAATCGTCTCAGTTCAACATACTGATCCTTTATATATATACCTTATAGGGCCTCCGACGCTTTTTTCTGGGTATAATAAATAAACATTAAATACAAATTGGAACAAGGATGCTCCCTAAACTAAATTAAAAAAAAAAAATATGTTATATTATCTTAAAAAATAATAAATTTATATAATTATGGTGAAATCTAAAAAGTAATATATTTATTGCTAACTTTATTTTCATAACAAAAATATTATTTTGGAATTATCTAAATTACTAACAGATTATTCAGCAAATCGTATATACTTGTATATATGTATCTTTATTATATATTCGTGTAAATAAAGCATGCACGTTGCCAATCAATCATGTTTTTCCTCCACTCTCTTACTGTCATTAGTACACTGTATAAGACTGGCATAAGAACTTGGCAGACATTTGACATATTTTTCATAATTGCCTTTTTATCCCTTTTTATTGATTTCTGTTGTTATTGTTGTTACATAGTATATAAAGCTCCTTGGTTTTGTGTCTCCCTTCTCTGTAAACACGTGCTTCCGCCTAATTGCCAAACAATTTTTGTTTACACAACACATTGCAATGCTTGAACAGTGTTTTTCCTAGTTCGAGTGGTGGAGGATTGCTGTGCTGCCCAAGCAGATTACTCATACGCAGTGGCGGCTTTACAATTGTGTCACGTTTTTGTGGTTTGCAGACGGAATGGTTACTGTTTGGTAAAGTATGCGGGATATACATAGAAAATGTCATATACAGTCTGCGACAGCTTATTGGAAACACTAATTTAAATTATTATTATTATTATTTTATTTTTTGTTAATAATCAACTTTTTCTAATATGCTCCACATTCTATGGATGTTACAAATTTTCATTTCCACTTTGCTGCCTATTATTGCCCGCAGCTAATGACTTTTGTATAAACAAGCTTATTTATTAGTCTTATTTTACATTCTCATATTTCACTTGCTTATTTGTTTTGTTGTACTTTATCAATTTTAATTACTTTGCACTTCAATTAATTACAAAATTAATTTTTCTGTTTGTTCACAGTTCTGCTACATCAAAACCACTTCTATGTAGTCCCACACATGCCTAGTAATATCACACTCAGTCACATTCATAATTATATTTTACGTTACTCACACTCATCGGCCTCTAATTAACTGCGTCAAATGAGCGACTGCCTGGCTGTAACTTTCAGCCATCATTTATATCTATATAATTATATACTTTATTACATCGGCTTGTCTGTGGGTATTTTCTTGCCGGCATCGATTACTTGCTCATTACTTTGCGCGCTCTTGTTGTTATCATAATGAAGTGTTATTGAATTTAGCCACTGTCAAATTGACTTACATATTTCGTTGTGCATACTTATACATATACATGTATAAATAGGAGCATTCGTATTAATTTCGTTTACAAGCTGCTTTTCCCGAGTATTGTTGAGCTCTACATTAGTAATTCTTTATTCTTGTTGTTGCTGTTAGCATTATTAGCCATTTTATTGCGCCATAAAATTCAGTTACTTAATATTTAACTGTAATTCTGTTTTTTCTACTCACTATGGTGGGTATGGGAAAATGTTTGCATAAGCGATATTTATTCACTTTACTAAGCTGCTTCGCTGCTGCACATGGTTTTAATGGAAATATTTTACTTAGTAGCATCAGATGTTATTAAATTTAAATGGTTCATAAATTTTTGCTAAGCTCATATTTTTCTGTAATTTTAAATTGTTTCCAGTTTGCACCAGTTTACTAATTAGGTTTGCGTTACATATTTTTCAAAAGAAATTGAAATATTAAATACGTTGTTGGTGTGGATTATTTGACTTTGTGCTTAGTGGTTAAAATTAAAACAAAATTATATTTATTTGGATTTGTTCGTAACCTTGATCATTGGTTTAACTTCAATTACTATTAAATTCCTAGCTACTTGACTGAATTTTTGATCTGTTGTAATTCTTCTGACGTTACCTTTGAAGTCAAGCATTCTGCAAGCGCTTTAGCAACAGCTAATTGGCTTCGCTTGAACTTTTTTTTTGTCAGAAACTACTCTCTAAGGCTTTGCATTATTCCCCGAAGGACGATCACTGTAAAAGAGCAAATAACAAAGTTGAACCTACGATTGTATTTAATATGAATTTTTCATCAATATTGAAGTACAATTCTCACAAATTTAAATAATTTAGTTGTATCTACCAAATTACGATCGTACATATTTTTTCAAGTATTCGATTCCTGTTTAATATCGTCTTTTCGGAATTGCGTTGGTATTGCTCTGATAAAATTATACTCTAGATTTTTTGTAAAATATTTGCGATATTATTAGAACTACGATGCCTATTACATCTGACATTATACGATTTGGAACAAGAATTATGAAAATGCCAACAATAAAATAAAGGTTGTGAAATACAATTTTATAAATTAAAAAGACGGTTTTGCTAATATCGATCTATTTTAATATTTATTTTTAACACTATTTACCAAAACCGATTCAAACTACACTTGTGATAGTTTTAAGCCATGGGCAGTTCTTAATATTTTCATTATGGCAGGGTCTTACGTCCTTCAGAGATGTTAACACTGTATAACACTCGGCTGGGTATTGGACCAAACTAATTTTTTCCGGGAGATTTAGTCATAAATTTAAAAAAAAATATTCTCCCATTTTCGAAGCTAGCCTCCAAAATCTAAATATTTTGAGTCGAAAAAAGGACTTTTTAAAATAATTAGTATTAGGAAAAATTAGTTTGGTTCAATACCCAGAATCAATGTCGATTTTTTCGCTTTATGTTATTGAAAAACCGAAGAGAAGAAGTATGAAGGAATATTATTTCTATTATTGAGATTGTATAAACATTTCAATTGTCTAATGAGATCGTGGTTCTCGCCGACGATAACAGTCGTTGTGAGTAAAGAACTGTGAATTCGACAAATATTCCTCATAACTCCCAAAATTAAATATTTCGACTGAATTTAAGATAATAGATAGATAAATTCAAGTTATGGAAGTTCCTCTGTATATATATTTTAGCTATATATATGATAAGATTACAATATTCTTCTATAACTCGAAATTCTCTTTTGAATAGCGTTTAGAAATCAAATTTCATACAAATTTCCTTCCATAAATCGAACAGTTCGACCAGGGCATAATACAAAAGTAAACATTTTACTATCGAGGCAGAATCTTAAAAGAGTCTCTGTATATCGTATGGAGGCGAACAAAAAATATGATATTACACTTATCGATTTCATAAATCGTGTAACAAAGGCATGGGACATAGACATGGGACAGAGCCAAACAATAGCAAATGCAACAAACAAAATTACGGAAAATATATTTTAACGTACATATGTTTATAAAAAATGTTGCGAAGTAAATACATAAAACTGTGGGTGAATCTATATTTTACAGGTTTTTGAAAAATGTATGTTTTAAAATTTCTATAAGTCGAAGTTTTTTTGTGAATTATGACGATTCGAGTTAGAGAAGTTCCACAGTATATAAATATAAATTAATAAATTAAAATCAATAATTAATACAAAAAATTTAAGCCTGAATGAAAATCAAAAAATCCTAAAGGCCAGATCTTTCACATTATTTCATATTCAATTGCTTTATTATGCGATTTGTTTTGAAAATGCTGCTACTAATTCTTACACATACTCACGTTGATGCAAACAATTCATATTTATGTGCTATAGTACTTTTTAACAAATTAGAAGTGTCCTTGTCGTCACGACGCTCGAGCTCTATGCAACAAAACAAAAAATAAGCACTCACGTACATATATAAATTCAACTGTTTGTGCACAGCCACTCGTTTGTTTACATTTGTGAATTTGTGCATACAAATGCACTCGCACTCGCCCACGGCCAGCCCCAGTTCGACTTAAGAAAGCAGCATAAGCAACAGTGCCATATAAAACCGTCGAACAACAACAATAAAAAGCCATGCAGCAATGGCAAGCTAAAATATGAGTCCAAAGTGGAAAACAAAAGGCAAAACTAACCGTTTGGGGCGAAACAACGCGACACAGAGGCTAACGTTGAGGCAAGCATATATAAATTTGTAGATAAATGTGTGTATGTATGCAAGTGCATTCATAGATAAGACTGTGGCAACATTTCGCTGTAGAATAATGTTGAGTTTTATTTTATGCTTGCGCGTTTGCCTTCACATTTCACAATTTCTAACTAACTTGGTCCCTTAGACGGCACAACGCAACCTTTGCTACAACAATACAAACGCATATATCAGTGTTTATCTATACTCTAAGCGTGCATGGTGTCTAACTCATGCCCCCCAACTAACAATCGACTGGCCATTCAGCCATTTAGCCGCTTCAGCGATGGTCATCTGCCGTCATTGCGTTGGCACAGTGACTTTAACCCAGTTTTTGTAGCGCATTTATGCTCGCACAAGCGCACAATTATAAACATACATACACACACATACATGTAAGTATATATGTATGTGTGAAGATCTGTAGTACCACAAGCAATCAGCCAGTAGTGAACCACTCATGACCATTGTCAATATCAATGGCCATCCGATAGCATTTTACTGTCATCCTCTCACTTGACTATGCCGCGCCACATCAATGTGTCTCCGTGTGTGTGTTTTCATGTCATTGTTATCGCCATCAACTGGCTTTTTTGCTGGCAGTTGTTGCCGTAATTGCTTTAGTTGGCTGTGCGTGTGTGTGTGTCTCTTGTTCTTGTTCTTCTTCCTACAATTTGCTCGTTTGTTTTGAAAAGCGTAATTTTCCAGCGCAACGCATTCGTACACACTTTGTCTAATTTCTAATTTCTTTGTTGGTTGTTATTGTTGCTGCCATTGCTACCACAGCTGCGCCTAAAATTCCGTTGACCATCACCTAGTTTCTTAAGTTCATTTGTTTTTTGTTTTGCGTTGTCCTTAAAGTTGTTCGAACATTTTGTTTGCTATCAGTTTTCACTGTCATTGATGACAGCTTTTACCGTTTACAATGATTGGTTGGCCTTTGGCGACCGTAGGCACACCTCGGATTTGCGCGCATTTCTGTGAAGGCTCAAGTCCATAAGGTTAAGTGTTGTCAACGTTTTCGCATTGTTTGGTAAGAAAAGTATTTGCTTGAGGACAAATATATATGGAGAACTTTGAGGAGATTAGAATCTTTTGTGAAAGTTTGCCATGCAGTTGGAGTGAAATATGAAATTGTGTTTTTATATTGATATTATTTTTAACGAGAAGACTTTAGGAAATCAATCAGAGAACAGAGAAAATTTTCTTGCTCTGGGTCCATAAATCAATCACTAGTTCTCAGGTCGCATGGTATATTATGCTAGTGGAAATTCTCCAAACTCATCTCATTCCATGTGGAAATGTTAGGTATGAGGGAGGTCTGTAGTAATCGTGGTCTGTCACTCAAAGAGTTATTCAAAGAGTTATGTGGTGCTAAAAACAGTGAAATTCCCAACGGTAAAATAATAGACGACCGGACCTGTAAGTTTCTTCAAGAATAGGCTTGAGCAAAATTTATTATTGTTTTGTTGGATCGGAATTAAACAAGTATTTTTTATTTCTAAAACACTTTTTAGTCAGTTGAATTCTTTATGAAACATGGTGATTTCTTATGTCGGCATCGATTCGAGTTATCTGTTACTGAATATTCATATATTTTTTATGGTTTATTTATTTTAAATGGTATCGAACATTTCCGAAACACCCCTTTGGGTATTGCAACAATCTAGGTCTTAATCTGAGTTATTATCTCCTCATTACCGCTAAATCTCTTTCTAGCGGGCATTTTATTGAGTTTTGAGGAGAGGAGCATGTAACTAGGGCCTCGATTCGGGTAATGCAGTAAATGAGGAAGCAATTCAAAAACCGCGTCTTGAAATTTTGACGTGGCTTCCTTTGATTTGTGACTCCGTGCACTGTTCTGTTGGAATTGAGATCATTTTACAGAAATTTCGTTCATGGAATGTTCCAAAGTTACTATATAATCGATGGAAATTTGTTCAATAATATAGACGTCACAAAAAATAAATGTCAAAACTTTCTTATGACAGATCTTTCAATCCGCTAATCAAGTTCAATCTACTCGGATGACTGCTGATTGGACTCCGAATTGAAAAAAAAATTCAGTTTTTCTTTCGTTGTTACAAATCGTTGTCAGACATCCATTGTACCTTCATAACGACGAAAAAATTACGAATTATTACGATTGAATAGCTCAAAGGGTTGCTCAGAAACAACAACTCAGTGTTAGTTTGGGGTAATAAAGAGCTCATCCTACATTGAGGATATTCTCAACACATTCCTTTGACGTCTTTGGAGTCCCAGCTATCTCAATAATTTTCATTTTAAATACTGATATGTTTCCCCTTGTAACCCAAGCACTTCTTTGCATCATTTCTTGAACCAATGAGATTTGTGATTAAACCCCAACAATGCTCCCAATTTCATGCTCTAAAAAAATTAGGAAAATCTTAATTTCTAAATTTAGTTTTCTATTATCCTAAGCATAATCTCGATTATCGTATCAAACATCTGCAATTGTTTATCTAAACTGCTGTCAATGCACAGAATAAAAAGAATTCTTACAAGATTGAAAATATTGCCTTTTTCGTTCCCAATTGTCTATACAAGTCTATACAACTTTGATAACGCTTTTTGTAGATTCTTTAATAATAGCATCCAAACGACCCACCATATATAGAGAAACGACCCACCATCCACATAGCACAGCAACTCAGTCAACCAGCGAGAGAATGCAGCCAACCAACAGCGTTCCATTTCCAATCAATCTTTGAAATTGAGAATCCAACAGATTTTCTCACTTTTGAGATCGAAAGCAATTTTTCCATTTTTTCAATTTTTGTTTTATTTTTATTTTGTTATTTTTCAGTTTCATTGCAATTTAAACGCTCGCTCACATTGGTGACGCTTTGTGTGATTTGTTATTGTTTTCACTTTTGCTGCTTCGCTTCCAACCTAACCAATTTTCAATTATTTCCCCATTGTCCAGCTTCATTGTCAGCAGCAAGTGAGTTGGGTGGGGTAGAAATGAAGGCAGAGGAAAGGGAGTGGTGTCCATGAGGCATTGAACGACATTGATGACGGCGAAAAGGCGGCAGTTCGATTAGTCGGAATCATTTCAGCGGCAACGATGATGTATTGTGCATTTGCCACGCTGCGAGGAGTGAGGGGGTTGCCAAACAAAAGTGTTGACTTTTCGCGTTTCAGAGTGGAGCGCAGATCGAACCACGTAAAAATGCTGCCAAGCGAAAGAAAGAAAAATAAAATGAAATCGCGAAAATAAAGCAAATCCCGTAAATTGGTTGTGATATGAACGGCAGCGGGTCGGTCAACGTTTTCACCGCTTTCACCAATACTATCAACGCTGAAAGCGCCGCCGCTTGTCGCTTACGTTTATTGTTTATATTGTTGATAAAAGGGGTAGAGTTTGGTAGTTGTTGTACTGGTTTTTTGGTGATATTTCGGCGTGATAACGTTGAATTCTCCGCCGTCATTATCTGGCCTTTAGATTGTATGTATGTATGTTTGTGTATGTGTGCCGTTGTTTACGTTCATCTTTGTGTTAGTGTTTTGTGTAATTTGTAGCGTGTAACCGAAATTTTCACTCCGAACAAAAAAAAAAGAATTTTGCCTAAACAATAACTCAGTATTTTGAAACAATTTGTAAAACGCAATGTTTTCATGCTCAATGGACTGTGTAGACGACAAAAGGGTGCGTGTTGATTGCGTTTCAGCAAATTTACACTTTATTTGAGGAAATTTAAATGCCATAAAATACTGTTAATTTGAAAAAAAATAGGAATAATTGAGTTGAATGAAAAATTGTTTAACAAAAAAATAAAAATTTCATAAAATCCATCTCAATATACTGGGCTACTTAAAAGTGCACAGAGCTCATGATATGCATTCATATATGTATAGTTTCCCGAACAATTATAGTTTTCGGCATGTCACATGGGGATCTTTTTTGATTGCTTTGAATAGTAGTAATAGAATTTCAAAAATCTATTGAATGAGATGGGTATACATCCATCCACACGACAATTGCCTGAGACACAGCCTAGTATCGAAATTATACGAAATCGCAATAAATACTATAAACTCGGACTAACGACTAAGCATTGACAGCTGCCAGTCTAACGCAATACATATTGATTATTATATAGATTAGTTAATCCTTTGATATTTAAATGAGAAATCGACGGAGAATTTCTGAAAAACGCTAGAATAACCTCGCATTTTGAACTTAATAGTTTAAATATTGTTTCGTATTAAGGTAGACCAATCATTAAAAATCTTGTAACTTGTCATTAACAAGTTAGTATCCCTTGGTTATAGCGTTGAACACTGTTATGCTAAGACTTGGTTAAACGCAGCAGTTAATCTTAGCACTTTCTTCATGGCTATTCCAATTCTACTATGCTAAACTTGAAACCCCACTTGAAAACCAGTTGATATATTATAGAAGGCATTCGTTTTAGAAGATTTGATATTGTACCAATATTTTTTTCATCGATATTTATAGCCATAATTAGTCCAATAATATAGACTTCGCAAATTCAATCTAATCAGTTGGCTGCCGAATTGAAAAAATTTTTTTTCGTGGTTACTTTTCAACACAAAAATTTTGTTTTAAAGGGTTCACCAGTTGAAAGGGTTCACTGGTTGCCATTGTTGGTTTTGGTTAAGAAAGAATCCTAAATATAAATCCTAATATGTTTCCAATTATAACCCAAGCACTTCATTGTAACATTTCTCGAACTATTTAGATTTGTGATTAAACCCCAACAATGCTCCACACTTCATGCTCTAAAAAAATTCGGAGAATCTTAAGTTATTTAGTTAGTTTTCCAATATCCTAAGCATACACTCGATTATCATATCAAACATCGGTCGGTTGGAATCAAGCCAAATTTTGATACCCTGTTGTCAGAAGAGGCAAACGGAATTTTCTATAGCGTGGGTGAGTCAAAACATCCCAACTACTGTTTTCCAAATATTTTTATAAATCGATATTTACAAGATGAGGCTGACTGTTGTCATGGTGGAAAATTATTGTCTCGTGCGCTTCAATTTGAAGAGTTGTTAACGTTAGCGTTCTCCATTAATTGTTTCACCCAGTTTTAGAAGCTCATGATACATCATGCCCTCCTTATCCCACCAAATACAGAGCATTATCTTAGAGTCCCAGTGATTCTGGGTGCTCTTCTTGTATTCCTCAACAATCATCGTCGGGTAAGGCTGCCAGTTCCTCATCTTCAAACTTTGTCCGCCCGTGACGTTCTTCGTCTGCCTATCACTATTTTTAAATGTCAAATCGCCTTTGGTACGTTCGTTCAGGCAGAGTATATTCACCATAAACTTTCACAAAAATATAATGATTTTCGGATAAGGTTTACTTCAGATTCAAGCAATGAAGAAGAATCTCTCTTATTTTTGAAATCCAAAAAAATTGAAATTATCGCGGTTGTTATGAGCCAGTTTTAAATCAAATTTAATAAACATCATTTCGTTCACAGTCACATTACAATTTCTTCTTCGTGAGACTGTGTCTCCACACAGCACAGCAGTTCAAGTTCATACAATATTTGCAATTTATTTGATTTGTTGCCATTTGCAGGCAGCGCTGCTCCATTGCGTCAACGCTTCACAACCTTCCAAGTTCCACATGAGTGAGTGTGTGCATCAACATTAAATATGTTTGTAAATTTTCAGTTTGTGAACTTAATTGAAATTTATAAGCAATTCTCCAGACGCTACCCGCCGCACACACACACACACACACATACACACATGTTACATACGACAGTGCAATGCAATTCTCTACAACCTCTGTTGTTGTTGTTGTTGTTGCTGTTATTATTGCCACTATTGTGACGCATCATTTGGCATTAATTGCTATTAGTCGGTGCATAGAAATATCGTTGCTGCTACTACTGCTAGTGGAAATAAACAAATGCGATGCATTGTAATCGCCACTGTGTAATCAGATACTCTTGCGTCACGCAAATGCACAGAGCCAATGCAATTACAAACATATCTACAACATTTCTTATTTATATTCTTATTTGTATTTGTATGCACTCTATTTTACTTTTGTTCGCCATGCATTGTCACACACACACACAGCCACACTTGGTGATTGAAAAATTAGCTGGAAGATTTATGCAGCTGTGTTGTTCTTGTTGTAAAGAATGAAAACCTTTGTGCATGCGCTTCTTTTCATTCATGCTGCTGCAATTAAAATTGCGCAATTTTATTGTGCAAATAAAAATAATTAGGTTCATTGGTAAACAAGTTTGTAGCACTTAACTTCGGAGGCCACTCGCCGGCCATACATGGCGTATACGCAATATTTTTGCGTAAATTCAATTTTTATTTTATTATATTAGGTTTCTATTAAGTACTTGTTGTAATAAAAATAATTTTTGTGCGACTTCTTGTCCTTGTTTACTCTCATTAATTTCTTCATTTTCTTGAATTCCACGAAAAACTTGGTTTGGTCTCCTTTTGATTAGCTCCTACTGGCGGCGTTCTTCATGTTGTCAACAAGCTTTAATTCTATTTTCTGGGAATGAATTTGTGCGACTTTCTTGCATTATTTTCATTGATTATTCATCTCAGATATATCATGTTTTTTGCTTTTAATTGAGAAAAAAATATTAAATTTGTTTTTCCTATTGTTCAAGTGATTTACAATTGGGTATAATAAAGTAAAACGATAAGTACATAATCTCGCAAAAGGAATTTACTAATTTATAGCGCCGTTTTCTGATTTTCACAAAGTGTGATCTTCCAGATTTACTACCACAAAATGGTTACAGCGCTCTACGATGCCGAATTATTGGTCTGATTCGACGCCTAATTACATCAAAATGGTCTCATTTGGCGAAGGAAAAATAGATCTTTATAAAATTCATCGTCATTAGGCTACAAACCATCCTCAGTATACAACAATTTTAGCTACGTGCAGCTACTTTTAGTTTCCCAACTTTATCATTATCCAAACTTCAACGTCATCCAACAGACAGAAATTTGATCCAAATAAGGAAGTCTATAAAGTAGATCCACAGAAATAGTATTTTTCTGGATGGATCAAAGAAGTTGCATCTTCACTGTGCCGAGGGTATGATTACTATGATAAGAAATAAATCGTAATCCTTTTGCAAGCGAAATAAAGCCTCTACCAATAGGGATAACGTGACGTTGATAGCTCGTGACTACCATATTTGTTTAGGGATTTGTGTAAAATTTTATCAGTGCCTTTAGTTCGACTTCACTTCACTTTGGTACAGCGCTTGAAAATTGTCCAAGACTCTACTGTAAAATCTCTTCGCGTAAAACATCGTCATAATACATCGTTCCACCTGAGCGCGCTATTCAACGTATAATTGCAAACCTCAAAAATTATGAAAATCTCCTTGAGAGTGTGCCACCTTTTCGTCAAAGAAAAGGCCGTACTGAAGGAAATTTCGCTACCGTTCAACGTCATTCGCCTCAGTTGGGCCTCTCTCCGATGACAACATAGCAAATTTTGCGGTTGTGTTGCGGTTTTAAGATTGTGTTGGTACAAGAACTGAAGCCGATTTGAAGCACTATAACTTTGCTGATTAGACGCTGGAAATAATGGAAGCCAACAACGACTTTCATCGAAAAATCATCTCCAATTTCTGTCAAAATTTTCGCTATTGGAGTGAATAAAATCCGCATGTAGTTCAGGAAACGCAATTACATCCTCTAAAATTGATCGTTTGTTGCGGATCGGACCTTATTTCACTCGGAATGTGGTAGGAAATGCCGTTACCATCAATAGTGAGCGTTTCAACTCGATGTTGTCCGACTTTTTTCGCCGGAATTTGATGAAATCTCAAGATGGTATGCCGCCTCCTGTTTCACGACTAGTTAATTTCGAGAAATTACCCAGTCAAATGGCCGCCAAGAAATGCGATTTAACGGCTCTACATTATTTTCTCTGGATATATGTTAAAAAAGTGGTTTACGCCAATCACTCAACAATAGCATTCAGTGCACTATTGGCGAAATTACAGCCGAAATGCTACACCGGGTCATCAAAAACGGCGAATGGCGAAACGGGGGGATAAATGCAAACGGAGCCGTTTGACCGATATTTTATTCATTCCACAAATGGTACTAAATAATCTGCAGAACCCATTTTGAGCAAATTTGTGTGTTTTATTTAATTTTTGCATCACGTCGTTCTTGTAGGTAGACCCTTTATTAATCGGACCGCTCTCGTCTATTGTTTTTATTACAGAAAAAATTTAATGTATTACGAATAATAATGAGCTTGACTTCTCAAAAAAAAATTTTTTTGAGAAGGCTATAAACAAATATAGCCCAAAGAAAAAAACTGGCTTCTGGCTCTCAAAAACGACCGTTAATTCTTCTGTGTAATTTATATTTCATCAATATTTTTACCTCTTCTAAAATTTTTTTTTGTATTATTCCCAACAATACCAACTAACAAAAAAATACATTTCTCTACTCATTCCAGATGATGCAGCACGCCTGGGACAACTACAAGCTCTATGCTTGGGGCAAAAACGAGCTACGACCGCTCAGTCAGCGACCACATTCGGGCAGTATTTTCGGCATCTCCGATCTGGGCGCCACCATTGTGGATGGACTGGACACACTCTACATAATGGGTTTGGAGAAAGAGTATCAAGAGGGACGCGATTGGATTGAACGGAAATTTTCTCTGGACAATGTGAGCGCCGATTTATCAGTATTCGAAACGAATATACGCTTCGTGGGTGGCATGTTGACGCTGTACGCCTTCACCGGTGACAATATGTATAAAGAGAAAGCACAACACATCGCTGACAAGCTGTTGCCCGCCTTCCAGACGCCCACCGGCATACCATATGCGTTGGTAAACTCACGCACGGGTGCGAGTAGAAATTATGGCTGGGCTTCAGGTGGCAGCTCCATTCTCTCCGAAGCTGGTACATTGCACTGTGAATTCGCCTATCTGAGTGATATAACGGGTAATCCGCTGTATAGAGAGCGTGTACAAACTATACGGCAGGTCTTGAAGGAGATCGAGAAGCCGAAGGGTCTTTATCCGAATTTCATTAACCCCAAGACGGGCAAGTGGGGACAAAGTGAGTGGGATTTGTGGTTGAATGGAAGGGAGTTGTGATTATTTACGGTTTCTTTTCGTTGCTTTCTTTGCAGTGCACATGTCGCTGGGCGCTTTAGGCGACAGTTACTATGAGTACCTGCTAAAGGCTTGGTTACAGTCCGGCCAAGTGGACGAGGAGGCACGTGAAATGTTCGACGAGGCAATGGTGGCGATTAACGAGCACATGATACGCACAAGTGCGGGTGGTTTAACGTATGCCTCAGATTTGAAGTTCGATCATTTGGAACATAAAATGGATCACTTGGCTTGCTTTGCGGGTGAGTGTCAACTTTTATGGAATTCTTCAAATTACTAAATAAATATATTTATTACTCCTCCATTAAACCAGGTGGTCTCTATGCCTTAGCTGCCAGCACGCGTCAAAATCAACATGCCAATAAATTTATGGAAATTGGTAAGGGTCTGACAAATACCTGCCACGAGAGCTATACAAGAAC
This sequence comes from Zeugodacus cucurbitae, assembly GCF_028554725.1. Taxonomy (NCBI): domain Eukaryota; kingdom Metazoa; phylum Arthropoda; class Insecta; order Diptera; family Tephritidae; genus Zeugodacus; species Zeugodacus cucurbitae. The sequence goes on from NC_071670.1 coordinate 60,878,983, forward strand.
GCCTACCAAATTGGGACCCGAAGCTTTTCGGTAAGTAAAAACTGCACCCTTATTAGATTCTAAACATAACCTCACTTTCTTCGACAGCTTCAGCGATGCCGCCGAAGCGCGTGCCTTGAAATCACAAGAGAAATACTATATACTGCGACCGGAAACGATGGAGAGCTACTTTGTATTGTGGCGTCTGACGCACGATCAAAAGTATCGCGATTGGGGATGGGAGGCGGTGCAAGCGCTCGAGACATACTGTCGCACCGCGCACGGTTACAGTGGCATTAAGAATGTCTATCAGGAGAATCCGCAGAAGGATGATGTGCAGCAGAGTTTCTTCTTGGCGGAAACGCTTAAGGTTTGACTGACTTTTTTTGATAATTTTTGACTCATATTTAAATTAATAAATTTTTTGCTGCGCTCCAGTACTTGTATCTGCTCTTCTCCGATGACTCACTGCTGCCACTGGATGAGTGGATATTCAACACGGAGGCGCATCCCTTGCCCATACGCGGTGCGAATGCGTTCTACCGCGCGGCACCACCCGCTCAAACGCAAGCCGATGAGAACCGTTAAATCTTGACGCGAAAATATTGAAATTTTCATGGACGTTATGTAGCGTCGGCTGCAGCGCGTCTCACACAAAAATGCAGTTATTTGTAATTAGTGTTTTTATAATTGATTTTTGTGTTTTTTTTTTTTTTTTGACAAATAGTTACTCTTATTATGCTTTTTAGACACGCCTTGAAATGTAATGTAGCGTAATTATTTATAATGATATATCTGGAAGTATCTAGATTTCTCAGCGATTTTTCTAATGAGTTTAATTTTAAAATTTTCAATTTTTTTATTAATTTTTTTAATTTTCTTTTTTTCATTTCTATATTATTACAAGCAGTTAACGACGTGTTAATGCGCTAATTAATATGTATGTATGTATACCAGTACATATGTAATGTACATATACTATTGTACTTGTAAACTGACAACATTTGCTAATGCTAATTTGCTGCTCTTAATTTTTGTACAGTTATATGATATAAGTTATTTGTAATAGTTATTATTGTAGCTCTTAATTATATAAAACAAATATTTAATTAATTCAGAAAATTTTCGAAATTCAAAATTGCATTTCTCGCAACACTTTTTTTCAACATTGACGAGAAAATACTTCAAAGAAATATTTAAAAATGAATAAAATATTTTAAATTAATTAATTAAAATTAATTTTAAAAATCAGTTAGTAACACCTGTATGTATGTATGTATAATTATTTTCAATAATTCAAATTAATTTTTTTGTCTACACACATTCGACATATTTGCAGTATGATATGCCAATATAGAAACTATTGTATGAAATGCAGCATAAAATGAAGAGATAACTGTATTTACTTATGAAGCTCTTTAACCGCAATAATTGTAAAATGCATACACAAGTATTGTTGTTGTAAACAAAAAGAATTCGAACGAAATTTTAATATAAAACTGAGTTAAAAATAAAAATTAACCATTTTTTTATTGCATGGAGAATTAAAAAAAAAAAAGAAAATTTAAAAACAAACAAAATTTTAAAATTTTTTTTGGAATGCATGAAAAATTGTATAATTGTAATGAATAATAAGAATTTTCATTAATAATTTTGGTGTTCGTAATTGAATTTCAGTTATCTTAAAGTGCTTAAATAAATATATAACAAAATGTGTTTTCTAATATTAAATTCTATTTTTCATTTATATTGTTTAATCAAATTTGTTTTTTTTTTCATTTAAATTGTTCAAATCAATGTGTTTTTTTTTTAATTTAAATTATTTACTAATTTTTTTTTGCAAAAAAATTCCATTATATTATATTAAATTATATTTTTAAACATTTTCTTTTGTGATATTGGCTCCGTCTTTAAGAAAGCGCGAATTTTTAGGTTTATACTAAAAAATAGCTACATTTTTTAGTAATTTTTGTAATTTCTCGAAATATTTTCTCTAAAATTATAATTTTGTTCAAGCAAACTATTAATTTTAATGCAAAAATATCAACAGAAAGCAAGAAAATTTTAAAATTTCAAAAATTTTGCAAATTTGAAGGGTTCAATACGCTAAAGTTGTAAACGAAGCATAAACAAAATTTTGTTTTCGAAGAAATAAAAAAAAATATATTCAATTCGAAAATTACGAAAATATTTTTTTAAATTTTTTTTTTATTAATTTAATTTTTTTAATATAATTAAAGATTTAAATATAATTTTTATATGCGTTTTTACACATATTTGCCTTTCAAATGATGTCAAATGTTGTCAAAACAATTTAAAAATATTCCGCTGCTATTTTCGAAATTAATTCGATTATCATCATATCATATTAAAATAATAAATAACAACAACAACCAAATATGAAAGCCTTGAACTTAATAAAAAATGATTTCTTTTTAAAGAAATTATGAAAAAAAATTAAAATTATTATTGAATTCGAAAATTAAAAAAAAGTAATATTATAATTTTTCACGATTTTTAAATTAATTTTCTTGTGGTTTTTGAACATATTTGTCGTTAAAAAGTTGTCAAGAAATTAAAAAAATATATTTCGCAACTATTTTAAAAATTTTTTATATTAAAATAATGAAAAAAAAAACAATATTTCACCATTGAACAAAATAAACAAAATTTGGTTTTTGAAGAAATTATAAAAAAAAAATCATATTGAATTCGAGAATTAAAAAAAAAATATTATTATTTTTTTGCGTTCATTTTAATTATTTTTTTAAAACAATTAAATATTGTAATTTAATTTTTTATGCGTTTTTGAATATATTTGTCGTTAAAAAGAAAATATTTCGCAGCTATTTTCGAAATTAATGCTGTTTTTTATATTAAAAACCAACAATATTGAAGCATTGAAAAAATAAACAAATATTTGTTTTTGAAGAAATTATTAAAAAAAATAATATTGAATTCGAAAATTATAAAAGTAGTTTATTTAATTTTTTTCACGAGTTTCAATTTTTTTAAAATAATTAAAGAATTTAATTTTTTCGAAATCAACTCGGCATTTTTTATATTAAAATAAAAAAACAACAACAACAACAACAATATGAAAGCATTGAAGCACGTACTTAAACTATTCTTACTATTTAAAAAAAATTTCTAACCTCTAAACTCGATGCCTTTTAAAACTTTCTGCAGCAATGTGTTTTGATAAATGATTTTGTAGTAACTCAAGTAACTGTGAAATTTGGATATCATTTGAAATTAAAAAAAAAAAATAAAAAAAAAAAACATTTAAAAATTTGTTTTAATAAAATGCTGGATTGGCGTGCTAAAAAAAATTTAATTTTTTTAAATTTAATTAATGTTTTTAATTTCAAAATTTTTACTGGAAAATATTTTTTAACACTTTTTCATATTTTTTTTTTAATTATTGTTTGTCTAAATTTTTCTTTTTCTATGTAAGGACTACTCTCACTCAATTTTTTCTAATTTATAACACTGCATTACAAATATTAAAAAACCAATTAAAAAATGCCAGCAAGTCAACAAAAGAGTCGAATTTCAAAACAAATATTTAAAAAACAGAAAATCTGCAGTTCGAAAAGAGCAACTCCAACTACACAGTGCGCTCTTGTCTTTTGTATAATAGTGCTAACAGAGACTCTTTCTACATCTAACTGTAGAATGTCTTATATATGAATGTATGTAGCATAACAAGAACCACTAACTTTGCTATTTTTAGTTTGAAAACAAATGACAAATGAGAACAAAAAAAAAATATTTAAATAAATAATAAATAAAATCTAAAAATTAAATGAAAAATGTGTATAAAAATCGAACACACTAACAAATATGTAAATACATAAATTACAATACAATACAAATTGATTTATAGCATACAAAAAAAAAAAAAAACTAGTAAATTACAATTAGATTTATAACAGTACATTTAGGTGACTAATTTAAAAATAATTGCAATTTACTTTATTATCAAAACAAAAACAAAAACAAAAAAGCAAATAAGTTATATACAGTAAAATAACTGAAATTTTAATAAAAAAAATAAAATTTTACAAACAGTTAGTTAACTAACTGTAATATGAAACTTGTGTAAATTGCATGAAAATTTCTCAGTAGAAACAGAATCTCCAAAAATAGGCTAATTAAATAGAATATTTGAAAAAAGTGAAGTGAGCATGACATAAAACGCTGAACTTCACCGATTTTTTTTTCTGAAGAAAGCAGTAAAACACAAACGGAACTTTCGAAAGCAATGTAAATGCAAGAAAATCAAATAAACAAAAGAGCGCAAAAGATACAGAGAGCGAAAGAGAGTGCATTTGTGCGTAGTATTCTATGAAATAACAGAGGCGTGAACTAGATTTAGTAAATTTATATATGCTCTAATATGTATGTATGTATTATTGTCTAAGTGAACACAAATACTAGTTTTCGAATTTTCCAAAATCTAACCTAGAAAAGAAAAACAAAAAACCCTGACCACACTCTCTTCAATGCAACTTTCTAAATGCAAATTTAATTGCAAACTAACTCTATAAATCTCTTAGTAGTTTTTGACAAACTTGAATATTTTCACATTTCAATTTCATTTTAATTTTTATTAATTTTTGTTTTCAACACAAATGAAATTCTGAAAAACACGAACTTTGTAAATCATATATTGTATATACATTATATACACACATACATACATAAAAAATAACTGTAATTGCATTTGTACTGTCTATGTACCATATAATCAACAACAACAAAAAATATCCGCGAAAAGCAAAAACAAAAAATAAATATTTTCATGCTCGAATAATTGGGCAAATGAACACCTACCTACCTACATGAACACAAACACCCCGCTACTCTCAATGTTCGGATATTTAATTAAATGTAACAATGACGATGATGATGATGATGATGATGATAGACACATTAAGTTAACTAGATTTTTTAGCATAATTAATAAATTATATAAATTATGGTGACGTTGTGTATTATGAATGTCATGTTTTTGCATTAATTTGAAATTAATTCAAATATTTAACGATATTAAATCAATTATATTGAAATAAACAAAAAAATGTATGGTAATCGTATTTAAATAATAATGATTACAAATACTTGGATATAATTAAACAATTAATTAATTCAATAAACAAATGATAATTAATAATATGTAATAGTTTATATAGTACTTGTAGTTTTGTTTAAATAAATTATAATTAATTAATTAATTAAATAAATAATTCGTCACATTTGAATATACATATATAGTATATATATTATATAAATATATATTTACAGATAAAGTACATGAAATGAGAAATTGTAATAAAATGGAAAAATCAAAAGAGTTTCGTGTTTTCTTTGCAAGGCTTGTGAATGCTTGTGGGAGAGAAAAAGTTCGTTGCTTAAGTCTTTAATTTGAGAGTGGCTGAAAATTGCAGCATACTGTTAGGCTGTGGAAGGAAATTGCACATGCATAGCATAATTGCTTTCTAATTGGAATTATTATACCTTTTTGAATTGGGAAAATAAAAATTTTGGTATTCCTAATTTTTGTGACAATAAAAAAATATTAAAAAATATAAATATAATATAAATAAATTAATAAATAAGTAATATACATATAATTTATAATAACAGTAAAAATAAATAATATGAAATATTAAATAATAAATAAAAAAATATATATATAAATATAATGAAATTATAGAAATAAAATTGAGTTCAATTTTCTAAAAATATTTGAAAAAAATTAAATACGATAAAATCCTGAGCCAAAAACTCTTCATTGCTGACTGAAAGTAAGTAACATTTGAAGCCTCTTCAAAAATTAAAATATATGAATAAAAAAATGAATATTAAATAAATAAAATAATTGTAATAAATGAACTTTTAAGATTTAAAAACAAAAAACTGAAAAACTAAAGAAAAATACAATAAAATTCATAAAATTAGGAAAAAAAATTATTAAAATAAAATAAAAAAAGGGATTTAATGAACTTTTAAAAAATTTAAAAGAAAAAGCTATAGAAAAATTCATAAAATAATTTCAAATTGAAAAAAAAAAAATATGTTTAACTTTAAATGAGTTGAAATTTTTCAATTAAATTAAAATAATATAAAAAATTTTAATAAATGAACTTTGAACTAAATTTAAATGAAAAACTCTTGAAAAATATAATAAAAATCATAAAAATATTCTAGTTAAAATAACTTTATAAATAAAAATAAATACATTTTGACAAAGAAACTATTAAAAAAAAAAAAATAATAAACAAATTAAAAAATAAAACAACTGAAAAAATATGAATGCATCTAAATTAAATACAAAATAAAATAATATGAATTTAATAACAAAAATATTTAATTTAATTAATAGAACAAGAAAGTATCTAAAAATAAAATTAATTAATTTGAATGAATAAAAGTGAAATAGCTATTTTAATAAAATAATGAAACAGTGAAGTTTATTATTAAATTCACATAAAATTATAATAAGTAAATTTATAAAAAAAAAATATATTTTTTACTTAAATTGTGATTATAAAAAAATAATATCTTAATTATATTTAAATCAATTTTTTTAAATATTGATTTTTTAATTTTAAATAAAAATAATTTAAATAGTTAAATTAGCATAAAATATACATATATAAAAAAATAATACATTTATTGTTTAATTAAATTATTTATAAAAAAAATTTTATTTTTATTTTTTTGTTTTTAAAAATTTTTTATAAACAATGATTTTTTATTTTAAATAAAAATATTATTTTTTTTTTATTTTGTAAAGTTTTATATTTTTTGGGTTTGTGTTTTTTTAATTACGAAAAAAAAATAAAGTTTTTTTTTTAATAATATTTCAACAGTAAAAAACGACCCTCAAAGAGAAACTAAGGGTTAATTGTCTAACTAAATCGATTTACTCATTTCACTTGCAATGTTATTTGCGAGAATTTGAGAGTACTATGCATTAGATAGAGAGAGCGCCAACCCGTAACAAAGAGTTGTTTCTACGTCTAGCGGCATAAAAGAAGAGCGCAGCACACATAGAAGGTGAAATAAAAGTAAAATGTAGTAATTGAGTATTTTACTTGATTTTTGCCTTTTGTTTTGGTTTAGTTTTCTGCCTTGGCTTTTGCCTTATTTGTTTTGCTTATGTTTGTTTGCATTTTCGGTTATCTGGTTTGCCGCTGTGCAAATACATACGGCTATGTATATATGTATACGGGTATATGAGTTGTCAATGTGTGATTTGGCGTTTTGAATAACGCATTCAAGTCACAAAAAATAATTTCGCGTGGCTTAATCGCATTTCAAAAACCAAAACAAATGAAAATTCAAAATAAACGGCCTGATAATACCTATTTCACTGACTTAGCGGAGCAACCACAAAATGGCAGACACAATTAACAGTTATAAATATGTTTTACGCTCTACATTTGCATAGATATGAGCTCAAGAGCTTATCTCAGAGCTGACAACCTTCAGCGTAGGTAATTGTTTACGGATGTGGTATGAAGACACAGTTATGTTTAATGGCGTGGCAAAATATGTAAATAATAGCAGCCAAAAGCAGCTGTTGTATGTAGATGAGATGGTTAACCGAACTATTTACTTCTGACTTACTAGTTGACAAATAGATATGTATGTATGTATGTATGCTTTCGCTTGATTTTTTATTTTTTATTTTTATTTTTTTTTGTCGTTTTAAACAAGCCCCTTTTTCATTACAGCAACTGTACCGAAATATCTTATCAGCACTTTTTTTGTTTTTAATCAAACCGGTGCTTCAGTGGCATTGCGAAATGTGGCGATAAAACGTGTTTACGAGTACACACAGTCTATACATAACTGCGTATTTTTGTGTATAGCGTAATTAATTGTATGTATTTTAATTTCAGAAAAAGAAAAAAAAGTATTCGTAATTCTCTTTGTTCTTGAGCGAATATCAAACAGGCGCATTTAAAACCCAAATACATATGTCAAAATTTGTTTACTGTACACATTTTACAGATAATAAAATTAATGAAATATTCACATTACTCGAAGGGCATTGGTATAAATTTATTATAAATACGTATGTATTGAGTTTCCCTGCGATATCAAGTTCCCTACAGACCTTGCAAAATCATACGTTTCTATGTTCTCACGATTAAATACACCCAGATATGACTATTAAAGGTTGAAAAGAAAAATATATGTACATAAATACAATTCAGCAGCAGTGATATCTCGGGCATAATGTTTCTGAAGCGGTTTATAGTCCAAAATCAGTTTTTTACGAATTTGAAAATGAAATACTATTCCCAAAAAATTTTGATAGAAGTGATTTTAGGAACCATATAAAAAAAAATATAATAGAATAATACATTATGGCTTAAGAGTCATGAGGTCTTAGTAATTAGGTTAATTGTTCTGTATTTATGCATGTATGTATAGTATGTGTAATGAAAGAGTATAAAGCTATGTCGATTAGAAAGAAGATATACATACATACATATGTAATAAAGACACTGTGAGTCGAATCGTCGAGTTGATTTCTCATCAAAATCAAAACTTTTGCAAAGAGCGCTTTCTAAAAATTTTTTTCGAAAAACTTTCGCACAAAAAAAACCGCCACCAAGGAAAATTGGCCAAAAATTTTGAAATTTTGCAGAAGTGTAGCAAATTTATTACAATCATTTGCATTTCTTACTTTTTATTTTTACTAGTAGAACAGACTGAATATATGTAAATAGCAAATTCCAATGAATAATTATATTGATAAATAAATGCTTATCTTTCTATTGAATACATGATTTGCTTATGTAGATGGAAACTTCCGGTCCTAATTTCCGTTGTAATTTTCAATTCATATAATTATTTACATACATATAATCGAGTATTTTTAGCGGAAAAATTCTTAGGACTTATTCTAAAGTAAGCACAATAGTTTTTCTTATTTTTTTCTTCCAGATTAAATAGTATTTATGCAATGAAGTTACAGAACATGCGAATTTGATAAGAAACTAATTTTAGTTGGAATAATAATCATTCACATGAATGCCTTCTTTTAATTTACGCATTTACATATATGAAATTGCAGATAAAATAATTTCTCGTAAAGATTTTATAAAATTTTCTTCTAATTGATAGGTAAAGAAATCTTCATAAATTAATATGAAAAATAAAAATAAAATAAAAATAATAAATAAAAAAGAAATAATTATTAATTATAATTTATTATTAATTGCTTGAATATTTTAAAAATGGAATATACATTTTAAATAATGAATAATTTTAAGGGAGGGGTCTGGGTTTTCACTTTCGAAAAATCGATTTTTTTTGTTTTGTCTTATTGTTTAACATTTCAAGAATATGTCCTCAAAATTTTAATCCGATCTAAGCAATATTCTTAAAGTGATTGTTTAATTAGTCTAGGGGCCTTTAACGCTCTAACTTTAACAGCTACGGCTTTAAACGCGTTTTTCTCAAAACTACTTTTTTGAAGTCCGTGTTCACTGCCATTTGAAAACTACTCGACCAATTCATTTCAAACTTGGTACACATTTTCTTCACATAAAATACCTCCCCCCTACGCTTAGTAAATTTTTTTTAACATTTCACACCCTGAAAATGGCGGAAATTTTAGTCGAAAATAACGGTTCACACTGTAGATGGCCGCCAAAAATTTTTAAATAAAAAAGTAATCAGAGAACGTTGGGGGAAGATTTGTTTAAAATTTAACTAAATTTTTATGGTTTTTCATTTTCGGATAATTTCCGGCCGAGTTACAAGAATTGTTTTTTTTTTCAAGACGTCCTAGGGGAAGCTCTGTCACGGGCTAATGGTTTAATATTTTTGCATGAAAAATTTACAGAACACAGTCAAAACTATGCTCAATAATGTATAGAAGGTTTGAATAAAATTGCTTAATCGATATTTGAGATAAAAAATCACAAAAAAAATGTTTTTTTGCGCTGAAACCCAGACCCCTCCCTTAATACAGTTGAACTTCCACAACTCCAATTTCTATAACTCGCAGTTCTCGATAACTTGAACACTTGCAGTGGCAATAGTAGTAAAATTGAATACAAATTGGTACTTTTCGACCAGGGCATTATAAAAAAAAAATTAAAATTTTACTATCGAGACAAAATTTTGAAAGAGTCCCCTTATCATATGGAACAAATAACATATTGTATTTTATAGTCGAGGTCAGTTTGAGAAGTGACTTAAGAATTAACTATTTTTTATTAACAAAAAGTAAGTAATTTTCTAAACAAATTCAACGTTCATTACGATTATGTATATTTTTACCATATATTTACCAAAAAAAAAAAAAATAGAAGTTTACACAAATCTAGTAATAGTACCCCTATGTTCTTCCAAAAAACAATATTTTCTGGTAAAACTTTTTCAATAAGACACTGATGAGTTCAAAATATTTCAATCTTCTTGTTGTACATATAGTGCATTACGTAGGATTCATAGTAGTGAAAAAATAGAATGACGTTCCTTATTGTGGTTGACTATACAGCTCTGTGTCCAATAGCTGAATTTTACCTACACAATTCTGTATAAGCCGTGATTTAATATCATTGTGATAACCTCTTTTGGGAGATCAGACCAGTAAGTGCTGTTACAAGCCTCAAGAATTATCAAAGATGTTCTAACCTCAAATTTGTTGGACAAAAAGTGACTTTACTATACAATTTTTTGATGGCTTTATAATTCAAACACGGAAAAGCTATTCCCACAGCTTTTTTCATGTGAGTCGAAATGTATGACGTCAGAAACATATCATGCTATATATAATTTTTTTTAATTACATATGTACATATATATTTAAAACTATGCAAAATCACTCTGTGGGACCATGTATGAATGATAATTTTAATTTTATGGAAATTGTAAGTTTTTTAACCAAAGCAAAATACATATTTTTTTGAAAATATACTACTTAAAAGTCTTCAATTGTGTGAGTCCACGTGATTTGTGCAGTTTTGAATTCTATTCACTCCCAATTTATGCAGCTACACATGTAAGTCACTATATATGTATGTATGTACTTATATACGAATATGGCAAGGCGAGTTTATTCTAGGCAGCTAGGCACAGTGTAACCTTTTTCTACCTACTAACATAAATATGTATGCATGTATATTAGTAGATATGTATATCTATGATAATCTATTGCGTAGTTGTATATATGAAAATACATAAAAAATGTTGGCCTACGTGACTAACGAAACCATCACTCAAGCAAAGTCTAACCCATACAAATTAGAGACCTATCTACGTGCCGTAGTTGGTAAAGGACCTGAAAATTTTATTAATAAATATTGTTGAAAATTTGGCGACAATGTAACCAAACACTTATGCATGTAGATAAGACCGTTTTATTGGGATTTTGCGAAAAATTTACTGCAATTAAGTGGTTGAAGAGACGTCAAATTAAAACAAATATCAAATAAGCAAACAAACTGTGTAGACGAGTGGATTACCTACATAGTTGTAGAGACAGACGGACCCCCTTTATGGCGTAGACGGTGAGCTGTATTGGTGAATGAACGCACAATGAGCTCATGCAAAACACTTGAGTATGTATGTATATATAGAAATTTATACATATGTACAGCTTACCGGCGAAAACAGCCAAAAACAGTAAATCGTAAACAGTATAAGACGAGCGAAATCATTAAAATCGTCCAAAAGGCAAACAATGCCAAACCACCAACAACAACAGACACACTTAAAGAAATGTTCATCAAAACATATATAGGTAGATATGTATGTCTTCAGCAATAAGTGTGTTTTAAAGCAAATGGTTGAATTTTCATAATATATTTCAAACACATAATTTCGTCTGTTGAGGCGTTGTTACCTCGCCATAATCGTCACTATCACCGCGTTGCTCGTAGAAATTGCTAGCATGTGGGCTTATTGGAGTACGTATTAGAAACTGTACTCTCTGCGCCACACGCGCCTGAACTCCGGCGCTCTGCTTTGCGCCACCACCACCGTCACGGCGTTTCACCGCGCCCTTTCGCTTGGAGTTGTGCGCTTATTATGTTGTGAAGCAGCAAATAAAAACAGAACACGAAAGAAACAATAAGACCATTCCATCACATACAGTGGACGGTTTGCTCGCTCCGAGTGGTGCGATAAAGACGAAAAAGTGGTTGGCAGGCAAGCGACGAAAGTAACATGTGTCGTGGAGTTTAATGGTGCTCGGCAATTGCGCTACAAACGGAGATTAAAGCGACCATTGGGTGGAAGGTTCGCGAGCAACGAGAACAGAACATTTAAGAATGCTTGTCGCACTGCTCTCAACGAAAAGTTGAACTCCAATTTTGGTAGCGACATATGTTGTTAAGGAGTCGTCTAACTGTACGGTAACAAAGAAAATGCGCAATAAATCATAAGTGAGATCTCCATCACAGGGGTTATGTTTTATGCGAATTAACTTGAGAGAGATCCAAAAAAAAGTTGACGGCGGAAGAGGACCTCAGACTTACTTGGCTTGGCCGAATTTTATGTTGTCAGTATTTATGTCCTTTTGAATGTTAAGAGTTTTCTTCCAGGACCTCTTACAGTAGACTCAGATATTTTCTTAACGGTAAGCAATTTCTTGAGATAGTTATGGGAGAGATCGCCGAACTCGGCGTTAAGATGAGATGTTTTTTAGAAACCATACAACTGAGAAGACTTGATAACATATTTTTGATTATATATGGACTGCGTTCTGAGTAAAGGTAAAAGTAGCCCGATAGGCATGTAATGACAATAAGTCAATACCGTTCCCACGATAGTCAGTATTACGACTCCGAAATGGACCCGGATATCCGAGCCAAGAACTGTCAAATCGGCAGCATTTCTCAATATTAATAGAACAACTTACTTATTCGCCCTTACATCATTCCCTTATAGTTTCTATAGAGAAGAATAGTTCCGTAGTTGAAATCTTACATACATTTCCCTCATCTTGGAAATACTTTTTATCAAGCTTATGTTGAAAGGTTATCAAAATCTTGTATTTTACACAAGATTCTCTATAAGAAAAGTTGAGAAATTTGAGAAACCGAATATCCTTTCACTTCCTTGCAGCCAAGTTAATAGCTGTAGGGTGCACACGACAAGCGAAGGGCTGACTACAAACAAAAAACACACAAGTAGAAGTCTTCAACAAAAAAGAGTGATAAGCGAAGAGAGTGCTCCAGAAGCCTGTCGCTACGATGGTTGCTCGCCAGCAATAACCATGTGTTTGTTGGTATATGCGACGACCAACTGAAGTGTTTGTCCATATGTGCGGTGTTGTTGATTTTTCGCGTCGGTTGCCTGACTGCCAGCCATTACGATTTGATTGCGTATCGCTGTGGCGAGTGACGCGGCTATATAAGCCGCACAACGCTGGGGATAGAGCTCAGTAAAGATTGTGCCTTCGAGCAGAATACTAAGCCGAAAAGTTAAAAAGCAAAAGAAAGTGAACATTTTCAAAAAGGTTCTAGTCAAGAACTAAAGACATTCAGACAGAACAACAACAAGTGAAAAGTTAACAAAGAGTTATTTTTGAGCAAAGCAAACCAAAAACAAACAAGATGCCAAACTCACAATTCCCAATTACACCACCTCCACAGATGCCGTGCCCACATTGGAACCACTTCCCCATACATCCGCAGGTGAAACTGGCATTCGGCAGCTGCGGTGGCAACGGCAGCACATCGCCGCCACCATCGCCGAGCTCTTACTCCTACTGCAACGCTTGCAGCGCCTGCAATGCCATGAAAAAGCGGACGGCATGAGATATGCCCACAGCAGCCTCGGTGCAACAGAACAGCAACAACAATGGCAATAATACAAGTAACTGATTGTGTTGCAAACAGCGGTACAGCCGATTCATGGCGACAGCGTCCGGAAGACAGCGCGATGGAAGACCGTAAGAAACACAAAGGCGCTCATACCAAGATGGCAGGCAGGCAGCGCTGCGAAGCGTAGAAACTGGAAACAAAGACTGCCACACACTGTCGCCAAGTATGGCTGAGACAAAATTGAAAATAAAAATAAAATTGAATTCTTAAAAGTGAAAAACCGCGATATTTATAACAGCAACCGCAATGTGGTTAAAATTGGCGTTAAAGTGGAGCATTAACCGTTGAGAGACAACACCCAAGCCAACGTTGCGAAACCAGTTTCGGGACTTGAAATATAAATACGCATTATTGCCGTTGTTGTATGGAGTGTACTTAGTCGATACAAACGAACACTACTTAACAACAAACATACATACATACATACATATAATACGGGTGTCATATTGACGCCAACAACAACAACAACAACAACAATACTAAAAATATATTTACTTACACGTACTTATAAGAAAGCATTTTTGAAAGCATTTTAAAAGCTGAACTTACAGCACTTATCATATAAGTAGACACACATACATATGTATGTGCTTAGTTTAAGTAAATATATACATATATATACATATATGAAAGAGCCGGCGTCTTCACTATTAATACGCCAAAGACTGTAAAAGATGTTGTATCTTTTGGAATATCCCATCATATTTAGTATATATGTATGCAGTTATATAACATAGTCAATAAATTTGTATCCAAAAATGAATTTATACAAATAAATTTTATACTTCAAAGTCAATTTTATACAGATTTGTTTACTTCTCAAAGCAAATATTTTTAGTTTTTTTATGATCAAAAGCATATTTCTGCACACCATTTGATCGGTGATTTAAACATCCTTTTGCCATTTATAATAAATTTTTATTTCATCGGCTGTCAGCACGTGGTTTTTAGTTGGGAATTTGTACATAAATATGTTATCAAATCACATTAATTTCAAAATTAATATTTTTTAAATTAAATATTTTTCAATTGTCTGAGAATTTGTTAAAAACACGTTTATTGCTGTTTTTATATTGGCGTAACAAGGTCAAAATATAACAGACATATAAATGACTTAGTATATACATATGTATAAAAAAATCTAATATACTTAACATACATATATGTATAATGTTGATATAAGAACAGAGTGAACAGTGTGAACATACAAATATATTACTTGTTTCTACTTTATATGGTACTTAATGTCTAACAGGCATAAACATAAACATACACATCGACTTCCACATTGTTCGAAAAGCAAAAACAAAAATGTAAATACTCCTCAATCATCATTGAAGTCGAAATGAAATAAACAAACATAATTGTTTTTGTTGTATTTAAGCCAGACGAATATTGAAAAAACATCTGCCTGACCTTCCTCCAAACAAATTCTATTAATTTCTATGTGACTCTCTAGAACTCGTACTTATGATTTGGAAACGAAACGAGTTTGATGTGAAAATCCACCGTATAATAATTCTAAGCGATTCAAATACAGTGGAACTTACATTAATCGAAATTTCGACCAGGGTATAACACAAATTTTAAAATTTTACTATCGAGGTAGAATTTTAAAAGAGTCCCTCTATATCGTATGGAGGCGAACATAAAAATATGATATTACACTTGTGAATTGTATAAATCTTGTAACAAAGACATGGAATACAGACGTCAAGAGCAAAACAATAGCAAACTTCAACAAACAAAATTACAGAATACACGTTTTACCGTATGGTACATAAAACTTTATGTGAAGTAAATAAATAAAACTGTGGGTAAATCCATATTTTACAGCTTTTTGAAAAATTTTGAGTTTTAATTAAAATTTTATAACTCGAAGTCTTTCTAACTCGAAGTTTGTTTACGGATTATGGTGATTCGAGTTAGAGAAGTTCCACTGTAATTCCAAATAGTACTTATGGTCGCCACACCAAAACTCTCAAAGAAACGGTGCAAATATCTTCTGTATAACTATTGAGAATCTGATGAATTAATAAGAATATTTACAGACAGAAATCTTTTACAATTTGACGGGAATAAAATACTGAAGAAACTAAAAACGAAATGCAACGAGTCCAAATATAAAACAAATCTCTAAAAACCAAAGTTATGGATAGAAACGATATATTTTTAAGGACTAGGCGTATACTATGCATTTACTACAAAAGACCGTGAAAGTATCATGGCTGACGCCTCTCTCTTTGCGAACCACATCAGATTTGAACACATTACTTGAAGATCTTGAAAGATAGAACTCTAAGGCAACGATTCAGTTTGAAAATAGTGAAGCTGGTTTGGCGTATAAAGGCTTTCACACCTTTGTGTCACAATTAGAAAAGCATCAAATATAAATACTATGTGGCGACATTCCTTAAGGCGTTACATGGGTTTGGTCGGGTAAAAAGTTATTTTTTCAATGATTTTTTTATGTAAAAAATTATCTATTTAATTCAAACTTTTTCTGTCTTATAGATACATATTTAATGAATAATTTTTGAAATAAAAAAAACTACTAAAACTACTCCATTTTGACGTTATTCCCGGTGAAACCTCGGAAAAAAAGGTGCGTCCACTGCTCAGCATAACTCCTGACAGGATCATCCGAAATGAAAAAGTAAAAATAAGGTCTTTAGGTAAGACCATAAACTCGTGCTTGAACCAAGTAAAGACAAACAAGTAAAAACTGAAATTTTGGCAGACATTTTTTCAGAAAAAAAATCGGTCAAATTTGCTTGTCATTTTGTTTTTTTTTTTAAATAGTTGTAATTGTAAAAATAAAATAAAATCCTTCGTTCAAGCACGAGTAAATTGTATATCGAACACCTGTGCAAAATTTCATCAAGATCGGTTGAGTAGTTTTCGGAAAAATTTGGCAACCGACTTTGAAAACACAGTTCCGAGAAAAACGCGTTTTGAGTAACAATAATACCTGACTTGGAGCGCACACCTTCAAAAGGTTGTATCTCCGAAACTATTATTCGGATCGACTTGAAAATTTAGGAAAATATTCTGGAGATTTTGTAGAAATTAATAAGCTAAAAAGCTATTTTTTGAACCCACGAAACCCATGTATCGAGGGTACACTCAACAACGTATTAAAACGATTTTAGTACTGCGTATGAAATTAAGGTTTCATCGAAACACCTCATCTTAAGCCGATAGAGCGGTAGTAATTCGTCCTTATCAGTTTAAGTGTGATCCGCAAAATTGATCGGAATCGCTTGAAACTCGTGACTCGGGGAGTGTTCAGGATCGCTGATTACGAATCCGGTGTCGGTTCGAAATTCAGAATGACGTTTCCAATATAGCGGATTATAATTAAATAATCAACCGTTTGTAAAATCCAACGCATCAAACCCAATAGGCTTGAGCTATTATAGCAGGTGATCTCCGAGCTTCGCCGCCGATCGAAAAATGTTCGATTTCAAAACAAATGATAATTCAAACAATCAATATTTTTGATTACTATTAAAAATCAAGAGACTGGAACTTTAGAGAGTTTATGTCTGCGAACGGCTCAAGGTCAGGATTTTTTAATAGATGAAATATTTTTTAAATTTTTGAGGAGACAAATGCATCCATACGCATAAATACATACATATGTACAGGTATGATGAAGTATTTAAACACATATTTTATTTATTTATTTTGTTGTTATTTTCAATAAATGCGAGAAAAAGCATTTACTTTGCGTGTCAGCAGTTTTATCAGCTACTTCGATTGGTTCACTTGAGTCAATATCGAAAGTTCAAAATGTTAAGCAAATACGAGTAGATGTGCGGCAAAATTATTTAATGAAAAAATAAAAAAAAATAAAATAATAAAAAAATAAATTTAAAAAAATATGACAAACATTGAAATTTTAATTTCAATATCTACACCAGTTCGGCTGTGTGGTCAGCGAAAGTACAGTCGTCGTGCAATGACCCAGCACGCTGAAATACTTGGCCCCAATTTGGAGCAGCTAGGTAAACATATTTTATGTTTACGCTGCAACTATTGCACACATAAGTATGTAGATGCGAAAATTAGCTATAGCTAATAAGAATAAGCAACAAGTTGCACACACACATACACACATACCGGCGCATATTGTGAATGCAAATAGAATAATATAAAATATACAAACGGACAATATTTATTTGTAATATTTGCAATAGCATTATATCCCATTCGCAATAGTTTTGCTTAGCTTAATGCGTATAAATAAACTTGCAACGCCATCGATGGGGCGTATAACAACACAGATGCACACACACATACACACAAAGCCACTGCCAATTGTGATTGCAAGCAACTTGTGGCTTCTTCCCATTGCGTACACACCCAGGCACAATGCGTTAGTAAACTTTGGACTATAAGCTTTGCTATTGTTATTGTTGTTGTTTTGCAATTTATTACACTACTGTAATGGATTAAATTGAAGGAGCTACATACGTAATTGCGTCGGAGTAGCTATGACTGTAAGAAGGCCCAGCAACGCTTCAATTAATGAAGTACAATCGCTTGGTGCGTCATTTGCCTGAGCTCCTTCGTGGCACGTTGCTTAGATAACCCAGAATTTATGCGTTTACACAATATAATCGATTTTAAATGAATTGGCACTGTTATACCAGAGCGCAATTGTCATAAGAGATATACTGTTATGGTCCAAGCGTCACAATTAATGAATATGAACTCGCGTCAGAGAAAATAGAAAATAATAAACTTTCATAAGGAATAAGCTGAACAGAGAATTCAAACTGAAAGCGATGGAAAGGGGAGATGAAAAAAAGAAAAAACGTTAACTTCGGCTGTACCGAAGCTAATATACCCTTCACAGGTGCATTTCTTTTAGTAACTATGTGTTTGAGCAAATCTAAAGACGTAAGAAAAAGTAAGTAAAAAAAAGAAAAAATTTTACTAATTCTTTTTAGCCGTGAACTTTCGTGAAGATATGTAGTAAAATGCAGAAGTTTTCCATACAAGCCATTGATTCCGATCGTTCGGTTTGTATGACAGCTATATGCTATAGTGAACCGATCTGAAATTTTTTTTTCGGAGATTAAATTATTTCTATGAACAATAATAACTCATACCAAATTTCGTGAAGATATGTAGTAAAATGCGGAAGTTTTCAGCATAGAAACGTTTTCAATTCGAGGAATTCATCTCTCAATTGAAGAGGAAAATATATTCTCGGAATTATAAGAACTGAGCTACACTTTTTTCAACTTGATTTAAACTTTTTATTCAACTGAAATGTACGTTGTTATTGTAGTCGCAAAAAAATATTCCCTAAATAATTTTGAGGAAAACTGATCCTTTTTGGTTGGATAAAAATCGATGTACATTTCGGTTTCGTAGATACCATTGTCGTGGGAACGCTTGAAGAATTTGAAGCTGCCTATCTTCATTACGAATAAACGCATTGTTTTGTTTGTCGCCTGGATGCACTAGGACGCAGATAAGGAAGATTCAGACTTGTCAGAATACACACACCAGTCACAGGTGGTCTTTTGATCAGGTTGTATCGTTGTTTCCGGTCGAGCAACTCGTTAATTTTTTTTTTTCGGAAAAGCCATCCCTACAGTCACTTGCTAGAAGCCGATCAGCCTCCCAGAGCCATCAAGAGCACTTTTCTGTAAAACATCTAAGACATACAGCACTATATCGATCAGACTTCGAACGCGACTGACTTCAGACAAACACTGAATGCCATTCACAGGGAACTTCTTAATATCTTCATCGTCTCACTCCCTGTAGAAGGCGTCACCGAGCTCGTGTTGCTTCTCGCCAAACTGGAGTGACGATCGCAACTTCTTACTGGACACTGTGGTCGAATAAACTCCTACTTCTCCAGAAAGGACCCCGATATACCTAACATATATGCCACATGCAATTGGTCCCCGCAACCACCTCTTTGCATGCCCAATTAAACCCACCCATCTATAGGATGCAAACGATGTATCGATGTTTTTGAAACATCGATGTTTTCGTCAAAAAGCATCGATGTTAGCCATCGATGTCTCGAATCTAAAAACATCGATGTCACTTTCAACGATATTTTATATACAAATTTTACTTCACACCTTCACCTTTTGGCAGTTGTAGCAGGGCTAAATATCTGTTTCAAGCAGGGACCAGGGTTTCAATAGCAAGGACCAAAATATTATGAGGAATATTTAATGAAAAAGAAATCTCTTAAATCGTATTTTGCCAGTCTTTCAACCTGAACGTGTTCAACATAATTCGTCTTTAACTCTGGCTTACAAACTTCTGCTGACGTAAAGACAATACGATCTTACAGCACCCGATAAGTTTATGGTGGTGCATTCAGATAATATTATACATACATATGTGATATGTGATATGTGAGTTTCTGCTTAACATATAAGAATGTATGGATGTGCATAGAATAATAATTTATTACTTTGCTTACCTTTTCAGTGTGACTCTGCTTTTATTAAATTTATATGGATATGGCTTTATAGTTTTTTGAATGTAAATGATATTGTGACGTCATGTGATGAAAATGATTTGAGAATATTTTAAATTAAATTTTGCATGCTTTCTTGAATCATGTCTGAAATAATAAGCAAATTGAATGAATTGTTAATAAATTAATATTCAATAAGGTAAGCAGTAATGAATGTAAGAGTTGGATTGATTTAAAATAAATATATACAAACATATACATATGTACTTATATAAAATATATATGCAAATGTGAGTTCGTGTTTGAATATATGTACATGTGTATAAATCAATTACATGCCAGTTCTTAAACCCACCTGATAAAAATTATTGTTTGTAATTCAAATTCTATACGTTGCTTAAGTCAACATTTTTACTTTTCATTATTTTTTCATTCTAATGTCAGTCAACGGCTGTACATTTGACCTTGATGCTGTTGATGTCATGCTGCAGCATGTGCTACACTTCACCGCCCGAACCGTTCGAAGACTTCGTGATGGCAATAAAAATTTATTAAATGCCATAATTATGGTGAATTGCGGTTTTATTTGCTTA
Source organism: Zeugodacus cucurbitae (assembly GCF_028554725.1). Classification (NCBI taxonomy): domain Eukaryota; kingdom Metazoa; phylum Arthropoda; class Insecta; order Diptera; family Tephritidae; genus Zeugodacus; species Zeugodacus cucurbitae. The sequence goes on from NC_071670.1 coordinate 60,899,880, forward strand.
CAAACGCAGAGATTAAAAGCAGAACGCGAGTAAATATGTATAAAAAAATATAAAAATAACAAGCGCGCTGCTGATAACGCGTATTTTTGGCAGTTGATATCAGCAGACGCTGGTGGCTTATCAGCTCGTAAGCCGCAAATGAAATCATGCAGTCGCAAGCGTACACACAGTGCAAAGAACGAGCCTACCCAAGTGCATAAGTGCTGTTTACGCTGTATTGGATTTGTGGTATTTCAAGCAATCGATGAGTGGTGTTGTTTTCAATATCCTTGAGTTGGTGAAAACAACAGTTATTATTGGCACACTTTGTTGACACTTATCAGTAAATTAAAGTAGAAAGTATAAAAATAACACTCAAAAACACACAAAAGGGTTACGCGAGTACTTATTGTGAAATTAGCCTAAGTGTTTTGCTCGTTAAGCATCACTTGCTCTTATCTTTGCGCCGGCATACAAATATGTAGTATTCTAATCAGCGCAGAATATATTGTATTTGAGTTGATAGTAAACAAACTTTTTTTATTGAACAACATAGTAAAATTTAATTTTAGCAACTAGACGCCGTGCTATTACGATCACGCACACTTCACGCTGACACACACACACACATTATTACGCAGCGACAGTCATAACAAACCGTAATAAATAATTAAGTTAACATCGCACACATTCTGACCGGTATAAACAAAAACAAAAACAAAAACAAAAAAACATGAATTGCAAATGTATTATTCTCGAACGATATGCACACGTACGATGGCTACGTTACGACGCTACGTAAGTCATGCAAGCAAGCAACATGTTGTGTACACAAGTGCATCGTGTAACGGCGATAACAGGCGCACATGTTTCACAGTCGCGTTTCTTACATTGCCGTATGCATTTATTTTTAGCGAAATTTGCAGGAGTGCAATGCACTTTGTTTGCGCTGTATGCGAGCGCTGCTGCTGCTATTGCTGTTGTTGTTATTGTTATTGCGCGAAACAAAATTTAGCGCGAAGACGTCACGTCATACATACATATGTATAGACAAGCGAAAGCTTTCAATAATGCAACGGTGCTTCAATAAAAAATATATTTATGTATGTAATAGCAATCGGCACTTCGTCTACACTACTTGCATTATATAGGGCGATATATATAGTTAGCTGGCTGTGTAATGATGCGTTTACGCTTGATTCTTTGCTAGGCAATTATTTATAGTTTTTAATCATCTATTAAAATACAAAAAAACAAATTAATGTGTGTAAATTTACATATTTCATAACCATTATTGTTGCTTTGTCGGTGTTGTTGAGTTTGGGTTGCTGGTTTTATTTAGACATATACGCTTTGTAGCTGGACCATTGCTTGATTTTGTCGTATAACATTGGTCTAACATCTCCAATAGCGAACGTTGGCGTGCACCTGTAGGTTTCGCTGTCGATGCGGCGATATTTGAGTTCTCCGTTGATGTATTATTATTGGATCCCGTTATTTGTATTTCAGTACTTTCTAATTCATCAAGTACAGACTCTTCACTATTCAGCAGATTAACAATACTATCATTTGATTGTGATTGGTTTGTTAGATCGACTGTCGTGAGTTGCGCCACATTCTGCTTTGCTTCTTCTTCTTCTTCTTTTTCTACTGGCGGGCAGTTCGTAGTACTCGTTGAAGAAATTGTGATTGCAGTCGCCTCTACGTTCGCTTCTACTTCCGATTCAGAAGTAGAGGCGAAAATATCTTCACTTAAATTTGTTCGCCGTGTTGCTGTTGTGGAAATTGGCGCTTCCTTAGCAATGGTTTGTTGTTTCGGTTTCAACCAATTGGTTAAGAAACTAAGCTTATTTTTACTCTTTGGTGACACCAACTTCGTCTTCGGACTGCGCTGAAAGCAAAATAAAAGTGTTGGAAATTAAATTTGTACACTTACGTCTGAGTGCAATGCAAAATTCTGTATAATCCTACCTTTAATGTGTTACTAATGCAGCCGTAGATGAAGTTATACAGTTCATTGCCGGGCATATTTTGACTTTGGTAGCTAGTGAGCAAATTCCACAAATCCTTTACGCACACATTACGTTCCAGTAAGAATGTGTGCATGCGGTGCACTTCATCGCGCAATTCTGCGTCGCCAAAGGTGAAGTATACAAGCGGGCGTTGTGTTACGGTACACACCATTAATTGCAGTAATGCTTTCAGCCGGGGATCACCGCCAAATGCACCACAGCCCCAATTACCGGATGCCACACCGGGTGCCGGCGTGCTCAACGTGTGTTGAAAGCCGACATAAGCCTTATTTAATTCCCGCTTTATCAGATCTTCTCGATATTGGTGTTGTGATTGCATAAAATGTAGCGCATCAATCGCCACTATATGCGTTTGACGTCGTCTTGAGCTATCGCGTGGTATGTTGTCCTCATGATTGCCCGCCCATTCAAAGGTGCCGGCATAACCACTATAGTCGCTAAAACGTTCAGTGCCAACCATCAGTAGTGCCTCGGTGGGACGCAGACACTCTGTAAATAACTTGGAGAGCAGCAGTTCAGGACAAATTACAAATCGTATTTCTTCTTGTACACAACCAGAACCGAGTACTCCGCCACCAAGATATTTATTAGCGAAATCAACTTGCAGCAAACCGAAACCCTGATCTTCAATGGTACCATCAGAAGTGATGTGTAAAGGTGTGGCACCTAATGGTGCTTTACATTCGGCCCAGTTAGGCAGTTCTTTGGGCTCTAAGCTACGACGTGTAAATGTCACCACACCAGTGGGTACATTAGAGCTATCACGTTCTGTTGGACACACACGTCGGAAGTAATGACAGATACATTTAATTTTTTCTATAACAGACTTTCCACTACTTTGAAAGAGCCTGAAATTAAAATATTTGTTAATGCATGCATTGTATAGTTATAAATGTTTTTTTTTTTTTATATTATTTACCTATTAAAATTGATATCCGGAAATGCGCTATATTCTGAACGCTTTTTCATTGTATTCCGCCGGGGGAACGTGCACAGGAACGCATTGGCCAAGAGACAAGATATCTGCTGTTGAGATAATGTCACTGAATGATTCTGCCCCTGCTTGAGTAAAGGAATTGGCGCTTGCACCAATTCGGGTAAGCGTAGCGCCAAGCGTATGATACGCGGTAGCAGATCTTCAAAAAACACACGCGATTCACTCTCATCTAGATCATCTTCAAAAAGTCGATGTAGTGAACGAAAATTCCATTGGCCTTCATATTTAGTATTGTATGAAAGTATTGCCGCTTGTAGTTCTTTGCTATTGGTAATTGGCTGCAGCAATGCTTTCTCAATCATTTCCCAACGCGCTTCTATTGTGGAACTACCATCTGCCGCCGTTACTGGATATTGACTTTTACTGGAACATGGTAGCCGCACATGTGTGGCATCCCATTTATGATGAGCGCGTAGTGGTCGTGGCGGCACATTGTCAGGCTCATGTATTGGGCAATGATAAAGCACTGTATGTGAATCACTGGGCCGCACCGCTGGCACATGATCCAATTCGAATTCATTCATACCGCGATATATTTCTTCCATCGCACAACCACGCCATTGCTCCTCCGTACTGGGAGTTTCAGCTAAAATATATGTACAATTTAAGTAAAACTTCCTTTCACTTCGAGTGATCCATTAAGACTTACAACTGTTTTCATTACAAACACCATTCCCGACACTAGTATTACTGCAATTACCTCCTTCTGCCATTGTACGAACACAAGTAATTATTGCTATACGTCTGCAGTTAATTGCAGACTCGTATATAGTTTGTTGGAATTTGCGCAAAATTTTTACGGATAAACAATTTCTTATCTGTCAATGAAAAATTCCAGCACACAAAAAAATCCGCTGTGTGCGGAGAATTGGAGAATTTAAGATACGACAGCTGTTCTGTGACAAGCTCACTTAAAAACTATTAATGTGATTCATAACAAATTTTTTTATAAGACACTGATATAGCTTTTCCATTTAATAATAAAACAAATTCGCTATAAAAACATCACACTTGGTTTTTAATTGTTTATTTCTCAGAATTTGCTTTGATAAATATTGGCACTTTTGCTTAAAAGTGCTGCCCAGTTTTGCAATTCTCCACAATATCAGCGCTGCCGGACTGAAATTTCGTGCGTTACGAAATGTCTATTTATTGTGCTGCAATTTGCAAATTATAATAATTTTTATAGAATAAAGGCTTTTAACATTATTAATAATAAATTTATTGTTCGAAATAAATATTTATATTAATGATAGTATAAATATGTGCATTTCCGTGTACTAATATAGTAGTACAACAATTTAATAAATGTTTGGCAACCACTTTTTACTTTGACACAGGATTCAAACATTTTGAACAAATAATTTATATTTCATTAACTTTTCTCATTTTAATTTAAAGTTTGGAATTTTAAACTAATTTCGGGTTTAAAGTCTTACCAATTTTAAAATTATCATGAAAAAGACAAACGGTTTCAGATTAAATACAAAACCATAACACAGAAGATAAATGTACATTTAAGAAAGGTAATGCTAATTTTTATATTAAGGAGTTGTGTATGTACCTAATTTGTAGATCATTTTTTCAAAACTTATATAAAAGTAATATTCCCAGCGTTTTTAGTAGAAATATTATATATTAAAATCTTTTGCTGTTGATATTTTTACTGGTAATTTCGGAAGAGCATTTATCACTTTCCAACCGGAAATAGTGGAAGTCTCTTTCGAACCCTTTACAAGTCCCACATAATCGCCGTTTTGAAGTTAATCGCGTGTTCATCTCGAGCTATCTTCGCCCAAACTCTTATATTTTTTATAAACTTACCATCTTGTACGTCAAGTAATAAAACAATTTGTTTTCTTTTTTGTACATATATAAAACTCCATGTATGTATGTATACATTTTGTTTGTCTGTTTATTTATTTATTTAGTGTTTTGTAGCAGTTTCATAATAACTGTTTGGTGTGTACATTTTATGGTAGTTTTTATGTTTTTATTTGACATACAATTGAATTCGAAACTTTGTCCTTTAGTTTTTCATACAATTTTTACAAAACGAAAAACAACGTTTATATATTTTTGTTGTAAAATTAGTTACGGTTTAAAAAATTAGAGATTTTCGTAATTGTTTGTAATAAACTGGAACGGAATAATTGAATTTATTTGTATGATTTCATATAATTAATATATTTTTGTGTTCATATTTTTACAGTTTTGTCTTTCTGTGGCAGGCATTTAATTTCATGTTTTTGTAATATTCAGTTATTGTTTGGATCCTTACACTTCGGTTAATATAGTATTCAGTAATTGTAAAATTCATCAGTAATTGTTTTGTAGCGTGGTAAATGAAAGCTTTATTTAATTAACACTAAATTATGGACCGGTGGAATTGAAACATTTTCCAGTTTTTTTGATTTTTACTAATTTGCACATACATAAATTATTTAATTTAAAAAATTTCATTTGTTTTTTCTTACTACTTTGACAGTTGCGCCTGTGTGTGTGTGTGTCTGTGCGTGTGTGGTTTAAGTGTTAAATATTATTTTATTTTTAAGATTTTACATACGTCAATTTAACTTTTGTTTTGTTTGCCGAGTAAAAGACACGAAAGTGAAAGAGGTTCGCATTAATTTCTTAATTGAATTTCTAATAATTTTTAATTTTTGTTCAGCTAATTATGTACGCGTGTTTTGGGTGGGTGTGTATATTCGTGTGTGTGTGTGTGCTGTGCATGTGTTACTTAATTCATTAATTTAGTTTTAGTGGCCATAATATAAATTTTTATGCCGAAAAAGTTTTTTAAAATTTACGTTTTGTATGTCTTTTGCTTAATTTAAAACATCGAGATTTGCTTAAAATTGTTTTCGGCTTAATTTCAATTTTATTTTTTTCACTTAAATTTTACTTTATCCAAATATAAATTTTTTCGCAATCATTTTAATAGCCTAAAATATTTAATTTGTTCAATTTTTGATTTGTTTATTCTTTTAAAACACCAAAAGCTTAAATTTAGAGATTTTAAATTTTTCTTTGACTTTACTTTCTAAACGTTTTAATTTTTAATTGTAGTCTTTACAATATCTAAATTTTGAATTTTGTTAGTTAATTTCATTTATTTTTTTTTTTACTTTCATGTCCACGTCTGCAAATCTATTTTAAATAGATATTTTGAAATAAATATTTTTTCAAATTTGATGAAAGAAAACTTTTTTCTTGTTGTGTATTGTAGTTGTTAAAATATTTTTTGTTAATTTTATGTATGTGTGTGTTTGTTAGCAGTTTAAGCAGTTCCACTGTAGTCACTTTGAATTCTAATTTGCTGTTTAAAAATGTCAACAAAGTGGTTTTTATAAAAAAAATTTAGTTAAATTAAGTTTACAACATTATCACATTGTTTACGTCTTTGTCCATAGCACCTTTCGCCTTTGAATATAATATTCCTTTCTTCGCCTGACGCTTAAATATTTTAATTGTAAATGTTTTGGGCCGAGTTTGATCGTTGAATTTACTAAAACTACTTCCATCAGCTGTTCTTTGTTTATGTTTTAGGCATTGGAGAGTTTACGGAAGTTTATAAGGTAAATTCGCAAATATAAAAATATTAAAGCTGTGAATTATATTACGAGAAAATGTACAAAATTTTTAATTTATATGTTAAAAAATAAACTTTAAATGAACAAATCTAAGGAAAAAAGATATATTGAAGAAAAAAATATATATAAATGCACCTTTCGCCTTTATATATATTGAAATGTTCATTTTTGAGTTGAATATTGAAATTTAGACAAGTTGTAAATGTCATATTCTTAAATTTTTTTAACATTTAACTATTAAAATCTCAAATGTATATTTTTTAATAATATATTTCATGGTGTATCTAATAAATAAAGAAATTGCTTAAATCATGTCCAATTCCTTTCACAGTTCTCTATAAAAGAAAAATTAACCGATCAAACTCGTCGTAGCGCCTCAATCTATGCTTCCAAATCGCCAAGCGTTATTGTTGCTGGCAATCTTCGCTTATTCGTAAATCCTACAAAATGCAGCCCCACTTACGTCTATGTCATGTAACAAGCCCTACTTTCCACTCGTCGTTCATTAATTCTATTTCATACCAATTTCCGCTACTTATACCTATAAATTCTCTCAAACATGCTAATACAAATTCTCTAAACATTGCTGCTCATTTACCTTCCTCTCTATTCTATCACAAAAAATAGCTTAACCAATCTTCAATTTATAATCGCACCCATTCCACACAAATAATCTCCACTCCTTATGTACAGCTATGTATACCTAATGTTCCAACTACTAGTTGTTGCTTAAACTCTTCATTGCCCATACTGCACTTATTCACTATATAATTTATTTTGCTCTCTATTTTTTTGTTGTTTTTACATTTCGTTTCATTTTCGCATTGCTTAACATTTACTACGTTCTTTTATCTCACTCTTTATGTTATTCGTTCTGTTTTTGTTTTTTTTTTTTTGTTTTCACTAATCATTACACGTAACTACTGTTCCAATTCCGCTCATTCCTTAAATAATATTTATAATACAATAGGGAAACTAAGTGGAATTGTATAAGTTTTAAACAAATTTGGGGTTTTAAGTGCATAAATTTGTTTTGTTTTCAAATATTATTTTGTTAAACCTAATTTTATAAGGCGCTTTTGTTGCAGTAAACAGTTTTTTTTTTTTAATTTGAAGGTTCAGAAATTAGATCATTTTTATGGCATTTTTTTATTTTTTAATTAATTAATTTTTATTGCATTTAAGTTGGTGTTTGTGTGAAGTTTGCGTTTATAATTTTTTGAAAATTGCATATTTTTGAGTTAAGCGGTTATTGCATGCTATTTTTTTTTTGTGAATTATTTTGAATAATAAAAAATGTTTCTTGTTTTTATTGTTGTTTATATAGTGTGAAAATCAGTCTCTATTGCTGTTTTGTAGTATTTTTGCTTTTGTTTTTGCTTTTACTATTTTTTTATTTTATTTCTATAGTTTTTTCTTGCATTGTAGCTATTGACCTGGCTATTGCTTAACCGTTTCGTTGCTGTAACGCTTCTAACGGTATGTTTGGTAACTATGTATGTAATTTAAAAAACTGCAAATATTTGAGTTTGAGATTTAATTTACTTTGCTGCGGTCTAACCACTTTTGGACTGCTTACTGACTTTAATTAACACTTTTGCTTCACTTTTGCTTATTTAATATTACATATTAATATTTGTTTTTTAATTTGTTTATTTGTTTAAAAATCATTATCGGTTGCTTGTGGCTTAGAAAAATATCACATTCTTACTTCGTTCGATCGAGAGACATTTTTTGTGTGTTTGTTTTGCTGCTGTGGCTGTACTAACAATTAGTTGCAAGTTGCATGCTTTCTTTCATGACACCACGGCGCGCTTTAGCTTAATCGCTTGCAATTATTTTTTTGCAAAATTTTTATTTACAATTTGAATTTTTTATTTCACATTTCTTCACTTAATTTAATTTTAATTTATTTACCTTTATATTTTATTAAAATATATGTATATATATTTTAAAAATATAACTAGTTGTAATATTTGATTGAGGTCATTTTAGAATTATTGCTAAATTGTTTGCAGATCCTCGCTAGATCGACAGTCGACAGATCGCAGGACCAACGCCAGCTGCGTCATCAAATATTTGCGCATTTCTGGTTTACTGTTTTAATTATTTTTCTCCATCAATTTTTGATTTGCTGTCAATAGTTCTCTCATGCGATTTTTAATACACACTCTCATGCGATTTTAATAAATATTTTCATGCGATTTTTTACACAAATGTGCGTTTGTAATATTTTTTTTTTTTAATTTGCTACACACAAACGTTTGTATGTATGCATATTTGCAGTTAATTAGTATACATTTACGAGTGCATATCGTGGTTTTTTCTTTAGTTTATATGTATGTATGTATATCGGTAGGTAAATACAATATTTGTAGACATTTATATAATACGCACGTGTGTTTGTATAAACTATATATATATATATGTAAATAAAATTAATATAAATTAATAATTGATATTTCATCAAATTTTTGCGCATTTTTTTCTAATTCATAGATTTGTTTTCTGCTTTTTTTTCAAACACTTGGACTTGTTTCATTAAATATATAATACATATATAACTAGTTGAAACGATATTCATAGAGTACATACATATATTGAAATAGAGCGTAGTGAGTGTGAGAGAGAAAGAGAAAAATGTTCGTTACTTAATTTATATTTTATATATATTATTACAGTTAGTACAATACAATAATAATATGTTTGTAGACGCACATGTATCAATACATACAACTATGTATATATATACATATGTATAATTTAGCTTACTAATATCTTAAGTTTTCTTTTCTTTTGTTCATGGGGGACGTAAAGAAGTGAGTAAAAATATGCATTTGCACTTTAATTGTATTTCCTTTGTCACAACATCAACAGTGAATTTAATTTTGTATTTTTTTAGATTTTTTTTTTTTGGTTTTTTGAATTTTCTTATAATTTATTGTGTAAGTATATTATCCAAAAAGACAACTAACACCGAAAAATAGTTTTATAAAATTTTAATTTTTTTCTGATTTTTTTTTGTTTTGTTTTACTTTTCTTTACTACCACACACATACATATATAATTTCGTTTTTACATTAATATTTTGTTTTTTATTTATTTTTTTTTCAAAAAAAAAAATTGTTACATAGTTTTCAAAAAGAATTTCTTTACATGAGATAGTTTTGTTAACGTTCAATATTTACCGTTTGTTTGATTTTTTATTTATTAAATAACACAAACATGGACTCAATATTCGATTTCTAAAGATTTTATGTAGTTGTTGTTGTTGTTTTATTTCGTAATTTTTTATTCTTTTTTTTGGAAAAATACTGATTTTAAAATATATAATATTCAAGCATTTAATATTTAAAGCTTAGGGGCGTGGCATTTGTAGCGAAGGACGAGGTCAATTAAAATGACGGATAAAACAAAAAGCAAAGCTTCTCGGGATGAATAAAAAAATTAAGTAAATATTAAAAAAGAAGGCTGTAGGAAAAAAACGTAAAATAATAAAAAATAGAAAAATAAAAAAAAACTAAAAAAATAAAATAATAAAATAAATAAAAATACAAATAAATAAAAAAAAATTAAAAGTAAAATTTAAAAAATAAAAAAAAAAACAAAAAAAAATAAATAAAATAAAAATAATTTACAAAATTTATCAAAAAAATATAAAAAAAATTCATTTTAAATTAAAAAAAAAACAATGTAGCTTGAAGATCAATAGTGGGAACTAATAATAATAATTAATAGTTATTAAATATATTTATTAAACTTTTATATAAAAAATTAAAATAAGGAAAAATATAAATAAATTACAAAAAAATAAAAAAATATATATAAAAAATAAATAATGTAGCTTGAAGATCTACATATAGTGGGAATTAACAACTGAAAAACTATTAAAAATATTTAATAATTATTAAATATATTTTTTATTTTTTTTTCATAAAAATCATTAAGTTTTATAAAATATATATGTACAATGCTAACACTAATGAAAAAATATAAAAATGTTTTTTTTCGCAAATGCTAACGCTTTTAATTTCAAGTCTTAAAATATTATTTAAAACAATTTATGGACTAAATTTATGCAAATTTTCTACACTTAATCTTCAATAATTGCCAAATTAGCGCAATTAAAATACAAATTCAGTACTTTTCTTCTCCCCTACAAATGTTGGTTTTGTTTTACTCAATTTCTACACATTTTCTGCGTTTCTCCGTAATTTTTTTTTTTAAATAAATATTTTACTTGCTTGATTAAATTTTCCATACATCTCACTTGCACTTTTCTTCTTTTTGTAATAAATTGCATTATTGAAACCTTGGAAATTGTCATAATATTTCGCAAATGTTGGGAGAACTGCTTTTGTTTCGTTCGCATAGTTTTCTTTTATAAAATTTTTTTTTTTATTTAAATATTACATAACCTACACCAAAGAGTAAATATACAATTTATTATATGTAATTAAGTAGGTAGGTATGTATATAATGTATGTATGTATGTATGTATATATAGAGTTCGATTTTAGTAAAGTAAATTTCGAAAAAATCATTTTTGTCTCATAATTTTTTTTTTCATTTTTTTTTGTATTTAGTTTCCTTTTGATTATTAGCATAGACACCGACAAAAACACACATCGAGAGTTTGAATGCTTTGTTTTTATGTTTTATTATTATTTATTATAATTTCAATATTTTTTTGTTTTTAGTTTTATATTTAGTTTTCCTTCAATATATCGCCTGCATGTGTATATTTGGTATTTCTCATTTTGATTTTGTTCTAAATACGAATATCTATTACATCTAATAAAAATTGTTCGTTGCTGTATTTCTTGCAGTTTTGTGTACGTATACATAATACGTTTTTGAGTTCTCATGTTTTTATTTTTTTTCAATAGTATTATTATTTTATTTTTTTTTTGTGATTTTATAATGGAAAATAAAATTTTTTGAAAATTAAAAAAATCCAAAAAAAAATTTTAAGTGCTTTATATGGTAGTAAATCCGGAGGCCAAAGATGATTCTAGAAGTTTGGGTAATCAGGGTTCTAAATGGAATTGAAATTTAAGAAATTACTGCAGAAAAATTGCGAAATATATTCTTATGATGATAAGTATGGTATTACTTGATAATAATAAAAAAAATTTTCGTTTCTTAATTTTATATTAGAAAAGAAATAATATAAATAAAATACTTTATTTTATTTTTGTATTTTATGCATGTAAAAATAAAATTTTGTATTATTTTATAAAATATAGAATTTAAAAATTTGTCTAAAATTTTAACATATAAAATGTATAAAAAATTATTTAGCAATGATAAAACCTCAAAATCGGTAATAATAGATTTTTTTATTTCTTTTGTGCCTCTTTTATGTCCGTATTGTTTTCATGGTTTTTCATTAGTATTATTTGTATTGTTTAAAAGCCATTTGAATAAAAAAATATAAATATATTTTTTGAGTTGTTTGCTACTTTGAATATATATTTTTTATAGTTCTCCTACTGATTTAATATTATGTTAGAAAGTTACAATTTTTTTTTTAATAAAAATTTATTTTTTTATTAAAATAAAAATAATATCTTTTTTTTTAATTTTTGTGAAATAAAATTATTATGTTTTATTTAAAATTATATTTTATATTTATAATAATTGGTTCAGCAATTCGCCCAGTGAGGTAAGGAGATAATAAAAAAATGAATAAATAAAACTCTTTTAAAAATCTAAAATTATATTTGAAATTTTTGATAACTAAAATTTTGTTCAGTTATTTTAAAAAATAATAAAAAAATGTTCTAATGAAAATTTATTTTTTTTTTAGTTTTTTTCTGTATAAACATTATTACTTGAAATTTAGAAAATAAAAAAAAAATAATTTCGAGATTACTTTCTTTTTTTTTAATTCTTTTGTGCAGTATTCTTAAAAAAAAATAATAATATAAGTAAAGAAAGGCAAAGGAAGTTATAAATATTTTTAACGGATTTTTTGTTTATTAAAAAAAGTAAATTACATTTTTTAATAATATTTGGCTTGGAAATTACATAAATATATCTAAAAAAAATATTTTTTAATATTTAAAAAATCTAATAATCCAAATTAACTTTCAGAAAATATAAATAAATAGTTGTAAATAATTTAAATAACTTAAAAAGTATGTATTTACTTCTTTTATGTAATTTTAAGAAAATTTAAACAATATTATTTTTGTGTATTGTATTATATTTTAACCAATACTTTATTTAAAGGAAAAAGAAAATATTAACAAATATTTTTAATAAATTTTATAAATACATTTTTTATAATATCATTTTAAAAGTATTACGAAAGCATTTATTGTTTTTATTTTTTTATTACTGACTAAATGCAAAAAACATAAAACTAAAATTAAATAAAACAACCAAAAATTTGTTGAGCAAAAAAATGTTTATTAATATAAAATAAAATAATAACATTAAAATATATATGTATGTAATATTATATATAAATGTATATTGTATGTGTGTAAACATGTATTGTATAATTCCAGCTAATCTCTAAACATATATATGTATGCTTCTTGTAAATAAACGAAACGAAAAAAAAATTAAAAATCATAATGTTACCAACTGTTTGCCACATTATGCTTTTTTACATTACACGTTTCCTCGTTACATTCACTTGTTTGTTTTGTTGTTTCACAATTTTCACAGCATAAAAAATTTGATTGTTAACTTATTTGTATTTTTATTCCATTAATAATAATTATATTTAATTAATTCTTTTGTGCTAAGTGAAATTAAACATAATTCGAATATTTTTATTTTTAAAATTATATTATATATGTGTGTGTAATTCTAGTTGTGTTTGTGTTTGGTACTTGTTGTTGTTTTTTTATATGTATGTGTAACTTTGTGTGTGTGTATTGTGTGTATGTACAATAATTGTTGTAAATAGTTTGGGGTTGCAACTGTGCATGTATGTATGTAGTAGTGTGTGTTTAGTGGCTTAGTATAAGCTTAATTATTGTTGTAAATATAGTGAAATGAAAAAAAAATTAAATAAAAAAATGTTTATGAACAAAAAATAAATAAAGAAATAAATAATAAAAATCTAAATTAAAAAAATTTAGATAAAACAAAAAATTAATTAATAAAATTAATTAAAAAAAAATAATAATAAAAAATAAAATAAAAATTATTTAAAAAAAATATTAAAAAATTGAAAATTAAAAAAAGAAAATAAAATAAAAAAAAATTAATCAAAAAAATTTAAAGGAAAAATTAAAATTGAAAAAAAAAAAACGAAAAATTAATTAAAAAATTAAAAAAAAAGAGAATGTAAAAAAATATAAAAAATAGTAATTTTAAAATTATTAAAAAAATATATTTAAAAAATTGAAAATCAAAAATGTGATGTGCGCTAATACGAGTTTGTTTAATTTGTATTTGTATTTCAATAGGCAGAAAATTGTTTTTGTAAAGAATACTTGCTGCTTTAGGAAAAAAGTGTTTGTTTTGTTTTTTGGATAGTTGTCTTCAAGAAAGACCTGTACTATTTGTGGCTGTGTAGATTTGTAGTTATTGCAAAAAATAGCTTGCTAAATTAAGGTAGCTGTGTATTTGTATTGTTGTTGTGAAAGTAAAAGTTAAAGAAATTGTTAAAAATATGTATAAGTATGTATGTATGTATGTTTGTTTGTATATTTTAGCAGTTGTGTTTGTTTTTCAAGGTGGCAGTGTTGTGATTGCAAGTGTTTGTTGCTGTATTTTGTTGTTTAACTATATTATGTTGTGTTAACTGTGTGTTTGGGTGTATATATTTATGTATTTGTTTGGTTCTTGTATATATTGCTAATATATTATATATGTAAATGTATGTATGTATGCTCATTATTTGTATTTGTATTTATTTTGCTATTTTTATTTCACTATTTATTTAATTATTATTTCATCTGCTTAAATTATAGCCAATTTTTATGCTTTAATTATATTACTTTTTCTTTGTTGTTACTTTTAGGCGATCAGCTGATCGCTTTTATGAGGTAAATCCATGGAAATTATTTAATCAACATTGGTAGCCTTTAATGGAAGGCGTTTTTTCGGCATTCAACAGCCTTTGAACAAACGAAATATTTTTTATTGAACACAAAAAATTGCAAAAGTTGAACATTTTATAAGAATATGGGCAGTTTTTTTTACATTCGAAAAATTTTTTAGAAATTTTGTCAGAAGCATTTCGAGGCGCCTCAGTAGCGTTTTTAGCGCATTTTTTTCGAAAACTTTTGCTACCAATGTGAAGAGTACAGCTTTATTTCAAGCTAATTAAGCTGGTATCCAGTTAATTTTAAGAAAATTTTTTCAAAACTGTATTATAATTAGGCTTTGCCATACAAACTAACACCACAGAAATTATAATTTTTTTATTTTTATAAATTTTCTTTTTCAATAAAAATATATTAAAATTTCTGTGACGCTATTTTATATATAAAATTTTTTGTTTCACAAATTTTCTTTAAATATTTTAGTATTATAACATTTTATGTTTGTTGTTATGTATTTTAATATCAATTAAAGCAAAGTTATGAAAAGTTTGTGTATTTAAAAGTAGAACAGTTAAGCATTTTTTGTTTTAATTAATTAAATTATTATCACAATACGGACATTGAACACTTTTCGTAGAATAAGAATACATAATAAGAAAAAAGAAAACATTTTTTTTTAAACTTAGCATGAAATTAAAGTTAAGAATTACAATTTAGTGACACTAAAAATAAAATAGTAGTTATATATGATAATAGAAAGTAATTGTGTAAACCCAAGTTTTGTGTAAATGAACATTTTAAGCAATTTTTTTGTTTTTGTTGAAACAAACATTAAAACTAAAACTTAAATACTAAAGAAAAAAATATTGCATTCAACATTTCAACTATTTCGCTTCAATTAAAACCCGCTTAGGTTACGCTCCTCAGCTTCAACTTCAACTAAAACCTGTTTTGAGGCATATCCAGTTGTATACAAATGTAAATTTAATTATTTTAATTTATTTTAATTAAAGAATATATATTACTATTTCACTAACATTGCCTGCTGTTGGAGTTTGCACCACTCGACATTTGTGTTTTCAATTGTAAATTATTTAAAAGCAAAAATATTTGATTAACAGCTATGCTTAAAAAAAATAATTAAATTCTAAAACTATTAAAATTAAATATAATTAATTATTATAATAAAAAAAATAATATTTTTATTGCATTTGTTGTTGCATTTTTTCCATTATTTTTAATTTTAATTTATACAACTATATTTGTTTGTTTGTATGTATGTAATTGTATGCTAAACTCCTGAATCGTTTTGTGTTTCATAATCTTTGTTGTTGTTTTTTCCTGTTTCATTTTACGCTATCGCATCCATCATATTTATTACTTGTGTCTGTCTGCATTTTATTTTATTAATTAATTATTTGTTTAATGTTTATGTATTTCTTTGCTTCACCTGTTTATTTTTCGTATTAAATTAATGAGGTACTCTTACAATTTGGCACAGTGAAAGATTTTTTAGCTAATCAACACTAACGCTCTCTTCCACATTTTTAACGCTGCACAAGTTTTATTTTACTTTTTTGTTTTTATTTTTTTGTTTTTAGTTTTTCATATTCTATATGCTCTTTGTTTTAATATTTTTCTGTATGGTTTTAGTTGGTACGGTACAAGTAGTTCGGTTATTAGCTAAGAGCTGTTAGAGCAGATACAATGCATTTGAGACGTGGCATACTCTTTTTTGGTAATTCGAATCAAGAACTAATGATACAGGGTTGCATTTGTAAACATTTCTAAATTCATATTTATATATGTGTCAGTAATATTGAGAAGTAAAAAATGAGATATCCGATTTAATTACTTATAATATTTATAAAAAATTGTGAGCAACTTAACCTCAATGAACTAAATTTCAAGAGAGTCAAAATCAATTTTTTTAATGAGTTTGTTTGAGAACAATACCTTTGAGAATTTAGTTGATAATAATAATTGGCAGGCGTGATTTGAAAGAAACAATGAGAAAATTTTCCGAAATATCACTGATAGATTACGACTATCCCACATAATGGAGACATCAGCTAATTGAGCTATAATTTCATAATTATAATTTAGTCAATTAAGACTACAACAAAGATAGTTCGAAACATGTGTTTCGGCAGTGGCTTTGAAGTTACATTAGTTGTTCTCTACTGATCTATTTCTAATA
This sequence comes from Zeugodacus cucurbitae, assembly GCF_028554725.1. NCBI lineage: Eukaryota > Metazoa > Arthropoda > Insecta > Diptera > Tephritidae > Zeugodacus > Zeugodacus cucurbitae. The sequence goes on from NC_071670.1 coordinate 60,916,694, forward strand.
ATATTTTTGGAGAACTGGTCTCAGATAATGTTGTTATACACTTTTCGGAAATCTTTAAAGGCTTTTTATAAAGCAAGTTACCTTATAAACGGACCCATCTCAAGTGAAAACACCTTTGCTACATACTTATTCAGACATATCCTTGGACTTCAGTTGTTGTTACCTGCAGGAAAGTTTGTGATTTCTTGAACTGTTCTTTATTTAAGAAACGTAAGGGTCATGAAACACCAAATGGCAGCAACGAAAAATATATTTTAATTTATGAGGAAGCAAAAAATGCTGTTCTCTATTGAAACTGTTACCAAGAAAGAGAGCAGCACGACTCAAAGCAGCTATTTCTGCACTCTCTCATAGTTCTCATTTTGTAACTGTTCCCAACAATTGCTGCTAGTCCATAACTATTTTGTCTTACTGTAGTTGTTTTACAATTTACCGTTACTTTTTTCTTGCTTGCTTTTTTAAATTACTGTATTAGACATTGAATTTGTTGTTAATGTAGTAAATACTATAATTTTTGTTTACAATTTAATGGGTTCCAATTTAATTTTTTTTTTAATTTTGTTTATCATTAATTAATTTTTTAAATTTTATTTTTACGTTTTTTAAAGTATTGTTTGTTGTTATTAACAGCAAGTTTTTTTGTTGTATCATTACTTTTTACTTGTTTGTTTTTTGCCTTTAAACTCTGTAAAATTACTTGTTTTTTTTTTACAATTAACTGTAAGTATGTATGTATGTACGTCTGTATGTATATCAATGAAACTACTATTTAGCGGTAATTCGATGTTCGCGGTTCTGTGCTTTCAAGCACATTTTGTGTTTGTTGCTTTGTTGTTTTTGTGCTTTGTTTTTTTAATGTTATATTTAAAATTCTTGCTGGCTGCAGCTCTGTTTGTTGTATTTTTAATTATTTTTCTTTTAATTATTCTTTTTTTCAGTTTTGCTGTACTTTATATTTCTGTATATATTTTGTTGCATTTTTTTGCAGGCAAGTTTCTTTTACTGTACGCTCTTTTGCATTTGTATACCCAATTCTTGTATCTCAGTTGACAAAAAAAAAAATATTGCAATAATTGTTATTTAGCATTAAAATAATTATTTTAGGATTGTAAAAAAATATTTTTTTTTAATTCGAAATAAAATATTTCAAAAATTATAATTTTTACATTATTTTGTGCTGCTATTATTTTATATAATTATTTGCTATTGAATTCATTATTTGCTACATTTTATTTTTTGTTTTTGTTGTTGTTATTGTATGCATTTATGTATGTAAGTATGTTTGCTTGTGGTAATAATAAATATTTTGCTATTTCTCTATTTAATTGTTTGTTTGCTATTTTGCTTCCTTGTAAAATCACAGTTATTTGCTGTTGTTGTATGCATGCTATTATTATTTTTTATTTGCATCATAATTGTTATTGTATTTTGTTAAGACAATTTGTATAATTATACATAAGTGTTGCATTTAAAAATTAACTAATTAAATATTGTAAATATTTTTTATTGATATTTTATTTAAAAAAAAAATATTTTTTATTAAAAAAAAAATAAAAAAAATGATTATTGATTTTTAATTAAAAAATTTTTTGTTTGATTTTTCATTAAAAAAAAAGATTTTTTTAAAAAAATTAAAAAAATATATATTTTTTTTAATAAAAAATCAAAAAAAATTTTAATTAAAAATCAATAAACATTTAAAAAAATATTTTTTTATATATAAACTATTTTTTAAATTACCAATAAAATATAAAACACTGTTATTTGCGGTGGTGGTGGTATTCTTTACCCATTTTGAGTGTTTTTTTCTTAAAAAAATTTTAATGAAAATAATAGTTTTATTGTTTTTGTTTTTAAATTATTATTCAAGAAAAAAAATTTTTTTTTTCAAATAAAAACATTTTTCTAGCAAAAAAAATATTTTCTTTTTTTTTTTGCAAAAAAATAAATAAATTCTATTGTTTCACGTTCTCACTTTCTTTGTATGTATTTATGTTTGTATGTATATAAATATATACTATATAAATATTAATAAAAATTATGCTTTGCTATTGCTATTTATGCTATTTGTTTGTTGTTGTTGCTATTTTGAGTTGCATTGGTTTCTCGTATATTTATTTATATTATTTATTATTGTAGTATGTATATATTTATGTATTTAAAAAAAATTATTGTTGTAATTGTAAATATGTATATAAAAAATCTTGTACAGTTGCCTCTTTACTTTTTGTATTGCATTTTATAAACAATTTGCTTAAAAAATATCTATGTTTGTATGTATGTATGCGTGTAAATGAACAAAAAAAAAATTAACTATTTTCATTTATTTTTGTTTTTTAATTTCAGGTTATTGCTGCTACATAGCTTGGCTATGCATTGTCTATATATGTAAATTATGTAAGTAAGTATGTAATTTGCTATCGTTGTTGTTGTTTGCTTTGAACACAAGAAATGTAATTTTTGCTATTATAAAAAAAAAAACAAAGACAAAAAATACTCTGTATAATTGTTTACTATTTGCTATTACTATGTATGATTGCACCAAAAAAAACAAGAATCCGTTATGTAATACTCATGTAAACTGTTTGCCATTGCATTTGTTTTTGTTTTGCCTATTTAACAGTAGTTGCTTTCTGATTGTGCTATTTGTTGTTGTGTTTTTTCGTTTATTTTACAATAATAATATTTTATCTTTTTTGATTGTTTGTATGTAATTTGTTGAAACCAAATCGCTTTGTTTGTTTGTAAGTTTGTTTTGTTGTGTTCTCTCTTTATGCTCTCACATGTTTCGTATGTTTTTTTTTGTTTTTTAATATTTTACAAGAAATATTTGTATTTCAATTATGCTAAGTTCTTGCATTACCTTCTGTGTTTTTTGTTTTTTTTTGGTTGTTTGGTTTTGTTGTATGTTCTTCAGCTGTGTAAATTTTTCTGCAGATTTGCCTCATTGCTCACCGTCATCTGTTCTAGTTCTCACACTAACTTAACTATAACCACTATTGCCTGTGATGCTTTTATTTGCTATTTCTTAGCGAAAAAAAAAACTATAATTCATTTAAACTTAATTAAATGAGGCTTAAACATATTGTATAAATGTAAATAATATGTATTTGAATAAAAAAAACCTCTGTTTGGCTTAGTAACGTCTCTTTGCCTTCATATTCACACACACGTCCGCTTTCTTCTTTTCCTCAAACGCTTTCTAAATAACTGCTCTCTTTGAGAAGTAGCCAGCACCAAAATATTTATGTATATGTTATATTCTATAATCTATATTAAATTAAAAGGTTGTTGTTGCCTCTTGAAATATACACACTTTAATTGAAAGAGAGGGTATTACTGTCTTGTGGGTACTACTCTTTATCAACTGAGAATTGTAATATAGTTAAGTGTTCAAACAGTTCGCAAAATGAACACAAAAGGTGGTAAACTGTTTATTCGATGTTTTAAAGTGATCTCATGATGTCTCGAGATTGTTTCTTATACAGATGTTATAATACGAAAAGTGATCTTGTGCTATGCTATATCCCACTGATTGTGAAATCCTAAAATCTTTACTAAAACTCAACCAAATCGAAGCTTCTGGCTGGACTTATGAGTTCCACTCGATCTCCATGTTAGAAATCGAGATCTTAAGTTTTGTAACGACGGCTCTAGTATTGATAATATAACCCAAACCTATAGTGCAGGTTGTGATATGAAAACGTAGTGCTCCATACTTTACCGTCTGTTAGACCAAATCTCAAAAAAGTTATCATGTAAGGTTAATGAAACAATATTGTTTAACCAACGAAAAACTATCTCGAATACACTAAAATGTTTGGCATTTGTTGAACTAAAGAAACTTGTTGTTGAAGTTAATAAAAGGTTCCTGTGGTTACGTTAATGATATGAGCACATTAGATAAACAATGATTACGGTTTAATTAATTGGAACCCTAACATTACACTTGTAAAAAATATGCGAAAAAGTACAAAAAATTATAAAAGAGAATTCTCGGCAGTGATGGACATTTGAGAGAAGTTGTACGAAAGTGATATCTTTGGACTTAAAATAAGCTTTATAATCTTCATATATGTAGCTTACAAAGCTTTTAAGGATTCTGTGGACAGTTAAGTTTTAGAAACTGTTTTCTTGACTTCAAAATAAACAATTAAATAAATCTTGGAAGAGGTATATAAATTCCTCTACAGAAATAATTAAAGTCTCTTTAAGCATAGCAAATAGTATTCTAACTATATTTCAACGTTCTTATTTCAACTAAGGTTGGTCTGTTTGCTTTACGAATAACATGGTAGTTCTCCTCTCTTTCAATGAAGTGAGTATTTCTGTACAAAAACTAAGTTCAGAAACAAAAGGCTCTTTTCAATATTAAAAATAGAAATTAATATAAAAAGTAAACTTGTCACCTAGGGTGCAATTAAGACACTTAATTAAATGTTAAAACTAACTCTGATAAAAAAAAATATTTTTTTAACTTCCATACGTAATAGCTAATACCCGCGTTGGTGCTTCTCTATTAGCTGAAATTCTGCTTGGCAGCACTTTCAACTTGTAAAATCATTTTTAACCTGAAATTATTTTCTAAAATTAAAATTGCAAAACACCTTGGGCGAGTTAAAATGTAGAAATTAAATTAAAAAAAACTAACTGTTCACACAACTTGTTATGGTTGTTATTAACGGCATACCAGTGCCGCATATTTACATGCATGGTTCTACGAACATTTTCGAATTTATCGTTAATTTCCACATTGCGCACTGCTGTGTATCTTATATTATGACCTATAAACCCTTTAATAACTATTTTTTTACCGTTATATTTAGCAACACATTTTCAACCATACTTAATTAACGTTGCACATTGTTGTTGTTGAGGTTGTCGTTTTCCACACTTGTTTCCGCATTCTGCTCCTCGCTGTTCTCCGTCGCCGCCGCATTGACTGCCACGAAGTCGCACCACCAACGCCACCAACAACGCTCCGACCAAAGCTCCGTCGGCTGTTCATTCTATTATCTGCGAAGGAGTCGTTGTCTCCTTCGCACCTCATCTCAGCGTGGTGCATTGTGTATGTGTGTGGTTAGATGCTTCGACAGGTAGTCGGCGCGTGCAAAACACTTGCCACACGATTCGCAGTGGTACGGCCGTTCGCCGGTGTGTATGCGCAGATGGCGTGTGAGGTCCGATTTTCCACCGAAGGCGCGTCCACAGAAGAGGCACACAAATGGTCGTTCGCCGGTGTGTTTGCGTACATGCAACTTGAGGTTCTCCTTGGAGCGTACGCACTTGCCGCAGAAGGGGCAGGCAAAACGTGAGGTTTGTGGGCTGGAAATTATATGGATGGAATTGTTAGTAAATCTTACATAGAAGTACCGATATATAATAGGTATTTTTATATAATGTCGAAACTTTCTGAATTTGATTTCAATATCTCTTAATTTATACTTTTAAAATGATATTTCGTTGTAAAACACTTAAGATCTTGTTTTAAGCAAATAGGTTGATTCAAAAGGATATCAGAGACCTAAAGATTCCATCGATCTCATGGAAATTAACTCATCTGGAGGAAATAAAGATTCGATGAAAACCATTTAGCAACATTAAATGAGCGGAACACTTCTGTAGGACCGGTCGAATTTTCACGAAAATTTTCAGAAAGTCTGAACCTCAAGTTTCAAGATTTGAACTTAGCAGATACCTTTCTGTAGATATTTATTGTGTTTCGAAGAGTTTCTTAATTTAATCGATTAAGTTCTAAGAGCCCGTACGCTTCCTTCCCTTTTGAAGACATTTTAACGGTCCCTAAATGTGGAGCGCATTAACTTACCGTTTGTCCCGTTGACGTTCGGCTGCGTCGACACGCAAAAAATTGAGTATTGAAGCCTCTTGCGGATTAAGGCCCAGGAATTGTTCGTTCGGTATGCGTTCGGCATTGATCAACGACGTAATTGAGTTCAGTGAGTTCAACGAGTTCAATGTTGATGCAGCGGCATGATGCGCATGCGCATGTGGATGATGCGAATGCGGTAGAGCCGCATGCGGATGTGGATGTTGATGTGGTGGCAGTGATGTGCCAGCAACACCGCTATGCAAGTGTGGTGGCAACGGTTGTTGTGGTGCTTGCTGTTGATGGTGATGTGAATGTGGATGTTGTGGATGGCGTTGCAAATGATGATAGGAGGGATCCGTTTCCATTTGTGGAGTTGTAAGAAGGCGTGGCTAAAGGAGATTAGAAGCAATAAATGATTAAATAGTCTTTCGAATTAGAATCCACCACTCACCCCCTTATTTGTACTATGAATTCCATCTGAACTGCTGATGCTAGCCTCGGCCACACTGGTCGTAGCTAAAGCTGCTCCATTGTTGTTGTCATTGCAAATAATCATACCAGCCGAATCAATGGTACAATCCTGATCGTCGCGCTCACGTCGCTCACGCTCATCATCGTCTTGTTCACGCTTGACATTAATGCGCAAATCCTCACCACCCTCATCGGGCAACATCGGCTCCTGTGAACTGGTCACCACATCCTGTTCGCCCAGCATATGATGCATTGGATGCTTGCCAATCACGCTCTTCTTGCCGTGCAAGCGCTCTAGCGCGTGATTGAGGCGATGCTTCTTAAACGATTTCAGATAACGGAATTGCATGCCGCAGACGTCGCACGTAAAGAGCTTGTCGGCCGGCAAGCGAGCGCGATGATTCTGCTCCTTATGCTTCGCATAAGCGGAACGATAACGATACGATTGACCGCATTGCTCACAAATGAACGGTTTCTCCTCGCCCGGTCCGATGTGTGGATGCTGGAGTGCGGCATGCTGTTCCAGCAGCCACACATTCGGAAAGTGTGCATTGCAGACGACACAACGGGTCTCCTCTTCGATCGGTGGCTCACCGAATAGCGACGATGTCTCCGATGGACTGTTCAACCGTTGCGTGAGCAATTGGTGTTGCGCCAGCAGCGCTGAGGTGGGTGGTGGTGTTGATGAGGTAGAAGATGAGGAGCTTTTCTCCTTGCAGCTAGATGTGTCGGTGCAACCGGGTGTGCTCGAGGAGAGCAACAGCTGTGTGTACGAACGTAAACTGTCACTGACGCCACCCAGCGAGGAGCCGGAGCGACGACGTTGCAATATTTGTTCGAGTGATTCTTTATAGAGTAGTGGTGAGCAGGCGCTGCTAAGTGCGCCGCTGCTGGTAGCGCTGGCTGAAGTGCCGAGTCCGCTCGAGGTGCCGGCACTACTGTTATTTGGGGTGTGCGCAGCGCTCTCACGGCCACTGTCGCGTGCTTCATCGTGTGCGGTCGTGAGTTCGATGACAGCATCATCGTCCTCAATTGCCGATGTGCGCGTCGTTATGGATGCGGTATTATCGGCTTTCGTTTGGGTTGAGGTGGCGGTGGCGTGAGGTGATGGTGTGCCTTGACGGCTGGACATTTGCTTAAGATGTTGTTGTTGTTGCTGCTGCTGTTGATGATGAAAGAATGCAGCTGGTGAGGGATAGCGTACATTGAATGGTTGTTGTTGCTGTGGTTGTTGGTGGTGTAGTTGCGTTTTGTACTGTTGTGGTTGCTGCTGCTGTTGCACTATTGCATTGCGATCGGCTTGCTTATGTTGTTGTTGTTGTGGTAATGTTGTTGTCTGCTTAACTGGACTAACAGTACTCGCCCTATTATTGGGTACTGTTACGCCAGCAAGCAAATCGGCAGTGTTGGCATGCGAATGATTCTGATAAAAATCAACGAGATTGATACGGTGGGCCAAGTCCTTCGGCGCGTTCATTAAATTATGATTTCTGCTGAGTAGTGAGGTATTTGTAAATATGTAGTAACGTTATATGCATATACGAGTCATGCAAACTTACCTTAAAGCTTCTTCGGCCAGCAAAGTCTGATGTCGCAGCATATCCAAAATTCTGGACGGAGCAATGTCGAACCAACCGAATGGTGTGAATGGAAAGGGTAACGGTGCTGGACAAGGGCCGGCTGCCACAGTGGCGCCACTGCTGCTACCCATAGCTGCGAACGGAAAACTGAAGTGGCGAAAGAGCTTTTCAAGAGAAAGGGAAAACAAAAGAAAATTAAAAATTAGTATCTCAACGTATTAATAAGGGATATCAGCTGTTAAGTATATGTATGTGTAAGAGGCCATGAGGCATGCGAACAAAAAAATAATAATATAAATAAGTTGAAGTAGTTTTTTTTGGTTTTCTAAAGGGCGAAAGTTTAAATAAATGTTGGGTGGTTGTTTTTGTGTAATTTATTACAGTCTTATTTGCCACATTTTTGGATTTTTCATATTTTTGTTAGGTTTAAAAATAATTGTTGCATTTTTGGCTGCGAAAATTTAAAAAATTTGTCCTTGCCACATTTACTACAAATAAAAGAAAAACAGTGTTTTAATATATTTTATTAAGAATTAGCTTACCGTTTTTGCATAGCCGACACATTTAAACATTTAGAATTGAAAACATTTAAGAGGCTCACACACAATTAAGTAAAACATTTAGAAGTACAACCATAAATAAATTTATATGCATATTAAATGGGAAGAAGAAGCATGCCGAAAATTTTAAAATTTATGATTGATAAAGAAAAATATAAAATAAAATATAGTAAGAAATGGTAAACCACGAGTTGAAATACTTTAAAACACATTTGATAAAGTTCCTTAATTTAGTTTAAAAAAAAATATTTTTTGTGATTTTGAGAAAATATAATTCCAACATGTCATGTTTGATAAGTTCTTCATAGCAGTTCCCCATTGTAATCCACGAGTTGAAATTCTTTAAAACACATATGACTAACTATGTTAAAATTTTAAAAATTTTCAGAAAATATATTTCCAACATTTCATATTTGATAAGTTCCCCATCAGTATCAGCAGACCTACTGCTCATATCAGCAGTTTTTGAAGTTTTTATGGTTTCATGTTCAAAGTTTGTTTGATACTTCGAGGATACTACTTGTGGAAGATCACTCTCCTACTGAGTGTCAAAAATGAGATGACACTCTCTCACATATATGAATATGAAGAGAGCAAGTCCAGTGAATATCAAGAGAGTAAGTCAAGTAAGAATTCACATTTAATACCAGTTAAAGAATTCCACAGAAATATATTAGTTAGTACTGCGTTGCGAAATATAAGAAGGAAATAGGAGAAGAGGAGGTGAGAAAAAAATTAATATTATTGTTTTTATATGCGGAATTTTATAAGAGGAGACAACGGTGTTTGCTCAAGAATATCTCAGGGTTAAGAGCCAAATTTCTTCGAGAAGCAGCTATACACCTTAGCCTTGTTTAAATAGCGAAAAATCCCACATAAAGAAAGCTGAAATGTAATAATCTAACTCTCGGTCTAACTGTGTTCTTTGTAGGTTCGATATTACTTATAACTGTATAGAATCAACCGAAGAAACCTCAGCCGCTACTTTAACTAACATTTTTAACCAGTAATATAATCATTAAATAGGTATTTTCAGAGATTAATTTTTGACTTGTGGCAAAAAATTAATTATTTCGAAAAATTAATTATTACGAGGCGACAACGTGGTTTGCTCAAAATTATCTCAGTGTTAATAGCCAAATTTATTCCAGAATCAGTTATAATCCTTGGCCTTGTTAAATTAGCGAAAAATCCCACATAAAGCAAGCTGAAATGTAATAATCTAACTCTCCGTCTAACTGTGTTCTTTGGAAGTTCTATATCACTTATAACTTTTTAGAATCAACTAAGAAAACCTCAGCCGCTGCTATATCTAACATTTTTATCCAGTAATATAGTCATTACATAGATATTTTTAGAGATTTCTTTTTGACTTGAGGCCAAAAATCAAATATTTCCGCAAAATCTTCGACAAAGAACTTCCGGAACACGAAATAGGAGCAGATATATATATATATACGCTTTAAAAACATACATACATATTATTAATTTATTTACATAAATTTTGAGATTATTTGTAAATAATAGAAAAATTACAAATTATATAGAAAAACTGGAGCCCTCTCCCTCCTCTACTAGTAGCATAAAAAATATGTTATTTTTTTGATTAAAAATATATAATTAAATATCAGCGCTCGTGCTATTACCCCCTTTTAAGTTGAATAAAAACATAACTAAATTTTTCATTTTTATGTATTTTATTTTCACTTTTATAATTTTTATCATTTTTATCTCTCATTTGCTTCATTATATTTGTATTTGTAGTTGTATGTTTTTTTTTGTTTTTGTATTATTTACTTTTGTTCAATATGTTTGTATGTGTGTGTGTGTATTTATGCAATATATAATTCAATTATCATTTGTTTATAATATATGCGCTTTACTATACATTGCAACGCTTTTGAAGTCACAAACAACGCCAAATTCCCCAATCGAACAATCACATTTGAGCATTGTGACTGTGTAATTTCGCTTATTTTCTTTTTTGCTCTCTCTCTTTCAACGAATTGTTGGCTCTGCTGCTCTAATATGTTTTTATTTTTGTTTTAATTTATTTTTTGTGTTGCTTTGGAAAAATTGTGTTTTTTTTGTGTTGACGCTACTAAGCATTTTGTTTTTACATAAGTATTTTTTACCTTGCCACCTGTTACGCATTTTCGCGTTAAACTCAACTCACTTAAAGATGCTTTAAGTGTGAAATTTTTGTTTTTTGTAATCTTTCTCATATAATTTTTTAAATTTTACTTTTTTTACGCTCTCATCATTTTTTTTTTTGGTTTTGTTTTTGCTATTTAAAACTCTCCAACCGCTCTCTCACTGTTCAATTTCTTGTTTTTGTAATCTCAATGTTCTGTATTAATAGTCTTGTCATAATAATAATCGGTTTTAATAATTATATTTGCTTTTTAGTTCACTTTCCATTTGACTTCAGAACATTCTTCTTCTTTTTGGTTTTTTGTTTATCTTTTTTACAACTATGATATGCATTCTTTTGTTTTCTGTAATAATTTTGTTTATCTTGTTTGCTTTTTGCTTTCATTTGCTGCTTGAATATTAGAATTTCGCATTTTAGTTGCTGCTTTTGTATTTGTTTGTGTGGAGTACTCATTTTTTTGCTTGCTCAGTTTACATCCCTTGCTATGTTAGGGGCTCAATGGCCTAAAAATATGTTACGCATTTTTGTTTTTTTGCTTTTATTTCCTGAAAAACTAATTTTACTCGACTTTTGGGGTTGTATTGTTGTTTTATATAATATTTTTTAATTTTTCTGTGAATTTTTTTTATATATTTTTTTTAATTGTTTCATTATGTGTTTCAACTCATGCGGTGCGCTATTAATTGTTATAAATTTTCAGTAATATTCTCATAAATGATGCACAAAAGTATGCATTTCCTCAGCGTTTTCGCATATTACCAATACTAAAAAAAGACGAGTAAACTCTCGCTTTTATTTTATTTTTTTAATATAATTGCCGCTTTCTAAAATTTTAACCTTCCGAAATTTATACAAATATTTTGTATCTATGTATATATGCATGTTTAACTTGTGATTATGATTTTTTAGCACTATCAAGTCTACACTTTGTCCGGGCTTTTGTATTTTGCGTATTTTCATAATTTTTTTTTCAGAAAATAATTTTGAATAAAATAAAAAAATATAAATTTTCTTGAAAAGAGGCAATAAACACATAGAAATTAGAAATTTTGGAAAAAAATTAATGAATAATAAAAACGAATGAAATAATATTAGAAAAGTGGTTGTCTATATGATCGATACAGGGAATCGCTCTAGAAAAATTTAAACAGTTGGCAATCCTTTTCATAAATGATTTACTCTTATAAAACTCTTGCAAAAGTTCGTTTTTGGCTATTTTTGTTTTAAACATGTGGCAACCCTACCGAAAGTTTTCTTTGAGCTGTTGGTAAATCTGAATAAAAAAAAATTATGCAGTGAAAAATTTTGGAAAAATGTCTTCTATTATAAATCTCTTGAAAAATATGTTTGTATTATATATATGTGGCAACTCTCTCCAAGAATATTTATAACCGTAAGCTACCCTATCACTTTGAGATCCGTATTATAGTGATTTTTACCATAAAATAATTTTTTGCTTAAAAACAACATTTAAACTTCCTTGGTCTACAACAACGGATCGATTTTACTACTGGATCTCTAGAAGTACAACTTCGCGAACACAATTAATTTTCTTATCATTAAAAATTTCAAAATTATGAAATTTTTTACCGATAGTCAGGTCAGATTAGTTTCAAAATATGAGTTCTGTTCGACAATATGGAAATTAGAGAGCCCAATAATTTTTGACATACATTTCCAAGAGGTTAAAGATAAATTTTCCTTAACCAATATTACATTTTATAACACAGTGATGCCTTGATCTCACACTTAGTCGGCTCTACCAACCGGCCTACTTTTATCAAAACATCGAAGTAGAATCTCTTAAGTTTAGTTTATTATAGAAGAATAGGACCGAAGAGAAAAAGGTTTTTTGAAATGATTGGAAGTGAATAATAATGAAGTGAATTAATTAAGTGAAATGGAATGAAATGAAAAATGTGAAACAACTAAAACTGCACTGAAAGTCAAAAAATCAATAAAAATTCAATGAAATAATGAGCATAATTTATTTTTGTATTATTGTAATTAAATAACTTTATTTGCTTAAATATTCGAATATGGTATATAAAAAATAGTTTTTTGTTTACTTTGTTTAGTTCGTGTAACTAAACAAATACATTTATGTATGTAGTTAAAAATGGGAACATAAATTTCGTTTGATACGCCGACGGTAGTCAACGTCTTCAATTAAATTACGACTTAAAAATATTAAATTTGTTAAAACGTAAAATTAAACTTATTAAAACCTAGAATTACAATGTAAAATGAAATGAAAAATGGTTTTGTTTTTTTTTACGATTTTATATAATTTATGAATATGGTTTTAATATATGACATGTGCTGAAATTTAGCTCCATAATGTATTGCAATGAAAAAATACTTTTTTGAGTGTGTGAAATATTTGTTGTATATTTTAACCAGAGGAAATTTATTAAAAAAATATTTTTAAATATATAAGTGTTGATATAATTTTTTACATGAGATTAAAAAGCATAGTTTCAAATAAAAAATCTTAAAATTAAAATTAAAAATAAATAAAGATAAAAGAAAATAAATATAAAATATGTACTCAATAATTTTTAATACAAAATAAAATTTTTATTATTTTTTGAAATTTAAAAAATAGTTAAATTATTACAAAAATTAAATTAATTTTAAATTAAAAAATAGTTAAATTATGACAAAAACTTTAATTTAATTCTAATTTTTAAAACAGATACAAATAAAAAAAAAAAATGATTTAAAATTTTTTAAAAAATTTTTTAAGTAAAGAATTAAAGAATAATTTAAAATTATTTGTATAATTTATAAGAAATTATTTATTGCTTTTTTAAAAAATATTTTTTCATTGCAATACAGTCTGTGCAATAAGTATGAGTTTAACAGAAATATTTTTAATGGAATGCCGGCGTTTGTGAAAATGGAATGAATTTATATTATTAGCTGACTTTTGACAATAAAACATAATTAATTAATTATATTATTAGCTGACAATTAAGTATGAAATTTTATATTTTTTAATTAATGAAATGCATGAACCGTGTTTGTATGTTTAAAATAATGCATGTGTTGTGACATTTCAAATAAAATAGTTGCCTCTTTAGTATTAATATTAAAAAAAAAATCAAATAATTGAATACATCTCTCATTTGTTTGTTTCACGCTATTTCCAGTTATATTATTGTGTGTGTGTAATTGAATTAATTTATTTAATTTTTAATCTGCATTTTATTACAAATTTTAGTCAGTATATATATAAGTATATGTATTCATGTTTATGTGTTGCTTAAAAGTTATTAAATATTTTTTTTTTGTTTGCTTATGTTTTTTTCATTTTGTTTTATTTTTTTTTTGTTTAAATACTTTAAAAATATACTTTTGTTGTAGGAACATATTGACGTAATTAACGTATTGCAGCTATTACTCGAAACTCACTTCTCACACGGTCTACTCTATTATGTATGTCTGTCGATCTGTCTCTCTCTCTCGCTCGCTTTTCATTTATTTTTATAACTGTCTGCTTTTTTATTGTTTTTCTTTTATAACTATTTATTTTTTTTATTTCAAAAAATTTTTTTGTAGTGAAATGCAAGTAATGTTGCTACAAAATAAGCCAAGCTTAAGCTACATACATTAATTACTGACTTAAAATTATTGTTTAATAATAAAAAAAAAGAAATGAATGAAAATAATTAAGAGCATAATGATAACGCTTTTAAGTGGTAACTGTCTATTGTTTGAATATTTTTCAATATTTTTTATAAAATTCATAAATTATTCTCAACTCTACTAGCAATCAGCTGTTTTTGCTCCGTCTTCTTCTACTCACATCGCCGTCTCTTTCCAACTCGCTCGTTTTGTTTATTATTTTTTATTATTTTTTTGTATGTATGTTTTAATGCCTATATGTGAGTATGTATGTATGTATGTATGCATGTGTGTATGTAAATTACAAATTAAATGAGCCTCATAGGAAACTTAAAATTTCAACCTTTAGGTACTATTTTATTTAATTATGTATGTATATGTTTTTTTTTTATTTTTTATTTTTCATGTTATGCATTCTCTGCTATTCACTTGTCTGTCCTCACTGCTTTGTGTACTGTTTTATTTATATTTTATTTTCTTTATGTTTTGCGCATATTTTGTATGTTTTAAAGTACTACTATTAGTATGAATATATATTTTTTTAAAAACTTAAAGTAATAAAATAAAATTTGCTAAATTATAACTGTGTGTGTGTGTGTAGCCATGTTATGTTATATTTTAGGTATGTTAGTATGTATTATATGATTTTTTGATCGTTGCTAAAATGAAATCTTAAAAAAAATAAAACGTAAAATTAAACTTATAAAACTAATAGTTAATAATTTCAAGTAATATTAAAAAAAAAATATATTTGATTAAAAATTAAACTTGAAGGAACAACAAATTACAACGGCTGCGTTTTATACGGCAAATTTTCATAACTCGCTCATAAAGTATTTCATTACGGCATATTATTTTTTGCTTAATTATTTAGCGGTAATATTATTATTTTTTTTTTTTCAAAATATATAAAATATATTTTTTCGGCGAATATATTATTTAAATATTTTTGTTATTTCATATATATTTTTTTTGAATTTTTTATTTTTATTTTTTATTTTTATTTTTTGTATTAATTTTTTTAATAATTAATTTTTCCAGTGTCGCTCACACTATTTAGACTCGTTTTTTTTATATTTTTTTTGTTATAAATATAAAATAAAATTAACTTAACTTAAATAAAAATTGTTAAAATTAAAAAATATATATATTAACACTATTGCTAAACTATTTATTTGTAAGTATAATCATAAAATTTTATTGCTATTGAAGTAAATGCTACGCAAAATAAAATTAACTACAAAATAATGTAATAAAAGCATAGTGCTTAAAGGAATTTTATGTCATCCTGTTTTCGTTTCGCTTTTGTCTTCAATCACTTTTAGTTCATAACCACACTCTTTCTGTCTCTTTCCAACTACCATAAGGTAGCTATGATTGCTGTTCTGCGCTATATTACTGTCTCTTGCGCAAATTCAGCAGTTCATTACTCGTTCACGGTTTTTCCTACCCATTTCATCAGTTTTCTGGTAACTCATTTCATTTCAGGAAGGTTAAAATATTCATGCCTTGGCATTATTCTCCACTCAAATACTTTTTACATGTTTTTATACTCTGCTTAGTCCACCCCTCTTTCTCAACTTGAGTTTCACCGCTCATTTTTCTTATTTCTATTCTCAAGCTGTCATTCTATGTGTCAGCATTATTTTCTCACAGTGTACATATTACAGTGTGTTGCTATAAATGTGTGTGTATGCTTGTTACTTTGCAATATTTTTTTATAATTTTTTTTTTTTGAATTTTTGTTGCAGCTTTGTTGTTTGTTGTTCTTAGTGAGTGTGTGTGGATATGCAAAATCTACATTGTTTTTGTAACATGTTTGTTCTTCAATTAGTTGGTTTTTGTAAACTACAATGCTTATATTACCGTTTTGTATAAAGTTCTATTAAATATTTTTTTGAATATTTTTTCTTTTTTGTTTTAGTAGGCGTCACTACAAAAGGTCCTAACTTATAAATTTCTTATTTCTTATATTTTTTAGATATATACTTTTTTATTTTTAATATTTCATTTTTTTTAATTTTGCAAAAACTGTGTACATTTTTTACATTTTTGTAATATTTTTTTTTTCATAATTTTTTTTTGTTGTATTTGCTTCTTATTTTTTCAAAACTATTCAAAAATTGCATATCTTTTGCCTTGGTTCACTTAATTATTCAGCGTTTTTGTCCAGTATTTCAGTGTGTACTTAATTCTTCAGTTGTTTATATGTACTGTTATGTTTAAATTTCTATAAAATAATATTTTAGTATATGTATGTATGTATATATATATATATATGATTTTATGCATATTCTCACTTCATTTACTTGTAATTATTTATTTTTTCTTTTTTCTTTCTTTTTAAGGGGATTAGGCACTACAGTGTGTATGTATGTATGTGTTGCTATAACT
Organism: Zeugodacus cucurbitae; assembly: GCF_028554725.1. Taxonomy (NCBI): domain Eukaryota; kingdom Metazoa; phylum Arthropoda; class Insecta; order Diptera; family Tephritidae; genus Zeugodacus; species Zeugodacus cucurbitae. The sequence goes on from NC_071670.1 coordinate 60,933,314, forward strand.
TTCATGATCTTATATATTAGATATATGCTTACTTCTTGTAAAGAACTATGCTATCTTAAAACTTTTCATGTTATTGTTGTAACCAAAAATCAGCAAAATATAGATTTTTTTGTTTAAAAAAAATTATCGAAATTTTCATTTTATTTTATTTATTTCTCGCAGAAATATGCATAATTACACTGGAAAAAATTGCTGGCGCTTGTGCTGTTTTTGTGTTAGTTTTTTCTTTCAAAAATTGTTTGAAGTGAAAAATTTTTGTTGTTCCCATTAAACAAGTTTAATTTATACGAGTTAAATTTTATATTTTCTTTTTTTGTAATTGATTTTCTCATACAATTTGTTGGTTTTTGCTATGTACAAATATTTGTTTTGGTTTTTTTTTTATTTTTATTAAGAAATTTGGCTTGCTAAACTGAAAATTGGCGCTGCAATGCTCTCAACCAATCATATTTATGTATATATGTATGTATATCGCATTTGCAATCGAATTTCATTACCAATTGGATTTTTGTTTTTTATTTCTAATTATTTTTGTGTTTGTTGGTATTTTGGTTTTGTTTTGAATTAATTCATTTATTTATCACTTATTTAATTCTTATTCTTTTAATAGCTTGGCACTCAAATTAGTTATCGATTTAATTGTTACATATTGTTTTGTAGAAAATGTTTATTGAAATGCTTTAGATTCGGTTTTTTCTTGTATTAAGGATTGCTTTGTGGTCAGATTGCTGCTATGTAGTTGTTATACGGTATTGTTGTTGTAATTGATTCGCGTTGTTGCATACGACGTGGTCAGGTGTAGGTTTTTTGTTTATTTCATTTTTGTTTGATTTGTCAGATTTTCTTGTGTTAGGTTATGTTATGTTAAGTTATATTTTTTTATGTTATTTACAGCCATGCAGAATTATGTTTTTATTATTTTATGTTAAGTTATAATCAATTATGTTATGGCTCTGTTATTTTATATCACTTTGAAACTAAGAGAATTGCTTTTGGTTGTTCTTTATATTTAAAATCTGTCGAATTTTTCGTAGCTTAAAATTTTTAAGATAATCTCTTCAGGTTCTCTCATGAAATTTTTTATTCCAAAAATTTTATATCATGGAAATTATAATATCCGAATAATTTTTCTCTACTGCATTTTCTTTTCTAAGATTTACATAATCTCAACAAGTTATCTCATGACATTTTTTATTCCAAAAATTTTATATCATGACAATTATTTTCTCAGAACATTTTTTCCTTTTTGAATTTTCTTTTCGAAGCTTTGCATATTCTCAACTAGATTTCTCATGACATTTTATTCCAAAAATTTTATATCATGACAACTATTTTATCAGAACATTTTTTCTCTTGTGCAATTTTTTCGAAGCTTTGCATAATCTCAACTAGATCTCTCATGACCCTTTTTTATCTAAAAAATTTTATATCATGACTATTATTTTATCAGAACCTTTTTTCTCTAGTGAATTTTCTTTCGAAGCTTTGCATAATCTCAACAAGTTCTTTCATGACATTTTAATTTCAAAACTCTTATATCATGACAATTATTTTATCAGAACCATTTTTCTCTTGAGAATTTTCTTTTCGAAGCTTTGCATAATCTCGAAAAGTTCTGTTATGACATTTTTTTCATGGCATAGTTTTTATTATAACCAATTTTTTTCTCATGAAAATTATGTTGGTTGATGTTGTAATATTATAATTTCAGAGTTATTCAATTCTATTTCATCGAATTTGAATTCAATTTTTAATTAATTTTTTTGAGCAATTACTGATATTTTTTTTTCACTGCGATTTATTAAATTATCTCATGTTATTTATTTTATTTACTCAGTATAACTGACTTTATTTTATTTGTTTCCCGATTGATCGTTCCGATTTTTGATTTATCATTTTGTTAATTGAATTTAATTATTTTTGGTATATTATTTAAAGTTTCAACCACCTGACCTGCCGTGAAGAATTTTTAGAAAATTTTCAAAATTGTATTTCTTTAGGAAATGTTGGGTTTTATTATTTATTTTGTTGACTATTTGCTGTTGAATTCTATTGCTGTTAGTTAAATAGTAAGAGCAGCGTTTATATACACCGCTTGAAACCAATTTCCAAAAAAGTTGCCATCAGAATTCTGGGTCACATCAAGGTTAGTCTAAATTTAACACCATTAATCCTTTACTGACTTACATAAATCCTAAGATTAATTCAGCAAATCAGTCAGGCATTTAGTGTTAAATGACTACTACCAATAGACATGACTACGAACTCCGTGTAACCACAGTTAACACTGAATCTCTGGAAAATCTCAAATTCAATATTTTTTCTTTTGCTATCTTTAGTTTACTATATGTATATTCTAATTAATCAATCGGATTATTTGCAGAACGTTTTGCACGGTATTGATTAATATATCGATTGTTGGACTGATTGCTGGTTATTTGTATGTAGGTAATGGCTACTTTCACATAACGGTACATATTAAGGGTAACTATTTTTTTTGTTTGTTAGTTTTTGTTTTACAAGTTTCTCATAACAGTTATTTAAAAATTTTAATAGAATTAAAAAATGTATAAAATCAATTAAATACATAACTACTAGAAAGGGCTTTTGTAACTATAAGGTCATACACTCGAATGCATGTATATTTGTATAATTGTTGTATGTATGTATGTATTTAGGTAAAATGGATTGGTACTCTGGTAGTCGCTTATGGATACTTAAGGGTACTTATGCAAAAATGGATGCATTGCACAACGGCTGTTGTATGTCAAAAAGGATTATGTATATAATAGTAAAACAAGTATATCTCAAGTAAACAAGGCAAATTGTTGTTGTTGTCTATTAGAATGCATTAATATTTCTATATTTGTTATAAGGGGGTTTTGTAAAGGCATTAATGTGGTGAAATCTGTACGGAGCGACACACAGCTGACATATGAAAGCAGCTTTGAGTGAAAGCTCACATATGGAAGCTTTCAAAACTTATTTGTTAAAGCTTTTAGCAATATGTTTTGAGCTTTCGCGCTTTCATGTTAAAGCTTTCCACAACTTTTGTTGCAAGTTTCGAGAGAAAGCTTTTCAGCTAGGTTTTCAGGTTTGTAAGGGAGCTTTCATTACTTCCAACATGAGCTTTATGCAACAAAAGCTCGCCGCTGCTTCCACTATATGCCCTTTTACACTCATATTTCACAGTTAATTATTGTTTTTGTTGTTTATACCGATTACGCGTTTATTTCATTCATTTATTATGTAGTTTATTTGTAAAAAAAGGCATTTGTCAATTGAAATACTTTGCACTATTTCACATGATTTGTAGTATATAAAAATAATAAATCCAAAGCTTTTCTCGCCCTTCTTCGCTCTACTGAGAAAACAAATTGTGACAAATTCTTTTTTAAAAGATATTGTTGTATTTTATATATTTGTTTATGCATTTATTTATTGTTTTTTTTTTTTGTTGTTAGCACTATTGTTATTGATTGTTGTTGTAAATAATTGCATTTCAACTGATATCTCAGCCATTTTTTTAATATTTTTATGCTTTGTATTTCCTTCCGGGCCTATTTAAGTTATCAGTTCCATTTGATGCAATTAAAAATTATGTAAAAATATTTGTTGTTGTATTTCTTTACTGTTTTTTTTTAGTCTGGTACTATTGCAAATTTGTAGTCTATAATTCACTTAATGCTTTGCTTTGTAAGGTAATCATTAGTTTTAGACTATTTAATTGAGCTGCTATTGTTTGTTCTTGTAGTATTGTAGTTAATATGCTTTTGTTTGTTGTTTGTTGTTTTTGCTTTTAGTTATATTTAGTGTTAAGTTATAATTGGAAGAATCTGTATTACCCTGAGCTTTTTGTTTTCTTGTAGCTATTTTTTGTTGTTGTTATACAATTATATGCTTATCAAAATAATTTTTCTTTATTAAACGAAAATGATTTCAAATCATAATTTTTATTTGAAAACAATTTACCGAAAAACTTAACGAAATAATGCCAAACAGAGTGTTTTATAAGAGCAACAAGAATTTTGTTTGCCGAAACTTGCATTTATGTTTTATTGAAAGTAGTTTGTCGTTTTGCCTCGAGTTGGTTGTAATTTTGGGTTAATTTTGTTGTAGTTTTTTTTTGGAATTTCTTCTTGATTCTGTTTTCGCACAAGTCTTTGAACTTGTTTATTTTTCTCGCCGGTTTGTTGATTTTTTCTTCTAAAGTTTTTGGAAATTTACCGAAAATTCTAAATTTTGTTGTTTAATTTTTCACGTTTTTTTTGTTGGTTTTGTTGGGAAACATTGAATTTTGTGTGCCAAAGCTTATTAAATTTAGTTATTTTTGGAATTATCATGTAAGCTTTTTAAGTTGTTCTCACTTCAATTTGAATTTAGTTTTAAGCTTTTAGCTTTTTTTATTGAAGAAAAAATTAATTGTAATTTTTTTATTTACTTTAAAATATTTTTTTGTTTTGCGTTTAGCTTGTCATTTAAGTGTAATAATTTTTTGTGGATATTATTTAATTTAATTTATATAGATTTTATTTTTTATACCTTTTTTTATATATAATATACTTATGTTTTTTTATTAGTTTTATTATTTTAAAGTGTATACCGTATTATTTAAGCTTATTGACCTTGTTTCTGTTAATATTCTTATAAATTCGATACGCACAAACTTTGCTTTTTTAATGTCAGCCAAGATTTCAAAATATATTAAGAAAAATGTGGCATCATTTAAACTGACTGCGGTTCACAGTACTACACATTTAGTAGTTTTTCAAAAAAAAGCTTGCAATTAAAAATATTTTATTTTTTCACAAAACCTTTGAAAAAATCTCAAAAGCTTATACACAAATGTTTCTCTAAAATATTTTCAATATAAAGGAGTTTAAAATTGAAATTTGTTGAAGCTTTTCAGAGCTTTTAATTATTAGAAAGTTTAATTCATATAAATTTCGAATAAAAAATTTAAAATTATAGTTTTCTATAAAATACTTTATAAACTATAAAAGTTATACATTTTAATTCGCCAAATTCAACCAAATAATCAAAAGCTTCTTAGAGCTTTCAATTAGTAGAATGTTAACGTTCTAAAATGCTTAAGCTTTTCAAGTATAATTCATTAGTTAAGAATGTTAGAAACTAATATTTTTCAATAAACGAGCTTTTAAGTGCTTTTGTATATAGGCAGAAGTTCGGAGCTTTTTGTGGCATTAAATTAGTAGAAAATACAATAAATAATATTGAAAATGGATTTTGCATAAAAAAAGGATTTGCAGTGAGCACATTTATAAAAAGTGAAAGCTCAGTTGAAAGCTTTCGTAGCCGCTAAGGTAATATTTTACGCTGGTAATAAGAAAAAAGGAATTATAATGAGAACATAATGACCCTTTATAAAAAGTGAAAGCTCAAATGAACGCTCTTAAAAGCTTTCGTAGCCACTAAGATCATATTTGAGACAGATAATAAGGAAAATAAAACTTTATTGTGCTTTAGGTAGAAGTTCGGAGCCTTTTGAGGCATTAAATTAGTAAAAAATAGAATAAATAATATTGAAAATGGACTTTGCATAAAAAAAGGATTTACAGTGAGCACATTTATAAAAAGTGAAAGCTCAGTTGAAAGCTTTAAAAAGCTTTCGTAGCCGCTAAGGTAATATTTTACGCTGGTAATAAGAAAAAAAAGAATTATAATGAGAACATAATGTTCCTTTACAAAAATTCAAAGCTCTTAAAAGCTTTATATTTATCTCAGATCATATTTTAGACAGATAATAAGGAAAAGTAAAGCTTTATGAAGAATTTATTTAATTTTTTTTTTTTACAAATTATAAGACACCTTGGCTGACACAGCTTTCAGATGTTCAGTGCAACTGTGCTTGTGATTTTTTCCACTTTAATCTGTTTTGTGTTAAATTATTCTTTATATATAGGAGGCACTATAAGCTGTGTTTATTATGTATTATTATTGACTTATGGAAATGTGAGTTTATATGTATTGATTTATTTCGCATGCCTTAATCTCATAATAAATGTATGCGTGCTTATATGTATACTTAAGATTTTGCATGAACTTAAGTATATATATTGTTTTATTATATTCCTGTTCAATTATTTTTTCATATTTTTCTTACGGCTTTTAAATGTATACTACTGTAGAGGCGCGAGCACAGAACAAAAACCAACAAAATATTTTTTGTTTTATTACATTTTCTTAAACAATTAATTATGTATATATAAGTAAGTATGTGTGTATGCGTCGCTTTCTGTGTATATAAGTAAGTTCATTCGTAAGCTGTTAAATAACTTAGTGGCTGCTTGTAAATACATATGCGCACACTTTTTTGCTGTACTGTATTTAAAGTAAATTTGAAGTGAACAAATTTTTTTTGCAAAATTTATACTTTTGTATGTGTGCAGTTATGGGTTTTAAAATGGCTTTTGTTGTTCATAGTAGAACTTTAGTAGTAGTCACTTCATTATATACGATTATGTATGTATGTTTTTTTGTTTTTTAAATTTTTCAAATTAATTACATATGTATTTATGATTATGTACTTTTGCATGTTTCTTAATTACTTTTGAGCCTGAAGTGTTTATTTATTTTTGTTTGTGGAATTTTGTTGCTGATTTTTCCGCTGCATAAATTTTTTACTTAATACTCTCTTTTTTGTGTATAATTTTATTTGCTTTCTAGTTTAAGTTTCATAATCATTATTGCCCTAAAAATGCTCTACTTTCATTAATTTTCACTTATCATATGTATATATGTATGTATATATATATAAGTGTGTATATGCATGTATATGGTGTATGATTTCTAAATAGCCTTAAAGTTTAATTTCGCTTAAATTATCATTTTCACTTTATTTTTAGTTTTTTTTTTTTGTCCTAAATTATTAATTTTCTCCAAAATGATAAATTTTGTTTGTAATTCCTAAAATTGAATTTCTTTAATGCTCGTATAATTTTGCCTAAAAATTTAAATTTAGCGTATTCTTCCGAAAAATGTTGTAGTACATCCATTTACATTTTGATGACAACAAGGCAACAAAGTTATATCAAATAATGCAAAAGAGTAAATTAAAATGGTAGAAAAAAAATTCAAAAAAAACTTGTGAAGTTGTAAAGCTTTTATTGGTGTGAAAGCGGCGCTGTATTGTGAAAGCTTCATAAAATTTTTGAATGCTGGAAGCTTTTTAACTTTGACATTAAATTTACTTTTGTTGCGCATATTTTCATGAGCTTTCACAGATACTGATATATGAAAGTAAGTGAAAGCTCATGCTTTAATGGCAAATTTTTTAATATAGAAATGTATATATGCTTTATTTAAGCTTCACGTTGTAAAATAGGCGCATTTCATCACAAGTTTTATTTATTTTTTCGACATTTATATTGAGGGCTTCCAAAATCTTGATATTGAAAAGTTTTCAAATTGTATAAAAACTTAAAAATATACATACAAATCCATAGAATATAAAAAAAATCAGCTTAAGTCAAACTTAAAAATAAAAATATTTCAATATGTAGTTACAAATGAGCTTTCGAGAAAGCCTTGTAAGTTGTAAAAGCTCAGTAAAAGAGCTTTTGTGCTACTTATAAATGTTACGGCGCTTTCACCATAGTTTTGTATATGTGACGGTGTGATATGTGGGCTGTTAAATTTGTGGGCGTGAATGGCTGTGTGTGTGTGTAGTGACAAGTGCTGTATGTATTCACAATGAATTTTGTAACGCATGTGATTTTTTTTTTGGTTGCTTTATGAAATGTATGACAATGAGAAAATGAAAACGAAATTTATTGTTGTATGAAACTAAGAAATAAAACCAAAAAATAGTTTTTTTTTTGTTTTTTTTTATTGTTTTCATTTCATGATATCTTTTATTTCTTATTTCATTTGATTTCTATATCATTTAACGTTTACTCAAATAACAATGGCTTAGGTGCTAAGACGCTTCTTGTTTATATATTTCTTTGTTGTATAATTAACGTTTTATTAAATTAATTAATAATTAACATTACAAATTCATCGTGGCGATTGTTGGTGTTGTGTATGTATAGATAAGTAGTTGTTGTGTAAGGCGTGTTACTTGGACAAGTGGGGGACGAGTTTTTTTGAGGGGACATGTATGTGTGTGTGTGTTTATGGTGTTTTGTAGAATTTTGAATTTTTACTTTTTTAGAATTTTGAATTTTAACTTTAATTTTTTATGAAATAAAATTTTTATTTTTTTCGAAAATAACATATGAAAGTAGATAAAAAATAATATAACATATAATTCTTAGCATTATTTTTTTTTTGTGTAAGCATAAAGTAGTAGATAATATAAACAATTTTTTTTTTTATTTTAGAAAAAAATAAGTAAATATAAACACATAATAAGAATAGATATTGAAGAAACGTGGTGTGAAAAAAATTTTAAATATTTTTTTTTTACATAAAAAAATTATTCTGGCGCACATAACAGTTAGTTTTAGCAATAAATTTTTATAATTAATTTTTTTTTAAATAATATGAAAACACAAGCTAATCGTATGGAATGTTTTAGCATACACAAACGTTTTTCGTAGCAAATAATTAATAAAAAATATTTAATATTAAATAAAAGTGTCTCTACGAAATTACAAAAACTACTTTTTACGCGCACTCACACTTTTTGTTAATTAAAAACAAAAACAAACAATTAATTTGCGCACAAATTATATAAAAAATATGTTAATATTTACGCATGAAATGATTTAAATTCTTTAATATGCTTAATTTTGAGATCTTACTGTCACGACTCGTTAGCACTTAGCGCTGCAATGCTTTCTCATACGCCCATATGTGAGCTTTCACTGAAGCTTTAAAGCTTTCATAATTTTTAATGCCGCTATATGTTTGTTAAAAATGTTTTAAGCAATTTGCTTTTGCTTTCAAATGCGTTTTCTTAACGCACCAAATTTTTTTCTTCATTATTATAATATGTTAATTTTTTATTATTTATTTATTACTAATTTAGTTATTTTATAAGTTTGCCTAAAAGTTTAATTTTGCATAAAAGGCCGAAAATCACAATTTTGTTTTTCTTTCATATATTTTATACATATATTTTTTTATTCATATTCTATATGTATATCATTTATATGCATTAGGGTACCTTAGTTTTGCATTGCAGGCTTGCCTAAATTTTATAGTTAATTTTTTTTTTTTTATAATTTTATCAGTGTTTTGTTTTTGTGCATTTCTTTTTGTTTGCTTTAAGTCTACTGGTTATCGCATTAATTTCGAATTAAAAAATTTTTAACATCACATTTTCGCTTTTCATCTTTAATGTTTAATATTATTATTATTAAATATTTATTATAAATTTAATACTGCCTAAAAAATTTGGAAAAATTATAATATATTTTTGTATAGAGTTTATAAAATGAGAGAAATTATATATAAATTCTAATTACGCTAAAATTTATTTATTTTTTACATACATTCACTTGTTTACGCATGAATGTATCATTTTTTTAACACTATCACAGCCAAATTGTTTATCCAAAAAGTTGTTGCCGAAAGGGGGTTTCATGCGTGTTCATTTGTTTTTTATGTAATTTTGTTTTTTTACGACTAATTTTAGATTTCTTCTTCTTCATTTTTTGAATTTAGAATTTTGAATTTTGCCTAAGGTTTGTTTTTTCACTTCCATGTAAAGGTATGTAAGCTTAAATTTAACGAGACTCTAGTCGCGCGTTATTCTTTAAAAAGGTTTAAACAAAAGCGAAGTGCGAAAAAAGTAGTTTTTTAAATTTCAGTTTTTCAAAATTTGAGGTTATGTTTGTATTTTTTCTGATGCTGCATCAGTGGCGCTGAATCGTTTAACTTCATTTCATTTTATAACAATTTATTTGCAATTGTTTTTGTTTTTTTTTTTTCTTTTATTATCATTTGTTATTACCTTACACATACGCGATTACACCATTTCATCATTATTTAATACAATAAAAATTTTGAGATCTTTTTTAACACATTTTTATTTAACACATCATTAATTATTCAACGCCAGTGAGGCAGCATCGGTGCTAACTGTTATGCACGCCAGTGTAGTTGGAGAAACTTTGGGTTTTGAACATAATATTTTTTATTTTTTATTTTAAATAAAAAAAATATATATATTTTTAGCAGCTTTTATTCAAATTTGGCATAGCGGGGCAGGGAGATACTCAATATTTATTATATAACGTTTGTTAATAAAAATGGCAACGTAATTTCAATGTAAAGTTTATAAAAAAAAGTTTAGAAAAGTAAATTTTCACCAAACTTTCAAGAAGACAGCATAGCATTTGATTTGAATTTATGCCGTAAGCTTTACTGCATACATTGGCACTATAAAAGCTTTAAGCGCATACTTCTTTTGTATATTTTACATTAATTTGTTCACTTAAAAAGCTTCGAGAGCTTTTAGAACATGAAAATGTTGTTGGATGAAAGCTCCTGTGAAAGCACAACTTTTAGCTTCATGAAAAACTATTTTCAAAGCTTTTTAAAAGTGCCGAAAGCACGGAAAAATTATTAATAGAGTTTTGAATAAATAACGAATGGATTTAATTCGTAGAAATAGGAAGCTTTATGGAAAATGTTTGGAAAATTAAAAAAAAAATCTAACTGGAAAAGCTCCTAGATTTTACTAAATGATTTGATCACTTGAATTAATATTTTTAATATGAAAATAAGCTCTCAAGAAATAAAATATAAGAATTATGAGAGTTAAGACATAAGTTTCCAATGCTTTAAAAGAAAAATAATATGATTTACATTTACTAAATGAAATACGTTTCTCAGAATCAGAAATTTTTAATAACATAAAAAATATTTCAAAAGTACTGGAAAAGTAGAAATGAGTTCAAAAAATTGAAAACACACTTTGAAAAAATATCAAATAATTTTTTAAATAATATGTTGCATGTAGAATATGGAAAAGGAATAAAGCTTTTGAACTCCAGAAAGTGTAAGCTTTGAAAAGCTTAGATATCTCGTGCTTTTAGCTTTAAGATATTACGTGAAAGCTCATTAAGCCTCATTAATAATTTCTCTTACGCCTAAATGTATGCAGTAAAGTTGCAGAATATACTGGTCTTCTTGAAAAAAAGTATTATTTAAAAGAAAAAAATTAATTTTATCAAAAATTCTTCAAAAAATGTTAAAGCATAATTTCTCCGCTACATTTAAAATATTTAAAGCCCTCAATACAAAATTACATATTTTAATTAATAAAAAAAACCGAAAATTATTTGCAATATTATAAAAGCAAGTTCAAAATTGTGTTGCTTTTTCCTTAGCGATGACTGCTAGCAGGGTTTACTATATAGTCAGCGGGGGGCCTGTGTACATATGTATGTATTGTGCAAGACTATATATGTATGTATATGCGCTTGTAACTTTATGTTAGTATGTGTGTATATATTTTCGTTATCGAAAGTATTTTTTTTTTTTGCTTTTTTTGCCTAAAAGTGTTTTTTTTCCTAAACTTGTTTTTCATGCTTGCTATTACTAAAGTTTTTAATTTTTTTTTTTACTTTTGCTTTTACCTAAATAGAAATTTTGTATGCACTTATACAATATTTTTTTTTACAATGTATAATTTTGTTTTTGTTTTTGTTTTTTTTTTTGTTTTTTGCTTTAAATATGTCTGTTTGTGTTAACTTTTTGTCTCACTACCTTATAGAATATATATGCTTTACATAAAGTACATATGTATGTATATAAATATTTTTTTGTTGTTGTAGTTGTTGTTATATAAACTTTAGATAATTTGTTAATTTTTTATTAAATTTTACAATTTTTTTTTGTTGTAATAAACCAAAATTATATTAATAAAAAATAGCAAAACAAAACATACATATTTATTTATGTATGTATGCATGTGTATATATAGAGAAAGCGAAAGTAAGTTGTTTTCGATATAATTACAAAAAGTATATAAACATAAAGTGTTATTATTTTTTATAAACTTAAATATATGCCAAAGTGCCGAAAGAGCTTGTATTCTTTACACTTTTTTTTAACTTTAAATATTACAATATATATTTCATTGTGTTTGTTGTTGTTTTCTATGCAAAACTGTTAGCCGAAAGCTTTTCTAAATAATAAAACCGGTGCATGTGTGCAAGTAGCTGTGTATTTATGTGTGTGTGTGTTTGAGTGTGGGTATTAAGTTTTATTTTATTTTATTTTTATATATATACTATATATATACTATACATATGTATATATAGTGTATATACATATAAGCCGAAATATATGTATATAAAGCTAATTACGCCTGTCCGCAAGTACTGTTGCTTCTCGCCTTAAATTATGAAAATGAAACTACAAACGCTTTGCTCTACTAGCGTGCTGCTCTACATACAAAAACAATGAAATCAAATTTTTGTAGAATTCTGCGCATGCGCGCATTTCAACTTGCTGCTTTTCATACAAATGCGCGCTATAATATTACTCACTTGTCTCATATGTATGTTCTGCTACGTTATTTGCATATTTATTACATATTTTATTTTTTTCATTTTCTTGCCTCTTTAATTTTTTTTTGTTATGCTGTCGCCTTTTGCTTACTTTTACTCTTATAATATTTGCAAAATTTTATTTTTTATTTATTTCTTATTTATTTATCCTTTGTTTTGTTGTTGTTGTGTTCATTTTCATCGATTTTTTGTTATATATTATATGTATTTAAATTGTTTGCTTTTATATGTATTTTTATAAATATCGTTAAGATCACAGATATTCTCTATGCAATAAATTTTCTGCTTTGCTTTTTATCGCGCTTTCGCTCTGTCGCTCTCTGCTCTGCCTCTTTAACGCCGCCTTATTTAAGTTTCTCAATTTATCGCTTGCTTGCTCTGTCACTAATTTTTTTCTCAGTGTCTTTTCTCTGCTACTCTACTCTGTCGCCTTTTCTACATAATTTTTGTTTTTTGTTTTTTTGTTTAAGCCTTATAGAAATTTTTGTGTCCTTTTTTAAGTGTATTTTTTCTAAACCCTATTTTGCCTTAAAAATTGTCCACAGTCCTTTTCGTAATACATATCTACACATACGTCTCCTCACTTCTTAACAAACTACATTTACAAATATTTTTATCGCTCCGCATTATTTTTTGCTTTCATTGAAATTTTTTTATTTAATCCTTTTCATTTTTGAGTCCTTTAGTGTTGTTTTTGTTTTCTATTTTTTCATTTTTCTTTGGGGTTATATATGTATGCGCTGCTGTTGTATATGTATATAAGTTCATTGGATTGCATCTATGTATGTGGTAGTCAAAGCCGGGAAAATAAAAGAAAAAACTCATAAAAAGTTTTGGTGAAAGCTTTATATAAAAAGCTACATAATATTTTTGTCCGAACTATTTGCAAGCTTTCAAAGTTCTATAGAAATGTATTTAATATATGTAAGTATTTGACATTCTCAGCTTAAAGCTCTCCAGTGCCGAAAACTATTATATAGTTCTATTGAAAGCTCTTAACTGTCATTAAAGTATGACTACTGGTATATAAATATTAAGGTATGTTTCACTAACTCTTTATGGGAGTGTTTATTGCAGTTATTGTTGTTGTAAAATGTTAAGATTTTGCTCTTAAAGAGTTATTATAAAAGCTTCGAAAGTTAAAATTCATATTTTAAAAGCTTTCAACCTTTTTGCAATGAAAGACTATTTTTGAACAATAAAGTTGTCATACAAAAGCTCATATAAACCTAAATTGTGTAAGCTTCACTAGTTTCAGCAATGAAACTTGCTTGAAAATTTTTTGAAAGGAATTTTTTTATAATAATATAATTCTCAAAAAGAAGCTTTTATAAGTTCCAAACACGAAACTGGCGTTAGAAATATCAGATATTATATTAAAGTCGAGATTCGAAAGCTTGCCAAATGTAAGCTTACAAAAGTTCAAAGCAAAGATTGTGAAAGCTTAGAAGAAAAATTTTGAATGAAAAGCTTTTAAAAATCGTTGAAAGCTATTTTCAGTTGAATAGCATTTGCTTATGAACTTTGTGATTAGAAAGCTTACAAACTTTAAATATTTTTTAAAAATAATTTATGAAGGTTTTTGACAGAATTTTTATAAAGTCAAGGCAAATATTATTTATCGATGGACTTTAAAGCTTTACAGGAGATAAAAAGCTTCACTTTGGAAATAACTTATATATGGTTTATAGAGCTTTTGTTCCAGTTTTGCAAGTTGACAAGTATGTGTAAATTCGAGCTTTTTTTAGAACAAACTTTCATAATTTGAGCTTTCAAATTTAAAATACAATATATTGTAAATAACGCTAAATTTTGTTATATAGTTATTAGTAGAAATTATACTCGTATTTCAAATGAGCTTTCAATATGAACTTTACTATGTTATATAGTAATGTAAAACAAAATTTTGTTGTAGGCAATCTAACTGTCTATTTTTCTATGCAAAATCTATGTGTGTGTGTGTACGTTTGTATTGACCTTCTATGTTTCTCATTATATCAGTTTGTAGTTTATTAGCACCAATTGTTTATTCTATTGTAACTGTAATTGTTGTGTTATTATTGTTGTGTTATTATTGTTGTTTGTAAAAAGCTCTTACTGCTCAACTATGTTGTTGTTGTAAAAAAGTCTATCATATTTATTACTGTTTGTGGTATGTATATTTCGTAACTATGTATGTCATTTATAAAACTCCATATATGCATGTATATTGACTATAACTGTTCTTAAAAGAAATCTGATAATGGAAAAATCTAACAAAAAACGGTAATTGCAACTCCTATTAATTGAGAACTTGCGAGCTTTCAAACTGAAATATTATTTCGGAGTAATAAAAAGAGTACGCGCATGCGCATAAACAACCTTGACTTTTCAGGAAAATTGCTATGTAACACTAATATTTACTGTTGGGCTTAAGGGGTTATATATTTTACACACTGTCGCCTGTATGCTTGTATGCATGTACATATATTTGTTGGTTTGTTATAGTTGTCTATGTATATAAAAAAAATAACGGATCACATGAGATCTTGCAAACGCTGTGTGTTGCGTTGCAGCTAAAAATGTTTAATTGTGAAAAAAATTAATATTAACTACATACATACATATTGTTGTATATGTATGCTTGTGTGTCCGTCTGTATATTTTTTCATATATTGTATTATGTAACAAAAACCATATAATACACAATTAATTAACTGTACAATGAAAGCATAAGTAACACCAAAATAACTTGCTTGAAAAATTCTCAACACTGCCGCTTCTTGTTGTGTAAAAAAGTGCATGTTGCACGGTTGACATGCAACATGTTGCATGGACTTTTATAGCAACAAGTTTATAGCAACATTTGTCACTTGTTATATGTCACTCTCTCTCTCTCGCTATGTTTGTCTCTTTCATTTTTTTCTTTAACTGTCAACTGCTCTCTACTCTCTAACTTTCTTAGAACTACTCTTGCTTTCACTTAAATTTTAAATTTATTTTTAATAAAAACATATTACTAATTAGAAAAAAATAATATGACTTGTATATTGTATGTCTGTCTATCTGTCTGTCTGTAAAAGCGCTCTTTCTCTCTCTCTGTTTCATTTGCAACTCTCCTACATTTGCAGCAATTAGGACTCACTATCTCTGTTACACTCTCAAACATTCTCTATGTTAGTATGTATTTAATTGAGCGCAAACGGGACAGCTTGCTCACTCTCTCCCTCTCTCCTGCTTGAAGCAAACTATAATGTTCGCTCTTTTACTTCACTTAGTGTCATAACTAATTCACCGACTCAACACACGCTGTACACAAAATCCTATTTGTAAAAAAAATGCAATTAAAATTTTGCATTTACGCTTAGCGTTTTGTTTTTAGCTTCGCTCCTAACCTAAGATTTCTACACACTGCCGCTCACTATTCGCTTGTTGCTTGTTTCTGGCGTTTACATAATATTATTATTATTATTAATTTTTACAACTATTTTAAATATATATATATATGCATGTATATATATTATATGTATATATATATGTAGTTTTTTATGTATATATATACTTGTGTGTATGTATATAATGACAATTGTTTACTTATTTACTTGTAACTTCAGCTTTCACTTCACGCTTGCAACACTTACTAACTGTCAAATATATATATGTATGTATGTATGTGTATATAACGTTAAGTGTGTTTTTGTTGTGTGTTTCTACACAGCTTGTTGTCTCTTTCTAATATGTAACACACACTATCTCTCTCTCTCTTTCTTAACTTGTTTACTCCACTTATTTTTTGCTTGTATATATGTATTGTATGTATGTATCGTTACAAATATGTATAAGATAAGTATATAATTGCTGCTGTTTTGTATGCTCAGGCAGACTTTTAGTTTTTACTAGTTGTTTGTATTCTTTAAATAAATTATTAAGTGACCCGCGCGCTCGCTCGGCGCTCAGCCACAAAATTCACTTTGTCGTCGAAGTTTGTCATCGATTACTTCATGTATATGTATGTATGTTTCAGCAAAGTCGGTGCTTTTTCACCTTTCACCTTCCTCCTCTTTATCTCTTGTATCTATGTATTTCGTGTTGTCTTGATCATGATCTTACATGTGCGGACCACTTCAAATGTCCGTCTCTACGTGCTATGTATGCATGTAGATCACGATCGCTCATCGTCAGTTGTAGTAATTATAATTATTATTATCCTGTATGTTGTAGTTGTAGTAGTAATAATAATAGTAGTAGTTTAGTAGCAAACTAAAGTCGCTTCACTATTGTGGTAGTTCATCCTTTGTGTCGACAGGGCTTGGTGAGAGAAATTTGCGCACATACTTGGGAAAATGGGTTTTCTCGTGCGCCTTGAGTATGGTTGAGCGTGAGAAGGTCTTCCCGCACATGTGACAGCGGAAGGGTCGTTCACCTGATAGGTTGGGACGTAGTTGTTAAAGTGGTGTTGTAGTTGGAACGCGTAACAATGAAGAGAACGAACATACAGTTAATAATATAGATCTTATACGATATGCTATGCCTAACCGAAGGAGAAACGAGAAGAGTTCATGGAGTTTCATTAGCAACTAGAATGTTTTTAGATTAACTGCGTCTTTACACCTAATGTGAGGGATGAAAGAATTTAAAACCCTTCTCCTAGCTAATCGGAGGAGATGATCAACCGACAAGAAGCTGAAATTGGATATTCCGATCGACAGATCTTGATTGATTGAAAGTAGAAAAAGTGAAGATTGTTGAAGTCAATGGACGCCCGCTACAATTCATTTAACACTTCATTGCCATAACTCAGAGGAAAAACCGCCATTGAGATAGACCAGAGGTCATACAACCAGGCGAGGATCGGTATAAGAAGTCGGTTAAAGCTACCGTTAGAAGTAATTTTATGAAGTCTACTATCATTTCGAACACATTTGACGAAATTTTTCGGATATCGATACCTTTACTTTTCGATTCTCTCAAATGGACTCTCTCTGTATTTCTCCTTTACTTTTTCAACTCAACTCTCGTTTCCACTTCTGTTATGCATTGCTGATAATACTGCAAAAAAATATTTTAGGATAAATCGGTACTTACCCGTGTGGACGCGACAATGGTCTTTCATATGATGGCGCAGCTTGAACGCCTTGCCACAGAACTCACATTTAAACGGCCGTTCGCCCGTATGCACCGGCAGATGACCGATTAACACATGGACATCGGGAAAACTTTTGCCACAAAATTTACACAGCACCACACCATTTGGATCGGCGCCACTCGATGAGGCGCCCAGCAGCGAGCCCGATGTCGACGACGAAGCAGCCAGCGCAGCTGCTGCCGCGACCGCCGCCGCTGCCGATGTCGAAGAGGACGACGACGAACCAGCGCCGCTCAATACCATACCGCCACTACCCGCTGACGAGCCACCAATACCGCTATTGCCGGATGCCGAACCGCCATGCCCCAGTCGTCCACCGCCGCTGCCGCCGCCGCCGCCACCGTCGAGATCGAGTGCGCCACGCGCACCAACTCCACCGCATGAGGCTGCCAATTCCATAGCCGCGGCCATGACAGCGGCCGCAGCATGTTGTTCCTGAGTATCAGCGCCGCTGGCGGCCAATGCGTTCATTTGGTACGTGGTAAATTGTGGCAACTGCGTCAAATTGAGGTCGTGCGACAGCAAGTGCGGATGCAGCAGCGGATGCTGTGCGGGTTCGCGATACTCCAGCGTTTTTAGCGAATGCGAGAGTATGTGACGCGTTAGCTTACTTTGGTGCTGGAATGTGTGGCCGCAATAGATGCAGGTATAGAGGGGCGGCGGTGTTTGCGATTGGTCAAGATTGTGGGAGGTAGAAGCGGCCGACGCAGCAATGGCTGCGGCAGCAGCAGCGGCCGAGGTGGAGCAAGCGACATTGCCGCCGCCACCGCCAGCACTAACCGAGAGGCCGCCAGCAACGGCTACGTGTGGCGAATCGGACGTTTCCTGGAACAACACCAAACAAAAATCCAACATCAACTTCTTTCGTACTACGCTTACATGGCGTATTTTGCATTTAAGTTTTTTACTTTTTTATTTTAAATTTTTTTGTTTTTTTGCTTTTACTTTGTGGTTTTGCTTTTCTTTTGTCTACATTACGTTTTCGCTTTGTTCGGTTTCAATTGAATTGGTTTTGAAGTTTTATAAAAATTATGTAAGAAACAAAAAAAAACGATTATAAATAGTATTCGATTGCCTTGCTTCGTTTTCTTTGTCCTTGAGAAATTGTATATAAATATAATTATAAAATTGCACTTAAGCGGCACATTACTTTCCCTCAGTGTAGTTTTCTCATTTTTTATTTGTTGCAAACAGATTTCAAAACTAAAGTGAGTAGTAACAAATTGATAAGAAAAAAAAAGTGAAGTTTCATTAAAATTATATATAAATGCATGTTCAAAAAGTAGGACTGGCGCTCTAAGAAATATGAAAAGAAGCGTGGTGCTGCCACACTTTCGGTATAAAAAAATGGCAAATTAAAGGAAACGTTATTTAAAACTCAAATGAATCGAAATGAGAATGAGAACTCAAAGAGGAAAAGGAGTAGATGGAAAATTTTTTTCGGCAATATTTTTTTTTTTATTTTTTTTTTATATTTTTTACCAACTATTTTGGACATAACGAATTTTTTAAAAAGTACGAAAAAGTAAAATCTTGTAAATTATGCTTTATGAAGTGCTAAAATACTTTCAAAAATATACGTTTTCAAAACAAAACTACTGAAATTGTTGGTTAGCTGTAGCTGTTTTAAAATACTTTTTATTTGCAATTATTATTATTACTTTTTTTCATAAATATGTTTGTGTTGCCAAAAAACAAGAGGGGAGTCTCAGCAGAACGCTTGGCACTGTCTCGTTTTGACGCTTTTATGGCAATTGAAATTCTCTCTCTTTTCAACACTTTTTCTCATTTTCTCTCTATTTTTGCTTGCACAAGTCCGCAAGCGGAATGTGTGTGGTTTCGTGCCAAAAATCTTTATAATTTTTTTTTTTTTAATTTTAGCGTTAAAGTAACCAAAAATAATAATAATAAAAACGCTTTACTAATTATTTAATGTTTTGTAAACAAATTCACTCAATATTGTTTAACTACTCTCTCTCTCTCTCTTTTTTTTGTTTTTGTATATATATATATATTTGATTTATTTATTTATATTTTTGTTTTTGCAAGAAGTTGAATTTCGATTTTTGTTTGGGCGTTGTTCGAAAAGTCACATTTTCATTTCGTTTTCTGTTTTCTGTTTGTTTTTTGATTTTTTGTTTTTGTTATTTTAACTTATAACCATTATAATTAGAAATAGTTTCATTTATATTTAAAATAGTTGAGTCAAATGAAAAAAAAATGGCGGTAGTGGCGTATTGCAAGCTTAAACGTTACAATTTATATACTCGTAAACGAAAGTGTACCGATTCGACCGTTACGACCGTTTCAACCGTTAAAGCGTACACGTTACGCGTGCTGCGTTGTTCTTAAGCGACAATTTCGTCTCTTCTTTTTTCCAAGATATATGCGTATAAGTTTTAATTAATACTAAATTACAACAACAATAATGGAAAAAATAATTTAGCATTTGCAAAAAAAAAAAATTGGTTTTTCAGTACAAAACCTTTTTGGTTTTCTCAAATCATTTTGCCGAATTCGGTATCAAGAACGTGAAAAAGAGCGTTTGGTGTGTGTGTAGAGCTTGTGTTAAAATACAGTTCTGGTTCAAAAAATTGCAAGTGTCTCTTTTGTATTGCTTGTCTCTCTGCTGGTGACATTCAGTCCGTTCGTTTTCTACTTAAATTTGTAAAATTTGTAAGTTTTATAGCCAATGGTGGGTTTTCATAAATTTCAATTTTGAATAACCTAAATGTAGATATGTATATTAGATAACTGTTTGTTTTGTTCGATATTTACCAAATAAAATTTAAATATAAATTTTTTAAAGGTGTGCAAAAAAATTTTGTTTTTGTTATAATTTTGATAAAAACATTTTGTCCTTTTGCCTGCCTCATGGAGTTGCGTGTAATTTTGATAATAAGTGTTGTTTTTGCTGTCATTTTTTTTGGAAAATTTTTAATTTTTTTTTTATAAATTTAACCAAATATTTGCACTCACATACAGTTTTGAGGTGAGCAAAAAGCCTTGAGTTTGCTTGTGGTTTTTTGAACTATTTTTTGTGAACTTTTTTGTTGTACTAAATATTTATGTTTTCTTAAGTTTCAGAAAATAAAAGTAAGTTTGATTTTTGAATTTTTCAAAATTTTGTTTTTCGTTAATATTTTCAAGAAGTTTTTCCACTTTCCTTTTAATATTATAATAGTATTTGCTCCAAGACTCTATTGTTGCGACATTTTCATTTTCATTTTCAACATTTTCATTTTGTTTACTTTTTTCTCAGTTTGTTCTTTTCGTTTATGCTGGGCACACTGCCGCACTCTTTTTCCATTGTTTCTCGTTTCAAATGAACTTTTATTGAGCTTTTTTTCTCTAGCTTTGTTTAAGCGAGCTTTTATTGTTTGCTTTTTGAAAGTAAACATTTTTAATCATTTCTTTTTTTTAAATTCAAAATATGAGTTAAATAAATATGTAATAGCACAGCCATTTCCAAAAAACGTAGATCAACTTCTTGACAATAATATTAAATAATTTGTATAGATATTTAGGTTTGCATGTTTCAATACTGTTTGTTTTTTAATTTTTAATTCACTGATTGGGGGTTTGCCTGCTTTTCTCTAATTTATGTGTTGTCTGATTCAGTTTGGAGTGAAATTTTGAGTTTTTTTCTTCTAAATTTTGAAAGAAATATTCACAAAAATTGTTGTTGTTGGAAAATTAGATCGTGCTTTGTGGTTGGAATGTACGTAAAGTCTAAATCTCTAATAAAACTAGTCTAATATTTTCAGCTGATTCTTCGAAGGATCATTTTATTTCGTATGAAACATATATTATTGATGTAATTCCATAATATTTAGTTGGGTCAGTTCTAGGAAATACAATAGAGATGGGTGATCCGAACGAAAGATCGTTAAAAACCTATCATGATAACAATTTTTAAAAACCCAGTCTCCATTTTGGAGGAAACAAAAATTTGTTTACAGATTTTAACACTGATTTTAAAAGCCCAGTCTCCATTTTGGAGGAAAAAAAATTGTTTACAGATTTTAACACTGATTCGAAAATATGGACAGGCAATGTCTTCCAATCTAAGAGAGCCATCAAGGAATATAAAATTTGAACATGGCACGTGTTAAAAGTCAACATCTATAGATGCCAATGGACAATAATTTTTAAAATCCCAATGTTAGGTAGACGAATTGCTTTTGAAGGAGTAGAAAGAAACACATATCCATCATCTAAAGAATTAATGATTTTCCTTTCGGACGTTTAAAATGCTTTTTGGCCTTATAAGGTGTTCTATAAATTAGGCCAATTGAATATCACGAAATACTGACCTTTGATTGAGAAAAAAATCGCTATAAACGGTAAATACTATGTTGACTATTTTCAAACAATGGGTTTTTCGAAACCTAATGAGGGTTACTTCGATGGCGGCAAAAGTATTCAATAATTTTTTGTCCATCGCAATGAAGCTTATTTCATGATTTATGGGCAACAAATCTGTCTTTTCTTTACAAAATACTATTGGAAGCTGAAATAATTGAAGAAAGTTCCTTGGTCTAACCCCAAATGACTTGCGTTGAAAATTTTAATGGCATGTTAATGGTGAAAGCTTAATCGAAAGCTCTCTGATTTGAAATAGTAGGGTCCGGTATTTGTGAATAACTGTTCTTGAACAAATTTTAATGATAGTAAAGCTGAAAGCTTTAAATGGTGAAAGCTCGCCCGAAAGCTATATCAAAACAGATTTATTCCTTATCGATAACTAGCCATAAATCCAACCACAAATGCACAGCACTCATCATATGTAAACTCAGTATAATAATTTTTAGGCAGAAAGCTTTCTCTTTAAATAAATAATTTTTTGATATTTTTTTCACCGATTTATTCACTTACTTTAAATACCAAACAACAGTTACAACAACAACAATTTATAATTAAATTATGTACTGTATATATGTATATTGAATATTTAAAAGTTACACAACAACATCAACGTTGAGAAAATACATCGATAAAAGAAAATGAAGTAAGACATTTATATAAAAAACTGAAATAATAATAATAATAATTAAAAAACGTATACATACATAAGTACACCAAAATGTTACGTATGTATACATACATATTTACGCATATACATATATACTTGCAAAAAAAATATGTATATATATAGTTATATAGTTTAAGAAACATACGAATCACACACACATATATATAGAGAGAATTCGAAAAAGTTCCATCGCTTACATAAAAAAAAAAACATATTTCTTCGCTTTTAAGCGAATAATTTTTTTGTTTTTTTTTCACTTTTCCATTTAATTATTAGAAAAAAAAAATGAACGTTAACGACATTTAAGAAATAGAGTACACATTTACCATTTACATAAATAAACAACCATTTATGTAAAAGCGTTCCACATTTAGATGACATTTATATATAGATAATGAATTAATTAAAAAAAAATATTAAAAGTTGAAATAATATTTTTTTGTTTGAAAAAAAAAATGCATTAAAGAAGTAATAGCATTTTAAATATTTTGAAAAAAAAAACATATATATGTTAACACTTGGTTTTATCTGAGACACCGAAAGCACTGCTGCAATTTGGATTTTTTATTTCGAAAATAAACTTTTGATTTTTATTTATTTTGCCTTTTTATATTATTTTTGTATTTTTTTTTTCGCGCTCCACTGTAGCTTGTACCCCTCTTGTTTTCTTTTCACAGTTACATATTTAGTAGAAATTCTTTATACATGAATATATATAATAGATATTTAAGATTTGTAAATATTTAAAAAAATTGTCTAATGCATGAATTCATAGTTAGGCAAAAGCTAGGGATAA
This sequence comes from Zeugodacus cucurbitae, assembly GCF_028554725.1. Lineage (NCBI taxonomy): Eukaryota > Metazoa > Arthropoda > Insecta > Diptera > Tephritidae > Zeugodacus > Zeugodacus cucurbitae. The sequence goes on from NC_071670.1 coordinate 60,956,758, forward strand.
TAAAAATGAATAAAATTTGTGCTTTTCATTTTGAAAAATATATTTTTTTTAAGTTTTTTCGGAATGGGGTAGGAGTATTAAATTGTTGTTCTATATTGCTTAGGGAATATTTGTTATTCTTACGTTTAAATAGTTAAGTTTTTAAAATTGTAGGCGAATGGGGGTTTAGCAAAAATTAAAAGAAAAGTATATATAACATATGTACATATATAATTACTTTAAAGTGATTTTTTATAAATAAAATATTATGTAATTATTTTATAAATTAGTGACAACTGAATGCTAAAGCAGGCCAAGTACTATTTCAATGATATATAACTGATTAATTGGAAATATAATTTTATTTTAGCTATTTATTTCAAGTAGCAAAGTTGAAAGTCTAATATAGAAAAATTATATTTTAATATAAATTATTTTCAAAATAAAATAATTGTTGTTGTGAAGCGATATTTTGCATGCATTTGTCAAACCATTATTAGTTCTACATAAATATATTTATTATATATATTTTTTATAGAAGTATTTTGTGTTATAGAAGTATATTTAACGAGACTTAAAACTAACTAAGAAATATCTATTATACACTAAAATATTTTATCTCTATTAATATATACTAGAGCAAACCGCCTATAGAGCTGCGAATGTTTTGTATATAATATAATAATTATCGCCTCAGAGGTAGAATTTTATACCATACACATCGATTATTGATTGAGATTCCCTCTAAAATTTTTTGAGAATTTTAATTTGATTAATTCCAATGGCCTTTATATAACCAATGTTTCGATTTTTATCTTCCAAGTATTCCCACAAAGCTTGGGAGATTTCAGATCAGACGCAAGATTTCAGAAATCGTATTGAACATAAATATAAGCTCATCGGGAACCTATTCTCAAGAACTAGTTGACTGAGCTCACTTTGAAATTTTATGTTCTTAGAAATCAATCTCAAAAACCTAACCAGAAAGTGTTACTGTATATTGGAGAGAGCAGGAAGTTAAGAACAAAAAATTCCAATGTTTGAGCTTTACAAAAACCTTTAGAGTATTCAATGCACAAGAATCGGAATTGTTACGGTTTTTTTTAAGGAAACTAAACGATTTGGATACCGTTTAATCTGTTGTTAGCAGAGTAGCAGAGGATAGAGTAAAACAAAATAATCTTACAAAAGAATTTTGGTGAAAAAGTAACTTTTTTAGGACCAATTGTGAAGCCATATATATAATATTAGCAGACCGCTCCGGCTTCGCACGGGTTAAAGCAAACATTTCAAAAGTAATAAGATTTTACACACTCTCCTATATATATGTATGTACTTTTCCGTTTCTTGCGTGGGTTCATATTAAAAAAGTAAAATTAGGAAAATTCGAACATGAAATTATATTTTATTTGCAATAAGCTAAAACTTGATTACGACCTCTAGTCTTTGGTAGCCGACGTCTTTCTCTCTGATTATGAAGTCGTTGGGAACGCTCAGAGTTCGACGCCCTAATGCGAGCTTGCATATTTCTAATATTTTGTTCTTCAAGGATCAGCACACGCTCCGTACTCCACTCGCAAGCGCGTACTTGTTAGGTTTTGAAATTTTGTTCAGCAAGCAGCTGCGAGCGCTCTTTACTCAACTCTCTGGCACGCGATTGCGATGCGAAGAGAATGACTTGCAAGACGATTTTCAGTTTCAGATTAAGATTCTCCATCACGGAGTTTTTTTGATACCCTCAACTGGGAACTATTTCCAGAAAGTTGAGATTCTGGCAATAAATATTATCTATGTTACTCGGGGTGAATGTAGCTTTCCAAAGGCGAAAGAATTTTTGAAATCGGCACAGTCGTTTTTGAGTTTATTCATTACATACATACATACAAATCTTTCCTCTTTATAATAGATAGTATAGTATAGATACGTAAAGATTCCTGAGAGAGCTCAGAACACAAATCTCACTTTTTTAGTTACAAACTGTTTTTATTGTAAATTCATTTGATGAATAAGTTCAAAGAGATTTCCGAATTTAATTCGCCATTCTTTCGGCTAACTATATTATAAGTGATCCACTAAATGGGATCCAGGTGGCAGGATAATCAAATTAGGAACAAATAGTAAAAAAGATGAAGAAAAAATATTCTACGAAAACAACCAAACGGGTTTGAAGCTATAGATGAAGATGAAAAAAAAAGAAAGAAAAAAACACATTTAAAACACACCTACTAACAACCTTATTAATCCTTCTAGTGCCCTCTAACAAAAAAAAAAAACAAGAACGCAAATCTAGTTCAATGCGAGTCTAATGTGATTAGCTGGTTAGGAGCCAAAAGTGTATGGACAACACACAAAGTGAAACGCATTGCGCCAATGTGATATTAACATGATTCGGTCACTCAGTCACTCTGCCAACTAGTCAAAAGGACGAACACAAATTTTGGTAATTTTATACACACATAATGCGATTGCAAATGGCCGGCTTGAAATGAGGTCAGTGTGTGGCTGCCACAAAAATAGTGCATAATCAAAATCGAATTTGGCGAGGTTAAAGCGACGGCATGGCAGACAACACATGTGAGCAGGAGTAGCGGTAAAATATTAAATAATTGAAAATGATAAAAAAAACAACAAAAACAAATATTACAACAAAGTCCATTAGATGAACGAGTTGATTAAAAAAAATTAAAAAAAATATATTTTTTGTTTTCGGGTTTAACATGCGCACCACTGATAGCCACTGTCAGTTCAATTAAAATGGAGCGACGCAAACATATGCTAGTTGATAGCGAGTTGTTATATAACAATAACAACAACAACAACAACAACAACAGTGAGAGATCATTTATGCAAACATGTTGGCAAAATTGAAATTTCATTACCTAAAAATGTGTTATTGATGGCATGTTGATGTTGCAACATCTGTCGCGGATGACAGCGCATTGCGACAGAAACTGAAAATGTCGCATAACCAACAAGTACGTACGTACATAAATGCGTGTGACACACATACACTAGCACATATATGTGTCGGCATAACTGCATCAGTGAAAATCAATAAAAATCATTTAAGTCATTACATGTGACCCATTCAACGACTATGGAGTATTGCATGTTGTGCCTGTGGCACCAACAAACTGCACATGCACATATATATATTTACTAGCTCATTGCACGTGTACTTGCGTTGTCGTGTGTGGGCAAAATGGCTGCATGCCAATATGGACAATTTCAATTTCGTTGCGCAAAATACACACACACACGCATACTATCAAAGGCGAGGTAGCCCTTGTCATGTATTTGGTAGTACGTTGTTGTTGTGTGTTGTGTACTGTAGATTTTTACCAATATTATGTAAGATTAAATTCATAATTGAATTCCTTAAATATATTATTACTATTATGTTTCTGGAGTGTATAAAGGGGATATATTATTCCAAAAGAGAGAGAATGAGACTTTGCTAACCAGAGAGCTGAACACCAACTTAGCGATAAATGGCGAATCGAAGATGCCGAGGAGGTTTTGAATGTTGACAGGTTCCGTCCAAAAGAGCCTCTAAAATCTGATCGAACAAAAAACCACTCAATTTTTACCACTTCAGAGATAGGACGTTCCTTCCTTCCAGCTGATTTTTCTCAGAAAGGTTTATTTAGGCGCCATCATAGGTGTGCTTACTGGACACTGTCCAATAAGTGCACTTTTGAGAAAATTGAAAATCCTTTCAGACGCAAGTTACCAAAGCTGTTTGGAGAAAGGCGGGGAGTAATAATCTAAGCATTTCCTCGTTCAATTTCCAGCATTCGCCAGACTGAGGATAAAACACCTCGGTAGGCACACCTTTGGCGGGCATAGTGAAGTGACTGGAAATGACATAAGCCGTCTTAAGAACTACATATATAATAGAGTCCCAACGCTTTGTCGTATCGTGAGGGCCTTTTGATCCCTCAGGAGTGTTTGGATGTAACAAAGAACAGTTCAGAGCTGTCTAGGTGAGATTATCTGTAGTCGCGGAGATCTGCCACTTGACCTAACCTTTACACAAAGCTGCTATAGAATTTCAAATATATATAAAAACAAATTTAACTCTATAAAAATAACCACTTGTTACCTAAGAACCTCTAAGTCGCGATTTTGTGCACGGGAACTAGAAGCATATCTTCCATGTGACACTCTGAAGCAGCCGTATACATCACTAGCTACTCAGTATATGAATTTAAGATATTAATAAATATTATTTGGTTGAAGCAAGAGAAGAACTACAGATTGATGACCTTTTTAATTCAAAAATTTCCCTCCGATCATTAGGATATTAGTCTAACATAAAAAAGCACTTAAGGTTGATATTCTATAGAACAAACTACCTCTTTAACTCCGTATACTTGTAATCAGCAGTTGATCAAGTCATCAGAATTATGCAAATATTACAAAAATCCAAAACAAATCATTGACAGCCTAAAGGTCAAATGGAAATTGAACTGCGATATACGGCAACATCCAAACTACACAGAGGAGGGTGAAAGAGAAGCCAAAATGCAGAATAACAGTGTCTATTACGGACGAAAACAAACACGAAACACACATAAGCTACGGCATGAAGCTCAACAGTTGCCACCAAAGCTAAACAAATTGCACAACAACAACTTGGGCGAAAGAGTTTCGACAAAACAACAAAAAAATGAGTATCCAAATGGTCTATATTTGCACTGACCACACAGTTAGAAGATTAGACAGACGCTGAGTGGGTATGAGTGACAAACTTCATCAAAAGTCATGCTGTGGCATGCAACATACATACAAGCATACAATCATGTGATATACAGCACAGAGTGACTGCCTCAAATCAACAGCTGAACTAAGCTCTACAGTGCCACACTGCTTTCATTTCATTTCTACAGCTAACGGCAGTGGTTGGTCACACATATTGAGTCAGTGAAATCTAAATAGATTCGAAATGCAGTCGTATGAATATGTTGCATGAAAACTAGTTGGTGCGAATGCTTCGCCTCAAGTAGCCACGTTCAACATGCCACATATCACACTTCAATCGGTCGTCTGTGGATTTGGCTGGCACTAGGAGTAGCAGTTGCCACACACACGTTGTTGCAACATTTTCAGAATTTTTTTTTTGTTTTCAGAGTGGTGCCACCAACTGGCGTCAATATGTTGCAAGGAGCACAGCGAAAAAATTTTGCTGAATTTTTTCCACTCATTTCACTTTTCAACCGAAATGTAGTTAATGGGAGTAATGCGCTTAGACAGTTAGTTGGCAGCCGCATCTTTTTTCGTACATTTAGTTTGGGATTTAAACGATGGCAGTCAGAGAGGCACAGATCATCGTCATCCTCAGCGCAAATATGGTGTGTGGCACGCTTAGTTGTGAAAGCATTTGACCGCAAAACTGCGATTTCCATGAACTTTCCGGCGATTTTTCTTCGCCAAAATTTTTTCTCGCCGGTTTTTTGAGTTTTTGTGTGTGTGTTGGCCAACTGCGAAGTTGCCCCGCAGGCGTTGGTTTATTGAATTTTATTGACTGTCGTTTGTAGTTATTGAGTTCAATTTGCCAATTGACGTACCCCTGCACTAGCCGAGCTTAGATTTATTTGTATGGAAGATGAAGAAATCTGAATCGTATGGGTTTTCATATAGTTTAGTGTACAGATAATGAAGCTATTTAAATATTAATTTGTATAAAAATAATTTTTTCGAGTTATTTGAAATATAAAATAAGAAAAAAAATCTAAAAATTTACATTTTTTTTAAAATATCGTCTTTTCTTATCTTGTTGTTATAATAAATAAATATTTGCCCTCTATATATCATAAGGTAAATTTATCAAAATTTCTGAATAAAAAAATAGTTTTCACAAGGTAGGAGATTTAACAATTTCAGAAATATAGTCAGATATGTGAAATAAGCTCTTTGAATTGACATTTGTAAAATTTTAGTGGATTAACGATTGTAGCTGAATTTTTTCAGATGATAGGCGCTGATTAACAACAGTGGATTTGCAAGCAAATAACGGTTTAAAAGTTGAACAATGTTCTTTGTTGGAAAACTTAGACCAATTTTACTTCAAGATACATTTCTAAAACAAAATAAATATTTTTTGAATTTTTTTATAATTGAATCCATTTTCTTTTATGTGAATAGATTATAATCAGTTATGACTTTCATATTCGTTACTAAGTATTCTATCGAAGAGCCTAAAGTTATAATAATATTTCATAAATACTCTTGAAAACTCACTGGTTTTGAGAGAAATAAAAATCTGAAAGCTAGTACCGTTTGCCAATCTGCCGTTACACATGTGGTCACATTTGGAAACACATGGAAACACATCCTAAATCACAAATAATTTGGTCGAAATATAGTTAATACTTTATGAATCATGATCCCCATAATCGTCTACCTCAAGGGACAATTGTTATTAGAACACAAACCCTTTAAAAGGAAAAGAAACAACATATTCTTCCTTCAGAATAACAAGGAACGATCGATAGGGGGGCATAATTATAAGCCTTAATCGATTAGACGAACTACCGATACGGTTAACCTGACTAATAAAACCTTTACTGACGTACATCCTAATAAAACCTTTACTGACATACATCCTTATGTGATATATGTTACAGTTGAACTTCCATAACTCCAAGTTCTCCATAACTTGAACTCTTGAATTGGCAATAGACGTAAAATTTCATGCAAAGTCCCTTCCGTAACTCGGAAGTCTCTCTAACTCGAAGTTTCTTTGTCTATTATGGTGATTCGAATTAGGGAAGTATGGTGTTATCTAGAGTCGAAAATTATTGATCATAGATACAATTTTAAAATATTATAAGCAATTTCTTGATTATATATAGATAATACATAGGTGTTCCGCGAGAGAGAGAGAGAGAGAGAGAGAAGCAGAAACACTGTCAAGGAAGTCTGAGAAAGTTCAAGCATAAAATCAATATTCTAGCATTTGATAGTTTCAGAAAACTACACCCAAATTACAGAAAAAGGTATAGTTAATTTATATCTCCCTACTAAAAATAAATACGAAATATATACTATATACAGAAGTGAGAGCATCTTCGATATTCTTCTTGCATTATGTTACAATTACATTTACAATTTGTTACTCTTTCTATTTTTTATATTTTTAGAATCAAACTTAATGTGCGCACATAATTTTAATAATTTAAAGACCATTTACAACATTATGTTCCTTTGTTTATTAGGATTACGTATACGCTATGGCACCTAATCAGCTTTTTGACTGCTAGTACTTAAGAGGCACATTTAAAGTTCAATGTTTCTATAGTTTATTGCCTAAACCCTGCATAAACAGAATTTATTTTCATTGAGCCTTTAACTCCATGCGCATTTAAACGAAGCTTTTGCAAATTATTCAAATTCGAATGCCTCATAAGCAGCAACAATGTCAAAAACCTCAAAAAGCAGACAACGACAAAGAAATGAAAAAAAAACTGCACCGAAATTGTGTAAACATCCTGTGTAATGGAATTTAACAGAAAGAAAAAAGAAGAAAAGACAAGCACCAACAAGGTAAAATGTCAAAGATTTCGCCACACGAAGAAAAAGCACCAAACAAGCAAAGATATATTCACTATTGCACTTGTTATTGTTGTAGTGTAGACGAAAATTAGGCAAGCTACTGTGTTGAACATGAATATGAGCAAGCGAAACGCAAGTGACACGCAAGCAGACACACTTACAACAACAACAACACGAACAACCGAAAAAGAGACATACGCACAACAGCAGAGTTGGATGTAACAAGCCAATGTAGAAGTACAAGTTCAATGCACGTCCAACGAGTGCAGTGAACTGCGACGCACACGCACACTAAACGCATAGAGAAATCAGCAAGTTGGCAGTCAGTCAGGCAGGCAATTACGCCGAAAAGGACACTTACGCAAACATTTGCACAAATTTGCTAGCATATCCACAGGCGCACGTAGCAATCAGCCGGCGAAAATTGGCAAGCGAGGCAGAGAGACAGCAGGAGGGGTGCTATGCAGATTATATGGCATAGCCGAAATTAAACAAATGCGAACCATTTTACATATATTTCGTGATGAACCTGCTATTTGACCAAAAGATCCGACACAAAACGCGTCTCAGTCTCAGCACACAAGCAGCGCCGCTTTTTTATGACAGCAGCAGCCGAGTGCGCGCGCGGTCAAGTAGACACAACAAGCCGGTTGCACGAGGCAGCAGAAGTGAATGCACGCAGTTGCCAAAAATAGCATTTTTCTCATTTCAAAGGGATTTGCTGGCGCTTGTGTGTGCTCGTTATCATCACTTCGGCTTGTGTCTCAGGCGGCTGCCGCCAATGTGTTGTGCGTTTATTGACATTGCAATGTGGCCGAAAATCCTTCGATTTCATCTCAACTTTCATTGAGTGCGCTGCACTGTGCTTGCTATTACTGGCGACTGCGTTGCTGCTTACTTGTCTGCCGCGCTGGGTATTAAGTGGCCAGAGTAATGCACCAAGTCATAATCAGTTATCGATCCGTGTGCGTCTGGGCGCTGTTGCCGGTTGCTTCGTGAGTGTCTTTATTTTTAATTTTTTTGTGATTTTGATTTTCTTATGGTTTTCAATATATATTTTCTACGCTTTTGGCCTTTTGCGCGAGTTCAGTTTATAACTTACACTATGGCCTAGGAGCTCTATTTTTGCTATATAAAAAGACTATATATAAGAATGTATGTATATTTGTCTCTCTGTCTCTTCGTCTTCAAAGTCTTTCAATTACTTTCAGTTTTTTATGTCTTCGACTGCTTCCTTTTTCCGTTCAAACTGATTTTTCTTGACGCACTGCTGTTGTTGTTGTTTTAGTTGTAGCAAATGCCGACACAACCTTGCAGCCGTCTACTTTGCTGGCTTATCTGTGGAAATTTTTGGAAATTTCTTTAGCTTCAAGGAAGCATTGGTCTATTAAAGGCAGACACAACTCTTCTTTTTCAATTTATTTTTGAGTTTCTTCACTCTCAATGTACCTTTACACAGAGACACAGGTATCTGGAGGCGACCGTCGCTTGCGTTGATTAATTTTTGTGCGACAATTTGCTTGTTGACTTTTTCTACTGCAGCTTAATTGAATTACTTATCGATTAGTCGTAGCAGAAATGAGAAAAGAAACGAAGTGCGCAGGAGTTACGGATAAGATTATGAAAGATTGCCGGTGATGTTATTAAAGCGTTAGAGTTTGCTGTTGGGTTATGAGCTCAATAATATTGAAGCGATGAGTTTTCGTTGGCGAATGGAGAAATTTTGGAAGTAATGATAATGAAATGGTAAGGAGAGAGACTTCGCTTTGAGAAACTCTCAAGATGTTGAAAATCATTTTAACTTTCGGGGGTGAAAATCATTTCAGATAAAATTGTAGTCAATTTTTAATTAGAAACTAAGACCGTTAACTCCAGAATTACTTTTATGAATAATGAATTTCGACTAATTATTAATTTTGAAAAACTAACGCATTCAATTACGAATTATGAACTAAAAGTTAAAAGTCATAAGTCGTAAGTCAAATGAATTATGACTTACATGTTAAAAATTCTAGATTATTGTAATGAATTTTATTAACTTTGACTTAAAGTGACTTCATGAGTAACAAATTAGTACTTTAAATAATGACGAATAATGATTTCAGACTAATTGTTTATTAATTGTGACTTACTAATCAGGAACTAATGAGTAAAATCTTTGAATTCTGGCTCTGTATGGAGCAATAATTTAAACAAATTGGAAGAAGAAGAAATAAAAGAAAATTTATTCGCCTAATTGTGACATATTACAATTTTTCTGAGGGTCAAGATATAAATGGCTGATGTTTATCCTTACATAAAGCTTACTATAGATGGTGCTGTGATATGATTAAGTTACTTTTTTTAACAAAAATTATTAAATTATATTACTTCTGGAATGAAAAAAGCATAATAAAATAATAAAAAAACAATAACAGTAAAAATATAATTTTTGAATAAGAATTTATTTAAAAAATTGTTGAAAAAGACAAAATTACACCACAGCGCCACCTAACATATGCTTTAAGGGGTTATATACAGTTAGAATTTTCAAAAAATCTATTTTTTTTATTTCATTTTCTTAATGTACATATATTTTAGAATACACACAGAAAATTTCATATCGTTCCGGTGAATATTTTCAAAGTTACAAGCAAATTTGAAAAGGCGTTTCAGAGTGCTTGGAAGTACAAGGTCCGAGCGGCAGCGCGTTTTTCTCAAAATGGTGTTTTCATAGTCGGTGACCAACATTACTCGAAAACGGCTAGACCGATTAGTCTCAAATTTTAACACGACTTTCTTAAATATATTTTTTAGTGATTAATCGAAGATTTTTTTCTCTCCGATAAATATTTTTTTTTTATAAACAATTTAAGGCCGAAATTTCGGTGAAGAATCGATTTTTTTTTGAGAAACCGCCATTTTGTCAAAAAATTTTATTTTGCTTATTCCTTCGATTAATTACTAGATTTAACATTATTTTAACGAAATCTGTTTGGTTTTTTAATTTCGGATGATCCAGTTCCGAGATATAGTGGTCACCGCAAAACATCTTTTTTGAGAGGATCTCCTTGAGATCAGCTGTAGCTCTTTTTCAAATATATATTTTTACTAGTACTAAGTCTTAAAATACAGTTAAAAGATACCATAATATTTGTATAAATTTTTGGATCAATAAATTAAAAAGTTTTCTCAAAAAAATTCTGGAAAATTCACTTTTTTTCGGCCGTCTAACTGTATATAACCCCTTAAGCGAGCTTTTACTCAAAATTTTCTATTGACATGGTCAGAACATTTGAAGAAACTACTTTTAACAATGGAGTAAGCTTTAATTTCGTTTTGGTATTACCAATTACGGATACTCGATACTGAATTTGTTAATCACAGTTAAAAGAGTAAACATTTTTTCAAAGTTTGCTTAAATTTCTTTCACTTCATTACTCAAGTACAGTGTCACTATATCCCACTATAGTAAATACAGTTTTCTGATACTTTCCATAAACGCACTGTCAAGCGTAAATTTCACTACGCTCTTTTATTCCACTATACTGACTCATAGGGATTTTTTGTATTATAAAAAAAATATGATACTATTGTGAACAACATTCGGTGTCTACTAGACTAGATAAATTGTTAGACGCATTAAAAGTAACAGACAAACAATGCTAGAGATGTATGAAAAAAACATATATATTAAAAAGTAATCGGTTGCCATGAGTAACTGTATATGATATGAGCTATAAAAAATAAAAAGAAAAATGAAATAGTAGGGCCTCAAATGAAAGCTACAGAGAATATTTAGACAGAACTTATTATTTTTTATTAAAATTGGGAACAAAACTAATCTCCCTTCTAGTTACTCATTTCCACACACACAGCATTCACAACCGCTTAACCGGTTACTCTCACTCATATCTTACGCATCTCTATCACTACCTACGCCTATGCGTTCTCTAGCTACGTACAACGAAAATCCGAAAACAAAATAATAAAAAAACCAACAGCATATTAAACTTGAGCAAATCCGAAAATAAACAAAGAAAAAATTTGAAATTTTTTAATTCTTCCGACTTTTTTGTACGCAACGAAATAAGCAAGCAAAGGAGAGAGAGTGTGAGCAAATAAATACATATGCCACAGTGTATGCGAACGCACAATGAAAGGCAAACACAGCAGAGCAATGTTGGAGCACAGCATCCTCTCCACCCTCCCACTTTAGACAAACACACACAAAGAGAGAGAAGCGCGTACCGGCAGATAAGAAGACACTATGCTGTGCGTTACTTGGCAAAATTCATTGCCTGCCTGCAGGCGCATTCGCCTGTTTTTTTTCACTTTTGCTTGTTGTTGCTGTTGCTGCTGCAATTTTTCAATGCCAATGCAAACGCAACACATTGCCAGGGCCACCAGGTCCACCACTCACTGCCATTGGCATTGCCACCGCTACTGCGTCGTTGCAATGTTTTAGCACTTGCCGTTGCATACTTTGTGGCGTTGCGTTGCGCTTTTTTTTGTGGTCGCTTTTTATTTGCCGTGCTTTGCGCTCTTTTTTTTTGGTGTATTCATCAGCTTTTTTTTCTATTTATTTTACTTTACTATGAGTTTATTTTTTGTGCTTTTTTGTTTGAGCGGCGCATTATGAGCGTGTGCGAGTGGGCTTTTATTATTAATATTATTTTTTTTAGTATTTATTTTCTGCAAAGCTATGCCTTTGCCTCACACCCGTTGGTGTGCGCGGCTTCAGCGTTTCATTGTAGCTTTTTTAATGTTTACTTCCCTTTTGCTTTTCCCTTTCATTTGTTCCGTTTCGTTTCATTCGGTTTCGGTGGCTGCCATTCGCAGCGTGTGATTATACATATATGTATATATGTGTGTGTGTGTGTGTTTTTGTGTGCTTTGTATGCAACAGATTTTTTATCACTTGATTTTTGTGGCATTTTATTTACTTTTTATGATTATATCACAGCGTTTTCTCTGTTGTTTTCTTTTTCGGATGCACTCACCATCGAAATATAGGTATGTAAGAGTGTGTGTGTGTTAGCCGATGTATTGGTGTGCGTGTGGCATGTGCTATCAGAGATTGCAACGCACCGTTAGTTGCAGCCAACGTTTAAAGAACTAATTAAAATAAACGTCAAAGCAATCGGCGCGCATCGATGGCTGGCTGGCTGACTGGCTGCGTAGTGACTACAGAGACAGGCGCGCCTAAATGCATACAACGAAAAATGTAATAAACTCCAGCTGGAAGCGTGTGTGCGGTAGAAAAAATATTCTTTTGCTTATTTTGGTAGCTGCTTTATGCTTTCATACATGCATACACACACATATATTCACTCGCATGTATCTTCTTGCCGTCAAGCGCCAGACTGCAGCTGCATCCGAACACATCATTTCGCAGATTTTTTCTCAATTTCAAATAAATTTTTTTGTTATTTATATTTTGTGATTTATTTATTTTATATATTTTTTTGTTATTTTTCGACCTGTTGTTGTTGGCGTTGGCGTGGTGCCTGCCTGAGGCTTGCTAGTTGCGAAGCTTGACTGCGTCTGTGCGTTTCGGTGTGTGCGTGTGTGTGCAGTTCAGCGCTTCCGCCGCCGCTTTCAATGCTCATTAGTATTTTTTTGTGCATTCTATGGAATTCAGTTAAATCTGGAAGACAGACAGTCGTGGTAGGGGTAAAAGGTACTTCAATCAAGCGCATCCTTTGCAACCTCACATATCTTTTCAACATCAATTAGTTAGTTTAAGTGCTTTAAGGTATTTGTATTAAATATTTTCGATTAAAATTCTAAGAAATTTTTATTTGATTGAATTTTTTCGAATTTTTTATTAGAAAGCTTACTCATCCAAACTGAATTCTTATTTAATTGTAGCAATATTTGTTACAAAGAATCGTAGTACATGGACCGTCACGATTTTAAGCACCTTTGTTAATGCAAAACAGATAGCAACAGATATTAAAATAATTCAAATTTATTTTCTTGAAATTTTAACTTTTTATTTATAAAAAAATTTTAAGGAACCCTAAAAAAATTATTAAAAGAAGTCATCATTTTATATATTTGTGGTAATACATTTTTTCAACAATATAAAAAAAAATTATAAAAAAATTTTATAGCAGTCCCGAAAATTTTTCGGGATTACTATTTTTCAGTGCCGAATCTCAGGAATCTGAAAGTTGTGCAGAATTCAATGATTAATTGAATCTAACAAATTTTCCACTTTCTCTGACCTAAAATCCATTTATTATTTTCCGATCCCGAAATTCGGGATTCCAACTTTCTTCGGGACCATAGTCGTTTTTCAAACGGATTTTGTTCTCATACCAATATGCATAAAACATTAGTAAAAAATAATTTACAAAAGCGAAAACCCGAAAATTTTTTCGGGATTATTACTTTTAAGTCCCGAAATTTCGGGATTCTGAATGTTTTGTATGCAATCAATGATTAATTGAATCTAACAAATTTTATACTTTCTTTGACATGAATTCATTTAAAATTTTCAGATCCCGAAATTTCGGGATTCAAAAAATTGTTCAGCACCATAGTTGTTTATCAACCCGATTTTGTTTTTATAACAATTCGCATGGAAAACATTAGTTAAAAATAGTTTAAAGAATTAAAATTTTATGATCCAGAAATTTCGAGACTCGAAAAAATTTTTCGGGATTTTAGTCACTGTGAACACAGATTGTATATATGCATATGAAGCATTAAAATAAAATACTTTTATTTCTAAAAAACTAATTTGCGCCCGAACATATGCTACGCTGTCACAACTCTGTATACGAATTTTAGGCGTATATGAAAACGGACACACACATGCACATAATTCTATGAAATGCGAATTTCTATGAATTTGTTTGCATTTGCTCCGCGACTGCGGGAATATACATAAGCAGATGATGATGAAATATTTCACAACTTAAAACATGTCACCAAATTTCATATGGCAGCGCTGAGGAGGCGACGACACCGCGCACGCCTAACAGCCAGCGGGCAAAAGCGAGTCGAAACAATGCTGGCAAACAGAGGAGGAGAGCAGAGCAGCGTAGTTAGGGGCCAACAAATGACAGCAAGGGGATGAGCTATTATGACTTTTCTTTCGTTTTGATTTTTTTTGTTAAACCGTTATTTTGTGCTTTTTTGGTGCACTAAAGGGGTGTGGGGACACTTTTAATATGCGCACGCTAGCACGCTTGTGTGCGTGCGGGTGGCAACACGGTGGACAGCGCGCAGGGCCAGGACTTCACGCAAAATTAAAAACAAAAATTAAAATGTGGCAAGTGGCAAGTGAGTGAAATGCGGCACTGTTTCATTTTAAAAATATTGAAAAACGTTATTTTGAACCGTTATTTTTTTTGCGTCAGCTACACGCTTTATTTTCAAATGGGGGGGTCGGTCCTACGTATTGCCACAAGTAATATATAGTATATAATATTTTATACTTGTATGCATGCTTAAGCATATATTTGAAATTTTGCAAGCAAAAGCTAGTGGAGTTGTTGCGGGGGTAAACTCTAGTGACGTTGAAGTGTACCGAAATGTGCAAATACAAAAGTTATGAAAGTACTTAAAACTGTAAATTGATATTGCGCGAATGTGGAGGAGCTGGAGTGTGTGAGAGAAAGAGAGGTAGAGTCAATGAGGTGAAGTGAGGGTCCATATAAACTTCCCACATATGTGGCATGTGAATAAGAGCACAGTGTGGTAGCCTACTTGTAGGGGCAGTCGCATCATTTTTATCACAAGTGAGTATATTTATGGGTGTGTGTGAGAATTGTTTCCACGTATTCACGCACACAAAGCCACATTTACTTTTTCTTCGATTTTTTATGCCGCAATTTTATCACTTTTCAATTTTCGTTGCTTCATTGTCTCGCGCTGTCAGCCATTTTAATGGACTTGCGTCGAGTCGGAAATTTTTAAAAGCCTCAAGCTTGATATGCGCGCTGTTGTTGTTGCTTATTATATTTTAAAATTGATGTGGCGATGACAGATAAACGTAAATTAAGGACCCGCGTGATCAGATAAGGACAAAGGTAGGACATAAATATAAGAAAGACAATGTGACTGTATATATAAATATAAAAATCTATATAAAACTCCCGTCAGACGTTGAAAAAATTGAAAAAGACTCCCAAATGCGACTCTTTCCATAGATAAAATCAGTTTACACCTAAATTTTGATACATTTTCAAGAGTTGCGCCTAGTGGTATGCTACATATTCATAAACCCATTTGTTGAAAAATGCTTACTTCTATAAAATATGCGATCAACAGCCTAAAAGTATGCTTAAAAAGTAGAAAACAAATTATTTTGACAAGTTTTGAAATATTTTCTAGTATGAAATTAGTTAATCACAAAATAATTTATATTAAAAATGTTAGAAATATGTGCTGCAGCAAATAAAAAGAACATAGATTAAAAATGTAATCATTGTATCGGAGAGAGAATAGAGAATTCGAATATCAATATTTCTGTATCGCATAAATATCATAAATTTATTGATATCCTAAAGGTATGCTACAACACTTTTAAAAATATAGAAATAATTATTTACGAAGAACAAGTAACAATTGAACGAAAAAGCCTATATGCACATTCATACATCTATACTACTATTATAAAGAGGAAAGATTTGTATGTATGTTTGTAATGAATAAACTCAAAAACTACTCTGACGATTTCAAAAACGTTCACCCTGAGTAACATAGACTATAATTATATCTCGAATCTTAACTTTTTCGAAATAGTTCCCAGGTGAGGGAATCAAAAACACTCCGTGATGGAGAATTTTAATCTGAAACTGAAAATCGCTTGCAAGTCATCGCAATCCCGTGCGAAGCCGGAGCGGTCTGCTAGTATAAAATATATTATATTAGTCCTGAAACCGTATTTAATTAATTTTCTGATATAAACCTAATTACAAAAACAACATAAGATTATCTTCGGAGTTAAATAACACAAACAAATAAAACAAAAACTATTCCCCCTTCAATTCGAGTTAAAAGTTTTGCATTTTAATTGCCGAAAGCAATGCTTTAAGAGCATGGAATATGTAAATATTGTCCCTAAATTAAATTAAAATAAAATGTGTCTGCCGCCACAGGTTTGTCATTAACTCAGCAAACAGGGCTCGAAATAAAACATTTGCAAGATGATTGAGAAAACATCAAAGTGAATTATATGTGCAGTGAAAAGTGCACCTGTAAATTGAAACCACATACAACACAGACATACACATCTGCATATGAACATGTGAGTTTCCCCTCTCATAGAAAAGTTGCAAATATATTTAAATTATAAAAGAATGCAGTGAAAGGAACACACACACTTGTATAACTCAATACAAATGTGTATTTGTATCTGTATATTGGTGGATGGCAATGAACACCTGCCAAAAATAACCAAAAAATCTTAAATGCCAAAGGCAAAATACTTCTATTATAATTTTTGTTTTTTGCGCCAACAACACTTTCACTCAAACTCAATGGCACTTTTGGTGATGTGAATGGGCGAAATGCAGTAAATGGAACAGTGGGCTTGAAATGCTTAAAACGCGGAAAATTTTGAGAATTTGCGGACAGAAATATAAATTTGTTTATAGATTTTATTTTTGGGTTTAAAAGTTGAAATTGAAGTAATTTAAAGTTCAATTAATATCATAGAACTAATGGAAAAGATAATTTATTACAAAAAAAAAAAAATATTTTGATTAAAAAATTAAAAGTTTCATAAGATGAATGGTTGAATGATTTTAAGATTACTAGAATCTAAAGTCCACCGTCAACAAACTGATTGTTATCAGTGCGGCTTTAGACCTCGAAAATCAACAACTGACCAGATATTCACCATGCGCCAAATCTTGGAAAAGACCCGTGAAAAGAGGATCGACACACACCACCTTTTTGTCGATTTTAAAGCTGCTTTCGACAGCACGAAAAGGAGCTGCCTTTACGCCGCGATGTCTGAATTTGGTATCCCCGCATAACTAATACGGCTGTGTAAGCTGACGTTGAGCAACACCAAAAGCTCCGTCAGGATCGGGAAGGACCTCTCCGAGCGTTCGATACCAAACGAGGTGTGAGATTGTAGATAATTTCATATACCTAAGCATCAACATCGATAATAATGTCAGCCTTGAAATCCCACGCAGAATCACTCTTGCCAACAGGTGAAAAGTAAAGTCCTCTCTCAACGAACAAAAACTAAACTCTACAAGTCTCTCATCATTCCCGTTCTACTTTACGGTGCAGAAGCGTGGACGATGTCAACATCCGATAAGTGCCCCAGCTCTGAAAGTTTTCGATGCAGTACCCGCTGGTGGAAGCCGAGGAAGAGGGAGGCCTCCACTCCGATGAAAGGACCAGGTGGAGAAGAACCTGTCTTCACTTGGTATTACCAATTGACGCCAAACTGCCAAAAGGAGAGATGCGTGGCGCGCTGTTGTGGACTCGGCTATAACCGCGTAAGAGGTGTCTCCACCCACCAGTCAAGAAGAAGATTAGAATCTAAATTTGCAAAATTTTAAAATTAAATTTTGAATTTATCTAACTTTTGTTTGACAGTAAAACACTGTGCCGCATTCAAGTACAACTGCTCGACAAAGGCGCTTATGTGTGCATTGAAATGTTCATTTATATGGGTAGATATACATTTGTATAGAAAAAATCATCTGGCACATGTTAAGCTTATATAAAAATATATTTTCTACATATGTATGTATGTAAACAGGTACTCCACTATACAACATAACGACTTTAAAAATGAAAAGAAAGCGATATTGTAGAAGAACATAAAAAGATACCGATTGAAACGAAACTGAAGAGAGGAAATTAAAAATCATTGCAGCAACACAAAAATAAATGTTTTTAAATATACAGTAAAGCCTTTAAAGTTGGACACCCTTCTAATTTGGACACTCGCTCAAATTGGACAAAATGTTCTGTACCAACATAGTCAATATAGTACAAACAATAATTTCTTTAGAACATGGATACTCGCGTAACTTGGACAAAAAGTGCTGAATCGCAGGTGTCCAGCTTAGAGAGGTTTTACTGTATTTACTTATATGTATGTACATCATATTTCCTTTGTACCACAGTGTTGTGAATAAATTGTTTTATAATTTTTGTGTGTCATTGTTGCCACTTTTTCGATATTTTCTTATTTTTTTATTGTAAATAAAATAAAAAATTTAAAATAGCAGAGATTGTCAACATTTTACTGGTTTCTTATTGGTTTAAAAAAAGCTAAGAATCCATTGGACTGGGATATCATATGAATATATAAAATATATGTAGATGTATATATATATACATACATAAAAATACAACTCTGATGGGCAGAAATAAATTGCATTTTCATAATTTTCTTATTTTATTAAAAAAGCTACAAAGGCCGAATATACACCTTTACACACACATGGTACATGTATTTCTGTACGTGAAACTCTAGAGTTGCTGGAGAGTAACAACGCATTGACAATAAAGATAAGAAAACCACAGCGACACAACGATGTAGCAATGTTGAATGCAGATATGTATGCATATATGTATGTGCCCGTATATGTATGCATTTTCGCAACATAGATGTTTGCATGCAGTCGAGAGCACCTTCGCTGGCGCATTGAAGTGACAAAGTAAGTAAAAAGATAAACAAATGTTGAAATCACGGAGTGGCATTTGTATAAGAATATAGCTATATATGTATATAAATAAATATTATATATATTATATACTCACACCGGCTTATGTATGCAGGCCTACCCCAAAAAAAATTTAAAAAATATTAAAATAAAATAGTAGAAATTATCGCTTGCATTTGACGGTAGCAAACAGACATGTTGCAAGTACGCAAACGAGTGTAAAAAAGAATTAAGAGACACAAAAAATGAATTTTATCAGCCGAGAGACGGGGTAGGCTTGAAAATGGTAGCGAAAATAGAAGAGTATTTCAGTTGTACTTTACGAATAACACAAACACACACATACATACTGTTATACTACAACACAGTCTTACTAAGTAAACGTAAACGTCATAAACAAAAACGTAACAGAGAAAATGTAAAAATTTCTTGAAATAGAGGAAATCTCAGTAGAGAGTTACCGTTATTAACGTTAATACATTTTATTTTTATTTGTTGGAAAAGAAAACATGTAAAGACTTTCAAGTAAAACCCTTGCGCTAAAATATCCCCACTGATTTTCTACCTGTAATGTAGAAGCAACCAGCACCAACCCATTGCTTGCCGCCTAAAGGTATGCAGCAAAAAAGCATCAAATATGAAATGCATCGCTGTTGTAATAATGTTGCAAGCAGAACAGCTTAATGTTAATGTAACAGAGCAGTGTTCGATGAAGATTAAATTAACAGCGACTTGTTACCATACAGTAATTTAGTAAATGAGGGAGACTTAAAATGGGTTTTAGACCCGAGAATCAAGTAAAATTTGATTTTAACCGATTTTCTAAATCATCTATCAACAATGCAAATTTTTTTGAGATATTATTATGAAATTGCAAAAATTTCCAGACTTCCGGAAAATCATGCAGTGGTTCGGGTGATATACTTTATAAATCACTAATTATGATATCCAGATACGTTCTTTATTGGCTGAAGCTGTAGCTCGGTCTAATTTCTACTCTAAAAGTGATAAAAAAGGCATCTTATTCCAACTAAGCAACCTTATATGAAGTTTTTTTTTACAAATTTTTCATTTTGTGATGGCTACAAATTTTCTATCGCCTAGACGAGTTTGAGAAAACAACAGCTTTACTGTCTACCCTCAGCATATATTCATTTCAATAGAGGCTTACAAATATTTGTACTTATATGAATATGTATGCAAAAAACAAATGCTGTTACAAGTATGATGTCGCCATATTTTTTTCCTTATTCCAAAATAAATAAAATTCAAAAAATTACTGCTTTAAGACCACTTTTTCAATGCATTAGGGCTTGGCTTCATACATACATATTTCGATGAGCGTTTGCATGTATTGAGGATGTATATTAGACAAACTCTGAGGTAACAGAATCTGTCAAGCGTTTTGAATTTCGAGTGCGTTTGCTGTTTCCTCTTTATTTGCTCATGTCCATATACATATAGAGTTATATTTTTTTTTTTTTTTTTTTTATTGTTTTTCTCTTGTTTTATTTCCCACTTGTCTTTGCAACACTGCCAAAACAGCGCAGAAATGTTTGCCGTTAAGGATTGCAACAATTTTGTCGAAAATAAAGCAAAAGCAAAGAAATCTGCGACAAAGTGCAATAAAATTTATATTTTTTTGCATGGAACTATTTTTTTTATATTGAAACATACCGCCAGGTATGTTCTCTTTTCTATACATGTTGTTGTATGGTTATCTTTTTATCTTCCATCTATACCTTAACGTATATAAACAAAATACTTTTTGGTTTTATACTGTGCCGTAAGAAGGATGTATTTGAGCATTTGGAGTGTACTTCATTTTGATGGTTTTTCGTAGGCTCTCTCCCACACTTTTTCAACTATTATTTGGAAAATTTTTTAGAATTTTATTTTATACGAGTTACAGTTTGAGATTAAGATTCTCCATCACGGGGTGTTTTTAATACCCTCACCTGGGAACTATTTACAAAAAGTTGAGATTCTAGCAATATATATAGCTTATGTTACTCGGGGTGAATGTAGCTTTCCAATGGTGAAAGAATTTTTGAAATCGGCGCAGTAGTTTTCGAGTTTATTCAATACAAAAATACATACAAATCTTTCCTCTTTATAATAGTAGTATAGATTTATAAGGAAAGTACAGTCAATAAAGGTTCTGAGAAATGTTTGCTTTGGTTTTTAGAGAGAGAGAGAGAGAAAATGAAATGTTCGCTCAACAATCTACTTTTATGATTATAGATTTCTCATAAGCTTTAATTTACTTATTTCGCTTAGAGCGATTTTTAAGGGAGAATCTATTAAAACTGACTAATACAAATATTCTTAAAACATTATTATATGATATTGATGAGAACTTCTGAAAATGTATGAAGCTCATACCCACGACAGATTGACATTCATAACCGGAAGAAATACGAATTTATCGATCCCAGAACAGTCAGCAGTAAAATTCTTCAATATTATCGAAAAAAATCGTTACGTCAGTTGTCGATAAAAATCAATATGAAAGAGTCATTGAAGTCTGCATTGAAATTAAAGAATTGGCAAATCCTGTGAATATATTATATTTTTTTAAATATAATAAATAATCTAACGGTTAATTATATATACAAATTTATAAATATTTTTAATCAAATACTTATAATGATTCATTTAATATATATAAACTCACACTTATCAACAATATTTTACTTTGAGTACTAATAACTTTGAACTTTGCTCTTAAAAGTATGCTACAAAAATATCATATTTATTATATTTGTCAAATTCTTATATTATTTTTTTAATTTAAATATATATTGCTTTATAAATTAAATATTTTTCATCCATTGGACTAAAGCAAATATTAAATATTTTCTAAGTAATTTATTTTTATTAATATCACAAAGCTCGTTAAAGTCAGTCAGCTTTGCCTAAAAACATGAAAACTATGAATGCATGCAAAAGTAATATTAATTTCGTAGCATTTCAAATAACGGTAAAAACGAATAGGAACATACTGGAAAATTTGATTAAATGGTGCGCATAGAATGCAATAAACTATTGCTATATATGTATGAACAAATGCATAGGCAGTGGAAACAAGCGCAAGGGCGTGGGTAATAGGAAGTTGGCCAAACAGCTGGGCAGCCAAAGGGTACTGAGTCAATATGCGTGTGAGTGTGTGTGTGTAACTGTGTCTAAACTGGTAAACTAATAAAATGCACAACGGTAAAGGCGACAACATAGTGGAGAAATTAAAATTAAACTGAAAATCAACAAAAAAAACAAAGTTTTACAACAACAAAAAAATCACATAGCAGATATGCATGTGTATTGGCAAACTATATAGCATAACGGTAAAAATATATGTATAGCGCATACGGAAACATGCGACATTTATGAAATCAAAATCAAAATCAGCATCGGCATGGACTAACGGTACAAAATAAGGAAGAAAAACAATAAAGGAAAGCGAAAAAAAAAAGAATTTGAAAAATTACCAGCGAGTTATTAAATAAATAAAACGGCGAAATTGGCGACAGAAATTGGCGCAAGCGAGGTTAGCTTATGTGGCAGGTGGCAAGCTATACTTATACTATTATACATGTGTTTGTGTGTGTGTGTATGTGTTCATATAAATGGCGGCCACATGGCAAATAACTGTAATATATATGTACATGTGTGTGTGTTTGGTTTATATGATTTTATTTTTGGAAGCGTGTGTTATTTATTTAGCAATTTTTGATATGGCCAACATGCAACATGGCAAACATAAAATGTCAACCGAAAATTTATATGGCAAGGCTATGATTTTTTTTCGCCTATAAAATTTAGCGGAAATGCAAAGGGAAATTTGAAAAATGGAAATTTCGTGCAGATTTTTATAATTCAATTTTTTGTACTACCAATGTTGCAACAAAATTTTTTTCGGCGGGATTTTTGTGATATTTTTTCCAACCAATTTTGAAGCAGAAAATTGTAAATTTTTGGTATTTCCTTTTTTTTAAATTTTTACATATTTTTAGTCAAGTGTACGTGGGGGGGGGCAGGCTATAAATCAAAAATGTGCGCTTTGTTCATTTAAGCATAAAATGTTTGCAATTGTAGCTTTTATGCTAATATTTTTTGTGTTTTTTCTATAAAATTGTATCAACGACAGCAACTGTTAAACAAAACAACGCCATTTGGAATCAAAAAAGAAAAAAAAATGGTACAAACGTAATCATAAAAGAGTATCCTAGTGATTATTATAAAAGTAAGTAAAGTAAACGTGATGTACGTAGATATGTAGTAGGTAAACAAATTCATAGACAAAGAACACGACGAAGAGCAAAAAACATATTTAATAAATATATATTTGTTGATATATAATATATATATATATATATATATATGTAAATATATATCGTATATATTGTGGTATTATTTATGTGGTAAGTAGTAAGTAGTAAGTAATGTAACGGTATCATTTGAATTTGAATATCGAAATCGAACAGGAGTGAAAACGTCAACAAAAGAAAAACTAAACACTTTTATCACTTATTTCATATTTTTTTGTTTTTGTTTTTTTGTTGCTTTTTTCAATATGTATTTGTAATATAACGGTAAGTAAAGAGTTCAGTTGCACTTACCGACTCATGTGTGGCTAGGCGATAATCCAAATCTCCGCCTAAACCACCGCCCGCCGATGCTGAACGCGGCTGATGCATATGACGGCTGTTGCTGTTGTCATCCTCGCTGCAGTCGATCTCCTTCTTGAGTGACTAAAACATGAATAATAAATTAAAAATATATATATTACCATAAAAATCCCCACTCGCTACTCACCAGCGGCACCGACTGCACCGGCCCCAGACTGGACGTGCCGGCCAGCGAATCACTGCCGGCCGCAGCAGCTGCTGCCGCCGCCGACGAGCTGGGGCTCATGCCCGCCAACGCCGAGGTCGAGGGCAAACCGCAAACGCCACTACTGCCGGGTCGCTCAAGACTCGCCGCATCGCGTGGACTGCGCGAGGTCGCACGCTGTTGCTGGTGTGTGAGATCCGAGGCGAGTATGAGTCCGCCGCATGACGTGGAGCTGGTTGCAGCAGCGGGCGTTGAGCGCGCTGACTCGGGATCGCCGCCACCACCACCACTGCCGCCGCCCAGCGGTGAGGGTAGCGCCAGCGCAGCCGCATTGTGGCTTATGGCTGCGCCGATTTTCATATTCAAACCATGCATCGCATCGTTCGAGCTATTATCCTCAACATCGTCGTCTAGATCCATTTCTTCATCGTAGCTATCGGGCTCTTCGATTTTCTCCACCGCGTCCAGCACGCTGCACGAACCGGGTCGTGCGGGTGGTGAATCGAGTGCGACAATGTCGTGTTGCGGTTCATCGTCATCTTCATCGTCCGAGTCATCGTGATGTCTGGACGTCTTGTTATCGCCGTTACCGTTATTGTGATGCGTCGACTGCGTACCCGCGCCGCTGCTTGTCGTGTTCTTGTTGCTACTGTTATTGTTGTTATTTTTGCTAATGGCTTGCGCCGTCGCATCGCATTCTTCGCTGCTGGCGCGCGCACCACATGTCCGGCCAAGTGTGACGGCTTCGCCCACACCGCGCCCCTGGTAGAGATCAAGTGGCAGCGGTGAGGAGTCGCGTTCCGGTGACATTGGTTGACGCTTTGTTGGTGGCGCTAACGACGGACTACCGGGGCCGCCGCCGTCGCGTTCACCGCTAGCGTCACGTTTGCGTTGCGCTGTAGACGCCGTGGTTGCGGTACCGGCTGTGCCGGCGTTTGTGCTGGACGTAGACGTCGTTGATGTGGAGGCAGACGCTGTGGCAGCTTGTTGTTGTTGTTGTTGCTGTGTGGCCGCTACAACGGCTGCGGCAGCTGCTGCAACAACTGCAGCCGCTGTGCTGCTGACTGGCGTCGTACTAGCTGGCGCTGTTGTCGCGGCAACCGCGTTGGCGTTTGTTGAGGCTGTGCCTGCGACGGCGACTGGCGACGAAGCGGCTGATGTGGCTAAGTTTGCGGCTGAGGTGGCGGCTAACGTTGATGTAGTGGACCCGCTCGCTAACGCTGTATCGACGGGACTGTCACAAGTGCTTTTGATAGGTTGCGAATGCGGTCTCAAGCGATCCGGTTCACGTTCTGGCTCTCTGAGTGTTGTATTCTGATTGGTCATCTCTGCTAAGCCCTTAACCTGGGAGTTGAGAGTATGGAAGATGAGGCAAAGAAAGTTTGTTATGAGTAAGAAAGTGAGAACAAATGAATTATTTAGTCTGGACATTAAATCTAACGTTTGAAGAACCGTTAACTTACTTTTAACGACTCGGCCGTTTTGAGCAAAGCCGACAACTGACAATATTGCACGTTAACTTCGCCCTTGTACATGAATTCGACTAATGTTTTCAGTTCGGCTAAGCGGACGTCCTTCAATATCACAATTGGATGTTTTTCGGGGTGGTCCAGAAAAAGGCTCTGGAAATACGAAGAACAGGCCGAGAGGACCACCTGGAAAGAGAAGAAAAATAAGAGGACATATTAGTTGATATTGACATATTTTACTTTTTAAAAAGAGTTACAATTTTTCTGAGGGCAGTATATCTATAACAACTGGCGTTTTATAAAGCTCAGTCCTTACTACACGAATATATATTGCAAATTGTAAATTTTTGTCAATACTATAAGTTAGATTTGTATATAAATCAATACAAAAAAGAAATCAATAAAAAAAGAATACCCAAAATTACAATATTTGTTTGTCAGTATTATGTCAAACATTGTCATTTTCTTTGAGATATATTTATTTTTTTGTTTTTTTTTTCCACTTTTAGTGAAAAAATAACTTATAGCTCGGAGTATTTTGCTCTTACAATACATTGAGTTTAGTTACTAAAATTATTTTCTTGTTATATGTAGTTTAGGCTATGCCATTTTGAATGACATAATTTGACATTCTATTAAATAATTTGGAATATTTTATATAAAAAGAGAATAATATTTGGTAAAAAAGAGAAGACATATTTTGGGGACTTGAAATGACAGTATTTATTGTCAGTTTATGTCAAACATTGTCATTTTGTTTGAGATATATTAATTATTTTTTTTGTCATTCCTCTTGATGATAATCTTGAATGGTAAAAATCTTATAACTGGTGGTATTTTTTATACTTAAAATAAGATAGAAATTATTTTTGTGTAAATTATAGTTTAGACTATGTCATATTTACTGACAAAATTTGACATTCTATTAAATTCTTTGGAACATAATACATTTAACATATCCCTAATCTCTAATATAAACCATTAATAATTACCACAAAATAGATTAACTTAATGCACTTAGCTGTATATATTGCTATGAATGGACATAATTATGTGTTACATTGACAGTCTACGGTACTTTTACCACAGAAATTTGGTCACAAAAATTAAAAAAATAAAAATAAATAACCTATAAGAATACAGTAAACACAATTTCCGCCACACTCACCACCAAGCAATCTCATAACTAACGCAAACACAAATGCAATTGGCCCACTTTCGGTCCACCAGAGAGTGACCAGGTCCACACTGCCGGCTGTGACGCTTCGGGACGCACTTTTGAAGTAATTGAAATTTCCCTAATGTGTGCGCTGTTGTCGTCACACAATAAAAACAGGCGATGGCAAATATAAGACGACAAGTAAATAAATAAAAGTGGACACCCACAAACACACTCACACACGCATACTTCAACACAGAGTTGCATTAGTAAAGCTGTGCATATAAATTGCATTAAGCGCATAACAATTTAGACAATTGTTATTGTTGTTTGTTGTTATTGCAATTGCCATTGCGTTGAAATATTACTCAACGCATTGTTGTTGTTGTTATTTTTATATAGTATTGTTGTTGTTCTTGTGCTTATGTTTTTCAATTTCCCGCCGCATACAGCCATTTCCATTTATTTACAACCTCAACAAATCGTTAGCGCCTGCGCAGAGTAACAAAAACAGCAACAACAACAACAGCAGCAGCGTGTATGTGGCACCAACGCAATATATGGGCGTTAAAGCGAATAAAAAAGGCAAGGAAAGCAGTGAACGCACTGCGAGAAGAGTTACGGCGCGCGGCGTACAGTTAGCGCTCTGGTGTTAGTGTGTGTACCAGTGTTGCATTCCGTTGTTATTTTCGCCCGCAAGTGTGCACGAAATATGCATCGCATATCATTGCCTACCCCAAGGCGCTGAAACTGTTTGTTGTGTTGCGCAGCTGGTTGCCGTTCGCGCGCATTGTTTGTGTGCCTCTGCCTTCGATTGTGATTGTGATTGTGTGACTGTGCGGCGCGGTTTTAATTTGCGTGAAGGCTTTGCGCATGCGCACATAAAAATCAACGCAAGGCACAAGCAAACAACAACAGTGCATATGTAGCAAGTAAAAAACAAATGTGGAAAAGGAGCGCAAATGACCAAAAGCGATTTATTTCTGAAAAAAATAAAAAACAACAAAAATGCATGGAAAAGCAGCTAGCACTATTCTTGTCATGCATTAATAATTATTTGGAGATTATTTTTCTTCTATTTTTTTTTTGTTAGCAGCACAAAAACACGTTCTCCCGCAAACTTGCTACAAATTGTTGCATTGTTCGTTTGTGCGCATGCGCGGCATGCTGTTAACGCCTTCACCACTGCCTTAACGGCCACAGGCGGCCACAACTTTTCCAAACTCTGCTCAGCGCAGCGTTGCTACACATTGCACGTGTTGCACCACAACTGTCCACAAGTTGTTGCCACACTCTTTGCAACATAGCGAATTTATGTTGTTTTTGTTTTTATTTTACCATTAAATTTCGCATATCATAAAATATCATCGAATATTTTAGTCGCAACACTCCTTAGTTTTCACCAATTCGCTGCAATTGTGTGTGTGTGTGTGTGTGTGGAAATAAATTTGTTGGAAAAAGAAAAGTGTCGAAGCCGGAGGAAATGAATTCTCTGTGTTGCCGCGCCAAGGTGGGCCGCTTGCAACAAAGGCGTAAAAAAGTATTTCTTAGTACTATTGCGCACTTAAGTGCAGAAACTAGCACTAATAACAATAACAACAACTTGCTTTGCCTTCTACATGGCAGTTAACGGTATTTATGCGTCTAATAAGCAGTTTTAGAGTTTTATTTAGGAAAATTAGGCAAAGAAATTTCCAAATAATTCTAATAATGATAGTAATTAAATAAAAAACAAGTAAGGAAAGGCTAAATTCGGGTGCAACCGAATATTTTATACTCTTGCAATTCATAGATGAAATTTTGCAGTAGGGCAGTAGGTGTGGCATATTCCACACGTGGCATCAGGGTATTAAGAAAATAGTATGTACTCAATTTCATTAAAATCGGTCGAGTAGTTTCTAAGATATGGTTTTTGACCTATAAGTGAACGAAGCCACGCCCATTTTCAATTTTTTGAAAACATCTGAGTGTAGCTTTCTTCTGCCATGTCTTGTGTAAAATTTAGTGTTTCAGGTGTTTTCCGTTAGTGAGTTAACGCACTTTTAGTAATTTTCAACATAACTTTGTATGAGAGGTGGGCGTGGTTATTATCCGATTTCAACTATTTTCATGATGTGTGATGGTGTACGTAAGGAAAACGACTGCAGGAAGTATGGCTTATATAGGTTTATTGGTTTGCGAGATATATACAATAACCTATTTGGGGGCGCTCACTTCCTCCAAAAAATTACACCCAAATATGCCCCCTCCTAGTGCGATCCCTTGTGCTTTGTTTTCCGTCTTTTAACAATGATTATATCTATACAAATTTATGAAAAAAACGAGGTCAACATCGGAATCCCGAAGTCTAAATTTGGGGTGTGGAGTAAATGTCAGCATTTTTACCTTCTTAGGTTAAAGAATGTACTAATAAAACCTCAAATTGTCAACTGAGTGAAAACAACCGGAGCCAAAATTTGGATCCCAAATTTTAAATTTCGGGATTTTAGAAAAGGTCAACACTTTTCGTCTCTTGCGTGAACGAATGATCTCATAAAAACAAAAATTGACAATTGAATAAAAATATATCGGGATTAATAACGGGATCTCGATGTTAAAATTTCGAGATTTTAGAAAATTTCAGCATTTTTAGCTTTTTAGGTGAACCAAACAGTGTAAAGATCAAGATTTCGAAATTTAAATTTCGGCATTTAATTTATTTGAATTTTTTAAGTTTAAAAATTGGAATTAATATTTTATACGATTAACAGTTAATCAGAATTCGACCCAGTTTGTTGTAAAGTTATAAGAAGTTTTCTCTATAATCCAGAATAGAAAGATTATAATTCATATGACCAGGCTTGAAATCAGTCGAGAAATATATATACTACAATATAATTTACTTTAGATATTACGAACCTTTAGTTTGCTTTTGTGATAGAAAAGTGAATTTTCTCGAACCGTAAGCACAATATTTCATTCAACAAAGTGCATAAGTTAGAAATTCTCAATCGGTTTATGAATTTACTATTTTTCACTTTTTTGAGTAAAAGAAGCAGAAATATTCGAGTATTTGTGAAAATTATTCGAGCACAATAGTACCTAATAAGGATATATTAAATTTCTATATAAATTAATTTCAATAACCTCAAATAAGTCTAAGACATAACTGAGAGAATTGCTTTCGGTATTCGAGTTAATCTGTTTACTAAGTATTCTTAAGTACTTTTAGATTATTGTGAGCACTAAGTACTTGGATTCATGCAATCTATATTTATATATTGTCTTGAGTTATATCAATACCCGACTACACCAACCGCCATACTTTATTGCCACAAATCCCGTTAATCTACAAGAATTTCTATTTTCCTATTACTTTATGGCGATCCATTAAAGTGTAAAATGTGAAAAAGGAGAACAAATCGATATTTTCTTTACCGTAATGCTTTATGATCGGCTGTCAATGCGAGTTTGCACTGCAATTTATTAAAAATCCAATCTTTGCAGCGATTTCCGCCTTCCCACCGCCAACATGCAACGACAACAGCAACAACTAGCTGAGGTAAGTCAAACACCGACAGCATTTGAAGAAGCCTCCAGCAATCGTTGGGCACTAAATTCACGCTCTTATTACGATCAGTTGTCACAGCCAGCTGCGGCTTTAACGCCCGCCCTTACCTACACCTCTCGCTCTCCGCTGTGCGGTGTGTCGGAGTATTTTGATTCGTGTTTACGCCTCGCACCAATTGCTGGCGGCGATTTGTTGCGATCAAGAAATGTACACTTTCCAGTGGGAGTGACCCCGCCAGCTACAGACGCACCGACAGACACAAATAAGTTAAGGCGCATGCGGAGAGGCGGCAGTCGTCGTGGTGTCGTGGCGTTATTACATTTCTAACGTTACTATTAGCAAAATCGAATTTCCTGATTGCGCAACGATTAAAAATTGTGTGGATGAGAAACATTTGTTGGCATTGGCATTTGGCGGCTAGCAAATCATTGCCACAACTGGACTACATAGCGGCATATACGCGGATACTCAGTGGCAGCGACATTTAATTGATCGCGCTGTTAATAACGAGACGTTGACGCCCCCAAAGCTAATGAACGCCAATGGCTGGGACTGAAGGCTGCAGCAGCGCTTGTGGTTGTGGCAAGTTAGCTTTTGTTGTTGTTGTTTCTGTTGCAAATGAATGCCAATGCGAAAGAAAATATGTTGCGTGCACGAAAAACAAATGACCACGGGGAGTGTGTGCATATAAATCCGAGCGCAGCCGATCAGTTGTGCTGTGGCAAGTTGCGTTGTGGCAAATTGGCAAGCATAAATTTAAAGAGTTGCTGCCACAACTCCCATTCAATTAGGAACCAAGCACAATAATATGCGCTGGAACGCAGTGCAGTTGGAAGGCAATAGATAAAATAAAGGCAGGGTTAAATGGAAATGAAGAGAAGGAAGAAGAGGGACTGAGTGACTCTACTGGTTTTCAGTTGAGGAAGTGCAATGCTTTGAAAAAGTGCGCATACCAAATTTTTGATGAAAAAAATACGCATTGAGGCTGAAAATAATAAAAATAAAATTTCGGGATTCTGTTTGTAAAGCCAACTTTTCGGGATTTTGTGTTTTAGTTTGCATTTCTGCTGAAAAAACAATTATAATAAAAATTTCGGGATTTTTTCGGGATTCCGTTTGTAATCCCGATTTTTCGGGATTATTTTTTTAGTGTAGTAAAAATATGAAAATATTCTTAGAAACTCTAACGAAATTCAAACTTTTATTTTTCATCTGCTTTTGCAACATGTTGCACGGTGTGAAAGAGTTGCTTCACCCTCTCAACAATTTTCCATGCTGTTGCTATCACCTGCACTCGCAATTCATGGAATAGATTGCAATTTCCAGCTACGCATGCGCACATACAACTAACTACACACACACACGCAGCATTCAACACCTATCAGCATCATCATCAACCGCATTGGACCAACTGAATGCGGTATTGCGTGTCTGGAGGCGTTGCAATTTCCATTTCAACTCATAAAATCGTCATCAAATTAAAAGTTGCGCTGTGCGCATGCGCCGTCAAACCGGCAGATAGAAGCAATCGCACGTTGAAAGATATAAAAGTAATTCAAGTACAGTTGCAACTTGCAACAGCTGCTGTGTCGCGACCACACTTGCCACGCAGTAAATTAAGATTCTTACGAGTGAGATTTTTTACTGCAGATACCTGTTTATAGCACAAACACATTTATTGCTGTTGCCGCGCTTGTTGCTCGTACATACACACTTGCCACAACACTGCGTATGAGGCAATTTACTTTATTTGTTGCTTTTGTTTTTTCTTTCTTTCATTGCTCTAATCAATGCGGTAAGAGAAAATATTATATTAATATGCTGTGATATGTTTGACACGCATGTGCAACATGTGGCATGCCTGTGCTTCGTATGCTGCTCAAGCCGTTGCAAAGCACTCTTGGCTATTTGCGTCTTTTGTTTATGACTCTAAGCGACTTATGCAGCAGGATATGAGGTGAAAATGGTAGCAAATAAAAATAAATCTTGCACTAAGTTCATGTTTAAGCCAATTAGAAATTATGAATGGTCAAGTATTGATGGTTGTGCGCATGCGTGGTTTCATATGAGTGCTTGTGTGTGAAGCAGCTGCGAATCAGCCAGAAAACTGGTGCACTTTCTTAGAAATTATGAATTGAGTGTAAGATATTGATATCATGTATTTAGCGAGATAGTCTAATAAACTTGGAAATGTGTATGGAGAGTCTGCGAAGTGCCTTCTTTTGTATAAAATGTAGTAAAAATACATACATACGATTTTTTTTATAAAATAAATAAAAATCTCGAAATATTTTTTTCGGAAATCAAAAATCCCGTAAATTTAATAAAAAAAAAATTGTTTGAATCCCGAAAACTAGTTTCGGGATCCCGAAAAAAATTTAAAAAAAAATCCAATTGAAAATATAGTACACGGAATTTTTTTCTAAAAATATTTTTTTTTAATTTTTGGTAATCCCGAAATTATTTTCGGTATTAAACATTTATTTTTATTTTATTTTATTTTATTTTATTTTATTTTATTTTATTTTATTTTATTTTATTTTATTTTATTTTATTTTATTTTATTTTATTTTATTTTATTTTATTTTATTTTATTTTATTTTATTTTATTTTATTTTATTTTATTTATTTTATTTTTTTTATTTTATTTTATTTTATTTTATTTTATTTATTTTATTTTATTTTATTTTATTAATTCAAGAAATTATAATTCCAGCAAATACACTTCAAATATGCAATGAATCTACGAAATTTATCAGGAATCATGCGCTTAATTCAACTTGCAGAAAAAGTTACTGCTCCCGCTCTTGTAACCGCGCTGTGGCAGCTGGCCTCAAAGTAAGTCTGTATGTGAGTATCTCCTAATTTATATGAAAGAGTGTGTCTGTGCGCGCATTTTGGCAAATAAAGCAACAATCAACGTGAAATCTATTGCAGATCGTGACAAGTTCACGAAAAAATGCAAACGTGGCAAGCAAGTACAACAACAACAACAGCAACACAGTGCAAAGAAATACAAATAAAAGCAGCAATTGGCATTATATTTTGGTATTTGTGGCAGCATAGTTAGTTGTTTGTTTGTTGCATGCAACATTTGCGTTTTCAGTTTGCTCGGTGTGGCACAATTGCGTTACAATTGGCTGCTGCTTATTTCGACTGCTCTTCTTGTTGTTATTGCGCTCTTCTTATAATTTTTATTTTCTTTTTTCATAATTTCCCATTTGGTTTATGGACCTGCTGCAGCATTTCACTAACATTGCCACAAAGTGAGGAGAACTAACATAGCTTTCTTTGCTTGCAACGCCAACTATTTGCGGTACTTTTATTTGTAATATTTTGTGTTGTTGTTGTCTTCTCAAATAGTTGCTGCGTTGTGTTTTGGGCGCATATTTTCGCCTGTTTTACTTCATTTGTTTTTTATTCCATGTTGTTGTTGTTGTTGCTGCAAAAATCGTGCAATTCTTTTGTGGCGCTCACGACAACACGACGTGTTGCTAGCAAATATGCAGCAGGCGGGCGGGCGGTCGGTCACTCAGTTTCGGTTCGATTGAGTGACTGTGGCATTATATTTTCTGTTGTTACGTTAGTTGTTGCTATTGCAGTTGTTGTTTGTTTGTTGTTGGTCACAGCCTCATCAATTCATTATTATCATCATGGGAATTTCGAGCAGCGACGTCAAAGTGACAGCGCATTGTTGCAATTGCGTTTGGCAGTTGACTGCCAAAAGTGCTTTTTTTGTTATTTGTTTTTGCTTTTTGATTCGTAGTGCTGCTTTGTATAGTTTTTAGTGTTTATTGTGTCTCCATTGCGCCTCTTTTTTTTATTTTTTTTGTGGAAAATTTTTGTAGTACAGTGTAAATGTATGTCTGTGCTGCGTGTTTTCTCTGTCAGGTTAGAAATGTGGCCACGATTTTTCGGTCTAACGGTGTAATTGCACTGCTCACCGATATCACGTGAAGAGAATTATGTATTTACGAGCAAAGGGCGATATCTAAAGAACGTAGGGGATGCGATAGTAATAGGGTTAATTTTTAAAGATTTACAATTGGGAATATAGTTAATATATGTCTCTTAAAAGAAAAACACATTGCCACATTGCCGGAATCCCGAAATTTAAGTCTGCAAATTTTTCTCCATATAAGAAAAAATCCTATAAATCACAATAATTTACAATATATAATTAAAAACGAAAAATAGAAACTAGTTTAGTGATCCCGAAATTAAAAATTCCAATTTTAGTATATACATAAGTTAGGTTAGGATAAGTCCGCAACAACAGAGAATCTCACTTAGGCAGTTTAGAATATCCGTTGTGATACCCGGATACTCCTAACGACTCTCTGAGACCGTTATGTTGCGACAAAGCGCTATATTATAACGTTTTTAAGTCGGCTAATGCCGATTCCAGTGACTTCACTGGGTTCGCCGAAGCTGTGCCTAGCGAGGTACTCTAACCTAAGTCTGGCGAATGCTGAACAAGGAAGGAAGGAAGTGCTTGGATGATTCCTCTTCCCCTACCTCCAAAAACAGCTTTGGCAACTAGCGTTTCACTTGATCCCAAACATCATCGCGTGTGTGACCTATTGAACAATGACACTTAGCTATAAGGTGTGTATGTTTACATATGAAAATAATCTCGTTCTAAGCTCGTTCAATAATCTAACCGTTTACATATAGCCAACTGAGATTATCAATTGTCAAATGTGTTGTATTTGTTGTTGTATTACACATCTTTCTCTCGCTGTCGGCCATTTTTGTTTACATTTTCATTTCACATTTCTCCACTTCTATGCAAAATTATCGATAACACTAGGAATAACACCGAAAATCTAGTTGTATAAAACGAGATAATTTTATAATCTCGGATTATCAAGAGAGGAATTTTGTATGAGAAATCTCGTTTCTTAATTACAGATGGAAATGGAGATAATCTCATTATATGCAAACATAGTATTACGAAGCGGTAGTAGCTGGATGGACCGTTTTCGATCTACTGTGGGCTAGAAAAACCTCGCTAAAAATAAAAATTCGGGATTCAATTCGGGATCCCAAAATTTTTTTTTCGGGATTACCATTTTTAAGCTTAAATAACCCAAAAAAACACTCTAATTTGTTTATAATTTTTTTTATACAAAAAATCTGATATAATGAGCTGCAGATTGCCACTAAGTTGTATAATAAGACAAATTATGTCGATAGCAAAAAGAAAAAACAATTTCTTTGCAACAAATGTGGCTTAAATTATATAAAATGCAACCATTATGCCACACCTGCGCTCAAAAAAAAACGGCAATTTATGCATATGCATAGCGCATAAATATTGCCGGCTCCAGCAGTATACAACAATCAATATACAATAGCCATAAATTACATAGCAATTTGTGGATTATTTGCTACAAAAATTATACGCCAATAATATTAATTTGTAAACATTATGTAAACCAACAAAAAAAAAAACAAAAACACAAGAAATCAATAAACAATTTGCTTGCAACAATTTTTTTTTCGAACAAAAAATACTTGCAACAAAATGCTTGAGCCTATAGTGTACAGCAATCAAATGTGCTGTTTGAATGTGTATGTATGTTTGTATGTTTGTATATGTGTCTATATAGCATATAGTAAATCGGCTGAAAGTTGCCAGGGTAATAAAGCTTAAATCATATTAAGACATAAATGCCAGGGAAAAGTCTTATATGCCGCTAGCTAACACTGAATATTATTTATTTTTTTCAATATTTATATACAAACATACAGATATGCACCGTTATATATGTATAGGTGCGTGTGTCTGTGTTCGTTAGGCTTTGGCTAGGCATTTGTCCATATGCGCACACCCGTTCAAATTACGATAATTTGCATATGGCGCTGCTGCAACGCTGATGGTGGTCACAATAACGGCCAAATGCGCAACAACAACAACAACAACAACTAACAATCACACAGCTGGCGCATCAACCCACCCAAAATGTTGGTTAATAGAAATGTTAGCTTTTCATAGGCGATATTGAGGCATAAAAAGGCATAAAATATTACTGAAGAGAGAGGCAGAGAAAGGAAGGGGAGTAAAAAAATGAAAAAAAAAAATCGCAATGTCCACAAACGCCTACTGTCCTTTGTTTTAAGCTAGTCTATTATTATTTTTTGCAACTCTTCTTCGCTCTCTCCCATCCACCCGTACTCCTCTTCACCCAAAATCTTCACTTTAGCAGCAAGTCACACCCTAAAATTGCTATGCGCCATAGTCGAACAACAACAACTTAAGCATTGAAGCGACTCATATATTTATAACAGAGGATCCACCTTGAAATCATACAAATATAGATATATATATATATATAAATATATTTATACATATATATGTATATGTAAATAGTGAAATCGGCAATGCAGAAAGCGAGTAAATAAAGGAGTAAAGTTCGCGCAGCTGCAGTCGCCACCCTCAGGGTTGCATTGTAATTGCAAAGCGGCGCTGAAGATGTACTGCCGCCACAGAGAGACAGCGAGAGAGATCAAGCGGGGCGGGAGTAAGCAAGCTTTTGATTATCGCAACGTAAAATCGCTCATATATGCATATTATAAATACATTTGTTGTTGTTATTGTTGTTGTTTGTGGATTTCTATCTATTGCTTACGCGACTTGGCGGCATTTGCATTGTGCTTGCGTTGCACTGGCGCCGCTTTTGCCGCTATCAAATTTAAATCTTACAATTCTATCAAGTCTAGTATGCTACACGGACCAGAAGAACGCATGCGCCCAAAACTGAATAGCATTTCATATTTATTTTTTCTAGCCGACAGGTATCGGGTGCTTTGTTTGTGCATTTGTTGTTGTTGCGCATGCGTGTGGCACATGACTCTATCTAGCGGCGGCTGTTGCTGCTGCTGCTATGACGCATGTCTTCTTGTGTTTGTTGTAGTTGTTGCGGGTTAGGAAGTCAGTTTATTTAGCATATTGGCGGCAGATACGCGGAATTGAAACTGTATAACCAGCGGTGATACGAAGGAGTTGCTTTCTTTGGAGACTTGCAAATCTGCGCAGATTAGATTGTGTGGTATGGGTAAGTATAGGAGGAGATTAGAAGGATTTTCTTGTGGTTCATAAAACTAGTTTAACGGCACGGCGTTGAAGTATAAGAGTATGAGCGGTCACATAAAATATTAGACTTATCATAAATGAATAATTAATAATTTGGATTTAGGCCTCAGCTGAAAAAATATCTATCGAATATTAGTTGACTTTCAGCAATTAAACTTAAATTTCGATTTTTTCCATTGAAATTACTGTTAAAACTCAAAATTAAGTCGACAGCGCTTCAAGAAAACTAATTAAACAGTTTCTCAACACTTTCTCAAGCCATTTTCAATACATTTTTGAACAAAAACTAAACCACAAGCTAGGTTGTTGAGAAACTCTATGTTTGCTTTAGAAATTAATTGTGTGAAATTTAAAAAATATTTGAAAATTAAAAAAAATATTTATCGGCTCGTTTACTAAAGTTCGCTTTACAATACTTTCTCAACACTTTCTCAAGTCATTCTCAAAGACCTTTAATGTTAATGTATTTTGTTAAGCAACCATTTGTTTGTTAATATTGTATTATTTAAAAACATAGAAATCGAAGATATTTCTTATCGGCTGGTTTACTAAAGTTCACTTTATAATATTTCTCAAGTCATTCTCAAGATCTTTTGAACTAATTTGGTGTTAAGCAACTATTGGTTTGTAATACAAATTAATTTTGTAATATACATAAACATAAAAATCTTAGACATAATTTATCGTCTGGTTAACTAAAGTATACTTTACAACACTTTTTCAAGCTGTTCTCAAGTTACTTTGAACTAATGGATTTTTCTTAAGCAACTAATATGTAAAAACATAAAATTCTACAAAATTATTTATCAGCCGGTTTACTAAAGTTCACTTTAATTTAAACTTTGAGTTTGAGATGGAATTTTATTTCTTACATTGAATTTGGGCTTGAAATTGACTTGAAATTTAACCACAAATTGATGAAAAATTTATTCCAAGTCAACTTCTTTCTTTAATTAGAGTCTCATTTCTCTCTCTCTAATTTACACTTTAGTTTTCCACTCGAGTTATTGAAAGATCACCTATCATAAAATGGTATTTATAGATCTTGACAAGCAATAAAAACATAAGTTTTGGTTATTCAGAAGTCAGGACTATCAGTGTAGTTGAGAAATTCAACTATGTAACATCTTTTGAAAGAAATTCTTCCTATATTCATTTGGATGTTCTCCGCTCAATGGAAGGTTTCAAGAATTTAAATGCACTTTAGAGAAGTTTATCCATTTCCATATTCAATATGGAAGTCTCCAGTAATTTTTCAGTCGATCACTGAAACCTCGATGGTCTGGCAAGTACTTCTATAGACGTCTTTCAAAAGGCTGCAAGATGGTAATATGCGATCGAGCAATTCTGTTGTTGTTGTTCTAGATGAGAGAGTAGTAAATAAGACTTCTCACTCTTGGAAAGTGCAATTTGAAATTGAATTGTTTTTATTGGAGTGACTCAGTACTAGTTTCTATGGAAGTGAAGGTAAGGGGAATTGCAATAATGTGAAACCAAAAAAGTCTTCTTCTTCCTGATTATTTTCCAGATCAAAATAAATCTTTCCTATACTTTTATTTCCGCAAAAATTACACATAATAATTAAAATAGCAAAGTCCAACGTTTGCTGCCCACAAACATATGGTCGCTTGGCATTTTTTTTAAATACTTCTCAATACAACATAAAATATCGAAAGTCATTAAAAAGCAAATTGTTGTCATTTAGCAATCGCCACAAACTTGTTTCGCAAAAAGCGTAAATTCACTGTTCAGCAGCGAATAGAGGAAGAATCAAGCGCAAGAAACTAGAGATACAGAAATTGTAGTTAGAAAAATATGTGTAGCGCTGGTGTATAAGAAGAAGTGGAAGAGGAAGTATAAGAGGGAAAAGAAATATATATAAATGCGGACCAGCTAGAAGTGGCTAACGAACGGACGACGCGTGCACGCTGTGTCTAATAATAAAAAGCGAACGCTAACAAACAAACTTAGTGTTTGAAGCGCTACACATACATATACATAAGTAAATATGTATATATGTATGTATGTATGTATATTATATAGTGATGTATGTTTGCATGCAAACGACGCTTTGACCTTGATATTCGCAACTAGACGATAAATATAAAAGTCACAATGGCAACGAGAGACGTAAACGCAGCAAAAGCGTCAAAGTGCTTATATAAATGCAAGCAGATACATATGTACATATATACACCATATGTACATATATACTCATATGTTTGTATGTATGTATGTTAGTATGCATGTTTGACTGTAGCAATAATTATTTGTATACATAAGAATGCTTGTGGCTGATTGACTGGCAAAAAGCAAAAAAATTAAAAAAATAACAACAACAATAAAAAAACGAGAAATGCGACTCGCATGGAGAAACGCAATACAAAAGCTGTATAGTGAGCATGACTGCAAGGCGCGAGGGGTGTGAAAGCTATGTACTCGCATAATGTAGATAAAAAGTTCGCTAGCTACATATACATACATATATACATATATGTTTGTATGTATCTGCTTGATTGTGCCTACTTTTAGTTGCCCATTCGCCATATAGGCTACTAGGCCACTGCGTAGCTTCCACACATTTGAGCTTTCAACGCTAAACACCCCCTTCCCGGCAACGATCAGCGCTAAGTGATCACCTAGACGCATATGCTTATGGTGCTGGCTTGAATGCGTACGCTGACATTGTGGAGGCCGCTCAAACGAGACGAGTGAATATTAAAGAATAGAATTAATTTTGTATAGATACGTTGGTGTATTGAAAAATATACATGATAAAATTGGAAAAAAATAAATAAAAATTAATAAAATAAATAAAAATAAAAAAAATTATTAGAAGTAAAATTAAAAATTGTAAGGTTTTGTAAAATTAAAAAAAAGTAACTTAAAGCGTAAAAAATTGGTAAAGATTTTTTTTTTTAATTTAGAATTAAATTTTAAATATAAAAAATATATGCAGAAGCAAATTTAAATTAAAAAAAAATAAATAATTTATTTACAAAAATTAATTATAAATTATTAATATCTACAGAAAATTTAAAATTAAAAATAGTTTGAAAAAAAAAATCAAAAATATAGAAATCTTTTTAAAATCGGTGTTTAATTAATTTAAAATAAATATATAGAATAACAACATTATCGAAAAAAATTAAGAATAAAATTCAAAATAACGCAAAGAAACCAAAAATCACAAAATAAAAAAAAAATTATTTTTTAAACAAAAAAAAAAGCAAAAAAATCTGAAAAAAAGTCCATACACACCCACAAAGTGTATAAACATTAAAAAATATGTACAGCAATTATCTCATCGGAAACTTGTTATTTTTTGTTTCTTTAATTTTTTGTTAAATTTGAGCTGTTCATTAAGAAAAAAACTCGCTGCTGCTTTGTTCCTGTTTATCGTTGGTGTTGGCAGAGAAGGCAGAGTGGAAGGTGATGAGGGCATTAACGGCAATGCGTTGCGTTTTTTATGTGCTGCGTTAATTTATTTTCAAGTTGTTGTTGTTTTTGTTATGCCCAATTGTTGCTCAAAATGAGGAAAACGTGCAAAATAATCAAACATATTCCAGTTCTGCAGTGCCTGGCTGAGAATGTTTATATCATGCGAGCATATATTTATTTACTCAAGTATGTGTTTGCTAATTAACTTCATTATAATGCAACAGAGGAAAGAAACTTGGAAGAATACTAACAAATAAAAATTAATTTTAAAAATGTTTCAACAGCCGTTCAAGTACTTCTATTGCCGCTACGAAGTTACTTGATCAATAGATCTTCGTAAATTTAACAGATCCGTGTGAACCGAAACGATCCAATCTATACGAACTAGCAATCAAAAAATTGAAGGCAATTGAACAGTAAAGTCCTCTCTCGACGAACCAAAATCAAGCTCTACAAGTCGCTTATCATTCCCGTCCTGCTTTACGGTGCAGAAGCTTGGACGATGTCAACATCAGATGAGACGACACTAGGAGTTTTCGAGAGGAAAATTTTGCGTAAGATTTATGGTCCTCAGAACATTGGCAACGGCGAATATCGCAGACGATGGAACGATGAGCTGTACGAGTTATACGACGACATTGACATAGTTCAGCGAATAAAAAGGCAGCGGCTACGCTGGCTAGGTCATGTTGTCCGAATGTACGAAAACACTCCAGCCCTGAAAGTGTTCGATGCAGTACCCGCCGGAGGAAGCCGAGGAAGGGGAAGGCCTCCACTCCGTTGGAGGGACCAGGTGGAGAGCGACCTGGTTACACTTGGGATCTCCAACTGGCGCCGAACTGCGAAGGAGAGAGAGAGGTGGCGCACTATCGTCGATTCGGCTATAACCGGCTAAACGGTTGCAACGCCAATCACATACATACAATCTAAAAATGTTCTACAGAATTGGTTTTGGTAATAATTAAATGTATGCCAGAACTATTATAAAAATGACATACTGGGAAGGGTCCATTACATAACTTATCTCAAAACTCCTAAACTAGTCAAAGATCAGATTTAAAGATTTTCACACCAAATGAATTTGATCTTCGGCTTTGACAGTCATAAGTTATAAAGCGCCTAGAAAATGCTGGTACTCTCTGATGGAACAAAACTAAAGCTTGAAGGACCTAGACCACGCCTCTTTCTAAGAAAATTTTTTTGAAGGACAACAACAATCGATACAGCAACTCATCGGTTCTTCAAATTCAAATTGCTGAACTGTCAAGTGCAATAAGTGGAAAGATCTTTATATTCAACGATGGGCTCTTGTGACAGCTTCGGAATCAGCAGGCAAAGAGCAAAAATTGTGTTGGATTTATCGTTTTCGTTTAATATATATTATTTGTAGATTAGGGCTTAAAGGTTATGGTCACCTGTGTTTGTTCTAATTTCATAGTCTCCACTATACTGAGTACGTGGAAATTAAGATTATTTTGGTATGGTATTAGTAAAATCAAATGAGCTGATTTCAAATACACGTGATCTCTAAGAACAGATTTGAAAGAGTTCAAGTTTCCAAATGGATAATGATAAATATACTTAGAGAAAAATAGTAAGTTTATATACACCAACAAACGAAGAAGAAGAAGAAATTTCAAACTCTGATCTACAAAACATTCGATCGTGTCTAGAAAACTCAAATGACACATAAAAAAATTTTAAATAACGCCAAAATTCGCATATTAAGTTATATGCATTGCTTTTGTTGTTATTGTTCTCGTATGCAAGCAATTATTAGTATGCACTGAGCGCAACAACTCGTTTGACTATTTACAGAACAGACATTAAAATGCAATCGAGTGCGTCAAAAATAAATATGCGGTAATAAAACTGCCCAGCCTCACGAAAATGTGAGAAAAAAAATATGCAAATAAAACTTCAAAGAAAACCCAAAATTATAATTATACTATCATCGGTAGTAAACCGGGCGAGAAGTGTTAAATGAACTAGCAAATATGTGCGAAGCAAAAAATATACGATATTTGTAAAAAACTAATAAAATAAAATTTGCATATTAAAGAACTTGCAGTGAATAAGTGCTAGAAAGAAGAAGAAGAAGCAAAAGTGTTAAGGAAAAAATCGAAATTATCATTAAGCTGCAACTGATCGCGAACGTTTGACATATGTTTGCATGTATATAGGTGTGTACATATGTTTATAATGTGTGGCCTTGCAGTGTGTAGACGTTGAGACTGGTCGGCAGTAAATGAATGCGAAAAGCGGTATTTGTGGTTAAATGCCTCGAGGCATTTGTAACTATATTCATATATGTAAATATGTATTTACTTAGATATATATATATGTTTATGAATATATATGTACAATATATGTATATATTTGAAGTATTTGCGTGCTTGCCAGTGTTTGATTTATTTAAGAAATTCATTTGCAGGTTTCTGCAGAAATGTTTGCCGCATTGAAAAATGTGTGTGCGGAGATCTCATACTCCGGTTGGCAACAAACAATCTTTAGCGAGACGGAAGTGGTCAGTTTTAACGTTTCTTTGTTCGTCTGGTTTGTGTCAGGCAAATAATTAAAAAATACAGTAAAAAATAAAATTTTAAGCATAATTTGTTTATTTTGTATCTGAATAATTTATTTTCCAAAATATCGGTTTATTCAAAGGGGAAAAAATTAAAATTTTAAATAATTATTTTCGTTAGAGATTTTTTTAGAAAAAAATCAAGACAAGTCTGATTGGATGCATCTAAGTTTAAATCTATCTATCCTATAGTATTTTATTATAAATAAGTAAGTAAGTATTATAAATAACACTTCTCCGACCTGCTGAATGGCAGTGAGAGTACAACACCAGGAGATGGCGAACCCGATCCCCCAATCGATGACGATGGAACAGATGTTCCATTACCCGACCATGAAGAAATTCGAATAGCAATTACCCGCTTGAAGAACAACAAAGCAGCGGGGGCCGATAGATTACCGGCAGAACTATTCAAATACGGCGGCGAAGAACTGATAAGGTGCATGCATCAGCTTCTTTGCAGAATATGGTCGGAAGAAAGCATGCCTGACGATTGGAATCTCAGTGTGCTCTGCCCAATCCATAAAA
Organism: Zeugodacus cucurbitae; assembly: GCF_028554725.1. Classification (NCBI taxonomy): domain Eukaryota; kingdom Metazoa; phylum Arthropoda; class Insecta; order Diptera; family Tephritidae; genus Zeugodacus; species Zeugodacus cucurbitae. The sequence goes on from NC_071670.1 coordinate 61,000,590, forward strand.
AGGGAGATCCCACAATCTGCGCCAATTACCGTGGGATCAGCCTCCTAAATATCGCATACAAGGTTCTATCGAGCGTACTGTGTGTAAGACTAAAGCCCACCGTCAACAAACTGATTGGACCTTATCAGTGTGGCTTTAGACCTGGAAAATCGACAACTGACCAGATATTCACCATGCGCCAAATTTTGGAGAACACCCGTGAAAAGAGGATCGACATACACCACCTTTTTGTCGATTTTAAAGCTGCTTTCGACAGCACGAAAAGGAGTTGCCTTTACGCCGCGATGTCTGAATTTGGTATCCCCGCAAAACTAATACGGCTGTGTAAATTGACGTTGAGCAACACCAAAAGCTCCGTCATGATTGGGAAGGACCTCTCCGAGCCGTTCGATGCCAAACGAGGTTTCAGACAAGGTGACTCACTATCGTGCGACTTCTTTAACCTGATGCTGGAAAAAATTATAAGAGCTGCAGAGCTAAACCGAGAAGGTACAATCTTCTACAAGAGTGTACAGCACCTGGATATCATCGGAAGCAACAACCGCGCCGTTTGTTCTGCTTTTTCCCGCATGGATAAGGAGGCGAAGCGAATGGGTCTGGAGGTGAATGAAGACAAGACGAAATATCTCCTGTCATCAAAAAACAGTCGGCGCATTCGCGTCTTGGCTCCCACGTCACTGTTGACAGTCATAACTTCGAGGTCGTAGATAATTTCGTATACCTGGGAACCAGCATCAACAACACGAACAATGTCAGCCTCGAAATCCAGCGCAGAATAACTCTTGCCAACAGGTGCTACTTTGGACTGAGTAGGCAATTGAACAGTAAAGTCCTCTCTCGACGAACCAAAATCAAGCTCTACAAGTCGCTTATCATTCCCGTCCTGCTTTATGGTGCAGAAGCTTGGACGATGTCAACATCAGATGACATGACACTAGGAGTTTTCGAGAGGAAAATGTTGCGCAGGATTTATGGTCCTCAGAACATTGGCAACGACGAAAACCGCAGTCGTTGGACGACGACATTGACATAGTTCAGCGAATAAAAAGACAGCGGCTACGCTGGCTAGGTCATGTTGTCCGAATGGACGAAAACACTCCAGCCCTGAAAGTGTTCGATGCAGTACCCGCCGGAGGAAGCCGAGGAAGGGGAAGGCCTCCACTCCGTTGGAGGGACCAGGTGGAGAGCGACCTGGTTACACTTGGGATCTCCAACTGGCGCCGAACTGCGAAGGAGAGAGAGAGGTGGCGCACTATCGTCGATTCGACTATAACCGGCTAAACGGTTGCAACGCCAATCTCATACATACATACCTCAATAGCTAGCAGAATATCACTTTGCTGAGGAACTGAATCTTTTGTACTTAACACAATCGCCTATTGCTATTGGTTTTATGTGTTCATATGCCAATTTTTTATAAAAGACTGATCTTCAATATAGGTTTCTTAAATGAGGAAAGGTATTTTCGAGTTGAGTCTCAGTTGAAAATTTTTATCCGATACAAAAAGAAAAATTTAAAGTAATTTATAATAATTGAAGCATATGTTATATGTAGCTAGAGGTTAGTACACAAAAATTTTACACCAAATAATCTGCGAAAAATGCTTATTCACGCTTGAAGAAACTATATATATTTGCAGTGCACGTGCGATTAGTATATCAGGTGATAAGATACCAGAGGTGCAATCTATATCGTAAAACACGTGTGTGTAGATAAAAAGCCTGCACAATAGAGTCTACAGTTAGTACACTCACATAATCGGCAAATTAAACAGATAACAGTATGTATGTAATGTGCGAACGAACATGATAGTACAACAAAAAAATTAAAAAAAAAAATAATTAATAATAATAAAAAAATATATAAATTATATTAATGAGGCACACATAAGTGATATAAAAGCTAACTCAAATAACATTAAATAAATACCTATTTTATCAGCCAGCAAGCAAGCTTATCAGTGTCTACATAACATACATACTTACAAACACGAAAAACAATAATAATAACAACAACAACATTCATTCATTTTGCGCACTCAACAGCCTACATAAGCCACAATAAATGTCTATAAATAAATATTCGATTAAATATACGCACATATGTATGTGGGTATATATAAACACTCATATATATTTATTGAAAAATGTAGGTTATTTGCTGCGGCATTGATATACATACATATCGGCAACATTGAAATCAAATCGACACAAAGCGTTAAAGTCAAGTTCAAAGTCAAAATGCCGGCTGCCGTTTATAAGCGTTAAAGTCGGTCGAGGCCAACTAGAGGCCGGTTAGCGGTGAAATGTGCGTAAAAATGCGTGAGACAACAACAAAAACCAGAATAATAATAAATAAAAACTAGCAAACAGCTGTGTACGCTGAACAGTATTCAATTTAATTTTTTTTTTGTAATTTTTTGTTGTTATTGTTTTGTTTGTGCTTTTACGCAGCAACAAGTTCAGTGATCGCCGTCAGCGCCGTGGCGTATGAGTCACGCCCTGCTTTGTGAGCGAGTGCGTTGACGCACTTTTTCGCTGATTTTTTGTTGCTTTTTGTTGTTGTATTTGCGATATAAATTTGTAGCAAAATTTTATGCGTGAATTTCAACGCGCTTTTTGGGGTCAATAGCATGGCGCTTATATTTTTTTCCTTTTGCTTTCAATTTACTACTTTTTTGTGCGTAGACGGCGCTACGCATTTTAATGTTGCTATTTTTAGCTAAAGCAAAAGTGCGTGTTGACGCCAGTAGACGGTTGTTGAACTCGGTTGTTGTTTGGTTTTTTTTTTTATATCAGTAACTTATTTTGTATTTATTGTTGTTGTTTTTTTAATTGGTGTGTTAAAAGAAGTATAAATTATTGTGTAGCGCTTATGACTATTTAGACGGCGTGTTTATGGCAGCGCAAATGTGTTAAATGGAATTATAGGTGATATATTTATTATTAAGAATAAATAATAATTTCAATTATTACGGATAATTAATGATTTATAGTATTCATAGTAATAGTTTAATATAATATTTATAATTTCTTGAGTAGTTTTTATGGTATTTATTTTAATATTTTTTAGTAGCTATAAAAACAGTAGAAAATTGTTTTCTAGAATTTAAAAATATTTTTCGTTTTTTTTTATTAAAAAGCTAAAAAAAATTGGGAAAAAATATTTTTAAGTGAAAAAGTTAAATATTTTTTTTAATAATATCCAATAATTTATTACTGATCTACAAGGTCGTCTGTATCTCAAAAATTCCAAAATGTATATTTCAAATCGATGATTGTACTTAATCGATTAAGCCTTTTATTATATTTTTAAAGCTTCGAGAATGTTAGATAGAGTATGTTAATTCTAGATCGTTAATTCCTACAACGAAAGAGACGAAACGAAAGATTACATATCGAAGGAATGTTAGGAGACCATCACAAAACTGTAAAGACGTCTAATTGTAGTACCTAATTCGTCCTCATAATTTATGAGGATAGCTGGCTTTCTAGAAGAAGATTACAGCACACAGTCTTCACGTTAACTGAGACAACAAGAATCAGACGAAAAATGTTACACCTGCCGCATTGCTATCAACCAGAAGATGAACTGTCATAATACCTATTACTGGAATGATGTGTTTCTTGCTGAGCATTTGAAGCTCCCAAGGCTCACAAGGGAAAACAAATACTAACCAATCGAGCAGTATTGATGAATACTCAGAGATTGCTGAGTTTACTTAAGACTTAGATGACTAAGAGTTGTCTTCAGGAGGACTCGGATAACATTAACATAGGTTGCTTTTTCTTGACAGTTCAGGATAGGATATACATTCTAATGAATGGTATGCACGTTTTATCGAAAAATAATCTGATTCGAAACAGTAAACAGCAGCCAACTTTACTTAGCACTAAGCACTACAATAACCTTAAAGTCTGAAACCACAGCTGATCGAGAGACCACTCGAATTTCTCTGCAAGTTAAAATAGAGACGGAGAGTCTTGAAATAATCTTAATCTTATTTCTTGTTAATCTTCCACAGAAGATTTTATCGAAATATTTATAAATTAAATCTGATTTTCAATATAATTAATTAAAAAATATTGTTACTATTCAAAGAATACTTCAAAACCATCACTACTTTATGGGTCAATTTGTAACCCATTAGAACAATTAATATATCTAGAGAACTAACCTTAGAGTTACCATAATAACTGTTGTTCTTCTATTGAGGAAGTAGAGTAGACATTTGAATAAAGAATTAAATTTAAATTCGGATTTGATTTTCGTTTTCTTTTCAATTAACGCGTCCGCTGGTCATTTTCTACTTAGAAGCGTGGGAAACTCACAAACTAAGACATTAAGCTTTTACTTTCCGATATTTTTTGTCTTCAAACTTGTATTATATTCCTTTTATAAATACAATTTTAGAAATGACCTTCAAAAAATGCGAGACGCCAAAAACGCATTTTAATGGCATGAACAGTAAGTACATAAGTATTATAGGAATGCGTCAAAGGAAACAAGTGAAGAGCCAACGCTGACCATTGTCCAGTTGGAGGCAGAACAAAAAGGCTAAACAAAGCGGTGGCAGACTAAAAAAATACTTGACAGCAAACATACAAATAAGCTGATAAAATGGCACATGTGAGAAACGAAATTGAAAACAAAGGCACAAAAACAGCAAAAACAAAACTTAGCGCACATTGTCGAACAAATGTTGCGGACATTTCAAGTGCGATTGGGAGACTTTTTTATTTTGAATTTTTATTAATATTTTTCTGTTTTTTGCTTTAATTTTTTATTTAATTTTCTACACATACTTTGTATGAAGCATTGCGTACTGTGCATGAAACACTTGTTTTTGTCTGCACAGTGGTCAACCGCAAAAGGATCTTGACGGCAAAAAGGAATTAAAAAGGCGCTCGCCATTACAAAACAAAACTATAATAATAATAATGTATGATTATGAGCGTATGCGTATTTAGAAATGAGGTAGCGCTAAGCAGGACGAGGACCAAACAAAGAAGCAGTTAAGTGAGCGCGCACTAAATGCCTGTTAACCGCAAAGACAACTGACCACACAGCCAGCTGGACAACTAAACATGAACATAAATTTTATAAAAAAATTATGAAAAACAACAACAAAAATTAATAAAAAGTCTCGCAATTGAAATTTTTCACTTTTTATGCCACAAATAATGCGAAATTCGGTATTTTTGTGCGGCCATCAAGTTCACTACCTGCTTGTCAGCATTGTCCTGCGTAGTTCATTCCACTCGTCGCTGTCCTGCGAGTGTTGGACTTGCGTGCTTACAGTCTTTTGTTGAAACGCGCTGTTGAGCGCTTCATAGTTTCAAGTGGCCCCTTCTTGAGTGCCACTAACCAGCCGCAGACACACACAGAATCACTTACAGCTGTTTGATAAAATGTCCTGTTTGCAAAGCAATTTCATTGTCTTTAATTTCATTTCATTAATTTTTTAGTTGTTTTTGCTGCGTTAAACTATTATCGCTTATGAGATGCGTTCCAGCGGGGACCCAAATGGTCAGTGGCACTGTGTGGCATGTTGGTGGAGGGAACATTTAATATGCAAAAGGGCACAACATAATATGCTATAATGAATGAAGTGCGTAAATATGCAAAAATAAGTAAAAAAATTGAAAAAAAAAAATTTTCAAAAAATTAAAAAGAGAGAAAAAAATTTAATGTGAAAAAATGGAAAAAAATTAAAAAATATTTTTAAAAAATTTCAAAATTTTATTTGTCATTTCAAACGTGCAACACGCATGTTATATGACACTCTCAATGCTTTATACTATACAAATAATTGTTTTGCCAAATTATATTTTTTTATTATTGTCTTGAATTCACTTTCTCAGCTCTACCTTTTTCATTATTAGTTTCTTATTTCATTATTTTTTGTTGTTCTTACTTCAGGATTTGCGCTTTTTTGCCGCATTTTATATGCTTAGTTTAGTCCGGAAATATTTTAGACAGCATTGTTTCGTCGCGCCTGGCGCACTTAACAACCGCAAACACACACACAAATCCACTATGACAGGTCACGCATGCGCAGTTGGTTTTTTCAGTATTTCGTATTCTAGTAAGCTAAGCAAATGCTTTCTCGTGAATAATCGTGATGTTTGATTTTATCGCAATGCTTCAATTAAAAATTATTTTATTTATTTTTTATTTAAATTATTTTTTAAACATATAAATAAATTTGCTCATTTTTACAGTTTTTTATATCTATACTTTCGTTTTATGCCGCCAATTCGCGTTTAAAATTAACATATTTATAGCACAAGCGATTAAATAGCGATTAATGCAAATACGCTTGCGCTTCTTCAAATGCGCTAATAGTGACGTCATTTGGTGTGGGGGGATTCAAACAATATTGAAATGAGTAGTAGATAAAAATTTCCAAAAAAATATTTTTCGTATTTTGTGATTTCAAAGTAACAGAATTTTCATATAAAACATAAAAATATTTTTTTTTGTATTTTTTAATTAAAAATTTTATGAAAAATAAGAAAATTTCAAAAAGTATCTTTTTTTGTTATTAATTTCCAAAATTTTTTTTATAAATTCCGAAAAAAAAATATAAAATTTGTTTATTCGAATTTTTAGGGTTAATTTTTTAATTTAATTTCATTTAATTTTTTTTATAAATTCTGAAAAAAAATATAAAATTTGTTTATTCGAATTTTTAGGGTTAATTTTTTAATTTAATTTCATTTAATTTTATTATTTTATTTTATTTTATTTTATTTTATTTTATTTTATTTTTATTTTATTTTATTTTATTTTATTTTATTTTATTTTATTTTATTTTATTTTATATTATATTATTTTATTTTATTTTATTTTATTTTATTTTATTTTATTTTATTTTATTTTATTTTATTTTATTTTATTTTATTTTATTTTATTTTATTTTATTTTATTTTATTTTATTTTATTTTATTTTATTTTATTTTATTTTATTTTATTTTATTTTATTTTATTTTATTTTATTTTATTTTATTTGATTTTATTTGATTTCACTTTACTTTATTTTATTTTATTTTTTACACTTTTTATACATTACTTTTTATATATACAGCATAAGAATACTCGAACCTATCTATAAAACTTGCAACAATTATTTGCAAGCGCTAAAATGTATGCAGTTGCAATTGCAAAGCGATTATGCGCGCGCTCTCATTATATTCTAACTGCTAGAAGAAGAAAAATATCGCAAGTCGTGATGTCAATTTAGATAGCTGATCATTGTTAATGCTAATGTTAATTTGGCATGGCATACATAAGTGAGTACGTAAGTAAGTCGGTAAGCAAGCGCTTAAGTATTTCGTTAAGCCATTGTGCTGCATAAATATGACAATTATATTGTTGGGGTCCATTATGTATACACTTATGGGCGTGTAACGTTGCGATATTTACGTATGATTGCTAGGAAATTATATTCGCATTTCCTTAAATACACCCTACTTGGGGTTGTTGCAGCGCATAATGGCTTGTGGAGTAGTAAAGTATGCGAGCAGGAGGTTAAGTATGCGAATGGAGTAAAATATAGCGAAGTAATAATAATTGAGATAGATGATAGTATAAATATTTGATTTTAATTAGCTGCGGTTCAAATGAAGTCGATCGCAGGAGTTGTTGGTGTTGTAAAAGGTGGAGTTAGAGTAGTGAGGTAATGAATATTTAAACCATCAATGTTCATGTGGTAGATCACTTGATGGCTGACCCCTAGGACTATAGAAATGTTCTATAAGGATCCCACTTAAGGAAGATCAGAAAGCCCGGTAGAAGAATTGTTCATCCATATGAAAGCCTCCAAAGCATGATTTGGAATGAGTAGACTGTTTAGACAAAATATATGTGGATCTCTGACGAACCGAGTTTCAGTGGATCTGATCAATGATCGAAACAGAATTTAAGACTTTACACTTTTAAATCAAATAACACGAACTCTTTGCTATAAATAAACTCACAGACAGTTTGAATATGAGTAAGCTCCATTTTTAGGTTCGAGACAAGAAAAAGTATAAGAGCTAGAGACTTTTTAACACGTAGAATGACTGAAATAAGTGGATTTTGCAGATATCACAGTGTCAATCAAAGTGATGCTGGACATGAGCTTAGTGTATGACAAGCTTTCGATTTCACTAAAGCTTTCACAAAAGAACTGTAAGCGCTGGGAGCTTTTATAAGGGTAGGTTAACTGAAATTTAATTCTAAAAGGATCAAAGTGACTTCCATAGTTTCGACTAAATTGATGAATGATATTAATTCGAACAAATTGGAGTTTAAAAATTATTTCCATCCATTAAATTGGACTAAATATAGCTTTCACTTTCGTTAGTGCTTTCACAAGCTACCAAATTAGGTGTACATACAACAAATAATTGTATATAACTACAAACTGCATACGACTACAGTTATTACGCAAACGAATCGTTCTCGTTATCGACCTGGCGATCGCTTCACCTGGCGCACAAATATCCAACTTAATTGACTTACAATATATGCGTTGTGTGCGCTTTCATGTCAACTCAACGAAAACATGAAGGAAACACACAACAATATTTTGTTTAAGCCAACAACAACAAAAAAAAACGACAAAACCATTAAAGAGCAATAATAAAAAATAATAGTTTATAGCGCGAAAACAAAAGCCAAGTTGCAAGAAAACGAAACGAAACGAAACTCGCCACATTGGCTGCAAGCACAGCTGATAGGCGCAGCCGATACAAGATGCTGATAAGAGCGAAATACAGGCAACAGTGGCGCGCATGCGTGGACAGGGAGTCGGTATTGGTCAGCGAATATGGCCGCACAGATAGACATTTACATGTGAGCTGGGTGGATAGGCTGCAACATGAAGCTGGCACGCACCTTGTGACACATATCCATTTGTATGTGTGTGACTCGTTAATCAAAGAATAAAAAATAGAAACACACTAAAAGCCAGAAACGCTAATAGAGATAACAATAAAGCGTATGTAAATTTCGATTTTGGGAGTAGCAGCCGCGCCGACACAGCTGCAGTGGCTGCCGTTGCTGTTGCTGAACTGTGTGTGTGAGGTTAGGCGCATGCGCGCCTATGCGCCGAAAACAATGCGCAGAATTAAAAAAAAATCCACGAATGCATTTGTAAGGCGCGTTTTGCGCATGCGCTTGGCGCGGTTCCGCTTATCGCAGATGTCAGCAGCGCCAGCGGCAGCAAATCAGCGAATTGTTTTTGCTTTTGTTGTTACAATACAGCGTTGCTTTTTGTTTTTTTGAAGCTCTATATGTGCCCCGAAAACAATTGACTAGCCAAAAAACGCCTACCCAGTCGTCTAACTGCCGTATGTGCAACAACAACGCGACGCGCATGCGCTTGCCAATAACAACACTGCGAAAACGCTTGCCACACTTATTTATTTATTTATTATTGGCTTTTTGTGTGCCAATTGGTAGCAATGCTAATATCTTTTTCGAATGCAATACATATATATATGTATATATATATATATATATATATATATATATATATATATATATATATATATATATATATTTGTAGTTGTAAGTATATTTCCATGCCGCTTGCTTTGGGTGAGGCGGTTCAATCGGCGCTCGCTATTATTTGTGAGCTTTTTGGCATATTAGTGCGCTTAGTGGTCACTTTGGTCGTTATGTTGTTGTGTTTGGCCCGGAAAAGCTTGCCTGCCACATGTGTTTTATATGCTGTTGCGCTGCGTGCAACATGCGCGTGCAATTGTTTGGAAGTGGCAATAGATTTGAAATTTACATATTTGTGGTGATACATACTATGTATGAGTTGCAAGGCACCGCTTAGGGAAAATATTGAATTTAAAAAAAAAAAAAATAAATAATTTTTTAAGGGTTTGGAAAAAATCTGATTAAATGTGAATATTTTTTTTTAAATAAAAAATATAATAAAATATAAAAAGAAATAAATTTAAAAGGAAATATTGTTTTAGTATATTGAGTCTTAAAATTTATGATATATCTCAGGCCATTTTGCCTTATTTTTCTCACTACTCCTGGTTTATAAAATTTCCAATTGTATTACTACATAAAATTCATTAAATGTTGCCTACAACTAGGCGCAATTACTTTTAGTCAAGTTTCAAACCTAATGAAGTCTCAGAAAGCAAAATTCTCCAATATATTTTTTAAAGAAGCATCATAATTAGACCTAAAGGCTGAGTGAATATTCTTTGTCTACTTAAGACGAGAGAAAACTGCCTCAATTCACAATAAATAATATTCAATGCGCCTAAAAGTAGACTATACGGAATTTAAGACTCTATAGTTATGAGTTCTTCTGTGACTGACCTTTCCGAATTTGCTTTTGCAGGATCACTTAGAAACTATATGTATATATATATATATATATATATATATGTATTCTCGATCAGAATATACCTTACTGGTATACTCGGGTTAAAATAAATTGATCTCCAATTCATGCTTTCCACTGTAAAAAGCAAGTTCGACTCTCTGAATTATTACTTTTTCTTTAAAGTAAGCAAATTTAATTTTGAGTTTTAGAAATAATCTTATATTTTCACCTAAAGTCTTCGCTAAGATTTATATAATTCAATATTTGTGAACTGCGCCAAAATGTAGGCAACAATTGCTTGTCAACTCTTGTTATACTGTTTAAAATAGACGACAGTAGCTACTTAATATTTATAATTCATTACGGAACTAAGAATTTTTCCTTCTAATATATATTCTTCCAAAATTTACTTTACTAAAATTCAAGTATTAATTTCCTGCAGAGTTGCCACCGCAAACCCAACTGCGTGTGTGCCTTCACAGCCTTTATCGTTTTGTGCACACGAAATTTGTTTAAAGGAAATCTATTTTTGTTTGTGGCACATATGAATGTTGCCGGCCATTTGTAACACTGGCGGTATCTACAAGTTTATTATGGTCGAGGAAATATGCATATATATTTTTATAAATGATTTTTGGTTGCATATTCCGAGCGTGTGTGTAATGCTTGTGCTGTTGAGCGTTGATATTGTTACCGACAGGCAATTTGTTGTTAACAAATGCCATAGAGTGGCATGTGTTGAATGAGTGTGCCGAGGTATGGATATATGCAAAGATATATTGAAGCATGTGTTCTTATGTGTATGTAAATATGGAAATATTGTGCATTCAAATGTTCACAGATATAATGCAGCAATATTTTAAGTGATTTTAGGGAAATTTTTAATTTAAAAAAATTTTTTGGATAATATTTTGAGAATTTTTTAATTTGATTTTTTTTTTTTGAAAATTTTTTGGAACGTATTTTCAGATTTTTTCAAATTTGGTTTTGGAATTCAATTGGAATTTTTTTCGGAATTTTCTTTAAGTTATTTATTCTGTTTTGATTTTTATTGGTATTATTTTTTAAAATTTTCAAATTTTTTTTTTGTGAAAAATTTGGTATCGTGGTTTTGTCTAGAAAATGCAAACCCAACAGCTGCTTAACGGCACTTAATTTTCAAGCACTGGCAAATCATTTTTCAATTATTTCATATTTTGATTTGTGACTGCAATTTCTGTCTCAAGTAAGAGGTGGTGCGGCAAGGCTGGCAGCATTCATGCATTTCCTGTGTGCTGAGCCTACACAATTGCCACAGCTGAGAAATACCAACAAGTATTAAATAGAAATAAGTTCACTGCTGAACCGAAGCCACCGCCGAAGACAAGTTGTTGAGCGCACGCTGTGGAATACGAAAGCAGGCGGCGAAATGTGTCAGTTGCATATATATTCTCTATATAACTACATATAAGAAGCTATATATATGCAGTTATATGCATGTATGTCTGTGCTTTGCACGCGCCTCAGTCGTCAAGCCGAAAGTCGTGCCAGCGGCGACCTTGAATAAAAGTTTTTAATTCTCAACACCAACCAGCTCGCGCGCGAGCGATTGTTTATAATTTCTGCTCATATGTATTATTATCTTTGTTTTTTTTTCAACTTTTTTCCCTCACTTCTATTATTTGCTCAAACAAAGTTGGTTGGAAATAAGAAAAAAAGAGGCTAAAAAGCTGCTGCAACACACTCTATACTATAGCTGATATACATACATACATACCTACATATATAGTATAGTATAACAACAAAACACACATGCGAATACAACAACAATGCAACTCTGCATAGAGAATAACTGCAAATTATATAAAAGCTAATCAGCGTTTCTAGCGCATTGTCTCAGCCTTTACGTGTATGTGTGTGTGTATGCATAACTAAGCTCAAGCTAAGCGTGCTGTCGCTTCAACTAGCTATCCAGCTGCCATCAAACTAAACTAACGCTGTTGGTTACTTAGTTGGCTTATTGAGTGACTGACTGAGTTCACCACACAGACGGACTTGTCTGCAGCGCTGTGTTGTGTCATTTTCACAGTTAAGCGCTTGTGTTCAAGTCAGTCGAAAGACATATATAAATATATATATATAAGATATCCATATGTATATACTTAGAAACTACCAAGTCAAAGCAGTTTGTTTGACTATTTCAAACCGCATTCACCCTCGCGCTTTTGGCACTTTTGTTTTACTCCATTTTGCCGCTTTTATTTAATGCGTTCGCTGCTCATTTCCATCTTTTGATTGTTCGTGGTTTAGTATAGTACATATACAGGTAGATTTATATGTATGGCACCATTGTCAGCAATAATTAACCAGTCACATCAACATCAGTCAAACAATCACTTTGTTTTCAGCAAAAGTTGTTTTAATTTGTGTATTATTTCTTGTCTTCGAATGGCCATGACTTCGACGCTTGAGTGAAGGAAGTTCTACTTTATAGATATATCTATATATATATAGGTCTATAGGCTAGAATAAAGTGAAGTGTTGATAAAATTTGGAAGCTACGAAACGTTATCATATACCCAGACTATACACTCGATTCCTTTACCAAATCACAGCTTTATCATTTTTACTATTTTCTCCACTTATTTAGCTTTCTTCGAAACTCTTGTTTTAAGATCTATAAGGTTCTAAGATTTATAATAAATAAAGACAACTATATTTGTAGCTCAAGAACTGCTTCATTTTATAATCGTTCTGGAACTTATAGTTTTGAAAGCTAGTAGATATGTTAAACCTTCTTTAAAATCTATTCAGTAAACTAATTATTTTATTTGTGATCAGACAACTCATTTTCGGAAAGGATTCTGAGCTGATTGTATTGATTTTATAAATTATTAGTCCAGCTCATTTCAAATGTTTTACATGTTAATTGACATGGTAGATAAAACAGCCTCTCAGCGACCTTCGAACGTATTGATTTGAGATGCGAAACAATCTATGAGACATTTTACTTAACATTCACTGATTACAACGACGACGGTTTCCAAAAACACGATCTCATGCGAAAGAAGTGACAATATCGTTTCGCCCCGATATGGAAATTGCTGTATGTGTAATTGCTGTATGTAACCATAGTACCCATTTTAGTTTTGTGTCACCCTGGACGACCTATTCGAAGATTCTTCTTAAGATTTATAAAATTAAAAAAACAAATAGGATTCTCAAATCACCAAACCAGTGGCTCGACTGCTATTTCGAGATATTACTCCCTATGTGTTAAAGACTTCAGAGACCCGCATTTCAAATTAAAATTTGGGATTTAAAAATTTTATATTTTAAGACTTTGATATTGAATTTGTATTCCACTACTTTCTAGAGGGCTTTAAACTGCATATTTAAAAAAAATTCTTTTCATTAATCAGTCAAACAATTTCGGGATCCCAGAAAATTTAAAACAATTATTTCGGAATTCATTATTTCGAATTTGTTTGGGTTACTTTCAGTTGCTTTTTCGATACGATATTTAATAAATGGACTTCAAAAATTTGTATCCCGAAATTTTTTTCGAAAATAGTTGTTTAATAAAAAAAATAATTATTAAAATTTTCTAAATGTAAACGTGAAAAGCAAATAATAATCCCGAAATTTCGGGATTCAGAAATTTTTTTTCCATTTTACATTTTACATTGATTAAGTTTCTAAATTCTTTTCTAAACAAAAAAAGTTCGGGATCCCGAAATTTTATTTAAAAAAAATGCCGAAATTTCGGGATTTGGCATAACTTTGAAATTTAAAATTGCTTTTATTCTTAATTAAACAGAAAACTAAATAAAAATTACAGGATCCAGAAATTTTACTTGGAAAAATTTCGGTATGTTGTTGCTAAACATATGTATATTTGAAAGCGAATTTAATTTCAAAAATCATATACATATCTATATATTAAAGTGAGTATATCACTCAACAGCTCCTTACAATTGATCGCTATGATAGATTAGCAACAAGCACATACAGAAAACATGACATTTTTATTGAGTTTTAATGCATATTGCTGTTATGCGATTGTCCATGCCGACCGCCGCCACTGGCGTTGCCGCGGCTGCTGTCAAGCGGCAGTAAGTGGCTATGATATTCGATATGAGCTCCGAAACACATATCTGCACAGAGCGCGCCGAGCCACTGGAAACATGTGTTCAAATGTACATTTCAGCTAATACTACAAAAGTGGCATTCCGTGTGCTGTGTGTGGCGGCGCGCATTTGCTGGCTAGCATTAAATGCATGCGTGAGTAGTTGTTTGCTGTTTTTGTTAAAAAAAAGGAAAAAATTTGAAAAATTCAATTGTCTGAATAGGTGCTACACCCCTACGCCACGACAAGCTGCCACAACGCGCTGCAACGAGCCGAGCTGAGCCGAACTCCAGTAAGCTTCACTAAGCAAACCTCGCTTGTGTGTGAGTTGCGAGACAAAGCAACGTGCTTATTGGACGTGTTTGTAACGTGAAAACGTGACGTTTCTCTTGCGGTTATGTTGTTGGCGATCGAATCGATTGCGCCGGCGCACATTGGCAAAATATTTTTGTATAATTTACCAATTTGAATTAATGCTTAATTTTCTCCAGCACACAAATGTTAAGCGGTTGCGTTGGATTTTTGTTGTTGTTATTTTATTTTTTTAAATTTAGTTGCAGTGTAATTTTCCCAGGCACAGCATTGGTAGCTTACATACACACATACATGAGTATATGCACACATTTGTACAGTTATTCCATACTAATTGCCAGTTTTCACTATTAATGGCCATTGTTGTGTGTGTGTGCTTTTTTCTAATATAGACTTTGCTGCTGTTTTTGTTGTTGTTGGTGGCATTTAGCCACTAGCTTGTGGCTATTGTCTTGTCGTAAATTTATGGCAATGGGGAATGCAATCAATTGATTGTTAATTGATAATTACATGCAGCAGCAAAAGGCGCGCAATTTTATACACTAACACACACACACAAAATACAGTTGCTCACACACACACACACCTCAGTGACTTGTATTTATGGCAACAGGCTGTCGCACTGGCTTGCATGCTTTACAAAAGCGTTTATACTTGTTTATATACATATTCATTGCACTTATGTAAATTTTGTACCGTTTCTGTACGTTTGTATGTATGAGGGAGTGTTTGATCATGTGTTTGTGTAAGCGCTGGCAATATTTAATTGCTGCTCGGTAGGCGTATAAGCGCTCATTAAATACTTGAAACAACTAGTTTTATTACAGCTTATAAATTTATAAATGGTAAATGAGTTTAATGTGCGAGAATTCGAACGTATCGATAATTTGCAATAAAATATGCAGAGAAGCATGCGAAATTATTGAGTAGAGATATGGGTAATAGTTATGTGATTGAAGAAAGCAAAAAATGTATTTATAAAAATAACAAGGAAATATTATAAAAAACTGAATATAAAAGTATAGTGGTAAGAAAAAAATTAGAAAATATTTTCTTAAATTTTTTTTATTAATTTTTAGAAAAAAAATTTTGGCAGAAAAATCAACAATTTTAGAAAAAAAAATCTATAAATTAAAAAAATAATTATTGCGAAACGAAAAAAAAATATTTAAAAAAAAATGTAAAAACTTTTATAAAAAATTAAAAATATAAAAAAAAAAAATTTATAAAAAATTAAAAATTCTTGGAAATTTTCAAAAATAATTTAAAGAATTAATTAGAAATTAAAAAATGTTAATTCAAAAAAGTTTTAAATAATTTATTAAAAAAAATTTTAACATATCTATTTTTATTATTTTTTCTTAAATATTTTTTATAAAATTCCTTAATAAATGTATATTTTTTATTGTTTTTCTTAAATATTTTTATAATATTCCTAATTTTTTTTTATTTTAAAACCCGTTTGTTGTCACATAAAATCAAATATAATGTCTGGAAGGAGTATTTTCTGGCAATTTAATCAAATCTGGCAACACTTTTTATACTTTTCAAAGGCTTTCTACTTTCTTAGTACTCTATGAAGTGGACCAACACGCTTAAAAACGATATATTAATCATTTGTTGTAAATGCGCCTAAATGTAGGCAACAATTTTCATTTAAAAAATAAATTATTTTATTATTACAGTGTTTTCTGACAATAAATTCAAAACTGAAAACTGTCCTTAAATTTACTCACAAGTTTAATCTTTTATTAACACTCTATTAGGCGCTGAGACATGTATTATTCAATATTTGTATCATGCTCCTAAATGTAGTCAACCATTTTGGTTTATATGTAGTATTATATATAAATTGATTTTATTAGATTATATTATTCTGACCATTAAATCTGGCAAACCCTTTTTTAATATCATAAGTAATAATATCTCTTTTCTGATAAAGTTTTTATTTATTGATGCGCCTAAATGTAGGTCACATTTTAGAACTAAATAGAAAGAATCTTAGGAAAACGTGCAGTTCAATATTGATTTTATAAAAATAGACGACATTGAATAAAAATAAACCGAATATATGATTTTCTATAAGGTTATAAATATTTTACACCAACTGTCTCCCATATCTAAAAGACAAACAAATCCCCTCAACTTTTCGTTGTCTCTTCACTTCACACACATTCACTTTCCATTCTCCCGAACAATTTGTCACAAATTTTCCCAAGTGTTTTCTAGTTTATTACTTCAAACCAAAATAGATATTTTTTATTTTATTTTTATAATCCTCGTGAGTATTTTTTTCTGTGTCTCTTGCCGCTTAGCGCAAACATTTCTCATTCGTTACCCAGTCATTTGTTGTTGCTGTGCGCTTTGTTGACGTGTTAGCGCTAGCGCATAAATTGACAGCCAAGTCAAGTCAGATGTCAAAATCTCAAATGTTGCCTGCTTGTCTCAGATTGCTGACTCGCTTGTGAGTTGAGTTTTGACTTTATTTGCCACGATCGCCAACAAATTTTCCACTCTGATTTTAGTTTACGATACACGTCGCTGATAAAGTTGGCAGTTTGTACAAAGTGAATCGAGTAATCGCGATTTGTAGATACACAGGCGATTTGACGTTTAGCTGTCAACATTTAGTCGACGTTTTGTGGCGACAACAATGTGGCGTAGCAGTAAAAGGTTTAATTTTTTGGTTGTTTGTTTGTAGGAGCATTGGAAAACGGTTGCTGGGAAATATATACTATAAAAAGTAATGATGATCATACAAAATGCAGTTTTGCTATGTAATTCTGAGTAATGCAAAGTAATTATTGTTTTGAATTTTAATAAAATAAAAACAAAATGTTTTGCTCTCGAAAAATTTTAAAGTAATTAAAAAGTAATCTAAAAAAATAAAAAGTAATCTAAAGTAATTAAAAAGTAATTATGATGTAATTACAAGAATTTCAGTAAATTTATTTATAGATTATTAAATGGTGTTGTGTTAGTGCTATAAATTAAAGAAGAACACTTAAAAATGTAATAAGTAATCAAGTAATCCATAGTAATTTCAAAGTAATTAAGCCTTTAGTGTATTTAAAACTGCACAAATTCTATTCTTCAAGGAATTGAAATTTAACAATGTGCTAATAAAGTAATTAATTATAAACAAAAACTTTAATTACTACTTTTTAGCTAACTATCATACTATTAAGTAATTAGAAGTAATGCTTAGCTAGTAGTACACTTCTAAACATAATTTAGCCAACTTATTGACAGCACAGCAAACGTGCAACATTTTAAAAACTTTATAGTTTGCAATTTCAAAAAACTCCTGCAGTCCACAAAAGTAATTGGCATGTAATTACATAGTAATGCAGCTAGTCAATTCAAATAATTTGTGGTGCATTATAATTTTCGACATTATGTTGCCCTATTAAGATGTAGCATATGGATGAAAAACGTAATTTAGTGCCAATAATTATAGAGTAATTTGTAGCAACAAGGTTCGGACAGATATAGACATATTGATGGTGACCAATGAGAGACTATTGGTATTCTAAGCCGGTAATGCCTCAGTATTGGTGGGAAATATAGTATTGATAGCTATATATATTTGTGGGTGTGTTTGGTTGCACGAATGCGTCAGCCTACAAAATGCTAGCTAATTGCAATTTTATGTTAACAAGTCACAAAATGTGCAACTCGGCTGCAATGCAATGAAAAATTTTATCTGTTATCTTTCATCGCTGACACTCATATTTCATATGGAAAATATGAAAAATTACAACAACAACATCTCAGCGCGCTGTGAATGCAAATGTTGCCGCCGTTGTTGTTGTAGCTATTGTCGTAGGAGTGGCACATGCGCCAGCACGCTATTGTGGGCTTTTATGACTTTTTTGTTGTTGCCGACAAAGCACACTGTCGACAGCGTGTGTTTAGAGTTTGTATTGTACACGCCATGCCGCATGGCCAATTGATTATTGTTGAATGAATGTTGCCACCAAAGCGGCAATGGCGTACTTGTCTTCCTAGTACCACCGCCGTCGCTCTATAGACTAACTTCGACTTAGATTGCGCCAGCAGGTGTACAGTGGGGACTAGTCAGCGCGCTCGAGCAGAGGTTAAAGCGCCAATGTGGCATTGTTGCGGTGGCAAGAAAATGAAAATTAAAAAAAGTTATGTTGCAAGCAATGAAAAGCGCATTGCGTCGTCCAATGCAGCACAAATTGAGTATCGCCGATGCCGTGCGCCGATAGCTAGCTGCTTATGAGGCAGCAACACTGTTATTATTGCCATTATTTGTTTATTAGTATGATTGTATGTTGTTGTAGCGTATTGTTCTACTGAATAAGAGTAACGAATTTTGTTTTTTTTTTTTTATTTTGGTGATTTTTTCCAATCCCACTCATTTGCTTACTTGCCACAGCTGCATTTCATAAATTGTATTGCCGCGCGCATTGTTCGTTCGCATGTCCGCTCATTGGAGGAAATGAATTAATTTTAAACGGCAATTTGACACAATTTCATTATGCAACAGCGTGCCGCGCCGCTTGCCACAAATAGTACTGAAAGCCGAATTTCAGCATATTTTTGCACACGCTTGTTTTCCAGCCATGTTCAGTTATGAATATATACAGTGATTAATTGTGTTTTTCACGTTGTAGCAGTGTGGCAACAAGTTGCGCAACATAACGGACATGCGGACTATTGCGTAGCAACTGGGAAGGTGTATGTGTGTGGCAATGTTGCATGATTAAGAAAAATGATGTTAAGCATAATAGTTGGCGAATGGCAAGCAAGCAGCTGGTGGCAGGCATTTTTTTCGGTGAATGAGAATAAATATTTTATTGAAACTGAGAACAGTTTTTTGTAGCCAAAAATCGGTACAAAATATTGAATTACACTAGCAACAAAGGAGCAGGTGACCTCCACAAGTGAATTATAAAACATTTGAAAGAATTACGAAGTAATCGAAAGTAATTATTAAGTAATCTAAAGTAATTATTAAGTAATCAAAAGTAATTATTAAGTAATCAAAGTAATTAACTTGTAATCAGCAGTATTTATAAAATAATTCACCTATTCAAAAGTAATTACTTAGTAATCAAAAGTAATTGTTCAGTAATCGAAAGTAATTAACCAGTAATTTGCAGAAATTATAAGAGAATTCAGCCAATTTCTTTACAGACTATTAAACTCTGTTGTGATAATATTAAAATAGTATATTATTAAAATAAAATTGCGAAAATATTTTTTTATTATACATTTTTTGATGAAATCTCTAACTCAACTCAATCAAACCCCAAACAACCCTTATATTTAGTATTGACCCAAAAGTCAGTTCAACCCAACGCATCAAAAAGCATTTAACAACACTTTGAGCCGTTGTAAGCGGTGCCATAGGCCCACACTCATACAGTGAGGCACAAACGTGAGTCACCCACACATGTGCCTCTATTTTTTGCCTCAACAACAACTAAGCACTCCCGGCAGCAAACAAAGCATGGACTAAGCGCCTAATAGTATGTTAGATGACGCCAGCGCAAAAAATACTTCACAACAACAACAAAAACAATAAAAAACACATTGCTTCATCAAATGTGGCAAATAAAAGTGAAGCCAGGAAAAAATATGAATGTTTAGAGGAGTTGTTGCTGTTGCTGTAGTTGTAGTTGTAATTGGCTCGCGCCGCTAGACAACTAACAAGGCAAATCGCATCAAATTTCAACCGAGCATACGATAAATGCCTCAAATTGAGTTACACTTTGCACTTGCACTGGACCAGAAGGCACACACATACTCGTATGAGCGCTGGAATATGGGTAAAGAGAGAGAAATTGCTGTAAAAATAACTACAAACTGTGCAGCACTAGATTTGTGGCAAGTGAAGCAGTGTGGCAAGTTAGCAAAAACTACACCAAAGTGAATTGACTCGAACGGGTGGTGGCGAAGAAAAAATATGAGGAAAATCTAAAAAGCCAATGATTTGAAGTGAAAAAGCCGCATGGCTACAAAAACAAAAACAACAAATACAGAGAGAAAAGGTTAGGGAAAATAGTTAAAAAGTAGAATTTTTTCAAAACTACCAACTAGTTAACGTGCCACAGGGCTGTATGTGGTGAGGGCTATGCGGGATATTGGCTAACTTGCAACTGGTATCAAAGCGGCAATGTGGCAAGCGGCAGGCAATAAGTGTCACCAAAAGGCAGTCATATGCATATGTATGGACAAGCAAATGAATCTTGACACCACAGTGTTGCACGTTTGTATCCATATGCCGTTATGTGGCGCATGTTGCCTCTTCATTTGACTTTTTACCGTTGCTTTCAATTTATTGCTAATTTTTTTGTGGCATGTTGACCAAAATACTGACAAGTCATATGTTGTTGTTGTTGTTGCAACTTAGTGTAGTGCAGGTCTGGCTGCATGTATTTATTTAGTTTTCTTTCACTTTTGCTAATGTTTACCGTTTTTTCGCACATACCAACTCGGTCGGTTGGCCGTCATCTGAAGGGTTTCGGTTGCCTGACAACGTCAACACTTGCCAATTTCCTACGGCGTATTTATGTCTCAAACCCTCTCGTGTACAGTTTTTTCCGCCGTATGTGCTCACCATGCCACACGCTGCAGCAAGCTGTATCATCAATTTACATTAAAACGTTTGCTTACTTAACAGTCTGAGTTGATTACGAACGGCAACTGGAATTTATTTCGATTTTTTTGTTTTTGTTGGATTTTCATTTTTTTCGTTTAGTTGTTGTTGTTTTCTTTATTTTTTTAGCGACTTGAGGAAGTATTGATGAGTTATTTGTGTTTACATGTGTAAAGTAGACATGTTGTGTTGACATACAAGCATACTGTGGCACATATCAATACATAGAAATGCTTAGAAATACATATACATTCATACATACACACCTACAATCACAGTACTATGTAAAGAATATGCAACTCTCCTACACTGCAAAGTCATATTTACTCAAGCTCTTTGCAACTTCATTGACTTGCCGCTTTGTTTTTAATCTTTGCTCTTGTTGATCGCACTTTTTTCTTACTTCTTTTCTATTGCTCACTATGATTTCATTTTTAATTCCTTTGCTCTTCCTCTACTTCCTCTGTGTCTTTTTCATCTCGGTTTCGCTCTATAAACTGTTGTTGAGCTTCTTGTTAATGTTGTTGTTGTTTTTATAGTTAACATGTTGTTGCGGCATGTTGCAATCAATACTCTTGTCTATTTGCCATAATCAATTTAGACGTTTAGGTGTCGTTCACTATTATTATTTTTCTTTTTGCTGCCACTAGTGAAATGTTACTCATACGCCTGGGTGACTCTTGCTGTTGGTATTGACATAGTCACTTATTTTTCCATTTGTAGCGTACTTTTGCTTTGAAGCGTTTTAATATAATTTTTTAGTGAGTTTTTTAAGTAAAAATTAGTAACAATACAGAGGCTGAGAACAACTTTCCGAGATGTGAGTGGAGAGGACTTCGGTAGCTCTCACTGGAAACACTACATGAGTATTTAACTGGAATAAATTCTTTATTTTATCACATCTTAGGGACTAATATTGCACTAATAACTTTCAAAATTGTTTCATGACTGTTTTTGTCCACTACGACAAGAATGAAATAGTTTTATTTGTGACTGAGGGGTCTACAGTAAGGACTTTATTGAGCTATCTTTGGATATAATAAGCTGAGATGTCATAAATTAGTAAGTGAACAAAGGCGGGTATTTATTTGAGCCAAATATGATACTCTTTATAAGTCAATAACCAGAAGTATCAAATGTCTGTCTTAATAGGAACACATAGAACATGGATCTGTACGAAAAACAAAAAAAGGGAAATGGTTCGTTTTTCACTGAATACGATAAATTCGAATTTAAAAATAATAAATTAATAAATTTACATATTGTTCATGAAATTCGTTTAACTTTTTTGTTGCCAAAAAATATTTTAAATAGTAATTTAAATTAAATATATTAATATTTAAAAATAAGATAATATATATCAAAAAAAATAATATAATTAATTGTATGCAAATTGGCTTCATAAGCTACCTTCCACTCAGCTTTTTTTTCTCCTACAAACCTACCTACTTCCTAAGCATTGACGTCAAGCAAGCGCCACAAAAACCCACACACAAGACATCCACGACATCCTAACGTACTTCAATGTAGCTACCCTAGCAACATATAATATCGAATTATTTGCAGCGCAACACAAGCCTAAGTGCTAAATACTCCAAAACTGTCTAACCGGGCTGTCAAAAGCCCACATGCGGCAGCCATTGATTTGCATATCATCAGCTGGCATCATTTCAATAGACAATTTTTAATTTTCTCATTTATGCCACTAATTCGCATATTTATAATATATGTATATATGTAAATATGTAAGTTGGTGTGTGTGTGTTACATACAAAAAATGCCGCTAATGTAGACACTCAACAATTTATGACAGCATTTAAAATTCTATTACAGACTTGCATATAAGCGCTTATAGAGTATGTAGATAGATAGCTGCGGGCAACAAACAACAAGAAAGGCAAGAGTGGCAAGGCAATTACCACGCACACACAGCATAAGCAGAAGAAGAGGAAGAAGAAGGAAGGAAGGCAAACGCGCAGCTAAACGCATAATAATTGAACAATTTACCAGTTTGCAATGTCAACAGCAGCGGCGGCAAGAAAAATTGTATATGACATTACAAAAACAACACTAGACAAAACAGTGTGAGTTTCTAATAACAACAATAACAATAAATAACTTCATCATTCATAGACGCAATGCAACAGCAGCAGCAGCCTAATGACATTGAGCCACCGCACTGACAACAATAACAAAAACAACACCAGCAATAGCATTAAATTATGAAACATTGCAACGCATGCGGCAACATTTTGCCGCTTAATTTAATTGGCGGAATTCGCCATTGACAAGCGACGTTCGCATGATTTATGCACTCGTGCACTAGCGCATAGTATAACTGTTACTGCCGATGCTTGCTGTTGTTGTTGTTGCTGCTATTTACTTTTGCTGTAGTGTATGCCAGCTACTGTACGTCTCTTGTTGACCTTGTCAACATCTTGCCGCAACATGCGAAATGATTTGCGCTCGACTTGGCGCGTCACAC
Source organism: Zeugodacus cucurbitae (assembly GCF_028554725.1). Lineage (NCBI taxonomy): Eukaryota > Metazoa > Arthropoda > Insecta > Diptera > Tephritidae > Zeugodacus > Zeugodacus cucurbitae. The sequence continues at coordinate 61,024,472 of NC_071670.1, forward strand.
ACACACACATTCGAACTCATGCGCTGATGACTTGCTGCTGCAATTTAATGCCGTTGTTTGCTACCGCTGTTGTTGTTTCGATTGTTGTTGTTGGTGCGTACACGTTAAGTTGACAATTGACTGACAAATATGAAAATTACTCCACTCAAAATAGCTAACTGCGTACTTAGCCGAGTTGACGTGTCAATAAGTGAGCGCAAAATGTGCGCTGCGGTGTGGAGCGCTGCATTGGCAATGTGGCGCGGCGCTCCTAAGCATGGCAATGGCAATGCAATGCAACAAATTGAAAAGGGCGAGCGCATGCATGGCGATTTCATGTGTGTGATGTTGTAGAAATCTATAAAAGTATGCACTTTAAGTGTTTTAGAATTGCCGCTTAATTGAAAAGAATAAATGCTAAGTGATATTGATATGAAAATGATTGCGTAATCGGTGTGATTTCTTTTTCATACTAATGAGAAATGGCACGAAGTGAGTTGGAATGCAGGTGATTTAAAATAAGTATATGGAATTAGAAAAATATGAAAATATAAAAATAAATAATAAATAATTCTATAATCCATTTAATGACTCTGAAAACCTTAAGTAACCTACTCTACTAAAGAAAAATGATAATTTATTAAAAAATATATCTTCAGTAATTCTAAATAAACTTGATTTTATCGCAATTTTGCTATTTTTAATTAAAAAAATTTTGGTCGATCTGGTATCCCTACTCAAAAATTTTTCAAAATTTTTCAAAATCTAAGTAGCCATTAAATATTACCAACATACAAATATTTTCATATTTTTTACGCCAAACTACCATGAAATCGTTGTTATAGGTGGCAACCCTATAATTTTTTTAAGAAAAAGTAAGAAAACACCGTTTGCCGCTCATAAGCTAGTGGCATGATTAATATTTAAATATCAATGCGTTTTAAGTCAACCCAAACCAGTTCAAAAGAATTCATTCCATAATTTTCACGCTTAACTTATGTATACATATATGTACTGTGGCAACTCTACTCTAAAACTAGCGCAATTCATATAATTCTTATTTTATGGCTGATTACATAAAACGTAAAATTTATGTAAGTAAAATATTGTTAAAATATTTATTTAGGTGGCAACCCTAATTAATATTTGATTGACATTATATAAAAAATTCAATAATGTATTTTTTTATTTTCTCAGCACTGAGTGGTGTTGGTTCTTATACCGCTATGAATATTTTTCATCCTAAGTAGGTACTAAAACCTTTAAGAAATATATTTGCTAATATTGAATAAAAATATGGTTCTGAAAGAGACTGCATAAGAATTCCATCATATACATTCCGTTAAAAAAAAAATTAGTAAAAACATGTATGCTTTTATCACTGTTGTTGTAATTTCTGTTTATTAAGAAAATATTTTTTTGTATTTTATTTTTAAAAAAGGTGGCAACCCTGTGTAAAAATATTTTTACTATTAGTTTTACCTTTATTATTATACCTCATAACCTTATGCCTTGTTGTAATTTGTGTTTATCATGAAACGTTTTTTTTTGCTTTTTTATTTAAATAAGATGGCAACCCTATGTAAATTTGTTTACTATACTTAGCATTTTTCACATTTTTTTATTCAATACTATATTTTTAGTTGGTTTAAAGCCTTTTATACGTTTACCTCTTATTTTCAGATTTATGGCAACCCTAATTTAATAAATTTTATCGAATAATTGTTTTGATACAAATTAAACACATTTCGCCGCCAAAAATGAGGCCGATGAAAACTAATAATAATTCGAATAGTCATATAAAACAATCATTGGGGACTATTGCCAAAATACTGATCTCTTAAACACTGTTATCTGGAACCATTGCTGGAACAAAATTTTCTTAAACATTTTCTGACTTTATCATCTCAAGTCAGAGCGCATTATATCAGGCTTACATCCACATATGCATACATATATACAAAATCAAGTAATTCGTACTCACCTTATGGGCTTTGATGAGGGCGCCCTCTGAACAAGCTAATGTGACGTCCACCAGACTCTCGTCCTGTAATAATTGACTAAACACCCCTAACAGGTTGGATTGATGATTGTTCCACCTCAAGCAGTAGTGCTCACTGCCCATGTCGGTGACAGCTTACGCTGCTGTAATTACAAAAAGCACAAAAAAGACAAATAAAATGTTAATATAAATATATATGAAAAAAAAAACAACAACAACAACAAGAGCAACATTAAAATAAAAGAAACATTTATCAAGAATTTAATCGTAATGTAAATAAGATTACATGAATGAAGACAAAGGAATTTAGTTATGCAAATTGCTGCAAGCAAACAGGCACACACGCACACATGCCACATACCAGATGTGTTGTTGCAGCAACCTTAATCACCCGATGCAACAAGTGCGCTTTGCCCTACCTTACTTGCAGGCAACCGCTTGTAATTTAGCAATTTCCGCGCTATGCGGAAACTCAACGTAAGAGCGGCACTTGTCAGCGTTGTTGTTGTAAAAAATAAAAAAGTATTTTTTGTTGTTGTTACAGCTAGAATGCAATGCGTACTTAAATGTTGCAAGTATGTCTGAATGACTGCTTGCACGGCCGCCTGTGGTTCGAATCGACGGGTGAAAATTATTGGCGCGCATGCGTGTTTACAAGAGAGCGCGAGCCAACACCCAAACACACATTTCTTTATGCACATAAATATTTATATGTAAACACTAGAGTTTGCGCATGCGCTTTTGTGTTGCAATTGCGCGTGAGCGTATAGTCGCATGCGTGCGTGCGTGAGTCGTGGCAAGCGGGAGATAGACTGCAGCATATTTGCACAAAACACGTGATTAATCATACTTATGGAGATGCGGATATGCATGGGAGGCTTAAGCGCTTAGAAGCTCGTATCTAGTACATTAAAGCACATGCGCATGCGCATATAACCAAGTGTGTTGCATGAATGCGTGCACTGCGTGTTAATTAAACAAAATAGAAGGCAGGCAAATGTACGCTGTTCACAGTTGTGCTGTTGTTAAGTTAATGGTCTGTGGTGGAGGAAGTGCAAACGGTTTATATATTTATATACGCGATAATTTGCGGCATAAACAACGGAAGTTTTCTTTGTTAGAAATGTGGAGAATGAGTTAAGAACTCTATTAATATTGAGCATAAAGTTTAACTGGCGTAAAAAATGTAAAAAAATATTTATAAAGTTATTTTATGGATTGAAGATAATCTTCGCTGAATGCAAGCGATTCTTTTAAAATTAATTTTTTGCAAGAAAAAATTTTACAAAAACATAATTTAATACTAAAATCGATTTTAGGCATTCATACAGATAAGGAATTATTAAAAATAGCTTATAATTCATTTAGAGTACTCATTTAAGCTTAAAAATACTCGATACATCTTCTAAGTACTCGATTAATTTGAAGTAATCGGTTTTTCATGATCTTCAAATTTAACAGTGTGACCACTGAGCTTTAGTAAATTATATTTTCAATGAAATAAATCGCTGTGAAAGCAATAAAGTCGTAATTGTTGAAATAATTAATAATTAATGTTAAGTCGATAACGATTTTGAGTACATCTAGTATATGAGTATGAGTATATCCAAAAAAGTTACTCAAAACCGTTACAAGGTACTCAAAAAAGTCTCGAACGGGGAGAGCATTCTAATCAATCTCAATTAAACAAAAATACTTACTTCTTTGAGAAGCAACATTACTATTTCTATAAGATAAAAATCAAGTAATCGATAACTTTTAAATATCGATGTTTCTTTTCTGTTATAATATCTAAAATCTACGAATGATATGTATGTATCACGGATCATCATCGAGGCCTTAAAAATGCCAGTACTGCAGGCAGAATAATCAACTAGGTATCTGATTAATGATTTTAAACAAAATAGAAAAAAATTTAGTACTTAGTATCCGGTAACCGTTTTGGTACCGACTAAAGATTATATAAAAGTATCCAGTATTTCTTTAACAGTCGCTGAAATGATATTAAATACGCAGAAAATCAATATATTTTATTTATTTTTTTAATTTTTAGTTATTCAGCTACGATTCCAAGTATTCGGTACAAAAATAATTAATAATAGTGATTCAAAAATAATAAATAAATTCAGTACTGATATTAAGTTCGCAACATTTATTTTTGATATTTAGCATCGATTGAAATTACTGTGAATTTATAAAACTTTATGGAAGACTTAATTTTGTAAAAGTACTCAGTAACCACATACCACTTTCAATATCGATAAAATTATTGGTATCGAATTATATCATTCGTTCGAAGTATTTAATTTAGAGTTGTACATTTTGAGAAGTTTATTTTTCCCTTTTTGTAGCAAAGGAATAGTAACAGCAGAAATCGATAAATATAGAAAGTAATCGTCATCCAAGGATTTTGATAGTTGTCTGAGTAATTACTTAGCCACACAAAAAAAAATTGTCATGACCTAACGATGTGTACTAGATGTTTTTGGGGCGCCGATATTGGATTAGTTTTTAGCGACCCCGGAAACCACTGAGTTTCGTGCGATTCCAATGAAATTTTCAAAATAGCGGCGGCCATATTGGATCCGCCATTTTAAATATTGAAAAATCGACACAGAATTCGTTTTTAGCGACTACGAAAACCCCGAATAGCGACTTTCAAGCAAATCCGATGAGTTTTAAAAATCGCTGTCCACCATATTGGTTTTCGGATTTTACTTAAATGTTCACAGTAATCGATAATTACATACCTTGTATCGATATAACTTATCGATTTTTGTTATTCTGGTACTCAGTATTGACTAAGTTTCGAGTCGAAGTATATAAATTAGATCATTTGAAATGCAAATACACCACATATGATCGTTATCGATAGAGGCTCGCTTTTACAATCAAATTCATTTAATTAAAAGGATCAGAAGAGATATATGTATATCTGTGTATATATTAATTTCTTTGAACTATGTGACAAATTTCGATTATAATTTGTTGAAAAAATTACCTCTCAATTACCCCCCAAACTCTAAATAACCTCGTACTAACAACAAAATCGACTGAATATACATATGTTGTAAGAGTGTATAGTAGATACTAACTTATCTAAACGCACACGATCGCAAAAGCGACTGCAACTGGCAAGCGTGAAATTGGTTTGCATTGGTTAAACAAAAAGGGGCAAAGCATTAAATGAAACCAAGAACAAATGAGAAAAAATAGAAACAAGTATGAAAAAACAAAGTAAGAAAACAACCGACATTTAATTACTTCGCCCACAAATTAAAGCGCAATTCATCACTAATGCAATGCAATGCATGGGCAAATGCCAACGTGTACCAACACGCATACTACAGCCTTTGATTGAGCTGATATCCGTGAATGCGCACGCATGCGCATTAACCGACCGACACACCGTTCGATCGACTGACGCATTGCAACTTGCCTACGACCACCTTCGGCTACAACTTGTCGGCTTGGTAATTAAACATGTACGTTGCATGTGGTAACAAATGTTACAACAACAACAACAGCAATTACAAAAACAATTAAATTGCAAGTGTTTTCTAATGAACGATGATAAGTTAGTGATATGTATGATAATAATAATAATAACGAAGTAGGAAAATTGTAATTATGCTAGGTTTGCATTGTTCTTTATATGTTTTAATTCACTTTTTATTTTCTTAGATAATTATAGTTAGATTCATTATAATTATACTTGACGGAACACTAATAAGTTCGTTTGCACTTCATTTTTATTTTCATATAGTTTGAAATATTGGATGCCTACTTGGAGGTATAGAATATTCTAGAATGACAGCTGTCAAAGTAGCTGTCAAAGTAGTTGTCAAAGTAGCTGTCAAAAGCCCACAACATATGCCCAAAATTCTTTTCATCCACTTTATTTAAAATATATCCAATTTTTTGGGGTCAATTGCAGAGTTCTTAAGATTTCAGGTTGCCTTTACAACACAGCTGTCAAACTAAGCTTACAGCTGTCAAACTAAGTAAGGAGCTCTTGACTCTATATTGAGTACCCGAAATGTATAGGAATTCTTTTTAGGTCATTTATGGGACTATGACCACTAAAAAAACACAATTTTTTACCTTGAAGACCTTCTTCTTCCTTCCTTCTTTCCTTCCTTCCAAACTATAAATATTGCGTTTTTAGAGCAAAAGTTCAAAAATCCCCTCCCTCTAACTTCTTCTCAAAAGTTGCATAGTTCCCTGATAACTAATAAGCATCTGCCTAAAAATTCTCTCGCACTACAGTATTGTCCCCTCTAATTTACACTACGTACGTGGACAGTTATCTCGTAAGAACATAAAAAGACATTCCAAGACGTCTGAGATCTCCTAACATCCGAAGCATGCCGCCGTTCACCTCACGTACTGCGCCGCAGTGTGTCTGGTTTGCATACAAAAGCGCTGCTGACAAGCATTACTGGTTGCAATTTGCGCGCACTAACTTGCAACTGCCGCATGCCACACGCACACACAAACACTTACATTTAGATATAAGCGCAGCTTAGAGGCCACCATCAACTTGCCAACAGCGCGCTCGCCAATACACTTGTGGCGCAGCAAATGCGTCGCGGCGCGTTTTGCTCATTTTTCCGTGTCTGCTTTCAACTTTTGACCTCGCACCTCTTTGACCGATTTTAATTTGTTGGTTGTACGTTTAATTGACGATGATTTTTTTCTTCTACTTTTTTGCTTGCTTGCGGCAAACGCAACTACCGGTTAATGCCATTGTTGGCTGCTTCACCGATTGTAGTATGTAGAAATCATTGTTGTTGTGGCGAGTTTGTTGCATTAATTGCTTGATTATTAAAATTTGCGTAATAAAAAGGTGCGTTTGCGCTTGCCGCGCCACCAGCGTCGAGAAAATACAATTATTGCCACAGCAATTGTTGTTGTTGTTGTTGCTATTGTTATTTCTGAAATGACAATTGCACACGCTAAACCACAGCTAGGCCTACAGCGCTCCAGCTAAACAGTTGCCGGCAGTAATTCCATTTGCATTCAATTAACTGTGGCAAGGCAAAGCGCGCCGCGCGGTATGCGCGCGCATATAACAGCCGCCCAGCGCTATCTGCTATGCCAACCGCGCGCACTCACAGACACAGCCAGCGAATGTGCAGCGCCAATCGCAATTGAGTAATTATTATTGCTGTTGACATACTTTGTTGGACACATGCAACGCAACATTGTCAACAGCAATTTGCATGCGCGCGCTCCGCATCGAGCGAGCGCTGTGACGTCGCTGTGACGCGGTAAGGCAGCGCCAAACGCCACCAATCAAATGTGAACGCACTTTTTTGCGACGCCGAGTGCGGCATTTAGCGGCGCGCTGCTCCAGCCACCATCAATTGGCAATTAATCAAACGCTTGTCGGCTGCACTTGTTAGTGACGCAGCGGCGTCGTTGTCCGCGTCGGCGCTGCCGGCAAGTGATCGCGCCGGTGATTATAGTAATTTAGGCATTAATCTCTCACATTTAGTTGCATTCATTTTGCCCAATTTACCAATTAACGCATTCGCGGTGTGCCCGGGGCGATGGCGTTTGATAGAGGCCTGAGAAAATTGCCTAGGTTGCACGCATTATTTCACACATGCCGCATGTGGTCCGGAATTTTTTGTTTTTTTTTTTGTGCAAGCAATTTTGCGCTGGGAAATATTTATAAATAAGCTGTGTATTTATTTCAATCAAATTGTTATTAATTCATAAATAACTTGTTGAAGAAATATTTGTAATGGCTTTGAGTACACTGCGCAACAAATGAAGGGTACCGTAGTTCAATAAAAAAGTAATAATAAATGTATAAATATCAGAAGCGCTATTATGGTCCTAAGGAGTGATCTCAAAGATCTAGAAACTATCAACTAGTCTTTATATATACATATGATCATAGAAAACAAGCTCCGTAGAAAGTAAGCTCCAAGAAGTTGTCGGCTGGTTAAGCTAACATTAATGTCATCTTAACAAAAGGTGCTCATGACAACTTTTCTTTTTCCATGCTAATACAACCGGAAGTCATGAGATCTCAAACTGTACTGACTATTTTGAAGGAGACCTCAAATCACTCCTGTGTTGCTTTTATGTCATTTCATAGCGATCTGAAGAAAGAAACATCATTTCAGTGCTCCAAATTTAACTTTCGAAGTATGATTCGACATTTTAATAGATTTTAGATATTCTATTTTCAGGCCTCATATCTTTTGGTAGGTCCTCAGAGAGAGAGAGATGTAGTAGAAAAACACAATCAGTATAAAATATCTAAAATTGTCCGATAATTAATCGATATTACCCGCTAGGAAGGCAATAATACTTTATTCCAGAAGAACTTCAGCTTCACTACCACAACAGACAACCGAATTCCAGTATTAACCATTCTATGATCTGTTCTTCATAAGAAAGTTTTTCATCATCCTAAGATGGAAAACTGCTTCGAAATTTTTCGAAATTCGAACATCGAATTTATGCCACTTTCAACTCACCACTATACTTCAGCACCATGCTGCTGACGCTCAGCGTATTTCCCATAACCAAGGCATATAATTTTCAACATTTTTTCTATCAAAATGCAATGTGAAGACAGGTGAAAAATTAAGCTCAACCAGCCAACAGTGCATAATTACCGGTGAAATATGAGTTCCATGTAAATCAATTATACAATTTCTGTTGCGTGTAAGATGCAGTTAATTGCGGGTTGTGGCTGTAATTTTACATGCCTATGTATACAAATGCCTGGGGCTCCGATATTTTATAAAGAAAAAATAATAATTTTATTAAAATAAAATGCGCTCTGCGTCGGCTTTTGTTAGCGTTTTGTGCGAAAATGTTTAGGAAATTGAAACCTGTCACTAAACTTGTCATAAACATGTCAAAAGAAATCGGCGAAACGCAAAATTTTCGCCGACAAATCGCGGAGCAGGAATTAAGTGATTGGCGAAAAAATTGTTGAAATGTATACCACTTAGTAAATGTGATGGAAATTTGGGTGGAAAATCAATAGCTGGTGGATTAGACTCTCACATAAATCACAGCTGATGGCAATAATTCGTGGTTAATTGGATTATTTTATATCAAAGTGGATTAAAAATTATTAGAAAGAGTAAGATTTATTAGCTGACTGCCAGTTACAGATGGAATAATCGCTTCAAAAGCTTCACTTAGAGGGGAGATATTAATATCTTAATGGATTATCTAATATGATGAGGTCTATTACACCACTGCATTTCAAACATGATATCTCTAAAACAGTATGTATTCGCTTCATAAAAAACGCTAGTAAAGATATGTTTGTTTACATGTATAGTACAATTGTACATTCCATAAGCGATTAGCGTACGCATAATAATTTACAAATACACGCACAAATAATAAAAATAGCATTTAACAGCTTATTGTGGCAGCCACAACGCATTACTGTGGCATTTAGTATTGTTAGTGGCATGCAACATAGCTAGCTCTGAAGCCAATGTGCTTGCAAGAGAGGCTAGTGAAAGGCAGTAAACTCAGGCCGACACGCAGTGCAGCTGGGGCGCATAAAGCTGTAGCTTGTGTTGTTTTTGTTTTTCGCCTGATATCATCAAGCGTTATGTTGCAAGCATGGTAATTCTTTAAAAACAGGCGTGGGATACTAATTTTCGTTAATTAACGCATGCGTGAGTGCGTTTTTGTTTTCTGTAGTGTTGCATATTATTTTTTTTTATGGAAAACTGCACATCTAAGCAAAGAAGTAAGAATATGTATGTATTAAATGCTTAGAGAAGAACTGAATGAGATAGGGAGGAATATAATGGGAGCACTTAAAAATTTTATAATTTTATGAATTTTTACTTTATCATTATTTTTCTAATAAAGAATTTTTTAGATTATTTTTATTCTAATTTACCTTTGAAGAAATGATGATCGTAGTAAACACGCAGTTTGAAGGGTTCAATACTTATAAAATTACAGCGTTGTGTAATAACACTGCTGGTATTTGGAACTCACCTGGAAAGAAAAGATTAAGAAAATAGTAAAAAAAATTTGTTTGAAATGAATTATGAAAAATTAATATAATTTTTTTGTACTTTATTTATTAGATTTTTAAAAATATTTTTTATTAAACTCTTATAAATTATTATAAAACCAACTTTAAAAAATTTTAAAATAAACTATAAATTGGCAACCCTAGCCACAAAAATTGCTATAACTAAGTGCACTCAACAACACTAAGTGTACGCCACAATATCATGCATATTTCATATAAGTGACTTTAAAATATTTTATAAGACAGGTGGCAACACTATAAATCAGAATTTGCTTTAAAGGATCTTCTCTGCATATAATACATATTTAATGAGAATACATAAAGGTGCCTTTCAAGACTTTTTTTTTATTTTAAGAGAGGTGGCAACGCTATCAATCAGTGACTTTAAAATATTTTATAAGACAGGTGGCAACACTATAAATCAGAATTTGCTTTAAAGGATCTTCTCTGCATATAATACATATTTAATGAGAATACATAAAGGTGCCTTTCAAGACTTTTTTTTTATTTTAAGAGAGGTGGCAACGCTATCAATCACCATTTGCCTCAAAAATACTGAATACCTATATTTTAATGTTAAATTTGATGAAGATTCATAAATTTGACTTTTCAATTTTTTTTATTTACAATTTTAAGATAGATGGCAACACTATGAGTCAGAGTTTGGTTTAAATACATTGAAATACAAATAAATACTACCACTATTTCAATATTATATTGAAGAAAGATAATGCCGGATTAATACTTTTTAATTGGCAACTCTATTTTTCCTAATAATAAATTAATTTTATTTTAAGTTAATAAATTAATTTTTTGTATGGCAACTCCCTTTAGTATTATACATATATAGTTGATATAAAATATTTTTTATTTGTTCTCATTTGCTTTAAATGACTTTGCTATGTGTAATTCAAAAATTAAAAAAATAAAAATAAATGGCAACACTATATGCCAGAGTTTGGTTAAATACATTGAAATATAAATAAATACTATGAATACTATGAATACCACTATTTCAATATTATATTGAAGAAAGATAATGCCGGATTTATACTTTTTTAATTGGCAACTCTATTTTTTCTGGAATTAAAAAATTTTCCCGGCATGGTGGCAATCTCTTAAAATTTTATGAACTTCGAATGAATTCAAATTTTCTTATTCTTGATAACAGTACTTAAATATCATACATATATATGAATTTTTATAAATTTTAAAATATTGGGTGGCAACTCCATTCGACCAAAGTGATTTTAAATATTTCAACGCTTCAGAATCTCTAATATTATTATATGTTATAATTAATTTATAAAGGAATTTTCGTTTAATTTTATTATTGATACTATCAGCGAAATAGTTGGCAACTCGCTAAGAATACTATTTTGAAGAACATTGATATATTACCTTAATTTTGCCAAAAATTTTTAATATTTGACAAAATATATATGAAAAAAAACTGCAAAATTTTCAAATAGGTGGCAACACTTTTTGAAATTTTTTTTCTACAAAGTTTATAATGGTATTTTTATTTTTTTTTATTATCAATAAATCGATAATAGAAAACTACGTTAACATGCCACATATGCCCCAAAATGGTAGATATTCAAAAATTATTATTTTTCCCCTCCCAATTACTATTCAATTACCAACCTCACATTTATTTTTATTGTTGTTTTCTCCTTTTTCTGCTGCACACATGCGCTCGCATGCAAATACAATTAGATTTTTGCATTCGGTGTGAATTTCGGTGCTAAAAAGTGTTGCCTTCGGGATTCTTTTTTTTTTGTTTTTGCTTCGCACGCTTTGTAATTCAATTTACAATTGCTTTTCAATTGCTGTGCCGCTAAACGTTATTGTTATTGTCGTTGTTGCTTGTTGCGTGCAGTAAATTGCTGCAGCAACAACAACAACAGCAAGAATGGCGAGAGTAAAATTGCCAAATAGTTAGCAGTTAAGTTGTAAGTAGCAAGCGCGGCAATTTCATATATTTCATGTCGTTGTTGTTGTACGTTTCTGTACTATAACTGTGCAAAGCGTTCGCTTGCACACTTTTGTGGAATTGTGAAATTTTATAGCCACAATTGCCGGCAGTAAAACGCCAGAGTGCGCGCGTTCGCCACTCATGACAACAGCGCCGCCATTCGACGCCTTGTGACCTTGCAACCTGCAACGGCTTGGCGCTCACATTTCGATCGCAATCGCACGCAGTTTATCAATGGCGCAACGAATAGGCGCGATAACGCGATTACGATCGCCAAATAATCGCACGATCGCCTAACATTCGCACGGGGAATTGGGAATTGGTGCGAGTTGTGGCACAATGAGACGATTTGCCGAAACTTTTCCGCATATCGCTTTGTTTACGAAAAATAGAAAAATAAAAAAATAAGATATATTGCATATATTTGACTGGGTCTCAGTTGATTTTGTTGTTGTTGTTGTCGGTGTATTTTTGCTTTTCTTCTAACGCACAAATTGAATTTTTATTATTATCTGCATGCAACAATTGCATGTAATTTACTTTACGATCAAGCGGCACACGGAACAACAAGCGAAACTGTTAGTCTTGTATTGATAGTAAGCCGTTACGGCTGCAACGGTAACGACAGCACTTATAAGAGCAATTTCAACTGCAACTGTTTCACTTTATTGATATGTATTGAATTGTTTAAGTGATTTGGCAATGCGGTGTTACAGTGTGCCGTGACAGGTGGGATTGGGATGAAAATTTGGATTGTTTAATACTTTTTCTTAAAATTAATGTCTTATGTTCAATATAAAATATATATTTTTTTGTGCTCTATATATCATAAATTATATGCCCAGACAAAATATAAAAATAAAATTAATAAATTAATCTTTTGGATGGCAACCCTCTTTAGTATTATACATATATATTTAACATAAAATATTTTTTATTTGTTCTTATTTACTTTAACTGACTTTGCTATATGTAATTGAAAAATTAAAAATAAAAATCGGGTGGCAACCCTCTTCAGCGATATTTAATTTATTAAAAAAAATGCAGTTTTATGTTCTTCGAATAATAAATCATACATGAATATCACAAATATATGCTTTCAAAATTAATTAATTTTTTGTAAGGTGGCAACTCTTCAGTCGCAAATTTTACTGGAGACAGATATCGGAATTTTTCATTTTATACAAATATATAATTTAAAATTTAATTAAAAGTTAAATATTTAATTAGGTGGCAACTCTGGTGAAATAAGCTTATAAAATATAAAACTAGGATTCCGAAAGCTTTTTTAAAAAACATTCTCTCGAAAACTATTTGGATTATGTTCTCTCTTTCCAAGCCTTAAATTGAAAAGAGAGCAAGTCATGTTAAAGCCGTCTTTCGGAAGGTTTCTTTCTATAGCCTTGAAACTAATTTTAGCTTATATATTTCTTCTAGGACATAGTTTTTATACCAGTATTTTTAATTTAATATAGATTTTATAATTTCACCAAATAGCGTTGCAATATGCAGTTACGTGGCAACTCTGTTCAAAAAATAAATTTTTAAATTACTAAACTGACATTTCAAAATTTTGAATAAACTTTCAATCAAGTTTTTGCGATTTTATTCGGAAATACAATGAATTTTTGTGTTTTTCATTCAACCTCATTCGTAATTCTCAACCAGTTTATAAAAAATATAAAAGCGCAAAATGAGGCTTTCATGTTAATTTTTTTCTAAAATTTTTATAACTTCAGAAATAACTATGAATTTACATTAAAACAACAAAAATGTGCCCGCATTCCACACAACTCCTCACCCACTGTGCCCGCATATTGCTTGCGCTGTCGTGTTGCAAGTGTTTTGACCTGCAAATAAATTCAAAGCAAACAACATTTGCAGCGTGTGCGCACACACAATAGCGGTAAGCTCTAAGAGAAAAATTACTCGTGAACGCATGCGCACCATGCAACATGTGGCGTTGAGCTGTGGCACCGACACACACTTACATATAAAGCTATGCGGCAGCAACACATGCTGTGCGTGCGGCGATAAATCAAAGTTTTATTTGTTTAAATAAATTTGGTAATTTACGATGGCTTCATCGTCATGCATATATATGCAATATATACATGCAACAGGTGTACATATACATATACTTGGAAGTATTTAATGCGCCTCTTCGACCTGCTGTTTGCAAGGCGGCGCGTACTAGCAGGAAGTTGTTGTGGCAGCATTAATGTGAAAGCGTGTTGCACATTTCTCAAAATGTTGGCAATAACAATAACAACAACATGAAAAACAACAACAGCAAAGATGATTTTATAAGAAAAAATATAAAAAATTAGAACTTGTGGCAAGCAGTCTAAGCATTTTATTATAAATTCGACAAAGTGGCTGTTGCGCTCAAAAATCCATTTCGCGAGTAAAGTCGGCGAGTGGCATGAAAAATGTGCACAATTTCTTAGAATGAATATATCGCGGCGAATAATATATGCGAATGCATTAAATTAATTTGCGTCACTTAGTCTGACCGCCAATTAGCTGCTGAGTTGCAAGTTGCATGCATCATCCTTGCGGTGTAACAACCAACAGCGACAACAAAAAATCACAACAATTACGACGACTGACAGCAACAAGTGGCAATCAGTAGAACAGAAATGTTTTTTCGGTTACTTATTGTTGTTTGTTGTTGTTGCTGGTATTTTTGATGAACTCCTCACTTTATGGCGGCGACCACTTAATGAGGCGCACTCAACGTTGGAACGCACAAGTGCAATCATTGCTGCTGTTTATTGTTATTGTTGGCAGCAGCCATCATAAAACTGATGATGACTATTTGCAACAGTAAAGTGCCGGCAACAGCGTGGCAACTGCAACAACAATCGTACAAATGCACTATTAGCTGCCACACTTGCAACGCTTTGTTGGCCGCCTGAGTTTGGCGGCGTAAGTCGAGTAGCTTTGTTGGTAATTTAAGATGGAGTTGCAAATTGCTGAAATATGGCATAAAAAACCACTAACAACAACAACAAATAATCAACAGCATGTGCATCGTAAACAAAAACTTTAGCTACCGTTGCTGCAGTTGCAAGACAAAAGCGCAAGCACAACAAAAACAAAATATATAAAAAACAACAAGTCATACCCAGCTGCGCTGCGGCTCATCTTCTTCAACTGACAGCATTCACTACTTGGCGGCTATCGCCCTCGCCTTGCCTCGCCGCCGCTCAACTCATAATTTCCGTCAACATTTCAACAATATTTGGTATCCCACGGTGCGCGCATGCGCATAAACAATATTTAGCTAAAGGTATATGCATGCATACGAATGCTCTATGCAATGGTTTAAAAATGAGCTTATGCGCATGCGCAGCTGCACACAGTAGCCTTCGTATTTATAACAGTTTGAAGTTTATGTGGCGCGGTATTTGAAAGCTTTCAAGTCGCAAGGCTAATGTTGATGATGGTTAAGTTTACTTGAACTTATATACATATATTAGGGTATAGTCTCGATAATGAATCCACCACAAAATGGTCTAGAAATGTCACTTACCCCGATCCCATGATTTCCAAGAGGTTCATGAGGAAATCACCGAGTAGCTTTGGACTAGGCAAAGGCCAGTTTTCTTAAGTTGGACTCTGGAAAAATGTCCCCTAAAGTCTATTGAGGCCCTTCTCTTTCGTCCAGAGATTTGGGAAGTATCTTTCGGTTAATTTCTAAGGAGCAGTGTAGTTAGCATATTTAATTCTCATTAGTTTCTTATTAGTCTTAAAGGCAAATCTGAAATCCCAAGTATCAAAAATAAATCGCAGTCAGAAAAACCATAAACCGATTAACGCCTATACTTTATGGCAAAAATATGGATAAAATGATCCGAGGCGAGAGACGAGACGATTCGATTGGTTCATAATAACGATTGGGCTATCGAGTTCACAAGAAGCGTCGTAGCTTATGTTTATTAGACTAATTGTTAAAAGAAAAAATACCGTATCGAAACTAGATTTTTGTAACAGAGCAAGTTCCATAAAAGAAAACGAGATGAATTCAAGGAAAAAAAAACTCAGGGGTCTAAACATCGGAATACAGATAGAGAAGATGATAGAAGCTGAAGACTGCAAGACTGCTTGAATGCTCCAACAATAGAGAAAATCCATCTCATTAACACCTAGAGAAAATTTAAATACTGTAGGAAACACTTTACGGAAATACGGCAACATTGGCATGCTTGTAAAAAGCAATTATTTCAGAAGTGAATGAGAAAGACTTAATATATAGGCAGAAAGTAATAGTACTGATTTCTAGAGTTTATTCTCTCTGAATGGTACGTTTATCATAACTATTGAAAGAAAAAAGCAATAAAAATATGACAGGAATTTTCACCGACCGACTGTTACAAAGTACAAATAAACTTAGAAGAACCTATAATCCGCCTTCCGCTTAAATGAAATTTGAATCCTATAAAATCATGTGACAACTTCTATAGTGATTTGATTATAGGATTCCCCTCTTGTTGATTAACTGATTCTTTAAAATAACTATACCCAAGGTATATCTCTCAGATCTCCAATATTGTGAGTTAGAAATTATGAAATCCACTTTTGGTTGCATGCTCAAAATTTCGCTGAGAAAGTTTTCCAAAAAGTGATATGCATTTTTTAGCATACATTTGTGAGCGCTTAAATACTGAGTTTACACACAACTTAACTCGCAACCAATTAAATTAAATAAACCTTTCAGTAACTACTTGCCACATAAACTACAGTCTGATCTTCAACATATTAAAGTAATAAAATCTGCAACTTTATTATGCACAAAATACTATATTTAGCGCCTGATTTATAGGTGTCTATAAACGCTTCCGCATGCGCGCTTCCTTGCCTCCTAAAAGCTGACTCAGGCACATTTACTTTCGTGCTCACGCCTTATTAACCATTACTTAATTATTTAATGATAAGTTTTTCGTTGGTTTTTTGTTGTTTTCCACTTTTTGGTCTATCTCAAAAATAACTAAATGAGCAGCGCAGGTGAAATAGTATCTCGCTTAAAGAGCAATACAAATTACCGAAAAAATAGTATATCAAACACTTTATTAAATATTTTTAACCCTGTGTGTGGCATGTGGCAAGTGATTACTTACATTTTCTGCCGAATAATTAACTCATATATTTGTTGAGTAATGCTGTCTAGCCGTAATATGTATGCACTTTTTATTATATTAAGTGTATATATTTTGAAGCAATTATTTTTGTATAAATTATTTAATAAATTTAGTTAATTAGGTTTATTTATCACTTCATTCGACTTCAACGGCAAGTAAATAAAATACCAAATTTTGTTGACTTGAGAGTTGAGTTATAAAAATTAATGGCATAATTAAACTGGTTAAAAATAAACGCGCCGCTTTTCCAGCCCATTTAATTAAATGGAAATATCTTTGTATGGATCTTAAGGCAGCAATGTGAGTAAATTGGTATTAAGAAAAAAAATAAATTTTTTGCAGTCTAGACGCGCTTAATTCAGTTTATTTGGCTGAAAATAGTTTCCAAACACGCCAAACGTCAACGTTATCTTTGTTAAACATCTTAAATATCGTCAAGCAGGTCTGAAAGGCGTCTCTATCAAACTAATTACCGATGAAAGATAGGCATATAAGCATAAAATACTTTTATCTAATAACTAAAATAACAAAACGTTATATATTATTAGATAATCTTATTAGATTACTGATGTGGAAGTTGATTTAAAGGAAGCTCCTGTGGAATGAGTTTTGTAGAGTACTCGGTTGAGAATTATAGGCAAAACCAGCAAAATTCATTTGGTTCAATGAAAAAAGGAATCAAAGTGGAAATATTGGCTGAGCAAGTATTTGACAATGATCCACTTAATGGTAATGGTTTCTCTCAGAGGCATAAAGGAATACCTGAGCCCAAGCCTACGACTTCATCAATATGTTTAGTGATACATAATCAGCTTAGTGAATCCTTATCTCGATACTTCTGTCAAAGCAAGCTATTACCAAAGGCTGGTCGTAGAACTACAGTGATATTCCTATCTCCGTCCATATTTTTCAGAGAGAGTCAGAAATCAAGAACACATCATTTCAGCGAATTCGTAGTTTCAGTGAATTATTGATTTTACCAGAAAATCTAGGAAGTTCGTAACTATTTGGAAAACTTAAAGAAATTCATCTACAAGATAAATGATAATACCTAGGTAATATTCCGAATGGGATTGAATTTTCATTATGACGATCTCAATTAGTTTTGATCTTTGGAGTGATAGGAAATACAACCCCTACTATACTATGTGGTTTAACAATGTTAAGTTCTTTCATCTGATCGGAAGTTCGCTTAGTAGATCTTGGTGGCTTTCTTAACATATTGTCGGTATGAATTCGACCAAAACTATTTTGAAGAGCCAACTCTATGTGCAAAAAAGTTTTCAGATGGAGACCAGTGATTTTATTTTTTTATTCTTTCTACAGAGGTCAACTCATAGTTGGTTAGTATAGACCTTCATTTTTAAAGGTGATTCTTTATATACATAGGTGTTCTTGGTGCAAGATCTCTCTTCACATAGATTATAAATTGGACTTTGTGACCTTTGAGTTCAAATCTCCACTGACAAAGCAGCTTGTAAAATCTTGATCCCCGATTTTATAGCGCAATCTTTTGGTTTATGGACGGCACACGTCTAATAAATCGTAAAATAGTACGTTTTATAAGCGCTTAGCTATTTCAGCTCGCCGCTGAATTACGCCATACAACTGCAACTAATAAACAATTTTAAGAGTTCTCATTAACTTTCCCAGCTTAGAAGCGCGTCTTCTGCCATATACAGAGTGAGAGCCTCGGGTTGTTGCATGTCATAGACGCATTAGCTGCCGTAATAATAGCCTCATTAGTAGACATGATTGATTTCAGCCATGTAATGTTGTTAATGAAAATCACAATAATTGCTGGTACACGGCCAACAGCAACAATGTTGAGCAACATTTGCGAAACAAAAAAATCATGTGGCCACGAGTGGTTGTTACTTATATGCAACGCATATGAAATATGATTGTGTTGAGTGTTTATAAATGAAGCAGCCATTAAACATTGTTGTTAATTATTGTAAACGCAATAAGGCAGCAGCATACAGTTATACATACATGTGTGTATGTGTGTGTTTGTGCAACAAGCAGCGCAAGAAGCCAAGCCACAATTATTTACATCAAGCAGTCAAGTTCTAAATAGATTGTTCTAAGCTAAGCTCAGGCTCTGGCTGGCAAGCAATCTAAATTATATATGTATGTGTGTTGCATGCCCCCAACTGTCTGTTCTCGTGATTTTTATAATAAACTGAAAATCTGCATAACATGGCAAAAAGATTTGAAAAATTAACAACACAACAATTACCGTGTGCATAGCCAACTCATCAACAGGCGATGGCAGCAGCAACAACAACATCAAGAAAAACACCAACTAGCTGCCACATATGTAATAGGCGTGCAACAGTCAGCGCTTGAGCTCATGTGTGTGTGTGCGTGTGAGCATGTTTATCAGCAACGCCATCGCAATGCAGCGGGTGCAAGTCGGCAGCAATTGCTTTGACGGTGCAATAACTCTGGTTACTGCCACAGCGGCGGCGGCGATTGCTGCAACATCAAAAACATCAACAACAACAACAACGCTTGCTACACATGTTGTGGCAGTGCAATTAATAATCGCGTTTACGGGTGAGGCCGTAGCGGCACTCTTTGGTGGTGCGCGGCAAAGCCGACAATCGTATGCAAAAAAGCAACAATACAACAACAACAGCATACTATAATGTTAACTACGCGTAATAGCTGGTAAAAAACAAAAACAAAAAATCTCCGCTACAATTTAGCAAAAATATTGCAGGTGGCAATTGCTGCTACACACACACACACTTGCATATAACTGCACTCTGCATGTTGCATGCCACAAGTTATGCCTTAGCGCAGCGGGTTAACATCGCCAACTACAACGATTTTGATGCGTAAACGAAATTTATTACAACTAAGTGGTTTGATATGCCCGCTTTAGATAATAGCAATAGCAATAGCAACAACAACAACAACAGCGATAAACAATTTAACTATGCCACGTTATCAGTATTTGATTTAATGCGGCAATAAAGTTCTTGAAAGCTATTGACTTGAGGAGTAGTGACGTCGTAATAACTGTATTATCGTCGGGCGGAATCTGCAAGCGTTAATCGATTGCAAGTTATCAACTTTAACGGGGGTTTATGAGGTCTTTTAGGTGAAAAAGTTGGGAGACGTGTAATTGGAACGCAAATTTAGATACAAATATATGTGTTATAGGTAAATTTTTTAGAAAGTTTTCAAATTTATTTTCTTATACTTCAAGCAGGTGGCAACGCCAGTCAACGAAATATTTTAAATTATTTTTATAAAAATCGCATTAAAACATACTTATAATAAATTTATGTAAAACTAATAATATATTTATATATTTTTATTGGGTGGCAACACCGTATCAGCTTAAATAAAGGCGTTAACATTTTAAAGCTTTCTAAGCAAATTCAATTTAAATGTTCAAATTTATTTAATCTGTTTTCAAGTAATTTTGGTTCGAAATTAGGTGGCAACTCCGTAAAATTAATATTTTACTAAAGCAGTTAGTGGAGGCAATTTTCTTTTACCCTTTAGATTTTAATGTTTTCTAACCAAATTAATTTAAAAACTCAAATATAGATTTTATAATATATTTTTTGAAATTAAAAAAATAGGTGGCAACTCTGTGAAAAAAATTTTTTAACCTATGTTAATTCAAGCAAATTTATTTTTCTTTTTATGATTTTTAAATGTTTTAAAAATTTATAATATTTAACTTTATCTTTGGCTGAAAATTAGGTGGCAACGTCGACAATTTGCCATAAAAAATAAATACTGAATTTTTTTTGTATGAAATTTTTAAGTTGTTAAAGTTTTTAAATATTTTATTATATATTTTAAAAAATTTTGTTTTAAAATAAGGTGGCAACACCGAAAAAAAATTTAAAAAATTTAGGTAATGTTCCTAAAAAAGTGTATACAAATTCTTTTTATTAAATTTTTTTTTTTTTTTAATTTATAAACTAACATGTGGCAACTTTCCGTTAAAAAAAAAGAAAATGTTGCAGTATAGCATACAAACTATACATAACAAACACCTTTCAATGCCATATATTTCAAACTAATAAGCAAAAAACCGGACATTACTTTTAAATATACCGTTATACATTGTATGTATGTACCGCTTATCGGTCTCTGCTGGCATTATTCATATAATTTTTATCGAGACCTAATAAAAGTGTGTCCCGCTTTCAAAAATTAGCGCCATTTAACCATTCTACAATCAATGTATAAAAAAGCGCCTGTGGCGATAAGAATCAATAACAGTTATGTGCTCTTGTTGCAACGCTGCATTTCTGCAACACTTTGCGGCACATAAAAAATGTCTAAAATGTGTTCTTAATTATTTTGTAACCAAAAAAAAAAACACAAAAAAAGTTTTATTGTTGTTTTCATTTTCGTGTCATTGTGCGCCTTTCGAAAATTGTCTAAACTGCCTTCAATTAATCACGACACCGCCGACGCCGCCGTCGCCAACCACAACAATCTCAAATGTTGCTGCTTAATGTTGCATTTAAATGCGGCACACAATCAACACTGCCAGCAATCAGCAATCAGGTGCTTGAAACAACAAAAATAGCAAACACAACAACACCAAAATGACAATGTTGCAATTGCGCATGCGGTGAATGCCACTGCGTGTTATTGTTGTTGTAGCATTAATATAAGCACTAAGCAAAAACAAAGTCTCATGAGTGGTGTTGTTGTTGGTGTGAATGGCGGCGCACAAATAATTATGAGCGAAATTAGCGAGCTGCCGTTATTTGGTGTTGCCACTGTTACGCTGTCGCTGCCGTTGATTGATGCAGATTATTGACAGCGAGCGGAGCAAAACGAAATAATAAAAAACCAACAACAATAACAACAGCAATGAAAATTAAAGCAAATGAAATACGATGAAAATATCAACAACACAATAACAATAACAATAAAGTGGCAGCGCTTTAACGTGCAACCGCAACAATAAGCTTGAAATGTGGCCATTCTTTTTGCGACGTTGTTGTTGGTTTTCTTTTGTTTTTGTACAATTTCAATTTACAATGTGTAATTTGCTATTTTTGCCACCATTTTGCCGCAGCGCTCAACATGCCACGCATACGAAATGCCGCGCTGCGCTGCGTTGCCATACAAAGTCCTTGAACTAATTTGAAGGTAATTTTCGTAAAATTTATTTGCAATACAACAGTGTGGAAATTAGCGGAAAACTAACGGCATAAATAAAAAACAACAAAAAAGTACCGAAGTCATTGTTATTGATTTGTTTGTTTTTGCTGTTATTGCAAAATTTGCCTAGAAACGCTTGTGATGCGCGCAATCAATATGCATATATACAACACTCACACAACATTGTTATAGAAATGTTGCAAGTACAAAAATAAAAGCAACAAAATTCATAAAAATCGCGCTTCACGCGTTCTGCCTTGCAGATGTTGCAAGATTTCGGCTTTCGATTATGCAACATTATTGCACACACACTCGCTTAATTGGCCGAAATTGCTGGCGCTGCGGTGCTTGTGGCATTGCCTGCACTTCAAATCAATAGTGTTAATGAGTGTTGCATAAGCTGGTCTGTCTGTATACACATACACATGTACGAATTTGAGTTTTAGGCGCGAATGCATAAAATACTCAGCGAAACATAAAAATGTCTGCCACTGCAGTTAAATCTCAGCAGCACTGATGCAATGCAGAGATTAGAGTAATTTTGTTGCACAATATTTTCAAAAAAAATTTATAATTTTTTTTCAAATTTTTTTTTTTTTTTAATTTTTATGTTTTACTAAACGATTTGAGTCTATTGGTCTCTTTTAAACGCAGTGCAGTCTGCGAGTCCGTAATATAAAATAATTCTACAGTTCTAATATTATTTTACAATAATTACAACAAAAACATGGTATCAAAATAAATTGTAGTTTTCTATAAGGTTAAAAAGTAAAATACTCTAAAAGAAACTGGTTCATAGAGATAAAAAAATCGATAATAGATAATAATATATAATTGATAAAAATTGGTAAGAATATATATTCGATAACTGTATCATCGATGAAAAAAAAAATAATGCCGACAAAGCAGATAACAAATAAAAATACATGAACGATAATAATATACAAACGATAAACATCGACAAAATCGATAAAAATATATAACTGCATAATCGATAAACAATATATGCCGATAAAAATCGATAATCGATAAAATATAGAAAATATCCAAATAAAATTTTATTTTTTTTTTAAGAAAATTTCCAATTCTACACTATTTATTTGCTTTCAAGATTTAAAAAATATATATTATTCCAACTTTAAAGAAAAAATCAGCATAAACACTGCTACTATTTCTTGAATTTTTAGTTTTAGTTTTTACTTTTAATTTTTTTTTTTTCATTTTTAATGTATTTTTTATTTTATTTTCCATTTTCATGTTTTTAATATTCGCATCGGCTGCGGCTTTATTAATTTGCGTAATTTACGGTAATTACCACCTTGTGTTGCATGCGGTCAAAATCGCCGTTAGCATTATTCGCATTGAGCAACACATGCGATTTGCTTTTATTTTTGGGACTTTTTTTTGCCAATTTTTTTAATATTTTTTGGCTAGAAGAACTCAATCACGCACTAGGCCATTGACACACGGCGAGGTGAAGGTGGTAATTTGAGCCGACAGCATAAAGACACACACCTCAGCACATACACTATGGAAGAGAAGGAAAGGCAAATGTCATTGTTGCAACACAACAGTAAAAACCCGTATTCATTGTCTCATTGGTAGGCAAGAAATTCAATTTTTTTGTGGCACTCAAGGATTAAAGGCCAGCAAATTTACACCCAAAATATTTATAATTGCAATTTGCTGGCCACCAAAAAAATGTTGCCGCTGCTGAGACATGAGTTTTATGAATAATTCCACGATATTTTTTCAAGTTATCAGCTTGTGCCTCTGCGCCACGGCGTCTGGCGACCTCTAATAAATGACGCTGCCATTTGTGTTCCTGCCGGCTCATATGTCTTTGTGGCACTCAAAGTTGAAATATTTTTTTGCGAATTTTAACTGCTGCATTTAATTGATTTTAATGCCTCTCACATACACACACACAAACACTATCATATGTCAGTGTGTAGCATGCAAATTCGTAAATACTCGTGGTTTGCTATCTATGAGGTACATTTGTTGCGGTGCGCGTTGCTGCTGCTTGCCATGTCTTACTGTAATTTGCAAATTGTCTTACTATCAAATCTTTATTTTAATTTTTTTTTTTATTTTTTTTTATTTTTTTTTTTTTTTGGTTTTTATGTTTTTTGATTTTTTTCTCAAATTTTTTGGATTTTTGTAGGCCACCAATATTTTCGGCCGCTGGTATTTTTGTGTTGTCATTGTTTTTGTCAATTTATGAAATCTCCGTAATCTCTCGCCATTAATGCCAAGCTAAAGCCACAAAATTGTCGATTTTTGTGATTTCTCTAAAAATATTTTTATTTCTATTATTTTCTACACACATTGTATATAAATATGATGTTTTTTTTTTTGGAATTCTCATTGTAGTAATTAAGCTGTAATTTTTGCATTTGTTAACCAATTTGGTTTGTTGTTGTTGCTTTGTGGTATGTATTACACATTTCTCAAGCATTTTAGGTGTGTGTAGGCATTGTCATTGCTACTCATTTTGATACTTTTCAGTTTTTTTTTTGAATGACATATCTGCATATCTGCGTTGACATTTGATTGAAATGCTGTCAGTTGTGTAATTGTGCGAAATTACAGGGGCGTTGCGCGTACACAATTAAATGTTTTTTAATGAAATTTTAGTTTTATATATAAAGACATAGAGATATGGGTGTGTATGTATATACTTGAAATATGGCAAAAATGTGCAGAGAAATACATTTGTTTTAGCTAAATTAAATAAAAATATTTTTTACTAAATCAATTTAGGAGATATGGATTAAATACATAGGGAAAATCCTGCTCTTGCAGTGAAGTTTTCAACAGCAAAATCATTCGCTGTAGTCAGAAACTGGTAGTAATCATATGGTTTCAAGTTCAAACTATAAGATGGATTTTGCATAAGTACCTCCCAACCAAATTTTCGGATCTTCTGTTGAGTCACTATAGAAATCTATGTCCTGATGAAACACATTTCCTCTTCTATTGGCCAAATAAAGCCGCTTTTAGGTGATTCATTTCTTCAGACGCTCCAATAGTTGACAGTAGAGGTCCGAATTAAGAGTTTGGCCGTAGGGAAGCCGCACATAGTAAATGATACCCTGTCAATCCGCATAGTAAAACCTTCCTGATCGTCAACCTATCTTGGACCACAACCGTTTTCGATTGACGATGTCATAAGTGACCCACTTATCATCACCTATAACCATTCGTGTCAGAAACTTATCGATTTTGTTGCGATTTAGCAGGGATTCACAGATGGTAATTCCAGTCCAGCGAGCTTCTATTTGTAACCAGGTTTTTGTAAAATCGATAGCTCTTGGTCGTACAAAAAGTGGTTGGACTCATCGAATTCCAATTTCTTATCGATATTTTCGATAATTAACCTTGCAGTATCAGTAGCATGTTCGATACAAATTATCAGGACCTTAAACATTATTATAAAAAAATATTTTTAGCCCAATGTCTTATTTGAATTAATATCTTCATTAATATTTACTTAAGTACCCTCACTTTCTATCTAAAATATAAAAAAATCCATGAAACCTTACAAGTCTATGAAAAATTCTCCCATCAACAGTAGCCTTAATCCACTCACTCTAATCCATATAAGAAAGAGTATATGAGTATGGACTTGATGTCCCGCGAGCTATTTTATTGGTTATGCATAATAGTTAAGCATTCAACCAACCAACCAACCAACGAAGCAACCAGCCATCCATCCAACTAATAGCAAAATTTCACAAAATACTCTTATATAATCCAACGCAGCGCAGCCAGGCATTCACTTATTCCGTTCAATTTCCTTAAGGCTTTTAAGGTAAAGAAGTATAAAGTTAACGGCCTCATAACTTCAAAGCACCGTTGGCACCCGCGCAGCCCACCGCACCGCTGTAGAGCGTCCATCTTGTGGCGCGCTGAAAACTAAGCGCAATGCGTTTTCTCATCGTCATCTCCATCATTTCCATCATGTTGATCGCAGTCGTTCAATTTCCATAGCGAGGCAGGCAACGCGACGCGACGCAATATTTACGCAGCAATAGCAACAATAACAGCAACAACAGCGGCAACTTGGAACAGTAATGGTCTTTGCAACCACTTTGTGCAGCTGTGTGGCAGTGGCAGGAAGCAGATTACCACAGCAATTTTGCATAACTGCCACCGCCGCCGCCACTGCCGAGCTGCTATTTATTTTGCCTATGCCACAGCGTGTTGCAACAAGCACCGTATGCAGCCGGCAGCCGTCAAACGACAAAACAAAACATAAATCAATCTAAAATGCATCGATTTTGCATTAACGCTGCGGTTATGCAGCGATATGCTGATGAGAATAAGCGTCGCCACAACGGAATGTGTGTGTGATGTGCAAAAAAAGTGCGTCTTGCAGGCTGCATTGCGTGGCGTTGCAAGAAAAAGTACAGCACGGAGAATGGAAAATGAAAAAAATTTCCAAAAAGTATAAAATAAAATTGCAACAAATTGCAATGCGAAACCGTTTGTTTGTGGCATGAAATGACTGTTGTGGCATGCAAATGTTGCAAGTTCGAAAAAATGCTTAATCTTTCTTTCTTACTACGTCTATGGCAATAAAAGCGAACTGATAGCACTTGTTTGTGGAAAATGAGTGAAGTAGCGGTGAAATGATTATTGCGGCTGCGTGTGGAAATCGAGCAACCACCTTGGTGAGTGGCATTGGCAGCGGAAGCAGCAGGTTACTTTTTCATTACGCTAACATTTGCCTTTATTGTCTATTATTATGGCTTTTGTCTCTAAGCTGCGCTAGATTGCGCTACGCATAGTCTAATTTTTTGTGGTTGCAAGGTGGCACTGTGGCGCATGGTTGACTTTATTGATAATTTTTGTATTAAATAGTTTGAGAAAATAATTAAATTTTATATTTTCTCATTTAAAATGTATAGAAAGAAAGAAAGTTAGTCCTTAATAACTCATTCATTGGTTAGCGATACCTAGTATATGTGTTAGCTTTGTTAAGAACTGAACCATCGCTTATTATTTTAAGGCGAAACCCCATTTTTAGAACAATTTGTTCCATAATGAAGGAAACGAGATCCTACTAACACTCTCACAACATTGTTTTTTGGACTAGAGATCGCCTATACTATAGAAGTGGTTATTACAAGGCACTTCATTCAGGTGTTTCATCTAAAAAGATTATGAAAATACAAGATTACGTCGCTTATGAAACATTAGCGATATAGAAGCCAATCCTTTCATGATACAATCTCACAGATATTGGCTTTTAGAAATGGAGAAAAATCAAATTTCTAACTCCGATATTACTTGGGAAGTATACAAGAAAGACTCCTCATTAAAAACCATCATCTTCTACCAACTAGTGCTATCTGTTTTATATAAAATGTCATAAAAAATAATTAACTTCATTAAATTGAAATATTATTAAAACTTGAACTCTGAGACCCGCTCTTATTTGACACAAATAAATTCATATTTTTTATAAAAGATATTCCAAAGACACCCAAATAGAGCCAGAAACTCATTTAGTATACATAATATTTTTTTCACCGCCTTCAAAAGATTAGCATACCTAAAAATAGATATTTCATGAATTGTTTTGTCGCGTTGCTTATCAGCTTTTTTACTTATAGCTTGAGTAGATAACGCGCGTTTTAATGCCTCAAAAATTATATAAATATTCAAAATTAACGCAGACAAAAATATGGAAAAACAGGTGTTCGTAGAAATAATAGCCACGCTTATCTGTCATGGCACTCTCATGAATATGCAAAGTGTATTTAAAAATACATTTTTTGGCTAAACAGCAGATTTAAATAAATTATCATTGTTGTTGCAAATGCGAATATTAAAAAAAAACAAAATTTTTTCAACTGCGAAATTCGGCAACTTTGCAAGAGACGCTGATGCGCCCGAAGCGTCGGTGGTGTAATGGTTAGCATAGTTGCCTTCCAAGCAGTTGATCCGGGTTCGATTCCCGGCCGACGCACAGTTTTTTTTTGTTGATTATTATTAAATTTTTATATTTTATTATTTATATTAAAGATAGATAAAAATAAAATTAAGTCTATTAAATTAACTATTTTGAATTGTTATTGCCTTTTACATTACTTAATTTTATGATTTTTATAACAAAAGTTAAACGAATTTCCAGCAAAATAGTTAAATCTCCACTGAAAAATTTTCCGAAAAACAACATTTAATTTAAAATTTCCACAAACTTTGAAGCAAAATTAAATCAAAATATCAATTTTGAGAAAATTTATTTTCATAAAATTATTATAAACTGTTTTTTTCTTATTTATTTACTTAACAATTCTCCAAATTTAGGTTTTCCATATTCTTCCATTACTTTCCGCATGCCAACAATAAATTGTATTAACCCTCAAAAGCGAAATTGTTGCTTTTCACATTAACATGTTAAGCGTCTTTGTTGTCTGCATTTCGTTTTCGCTATTACTTCGTGCTTGTGTTCGTATGCGAATATACACATGCACATCAACCCTCGGTGAAGTGCGCAATTTGACAAGAAGTTTTCAACAGCTGCGGTGTCCGAGCGGTTAAGGAGATGGACTTGAAATCCATTGGGTTCTACCCGCACAGGTTCGAATCCTGTCCGCAGCGGAATTTTTTTTGTGATTTAATTTTTTATTTTTTTAATTAATTTTTGTATTTTTTTGGTAATGATTATGAATATTATATTATTGAAATAGTATGAATAAAAAATGTATCAGAGAAAATTGAAGGCCATGTGAAATCGTTAAATTTCTTACAAAATCCAGAGCAAACTAAAATTTATTTCATAATAATGATTTTCGTTAATTCTTTATAGATGTATTTATAAGAAAGGAACATAATTCCGTAAAAAAAAAACGAAAAATCTAATAAAAAAAATGTTAAAATTTTGTTTCGTGCAATATAATAATTTCGAACGCGATCACTCATTCTATAGCGGCCATGGACGTGAACCGGTTTTAAATCGAGAAACCAGTTTTTTCGTACTCTTAATGAAAAGAACATCAGTATTGAGTGATGTGAAGAAATAAATGATAATATTTTTAAAGGAAGATGACTTCAAATCCGGTTCCAATAGAGGTTTTTAATCTAGATGATTTGCACTTTTAAAATAACTGCCGGGACAAATAACTATCTGACTTGGCTCAATATTGTTCAGCAATTCTACGATTACATTTTTGGAGAGAATATTTTCTGGTCCAAATTTTATCTTTCGCTCTACAGAGAAATATTGGCTAGAATTTATTAGAAAATATTCCGAAGAAAAAGACTTCAAAAAATTTTATTCATGATTTGAACCCGTCATCCGAAACTACTAAATTCATAACCAGTTCCCATAGAAGCTATTAAATAGTTAACATTTTTTATGATGAAAAAAGAAAAAGTTTTATATCGGGATCGATAAAAAATATAAATATATAAAAATATAATATATAAAAATATACATATATTGGCCTCTTCGAGAAATTCGAAAAATTCTCTGTTGAAAATTTTTATCAGAAATTGAAAATAGTTGTTATTTAGGCAATACTTTTCGAGAAATAATGCTAAGAAAATTCTGTAGAAGTTAATATTATAAAGTTTCTTCGAGGGCACTCACATCAAACTTTCGTTGTTGGAACTTCAATGAAACAATTTAAAATCACATGTTTTGTGATCTAGCTATCTCTAAGTATCCAAAAAGCATAGTTCTTTCTCGAGATAATTTTGATTTTACTCCAATATAAGGTGATGTTGCGAAATGATGTAAAAGTGAAAGAGGGCAAGCTATTTTATGTGATGATATAGGATTTATGAACTTTATAGGAACATGAAAGTCAATTTGGAAATATCAAAGTGAAGAACGGCAAATGGGAAATCTATACATTGATCTTTGTTCAATAAGACTAAAAATTTGGAAGCATTCTAAGGATAAATAAGAAAATAAATTTCATAAAACAAGCTATAGCTTAAGTCAACATTTTTGGAAGCATATTTATGTTCTGAAGAAATTATTTTAGATCTTACTTATTTGGAATGGGGTTTTGAGATAACACGCGTCCAGGAAAACATGAAAAGTTCACTATTAAAATGTTTTAATTCCCTTCTTTCATTAATCTAATAATATCGAAGGGCTTGAAAACATATTTTTGGCTCATTGGAACCCATCGGCAAACTAAGTGCTCGAAAAACACTTTTCTTCGAAAAAAACCTCCTTCAACCAAACATTTTAAATTTGCTCACTTCGCTTTGGCATGTGCCACACTGTACGACTACATCCGTTCCATTTTTTTGCGACTTTTTTTCGCCTCTTTTATTGTTTCTATTATTTCTATTGCGGTTATTATTGTGTATACTTTTATTGTTGTTGCTGTAGTCGCATGGAGTTGTAGTACGTGGAGTTGGCTATGCAAATAGCTGGCTTTTACCGCGCAGTTTGCGTAAATAATAACAATAATTGCTTGGCATTACGCAACAGCAGCAGCAACAACAAGAAGAACAAGAGCAATTGTTGGCAAAAATGCCAAAGCAAATGAGTTGCATGTGGCAGCCAAGCCAACTGCAACAAAAGGCAATAAAAATGCTGTAGATGTGTGTGTGTGTGTACACATGTATTTGAAATGCTTTGCTTAGAAGTTAGAATGCAAATGATTTGATTTTATTCTTTAGCTAAGAGTGTGTGCCACATGGTGTTGTTGTGTGTGTTGCATGTGCGTCACTTGGCATTGCGTTTGCTGCATTTCAGCGTGGCGCGCACTAATTGCATGGCTGTTGACCAGCGCTGATCCGTGCAACAGCATCACATGCAACAACAACAACAACGAAAAATACAACAACAAAAGTACAATAACAACAATAAAACTACAATAACAACAATAAAACAACAAAAACGAAACTAGCAACAGCGCAACTTTAGAGAACACTTGGCTGCGCGTGCCAGTGATTTGTGCAACGCAATGCCACAAACAAATCACAACAACATACATACATACTTGCAACACAACAACACAAGAAAAGGAAAAAAGAATGTAAACCGAACCGACTTGGAAACGCATGAAACAATGTTTTTTTTTTTTACTTGCAACGGCTCCACGCTATTTTGTGTGGCATGCAACATACGTTATTTGCATGCGCGATTTATTTGCCATGCTAAATAAGTGGTTTGGCATTTAAAGTGGCGCTTCATTAGAATGCAACGGCGTTAGCGCGCATGATCGAATGCGGCAGATGTGGCAAGTGCACGTATGTACATGTACGCATCAGCAACAACAATTATTGCTGCACTAACTGTATCTGTGAGATGTGAGACTGCAACGAATCGCTTGATATGTGGCAATTTGTTGCAAAAAAAGTGGTCCAGCCGCATGGCAAGCACCTGCGTGCCACACATACATGTACTTGTACTCTGTGTGAGTATGTCAACACATTGTTGCAACGCGCCAGGAAACGCAAGCAAATTACATTTTATTATTGTTGTAAATGCGGTTATATTGTAGGTTGATTGTTGGTAAAAGCGGTATTTATTACAAGTAATACAATGATGTGGCATGTGTAAGTCGCTTAGTGTGTGCTGTGGCAAGCAGGTGGTATTTATTGGGTTAACACTGGCAACAATTTGTTGTTGTTAAATTAACAAAATTTTGTAGTGAAAATGTGTCAAGTGGCAACAAATGTGGCATGTGGCATGTGGCAAGTTCGAAATGCTTTTATTTTCCACTTAATTTATTAATGCGCTGTTGAGCTTAACTTGCCACAACGCACAATTTATCTTACTCTTGCCTACATGCTGCATAAACCACCTCAGTGACCATGTTGCAAGTGTAAAATCATGTTGCACGCATTTTTTACAAGCAATGCGCGCGCTTCTATATTGTCATCACGTCCATGCCACCGCGTTCGCTGCGCATGTGGTGAAAAATAATAAATGAGTCGCGCTTGCGTATAACTTGCAACAGCAACTACAATAAATTTACGCAGCCTAGGCAGCTGATTTATGACTTATTATACACAACAGAGCCCACAACTTAGCATTTCTTTAGACCACACATTATACAGTGGCACTTCCCCACTCGTGCAACATGTGTACGCGCCTAATGTGGCACGCTGGTGGCATGACGCACTCAAAAAATTAAAATGAAAAATTAAATTTTCTTACTAAAAAATTGCATTCTGCAAAATTGTTAACATGCCACTGGCGGCAGTAAAGTAAGCTTTCATGTGGCATGCCACCAAATAATGTATATGCTTGGTGGTGGCACGCATTATTAGTGGTACAAAGCTTATCGCTAGCAGACGATAAATCAACGGATAAAAGTAGTTAAAAATTGCAACAACGACAACTTAAGATACACTCACATGCAGACCGCATGCGTGCAACATATTGCTGGCTGCGCGTTTTACACGCGTACAGTTGGCTACTGTCAGAAAAACGTTTGTGTAAAAAATCTACATTATATAAAAGGGAATGCCAGCCAATAGTTGACGGTTTGAAACGTGCCACACACTCATGCCACGCACATACAGAAACATACAAATGTATACCAATAAGCTTCAATATTTACATGTGCTCGCGCCCTTTTTCGCATGTGCTCCCAGCCAAACGCATGCGTAGGTGTGCTGCTGGCACATCATGCGGCATGCGGCATGCGGCATGCCACAAATAATGTAAACAATACTTCGGTCGCGGCTTCTTGTCTTTTATTTTCTGTCGCTGCTACTCGACTACTCGACTTGACAGGCTAGCCTTCGACAGGCTGCTGCCTGCTACCGCTGCTGCTTCGACTGCGGCTGCTGCATGTTTTCAAAAATAATTGACATGAACTTTTGTGGCATTTATAGGTGGCAACATTATGCACTCAGCTGCCAGGCGGCATTAGTGCGCCCAAGACATAACGTGACTGCCGGATTTTTATGGGCAAACAGCGTTGTCTTTTTCATCTATTTTCTATCGATTGTTGTTGGCATTACGCATGCCCGCTGTGGCATGTTGCACGCATGCGAGTGTGCGCGTGAGTAGTTGAGTGACGTAATGTGGGTAACACCTTTGTGACGAATTTTCGCCAAAATGTGTATAAATCACACGTCGTTAGGCTTTGAAACATTTGCTGCCATGTTGCGCAACATATGCATATACACATGTATACACGGATCCATAGAAATGATTGTATGTGTTGTAATTGTGTAAAAAAAGCGAAATGTTGTCAGATTACTAAGCTGACATGCATACAATTGGGGTTAAAAACGGTGGCGCGCATTTAATCGAGTAGTTCTGTTAGTTAGGGTAATAATAAAATATTGCGCAATATTTTTTTTGTTTAAAATGAGATGAAATGCAACACTGGTGATGCTTATATAATTAAATAATATCAGAAATATCTTCATAGCAACACTATTTTTAACCATCAAGCCCGAAAAGTTTACCAGTCTCGATTGTCTGGGTTTTGGTAAACTCCAGACTTCTTTCTAAAGGTCCACAAATCCTATGGAAAATATACATTTGAACTTCCATAACTCAAACTTCTATAACTCGAAGTTCTCAATAACTTGAATTCTTAAATTGGCAATAGATCAAAGTTCATACAAATTACCTTCCATAACTCGAATACCCTCTAACTCGGGGTTTTTTTGTGGATTATGGTGATTCGAACTATGGAAATTCAACTGAATATAACTTCTCCAGTAGAGAAAGAACTAACGGAACGGACAAGCTTATTATCCGGTCTGAGATCATCTGAGTATCTCAGTACTCAAGACTTTTTTGGAGTCTTTAGTTGAAGACCAATGTCAAAGTTACCTCAAAGGTAAAGGCGAAACCAAACGTGTACAAAACCAACCAAGGGTCGAAACTTGTCTTGAAAAATTCAATCAAAGGACTTAAGGTCTCTAGAATCTTCCACGTCAGCTTCATCGAAGTAGAGACTGACGTTTTAAGGTTTTGGAAGAAGGAAGGAAAACAAAATTTGGATGAATATTCCACTTGTTAAGTGAACTAAAGACTCTCAATGGGGAGAACGGGAGATGGGAGATTCGGTTTGTTGGACATTCGAATGACAGATTTCATCAGGTCTTCGAGAGATTTGAAGATATCTCATCACATTATCTCTCTTCGCATCGGATATTAGAGATTTAAGATTACAAAAAAGGTTCCTTTTATTTTTCTCGAATACTTCACGGTCACTTCCAAACTATTTTGGAAGAACTTCGAACAACATTAAGTCGTATCGATACTATCTCATATTTGTTTTAATTCAAGGAAGGTTTTGTTCAGAATTTGAGATTTTGAGGTGTTTAAAAATCTTTTCGCGACCAAAAGAATCCTTGTACGGTAAAATTTGCTTTAAAACTGGACGTCGAGAAACTGAGAGGTACTGAGAGGTCATCACTATAGTTCTCTAAGGGTATTTCTAGAAATAAAAGCGAACCTGTGAGAAATTTTTATAGCATAAGGCAACTTTAGAATCAGACCTTCGGGAGAATTTTTTAAAATGGTAACAGGAGGTATGCTATCAGAAATTTGTGGAACTCAAAGCACTAGGAAGTATTAAAAAAAAAAACGCTATCTTTTAGAATCTTTGATGTGATCTATTCAAATATCTTTAATAATATATTGAAACAATAGTTCGAGGTTTCAGAATTAAGATCGATCCAACATTTTAATACTAACCTAAAAACAAATAAGAGAATACTTAAACAATAGGTTTTTTTCTGGCAACATGTTGCACAACTAACTTGGTCACATTACCTTTTGAACATTTGGGTGTATCCAATCTACAACAACCACAAACCAAACCAAAACCACACGCAAATACTTTAAGCAGCCAAAAATAACAACAACAACGTAAATGTCATTCATGCGCCGAGATGACCTCAGCGGGCAGCTGATTTCGCGTGCACAGCATGAAATTGGATACCAGCACGTTGTAAAGCAAAACAAAACACCAAACTATCAAAATATTTGACACTGAAATGTCATTAATAATAATTGTAAAAGTTGTAGAATAATAAACAACAACAGCAACAACAACAACGACAGTGAGCAATTTGCAACGCGTAATTGCCACCCAAAGGCTAGGCGAGTAGGAGCAGAAAAAAAGTGTGTTAGAAAACGCAGGCAAGCAGCAGCCAGCGAGATGCAAATCGCTGGAAAAGAGCCAATTGCGGTCACGCTGAGGGTAGTGGCAGCCGCAGCAACTGGCGTTGTGGTTGCGCATGCGCGGTACGCATTTGAAATCAATACAGCACACGCAGCGCCGGCTATCGACGCTTGCTGTTCCACAAAATTGATATGCCAAAGGAACAAAGGAAAAAAATATGAAAAAATAAAATAAAAATGCAACAACAACAACAATTAAGTGGCAAGTTAGCGTTGCAGCAAGTCAAGGCACAACGACAGTGCATTGAAAGCGCGCACATGCAACAACGCAACTGGACCGCCAAAGCAGTAGCCGCCCCATTGGTCGCACCATGCTACATGCCGCGCAATTTATTAATGAGGGTGCAAGTTGATTACAAAAATTTACTGCCGCGGTGGCCCAGCAGCCACCGGCCAAGTGAGTGCGATATGAGCTGGCGCACAGCCACACCGATAGTTGTTGGTGTTTTTGTTGTGTGGCATGTTGGATTTTTTGTTGGTTGTTGTTGTTTTGGGGCTGTAATTTCAGTCGCTATATTGAGTGCCACCGCCTCAAAATGTCGGCTGCCTGCAAAAGCATAATGCCAGCGGGTGTTAGGCATTTATTGAGCTTATTAGCTCATTTTTAACTTGCAACATGTAGCTGGTAACTTGCAACAAGGCTGGTTTGCGTCTGTAATGCGTTATTTATAACTTTTGCTTATTTTAGTTAATATATTTCGGGTTTTTACTTTTTTTCATGTGGCATGCAACATGCCACAAATCGATATTTTTTGTTTATTTTTTTTCTTGTGTCACTTTAACCACGCACCACGCGCGCTACGAGTGCAAATGAGGTGTCAAATGACCAAACGATAAGTGCTGCAAACAGCATGCAACAACGCATGTTGCACGACACATTCAAATAAATATCAAAACATTTGCATTGCAACACAATCAGTGTCAAACGCTTACAACACAGCCGATATTTGACTATGCATTAGTCACTACACCAGCAAACTACGCTATGTAGCATGCCACTACTTGCGGCGCAGCTGTGCTTGCACACGCGTGCTTCCGAGTTCAAAGTGCATTCTTTCAAGCATTTCTTTGTATTCGTATGCAGCAGCTGATTGCGGCTTATTTGTCATATGCGTGCGCCAACACTTTGCTGTTGTTGTTGTTGCAACATGCACAGATAATCCACTTCGTGCCATATTTATCATTATTGTGTGTCGCCTGAGACTGGACTCCTCCTTCCAACTGCCACATTCTGCAAATAAAATTAGTCGAGGTCAACAGGGTGACACCCGCTTGTTGTGGGTGCCACAAAAAGTAGAAGTGCAACAAACGTGAGCGCAAATTGCGGTCACACACAAATGTTGCGGTGTGTTGCCGCCTCTTTTATGCCAGCAGAAATTATTTTGCGTGATTTTCCGATTTGCTAACGCTGCTGCATGCCACTTTTCTGTTTTATTGTTCACATTGTTGTTGCTTGACAACTGTTGCAAGCTGGCGTTTTGCGATTGTGATTTACATTTTATTGGCGAGTCATAAAAAAGTTCAGGGTTTTATTTGTTGTTGTGCTCTGCTGTGCATTGTGCTAATTTTCCGCTGCGTTTTTTATGCATTATGCCACATAAGTGAGTGCAACGGTAGTTATATGTGTGTGTGTTTGGCTACCTCTTTGTACTGTTTAATTGGTGTGTCATTACCATTTGTAAGCCACTAATAAATCAATTGCTTATGGTAACGGTAGGTTTTTCAATTGTGGGTGCAATTTTTATTTTCTGTTGCTGCCACATATAGTAGCGTGCCACAAATATAAAAAATGGAGGACAATTGCCGCTTCGTGCGCATTATAGCAGCTTTTCTCTTAAGCTTAGTTTCTGCTTGGCCTTCGACTTTGCATTCTTTGAAGCCACTATTGCCTGCCTACCCGCCAGTGCGTATGAGTAATATTCTGCGCGCAACTGCTTCATTAGCCAAATATCGCAGTACGAAAGGCGCTTTTAAGTGATTTTCAATGGCTTAAGCTGTTGGCTTTAAGTACTAGTGACATAAAGTCATAATTTATTTAGCATTTTTTGAAGGCATGGCTTAATTGTTGTTTCTTTAAGGCTTTACTTGATTGATTTGTGTGGCAGGCGGGTGAATAACAATGCCGTTGGTTAAATAAAATATATATA
Organism: Zeugodacus cucurbitae; assembly: GCF_028554725.1. Lineage (NCBI taxonomy): Eukaryota > Metazoa > Arthropoda > Insecta > Diptera > Tephritidae > Zeugodacus > Zeugodacus cucurbitae. The sequence continues at coordinate 61,062,049 of NC_071670.1, forward strand.
ATTCTAAAATAGTAAAATTTTAGAGCGGGCAATCGAATTTTCCATATTTAATTTAATTTTAATTTTAATTTTAATTTTAATTTTAATTTTAATTTTAATTTTAATTTTAATTTTATTTTTAATTTTAATTTTAATTTTAATTTTAATTTCAATTTCAATTTCAATTTCAATTTCAATTTTAATTTTAATTTTAATTTTAATTTTAATTTTAATTTTAATTTTAATTTTAATTTTAATTTTAATTTTAATTTTAATTTTAATTTTAATTTTAATTTTAATTTTAATTTTAATTTTAATTTTAATTTTAATTTTAATTTTAATTTTAATTTTAATTTTAATTTTAATTTTAATTTTAATTTTAATTTTAATTTTAATTTTAATTTTAATTTTAATTTTAATTTTAATTTTAATTTTAATTTTAATTTTAATTTTAATTTTAATTTTAATTTTAATTTTAATTTTAATTTTAATTTTAATTTTAATTTTAATTTTAATTTTAATTTTAATTTTAATTTTAATTTTAATTTTAATTTTAATTTTAATTTTAATTTTAATTTTAATTTTAATTTTAATTTTAATTTTAATTTTAATTTTAATTTTAATTTTAATTTTAATTTTAATTTTAATTTTAATTTTAATTTTAATTTAAAATTTTATGTTATTTTATTTTTTTAGCTAACAACAAAATATTTTTTTGTATATAAAATGTAAAAATTCGAATAACAACAATAAAAATAAATCATTATTAATATAATAATTGTTGAAAGCTAAAAGTGAAGGCGCAACGAATTTCAAATATTTTTTAAATTCATATTTTTATTGCTCATATAACCACAAGGTGACCGCATTTTCGTATAAATTACAGCTGTAATTGAAAATTTTGAAGCGTTACAAATGTGGCACTTACCCATTTTTATGCGCTTATGACTTGGATAAAAGGTATTTAGAGTTGCAGCACATATACTTGTGGACTAAATATGGAGCACACATGTGAGTGGAGAAGGAGATATAGCTATATGTATAGATGAAATAATTGGACTACTGTGGTTGGCTGAGGTGAATAAATTCTCAGGAAAATTGTAATAAGAAATGTTATAGTTTCCAAACTAACCACTCTAATGTCCCGGCATCACAAAGGACTACTTGCTTTTGCTGTTCAATTGAGGTCTCTTGAGACTCGTTCGCAAGGATCAACCCTATAACGTAACCACTTTAATTCCTGGGCCGGGATTTTGCAATTTTTTGGAACAGAGCTTGGTAAAGATCTTTTTGTAGCTTCGATAAGGTATTAATCTCATAACTTTATCTGTTTTATTTAAACCCATGTCATCTGATCTTATCTAGTCTCATGTCATCTGTTCCTCATTTCCTCGCGTTTAATCTTTACTGATCTTATCCCAGTTAAGCTCACCACTCCACACCCCATTCCCATTTCAACTCCCCTTCTTATCCAATCTGATCTCATCTAAACTCATTTCACCTCATTTTATAGCACCTCATCCCCTACTCTTAGCTGACGTCTTCCAGTTCTTTACCAACACCATTTAAGATTATATAAACTCTCTTAACTTAATGCTGAAGTTGTTTTCTTTGTCAAGATGTCAAGCCGATTTCTGCAACGCCGATAATTTATTTTAATTAAGAGTCATTTGAGTATATATTGTCGCCAAAAGAAAAATAAAACTTGCAACATGTTGCAACATATGTGCCAGGCCGCTATGCTTATTTAACAATATAGAAAACACATTTAGCCGCAAGTGGGCTAAGAAAAATGGCCAAAAATGTGTAACAAGCTATTGCCGTGAGCGATAAATGCATGCAACAACAACTACAATAGCAGCAACAACAAGTGCGACAAACCGCCCGAGGAGGAAGAAGAAAAATTGAATGTAAACACGCGTGGCATTTCAATCGCGTTTGCCACTTACCGCCAACAACATGCCACATGCACAACAACATATTGTATATGTAGCATAAGCGGCATGTAAATGATACTTGCAACGGCGCTCAAGCAGGCGGCAGGCGGCAACGGCAATCGCGTAACTGTAATCGCATTTCAAGTTAATTGAACAATGAAACGTTTCTGCAATAATATTTACAGCGTAAATTAACTAACGAGCAGCGCAAAAAAAAAACAACAACAATTCTCTATTGAATAAGCGCAACAAGACGGTGACAAGAAAAAAACGGTTTATTTTTTTTTATGAGAAAAAATAAACTTAAAATTTTAATAGCAAAAATAGTATGTTAGTGTGTGTGTGGGTTATAAAATAGTAGTAGCGCAGCAGATTAGTTTGCATTTCAGTTTAAGCAGGTGAATTTATGTTGATCGCTTAAAAAGCGGTCAATTCGACGCACAAACAGCCTTACACACAAGCGCGCACACATCCACCGCTTAGTGTGAGAGAGCGGCGAGCGCGCGCGCGGTTGTGTGCGCGCAGCATGTGGCAGCTGCCAATCGCTAAGCCGCGACGGTAAAGCGATCAGCCACACAACAAACAAATTCGTTGGCGCATGCGCAGTCACACAATGAGTGTGGATATGTGGCGCGGTATGGTCCAACTGCTTGGGTTGGGTGTTGTCTATCAGCGCGCGGCAACGAGGCGACGCGGCGCGGCGCGGCGTCTGTGTGGTGTGGCGTGTCACAGCTGTTGTCTGATTCGTTCGTTCGATTTCTCGTTGTTGTTGTACAGTGTATGTGTGCGCATGCGCGCGCTATTCGCCTATTTCATATATGCAACAACAAGTCGAATGTTTAATGTAGTTAAGCGCTAAGCAATTGACTGGTTGACTAAGTCAACGGGCGCAGTTGGCAAGTTGACTTGCCGCTTGTGCACAAATGACAGTGTTGCATACGGGCGCTTGTGTGTGCGCGCGCGCTCAGTTAGTAGAGCGATAATGAATGTCAGGTTAAATGTGCGATTGGTGATCGCGCGCCAGTTGCGGCAGGCGAAGAAATGCGGTCTTTAATGCTTGTATGTAAGCATGTTCATATGTGGCACTATTTGGTCTGCCTTGCAGCGCAGATAGTCATAAGGGGCGCATATGAGCGCTGGCAGCTCCAAGCGTGATTTTTCTATATTTTTATTATTTATTAATATTTCCAACATTTTTCATGCTCAAGCATATTTTTTATATATATTTTTACAATTTTCTTGCAGTGTAGCTTGCCATTGGTTCGTTCGTGCGCGTTTGATAAGACTGCCGCCGTACAAATGAAGTGATTTCGCGTGATATTTCATGTTGTTGCATATTTATTTAATTCATAAATGCGAAAAAAGTATAAAAAATATTTGTTTGCTGAAACTGAGACAAAAATGTGCAGGAAAAAATTGAAAATTAAAAATTTTGGAAAAATAAAATAAAAAAAAACCCTAAAAAAATTAAAAATAAAAAAAATTATAAAAAATCACACTACATTGAAAAGCTATAGCGCTTAACTACAGCCTTTTCTTACTGGCTGCCAGCATTTTGATAACAAAAAATATAAAAAGAGATATATCCAAAACCTCACTGTAGTTAGCGCGCCAGCTTATTAATTACTCACGACTTGCGCCGTTGCTTTGCGACTTGCCATTTGGTTGGTTGTGATTTTATTTTGCACTTAATTTTTTACATTTACATTTGCGGGGATTTTTCTGTATTTATTTTAATTTTATGCGATTTACGAAACCTTTTTTATTGGCGGGCGCTTGCACTTAAAAGTAGGTGGTGCCGCTGCTACACTTTTGCATTTATTTGCTATGCAATTGGCCATTTGCTGGCATTGTGTGAAACTGCAAATGTTGTGCATTTTTCAATTTCTAACACAACACGAAAGGGGCGATCGAGTGTTTGTGGCTTAAGCAATTAATGCATTTATGGTGTAAATGTTAATATTAATTTCATAATGGGTGCAAAGTTCATGAAAGGCATAATTGCTGATTTGAAAACAGTTTTCATTTAACAATAATGGATTGAAAATATTAAAAAATGAAGAAATTAACGAAAAAATCAATAATTAATAGTTAATAAATTTTAAAAATATGGCAACGCTAATTTTTTAATTAAATACTTTTTACTTAATTATTATTATTTTTGTTTTAATTTTTAAATAAAATTAAATTAAAATAAAATTTGTTAATAAATATTTATATAAAATGAAACTTTTTTTAAATAAATTTAAAATTTTTTTAAAAATAAAATTCTAAATATCTGGCTACACTAAAAAGTATTTGTGAAATTTAAATCGATTTTTGTTACAATATATTTATTACGAAAATTCGGACTACTGAGGGTACTATCACCATCAGCCACCCTGAGACCCAGTATACATCATTGGATACTATTCGACCTAATAGACGACGTCACGCAGTGAAGAAAATACTGCAGCCGTAGTTGAGAGTGTACACGAAGACAGTGGGGAGTCGATTTTGGGCCGTTCGCAGCAATTCGGACCTTTGTCGTGCCATAATAACCGACTATTTGATGACTGAAATTGAAGCACGTGAGCTCGGCGACATTTTGTTTCAAAAAGACGGCGCCACTTCTCACACATCTCAACAATCTTTGAATTTATTGAGAGAATACTTCGGAGAGGAAATTTCACATTTTAGGCCCGTCGGTTGGCCACCAAGATCGTCTTTTCTTCCTGTGTGTATATGTAAAGTCTAAAGTCTATGCGGACAACCCTGCTTCAATGCAGGCCTTAGAGCAAAACATCACGCGTGTCATTCGTCAGTTAGCAGTCGAAATGCTCGACCGAGTAATCGAAATTTGGACTCAACGAATGGACCATCTGAGACATTTGATCTTATCATCTTAAAAAATAATTGCCAAAGAATGTTCTTTCGAATGATAATAAACAAACCCCAGTAAATTTGAATTTTCGGTGTTTTTTCTTAAAAAAACTAGGGAACCTGGAAATGGATCACTATTTAAGCGTAAATGTGGAACTTTGGTATTAAAATAAGATTATGAATTCTTGGAAATATTGTAATACAATCGCCATCATATTAATGAGAACATGTTAAACAACAATGATTCATTAAGAATGCAGGGTTGCCATCTTGTTGTAATTAAAAATAAACAAGAACTATAATATAGATATATGTAGGTATACATCTATACGCAAAGTACACAAAAAATATAATAATTCAAAATAAAACTGAAAACTGACTAATACCGAAAATAGGGTTGCCATCAATTTTTTTTTAATTTTTGTTTTGTAATTTGTCTGATGTTGTGTGCAATTATTTGAAATGTAGTTACAAACTCTTTGATTATTAAGAATTTAATTCAGCTTTGTGTATTTATAAAAAGCTAGCAAGGGTTGCCATATATTTAAGAAAATAATCAAAAAATTACGGATTTATTTTACTCTAGCTTATTTAAATATTCAATCATTAAAAAAAAATATGTATTTACAGCATATGTATTTAGCAGCAAACTAATATCAAGTGTTGCCACTAAATGATATATTAAATTTCTGTAGAGTTGCCATTTAAAGAAATATAACAATGAAATGTGATTAAGTATGTGGAAAGCTCATTAAAATTGTAAAGCTCTTTGTTATACTATTTCAGTTTGACTATGACACTATTTTAGATGTAAGCTAGTTGCTTGTTCGTTTCGCCAATAATTGCTGAAATTGCTGAATAGCTTTATATCATACGATGTGAGTATATAATCAATATATTACAACAATTTTGAGTTGTAGAAAACTAAGTTTCTATTTTTTATACAATATGAGTTCATAAATTATCGATAAACATAATTTATATTTATCTAACGGTTTCAATGTGGCAAGTGAATTAATAAATCTTTAAACTCTAAAATCGTTCGCTATAAATCTAACGCCTGCAACACACAGCATTGATCCACAAAAATTAAAAATTCAATCAATAAAATAAATCAGCTTTAAAACAGATCTAATCGTTAGATATTTATCGAAGGCCAACGAGAGACGCTTAAGCCTCAGCAACACAAGCAAACTAATCTAATTAGTGCAATTAATTATAAAGATTTTCCTGCGTGCAACAAAAAGTGGAGCGTGGAAAAAAGATAAAGATAATAATCTGAGATTTTAGTTTCTCATACACACACACACTCATACCCGAGAAAGGGTGTTGCAAGTGTGGCAGGAGGAGATTAACGAAGGAGCTTAGAAATATGTGCAAGGCGTAGACGTTGATGGCAGCAGAAGGATTAACAATAATGGTAGAAGGTAGCATAACAACAACAATAATAACAACAATTAGAAATTTGTGGCAACAAAGCTGCTGCTGCTGCTGCTGGCTGCAAGTGGCAATTATTTTTGTCTACAAACAACAACAACAAATAGTCGTAAATCTTTTGAGCTCGAGAGAAAAATAGATATACATATATACATATATAGGTATGTGCAACATGCAAGTCACCGGTGCGGCAGTCAACAAGCTTGTGAATTTTCACTGCCAAGTTTACAAACACACACACACACATGAAGAAATTTACGGTTGCTACCACTGTTCACTGCTGTTGTTGTTGTTGTTTGTGGCACTGATTTTATTGTTGCCAAACGTTGTTGCTACCGTTTGCAGCCGTTTCTTTTCATAAATAAATATTATTATTTATGCATTAGTATTGCTGTGTGTTGTTGCTATAGTTGCTTTTTCTAATTTAGCTGCCATCTTTTGTTGTTGTTGTTTTTTGTTTTTTGTTGCATTTTTGTCTTATGGCTGCCAACTAATGCTACACACCGCGCGCTTCACTGCACTCTGTCGAACTATGCGTTGTGGCAAGTGTGGCACGTAAATCAAAAGCGTTTCCTGTTGCCACATACATACAAGCTACGTTGCCATACAAGTGCGGCTGCTGTGTGGCAGCTGTTCGTACTGGGACTACGACTACTGCTACTGGAGCAGAAAATTACTTTCATCATAATTTTCAGTTATTCATGACTTAACTGCCTCCACAATGATGCGCGTGCCGGTGTGTGTGCTGTGTGCCTTCACGGCTGACTGAGTTGTTGCAAGTAATGAACCGGCAAGCGGACGGGCGTGCAGTGCGGTCAGCTGGTGGGTAGGCTTAGGCTTAAGCTTAGACAAAAACACTCCAGAGACAATGCAGACTCCAGCAAAAGTTGTTGATGTTGTTGTTGTTGTTGACACGCACGTCAAGGTGACGCCAACACTTGCCACACAACAGCCGTGTGGGATTTTTCCCTTTAGTTTTCCAACAACTGCAGCGCTGTGAAAGTGTAGCGGCTGCAACTGCGGTTAACCCTTGTGTGTGCATGTTTTGTGGCAACATTACACTTGTGGCAACAACAACAACTGCTAGCATAGTAATTTTGTTTTTGCAAATTTTTTTCGCAGCTTTTCCTTATTTACTTTTGCTTCCGCGCAGCCATTCAACCCACTCGCGACACTTTATTACACTGTTTGCCGAGTGAAAATTGAAAAGTCATCAACGCGCGCGAGCGCACGCTTAAAGACCGGCGGCAGTCGCCCAAAAACTAATAGTGCAACAGTAGCAAAGTGTGCGAAAAAGCCGAAGCGCAACAACAACAACAACGATGGCCTGCAGACAATAGGTGCCAACAAAAGGTGGCGAAATGTGTGTTGCAGCTATAAAAAATAACAACAACAACATTACTGTAATAAATGCTGTCTAATGTTTTTATTTTTACGTGCCACAAATTCAAGAAGTTCACACATGCGCAGGTGTGCGCAGATTTTTTGATGGTTTTAGGATTTATAGTCGGTGGGGAAAGTGAGCGGCGGTAGCTTTGGGTAGACAGCTTAGGTTGGAGATTAAATGGAACGCAGATTGGAAGAGAAGAAATTAACTATATTGCCGTTTATAAGAATTATGACCGAAGTAATGATCCTCACAATTTCTAAAATCCATTAAAAGAGAATCTCTTGTAGCCTCCTTCTTGAGGAAAATTTGTGTTGAAGGTCGTAGATTTCATTTATGTTCCAGATCGTCTACTAATAAAGACATCAAATAATTTTTTAATGAACCGATATCTCTGCAATTCTCACACAGTTCATGAGAACGTGGAAGAATTACCCACTTCAGTTTTGAAATGTGGTTACATATATCGATTTTTAATTCACGGCTTCAGTTAACTTATATAATGAACAATCGAGAGTCTCTCATCACTTGATCCATCCCATAGGCTTCGTAGCATACCATTAGCGTCGATTCAGGTGTTCGGAATACCACGATACCTTTGACTCTCACCTTTAACGCTTTCTAAGTTCTATCATCCGCTATCAGAACCTTGTGATTTTGTTGGATGGAATGTCTACTACAAAAAGAGCATCAGTTGATGAAATTTTTGCCATTTTAGGGTTCCGAAAACTTCTTTTTTATCTACTACAAAAGCAGATGAAATTCTTGCCATTTTAGAGCTTAGTAATTATTCGAGGACCAATAAGAATAGGGAAGGTTTCAGATATACATATATAGATGGTCAATATATAGAGATCGTGATCTAACTTTGTTCTCAAATACTACAAGGTCGTTAGATGGATCGCAAAACGAAGGATTTCAGTTACTTAGGTAAGATATTATCTTCTTCACTGAACCTCGGAAGTATTCTGCGATCACTAGATTTAATGAATAGGAACTATCACAGAAACTGTGTAAAATGGTCGAACACTGCTCTTTCCTCTCTATGTTCTCTATATTCTCTATCCATAGACACTAGCCTTCACTAAACCATAGAAACATTGATAATCGAAAAATGAATATCGCAATATAATGACTTCTTGATTTTAAGAATTTTGATCTAGATGAGCAACAAAATGTACGATACACTTTCTGGAATCCGAGAAAAATTTTATTTTATGTTGGAAACCCCGTTTAAACCAATGTTGCAAGTATGCATTTTTCGCTTTCTTTTGCAATTTCCATCATTTAACACAACAATATTTTTAAAATTCAACATAATACAATAGCATAAATACTATATTTGAACACTACACACTTGGAACTAAGAAAACCTCCACATTTCATACTTGCCACAAAGCATCATTTCCATTTAAAGTCGGACTGACAGGCAAGTTTGGCGCAAATATTTGATTTTATTTATAATTTTTGTCATATTTGTGCAGCAGTAACGCTCCTAACGGTCAATTGTCACTTTTATGCAGCTTGTGCAACAAGGCTTGCAACCGCTGCAGACATATTTACTAATGCGCAATGAGTGGCGCAAGTGTTTTAATTTGACAAGATGCAAAGCGAAAGTCTTGCAATAACAAAAACAACAACCACTACCGATACAGTTATTCCATATCATTTACGCCACAAGACATTTGGGTGATTACGGTTTGTTGCAAGTTGCTGTTGCACCGTTTGACGTGTGTAAACATGCGTCGCTTTGCATACATTTTGACTTGACTTGATTTTCGTTGAATTTTAATTGAAAATGCATTTTTTTGTTGTTGCTTTTCACTTTTCTAATTCACAACTTTGGAGTGTGTTATTGCCACATGTGGTGGCACTTATGCGCGCGCCCACCGTTGTGGCGAACGAACGCGCAGCAGCAGCGCTAACATGCGAGTTAACAAGCAACAACAACAACAACAAATATATAGTACAAAAAACAGGCAGCGGCGACAGCAACATGCAACATTGCTCTGAAAGAGGTTGTGTGGCACGTTTGGCAAAGCATCACCACGCAGCAGCATACAATTAAGACAAGTGTTTATTTGCTGTTGCAGCCACCGTGCTGCCACGCAAAAATGTTGTCCACGCTGCTGACGCTAATGCTGTTACTGTGTTGTTGTTGTTGTTGTACGCGCCCGCTTTAACTCTAAACAGTAACTCACTTTAAGTGCCGTGTGGCGCGGCGACGGCCATGCCTCATTGCTGTCGTTGCATGTGATTGCAGCTGCCACTTGGCTGCCCAATGTTGGTGGTCTGCTGCTCGTACTTGCCACATGCCTCGCCATGCCACAAACACTCAGGTGTTGCGCTAATTTCCTTCTTTTTTATTGACTGTTGCTGTTGGCTGGCTTTTGTTTGCCACAAATAAACAGTTTTTTCGGTACAACTAGCAGTTGGTGTTGTTGTTGCAACTACTCTGCGTCGCCTAGTGTGTGGGTCTTTTGTGTGTTAATATGTAAATATATTTAGCGTATTTGCCTACAAGGAAGTTGAAAGTGCTTTGAATAGTCGTAAAGTAAGGCAACAACAATAATAACAACATCAGCCGCCAACAAGTGTGAAAAGCTTAAATGGTTGTATGCTGATGCCGTCATATTACTGTTTGTTTTTGTTATTGCTCTTATTTTCTATTTCATTTATAAGTGCCAGATTATTTATTTTGCATTGTTTGTTTAGTTTTCGTTGTTGTTGGTTTTGCAAAAATTGTGCGTAGGTGGCAGCTTAAGCAGTTAGCTAGTGCTCTACTTGCCACACGCACAGAAAAGGTGTGCAACTGCCTCGAATTGACGGTGCGTTTTATTGAAGACCATTTTTGAGTGAATTTATATGTAAATACAACAACATAGAGGCGTAATATATCTCATTCGATCCCAAAAAATCACAAAAAAATCGCAAAAAAAATTGAGATTAATTTCTATTTTGCTCAAGTCTCAAGTTTCAAGTCAAGTTTTTCTTCATCAATTCAAACCAAGTCAAGTCTTTTTCCATCCAGTATTTTTACCATTTCAACCCCTCAAGCGCTACGAATCAAATCCATGTAATTTGCTAGTTTAAATCGTATGCAGTAAGTTAGTTAATTATTTATAACTCCATTTGTGGCAATAAATATTGAACTTGCAACTAATCCCATGCTCCCGCATATATTTACTTTTTAGTTTCTCCTGCGGCGCAAACATTCATATTCAATGTGATTGTCTTTGGTAACGGTAAAATAAATTTTCAGATGTTATTGTTGTTGCTATTTGTCTTGAGGCAACAAAACCAGCTGAAATCGATTTGTAGGTTTTTAATTTGTAAACAATTTTATTTCTTATAAAAAGTCGACGCTCGGTTTAAGATCGTTTGGGTCCAGTTTGATATCTTCGTGTTTATCTATATATTTAGTTTACAAAGGGGTTAACGACATACATTTTTTGACTTTGGAAGTCCTTAATTATACAAAAAAATATACGATTTATATATATATCAATCTCTATCTCTATCTCTATCTCTATCTCTATCTCTATCTCTATCTCTATCTCTATCTCTATCTCTATCTCTATCTCTATCTCTATCTCTATCTCTACCTCTATCTCTATCTCTATCTCTATCTCTATCTCTATCTCTATCTCTATCTCTATCTCTATCTCTATCTCTATCTCTATCTCTATCTCTATCTCTATCTCTATCTCTATCTCTATCTCTGTCTCTGTCTCTATCTCTATCTCTATCTCTATCTCTATCTCTATCTCTATCTCTATCTCTTTTAATCCCTATTTGTGTTGAGAAGAGAATCATATTAGGGAGTTTGGCGTTTTAACATAATTTCCAGAACATTAGGACCCTAGCTAAATCTTTTACAGTCTGGTGAACTTTTTGAATACTCCGAGTACACTCATACAAATTCCTGTGAATATATGTAGATCTTAAAAGATTTGAAAGAAAATTCTTCTTCGACATTTTGTAAACCGCAAATATAAGCCCAAAAAATATGGCAACAACAATCGAATAATTTTTGTTGTAAAATAGTCAAAATATAAAGGTAAAATAAATAAATTTTTATTGGGAAAAAGGCGGAAAAATAAAAACAAAAAAATTTATGGAAATAAAAATTGCAATAATATTGTTGCAGCTGCAAACACTTCAACAACGGGGCACACAACAGTTGTGTGCACCGGACGAAGCACAGGCGACGTTGGGTTACCGCACGAAATAAAATTGTGCCAAAGGCTAAAAAGAAAAGCCTAAAGAAAATACAAAAACAATTAAAGTACAAAACAACAACAACAATAACAAAATCAAAATTAGAAAAACACACAAAAATCAGCAAAAACAACAATTTCCAATAAAAACAATAACAAATACGCTGAATAAAGTGCGACTAAAAACAACAATGGTGGGCCAACACAAAAGCCACAGAAAACCACAAAATTATGCAATAACAGCTGAATTGAAGAAAACAAATGACAATTGCTAAGCAACGGTAGATTGTTGCAAGTATATTACTGCACGCACCACTCAAATGAGTGAGCGCGAAATAAGAAGAAGAAAAGTAAACGCAATTAATAACAAAAACAAGAAATTTGCAATAAAAAAATAAAAATTATAAAATAAGAATAACAAAAACGCTGCCTAAAGTAATATGTGGTAAAGACGGCGCGCTTGCTTGCCACAGCGAGATCGAGCGCCTGCGCAAAGGTGCAAAGCGAACATAAAGCGTTCACTGTTTGGCAATAAATCAATGAAACACGCAGGCGCATACGCCCTGCAAAGCTTTTCAACTGCAACAACAACAACAAACCAACAACAATAATGTCAGCAACAACAACAGCAACGCTATAAAAGCAATTGTGTCAGGTCGCGCGGCCGAGCGTTTGGGTCGCATGAAAATGCAAATTGTCGCTAGTGGAAACATTAAATTGTTACTTTTTGTTGTTGTTGTTGATGTTGTGACACTAAAAAATTGCTACAATTGTCGTCACACAGTGTTGATAGCCAACTGCTGACTGTGCGTTGCGCATGCGCTTACAAATGAATTAGACGGCGGATGGCGGCACTGCGCAGAGGCGCTTTGAGAGCTGCCGACAGTCTGTTTGAGGACGGACAGACGAAAAATGCCGAAATGCAACGCTTGTTTTAAATAGCGACATATGTAACGAATTCCTTAGCGAGTCATTCATTCATTGTGTGCGTCGGTTGAACGGTCGGTTCGAAGCGCCACGCACCTAACAAACCTTTCGACGCAAAATGCAAATGTCATTCCACGTCGCTTGTTATTTTGCTGCCAGCATCAAGCACCACAATTCATGAATTAAAAGTAGTTGCGACCAACATGACTCAAATTGCTTTTAAATTGTTTGCCGCAGCTGCCCCGAACTCACCAGCTAACTGGCCGATCACCTTACACTAACCTGAGACAGGAATGCCATTAGCCCCATTGTTGTGTTGCTGTTGTTGTTGTTATTACATTTTTATTGTTCGCTTGTTTGTGCAAAAATCGAAATGCAATAAAGATAAATAAAAGTGGCCTCCTGTGTACCACAACAAAAATGTGTAGAAGAAAAACAAAAGTTGTTGTTGTTGCCACATTTCGCATTTGCGTAAAACGTTCGTGCGGCGCGAAACTGTATTGACAATTGTTGGCATTTGCCGTGTTGCCAATATTGACACTGTTGTTGCCACCACAGCGCGACGCGCTACATACACTCGAATAGTGTTGCTGCCACAATTGCTTTTGTTGCAAGCCTGTCGATTTGCTGATTTTGCGAATATTTTTTCTTGCCCGATTTTCGCTACTTGCAGCGTTCAATTGAAATGTCTTGCGGCCAAACTCATGCAAATTCATAAATATATACATATCTACAACTAAGTCATATTTACATGAATACTTTTGGCATGCCAGCGCATTTCCGTTTATGTTCCAGGCGAGTCTTTGTAGATTTTGCATATTTTACGCTTTTATGTTATGTTTTACATTTGTTGTTGTTGTTGTTTTATTGATTTTCAATTGATTTCGCAATTGTCGTTAATTGTCGACGAAAATGTAATTGATTTGCAGTTTTTTGGCGCAAATGTAGCTGGAGTGGTGTGTATGACTCAGGTGTTGCAAGATAGCGAGAAAACAGTATTTTTTGTGCTGTAATCGAGCTTTAGATGTAAAGTATTATATTTTTAAAGAGTTTTGAAAATTATTAAAGTAAATAAATATGTAATGAAAACGCAATAGTTTAAAATATCATTTTTCATCTTAACATGATTTCAATGATGTGATGTTTTGCATTGATGTGATATCATATGACATTTAGAAATGCTCTTCAGTTATTGTAATGCAGTGATAATTTCAATCAATACTTAAATTTCAGATTTTTTCAATTAATTAAAGTGATTAAAACTGAAGTCATGTGATGTGATGTCATGATGTCATATCAATTGATATGATAATGTTGTAAAATTGTAGCTAAAAACGTTTGTGTGCTATAATGTGTCTTAACGTTGATGATTTTATTTAATTTTAAATAAATACGAACTGGTTTGCTTATGTGGGAATGATGATGATATGACACTGCGATGTGATATCATATGACTGAACCCTACCAAATGATCATATGATTTTATTATATGTGATATATCCAATTGCGATTTATATTCATTATTTTAACCAATGGAGGAATAAGTTTCCATAATTGTTAATAGCATATAGCTGATTTCATCATTGATCGCGCAACATCATACGATCATGTGATGTCATGTTATGAAACCGTAAATGAATACGTTCAGTGTTCAATATCTATTGAAATTTTGGATGAAGATTTGTGGTTAAATCTTATCGAAGACTAATTTTGAGTGAAATCAGAGTCCTCTGTATCTTATTTGGCATTTATTGCCGACTTGATGGGTCATCCGAGATGACAAGTGATATCATATGATATAGGATTGATATTCAAATCAACTCCGCGATGATGTAGATATACGAGGCTTGGAAATAGATCATTTGAATAATAATATCGAATCATTTTGGCGGAAAAAAATATGAAATTGGATTGTATAAAATTTTGAGGAAAAAGTTTTTGGAAAAAAAAATAAAATTGATGAATGGTTTTAAATTATGTAAAATTAAAGTTAAGCGAAATGAAAATTTTTATATTTAGCTGGCAACCCTACCTGCAAAATAAATTTAAAAAAATTAAGATTTAATTAAGAAAAATCAACAATTTAAATTTTTCCTAAGAAAATTTAATTTAAAAAAATAAGAATAACTATTGGACAGGATTGCCATGCTTTGTAAATATATATTATATTTTAAAAAGTTGGATATTGATAAAATATGATTTAGGCAATGAAAACTATAGCGGTATATTTTGTTGGTTTGTCAATTACCTTGATAAATATAGAATTTTTTAAATAGATAGCAAAATTCAAAAAAATTTTGTATTATTTTCGACATATACTATGTAGTAGGGGTCTAATAGGCAAAGAGTAATCATTTCAGTTATCATTTTCACAGTTAAAATTTCAAAATTTCTAATGCTTCTTTGAGACCCAAATTATTTCATAATATGCCTTAAATGAAACTTACGACTTAATAGACTTGTTCAGCTAAATATACAAATTATTTGTATCCACAGCACAAAAACTCACCTGCAAAGAGAAGAAAGTAAAAAATCACATTAATAATGTTGCAAGTTGAAGAAGATATACAGATATATAAATTTCTTTATTTGGCTAGCAAATCTTAAATAAATCAAATCATAACATTACTGCTAGCCGCATATCGAGTACACATTTAATTACTTTGAACCGTTACGACAAGACTTAAAAATATACATATAAGAAAGTGCCTACGTATATCAGCGAATATGCCACATTTGGCAGACAACAACAAAAACAACAGCAACAATAGAACAGCATGTGGATAATAAAGATTGTGCAAGCGCAAAAAGGGGCAAATGCGCATGCGCCGGAATGCGTTTGTGTGTGCCGTGCCGCAACAGCAACAGCAACAGCAACAGTAACAACAGCTTAGCGAAAAAATGCCAAACAATTAAGATTAGCATAACCGAGAAACAAATTAACTGCTGATTTACCACCGGCAACATGAGTGCGATACGCGCATAGACAGTGCATAGCAGCAAAAGTTTTGCCAACCAGCCAACAGCAGCAGGCCACATAGACAATGTGTGGCAAGTACACGTACATGAATGTCTATTTTCAAATATATGTGCGTTTGTGTGTTTGTGGCATGTGGCAACAGTGTTGGCTGGCATTGTGGTTTGGTTGGCTTAAAAAAATATGGTTTTCATTAAGCGGCACGATAAGCGCGGCTAAGGCCGCTAATCTACGCTCATTATTCACCAAAGTGCGGGGGTGCAACGTCGCAGCAGACCGGACCGTAGTGCGAGCGCCAAAGTGACCTGCTTGCTTGCCGTTGTTGCAGCTAGCCAGCTTTACGCGCCACACACTTTATTTACGACTATTAGAAAGCCTTCAATTTTTTCATGGCTCTATTTTGTGGCAAGAACTATTTTCGACTTTTTTCCAGCCATTTTTGTTTGTTATTGTTTTCTTTTTCAAATATGTGCTTTTATTTCTGTTTTGTCGTTCGTTTTTGTCTAATGTTGCATGTGCGTGCATATGTGGCACATTAGTATTTGTGTGCCTCACAACGCGGAAGCTAGGTCTAGGCGCGTACGCAACAGTTCCCACACTACAGCCAGCATGCAGCTTAAAGTTGGATGCGTGTGTATGTGTGTCATGGGGCAGTTATGTTGCACGTACGCTGTGCGCGCGTTATCAGTTTGGCTGCTAACAATTTTCCAAAGGCCTTAAAATATGTGTGTGTTGCAAGCAGTGTTGATGGCAAATGTGCAACGACCAAGCAAACGCTTATCTTGCCACACAGACAAATTATATGAAGGGGCAGAAATTTCGCTAAGGCCATTTTTGGCTGCCACAATCTGGCCGTTGTGGTTTGCGGCTTTTGCTAGTTTGCGCCTGCTCAGCCTCAGCCAATGTTGCTTGCCACATACACGACTGCTGCACTTTGCTACGTCTAATATCGATTTTCTATAAAAAAAAATACAATTTCTTGCCACAGATTACTTGAAACATTGTTTTCCTTTATTTTTTCTTCGAACTGCCTTGCCACATAACGTTATTATATTGTCGCTGCAACTGCGTCGCTCGTAGTCGATACTCCTACTTAGCGCAAAAGGGCGATTAACCTTGTTGCAACTTGGCCACCGTTATTAATATCTAACGATTTCTTGCGCGATTTTTTCACATTACAACAACACGTATAAGCAAGTATGTTGTTGTTGCTTGTGCTCCAAATATGCACAACAAAACTGTTAATTGAAGTTGCAGTAAAGCAACGCATGTGGCACACACAAACACACACTTGCAACGCATTGCATCGCATTTCATGTCGTCGCTAAGGAGCAAAAGTTAATAGGAAACTCATAGAAAATGTGGCAGCCACCACCGAATACCGTGTGGCAGTATAGTAGCGTTATTTATAAATAGCTGCAGTGCAGTAAACTGCACGTTGCACGTTGCAAGCAGGCGCACACATTAATCGAAATTGAAAATCGTGAGCTGAAATTGTTGGCGGCAAAGAATTCGATTAAGTGCGGCATATTGCAACACGGTAATAGAAAGTGCGCGCGGCCGCAAGAAGGTGTAGCACAAACACACACACTCACATTTTGCCAATCATAGAAAATGCTACGCACCTATACACAAGCAACTAAGTGGCAGCGGCGCGGGTGTGCAGCAAGAGTAGGCGTTTTGCTACTCAGCCTGCGATCAACTGGCGCGTTGTTAGCTGCTGCGTTGCAACAAAATGCAATTAGAGGGTGGATGCGTTATTAATGTAGAGCAACTTGCAACCGCCGGCCAGTAGAGTCACGCCAGCACAAAAAAAATTAATAAATGCTTTCAAATGCGTGCACGTGTGGCAGGTAGGCTAGCTGTGAAGTGTGCAACAGAATCTATAAGAAATTGATATATTGATAATATGCGCCTAGGCGATTGGCGGCAGTTTATTATAAGAAAACTATTTGTGGCAACTTTGTTCGCTAAGAAACTTTTATTAATAACAGTGCCAACAAGCGTTGGTTCGCATTACATATTATGTGGCATGTACACACAATTGTTGGCATGCGGAAGTTAATAAAGGGTATTTGTTGCAAGTAAAATGTTTTCAAATGGAGAAATTGAATAAATATTGATACATGTAAAAGAATTCATTGATGCCACAAAATGTTGCAAGTATGCAGTTCACATAATTTATAGTATGTTTATAAAAAATAATGTTGAACCCGATTTTTCAAACTTTTCAATGTTGCCACAAAATGTAGCACGAAATATTTTTTTCAAAATTTTACTTTATACGTATAATTTAGCACTAATTACCAATTTAGCCTTTTTATGTTAAAAAAATTAATATTTTTACATTAATTTATAGCTCAAAGCATCTTGCCGCAAAATGTTGCAAGTAATATATTTACATAATTTAAAGTGTTATAAACATAAAAAAATGTTGAAAGCAATTTTTTTAACTAATACTATGTTGCCACAAAATGTTGCACAACATATTTTTATGAAAATACTATTTAATATCTATAAGTTAGTATTAAACAACATTTCTATGTTAAAATTTAAATATTTTTATTTTATTTACAAGCTCAAAACATGTTGCTACAAAATGTTGCAAGTTCAAATTTCTGCCAAAACTTTTTAAAAACAATTTTTTTTTCATATTTTATTATATGCAAGCAATTTATAAGTGACACAAAATGTTGCACTTATGCACATACATAAAGCTTAAGCACCGACCATAAGTAATAGCGTGTAATAACAACAGCATAAAATAATAAAAAATAAATAAATTGCTGCATGAAAAATATTAAAAATAACCCGCAAAGTGGGTGTTGCAGCAATTGGAAATTGTGTGCTGCGCACGAGTATGTCTGTATGTGTAAGCAAAAATACTATCACACAGCTGCGTGCAACATTTCCATGACGCATGACGCGCCGCTTTTTTAGTGGTAGGAGGTGGCAGCAGGCGCGTTCTTGTTGCTCCCCATTTCAGTTGTTCGCCTTTATACAAGTTTTTGTTGTTTTTCCGCTATTTCGCCAAAGCAAGATCGATGATTGTCAATTTACTGCATTCATAACGACTGAGACTGCGGCGCAGCGCACAGCAACAATGCACTGTATGAGGAGGCGGTGGTGGCTGCGTCAATGTGCAATTTAATGTGCGGCACTTTATCTCTTATTGTCATCTACGAATTATGCGACGGTGCGAAAGCGATGCCAACGCCAACGCCATACTATGCAACAGCAACAACAACAACAGCTGCAATCACTGTTATAACGCCACCATTATGCCGAGTGTAACAAGATCTTGTACAACAACAGCAACACTCTAGTATTTAGTTGTAATGAAATTGCCACAATCTCTGCAGCTAGCAGGATGTCGTGTTGCAAATAATTAAAAGTGCACGTGACTAACTGTGCTTGCAACAAGAGCACTCACATAATAGCTGTGTGTAATTAGATTGCTGTTCAATATTAAACAACAACAATTTACGCCGATAAGTCATTGCAACAAAGTGGTGTTGCAAATATGTTGTTGTCGTTCTTGGTGTGTTGCACCACCCGCCAATATTGCAACTCTATGCATGTAATTGCTGGCTCAATCTTCTTCAGCTGATAACGGAAATTGCGTTCAGCGCATGTTTAGCACCACATTATGTTGCAACAGTGTGAATGTGCGAGATTGATTAGCACCAAGCAATAGGCAACTTGCCACCAAAATATAATAATAATAACAAAAAAATCAAAAAACAGTTGTTTTGAAAGTGTTAAGCGTCTGCGTGTGGTGTGGAATTTTCATTAGACGCCGCACACTCGGGTATCATTAAATAATTACAACAACTTTTAGGCGCGTTACTGCCACACAGACACCTATCTGCAGCACTCACACGTACAGCAATTAAAATTGATAATTATGCTCAGTTAATACTACAGTGTCCGTTGTGGCAGTGTCGTTTGTTGCATTAATTTGAAAATCGTTTATGGCTTATCGCCTGCGAAAGGCGCGAATTGCTAGCGATTTAATGCGCCACCATATAAATTTATGTTTTATTAAAAGTGATTGGCAAAAGTATCACGTGGCGTTTGTTGGTGTTGGTAAACGACTTAAAACGAAGTCAACCAAATTGGTGTTGCTCATGTATATATGCATGTTGTACATAGAAGGAGTTAATTTTTAAACGATTTGTTTAGTGGTAAATTATTAGTAAATGTTAGGTGTTAAGCTGGTTGGGGCAGTTTGGAAATTAACGGTAGTTTGATTGGAACTTAAAACGTAAAATAAAAGTAAAAAAAAAAATACAAAAAATGTTGCAAGCATGCTGAGAAATGAGTGTGGGTGTTGAAATATTGATATTATTGATGTTGCCACAAAATGTTGCATGTACGTTATGATTGGAAATTATGTGAAGAAAGACTTTGTAAGCGCAAAAAATAAATAAATTTATATTTTGCATGTATATCAGGTTGCAACAAAATGTTGCAAGCAAAGTTAATGTAAAAATTGACGGCAGAAAAGTTCGCAATAACTGTTGCATTACAAAAAGTAGGTGGGGTATTGTCATAATTTATTATAACATTGTTTAGAAAATGTTGCACGAAACCTAAAACTGTAAAGATTTTTTGGTCAACAAAGTTTAACTGTTTTTGGCCTTTCATACAAATGCTATGATGAAATATACTGTAATACTATTTTTTTTTTTTTGTTTCAATTAAAAATGTTAACAGTAAGTATCATGCAACAAAATGTTGCATGCATTTTTTTATTAAAAAAATTAAATTAGACAGTATTTCGGTACCATTATCAAAAAAAGTAAATTTTTTCAAGAGTCATTAACTTGCAACAAAATGTTGCAAAAAAATTTAAAACAAAAAATTCAGAAAAAAACAAAAGTGTAGCTCTTTTTGTTTTAGCAAAAAAATTACCTATAATTCAACGATAATCGAACATTTTTTTAAATATCATGTTGCAACAAAATGTGGCAAGTATATTTTTTTTTTCAAAATCACTAAGGAGAATACTTATAAATTTAAACACGCGTAAAAAATAATTTTGTATGTGGTATATTGCGATATTTTAACACTTGAGCAGCGGTCATTATTCCATAGATCTTACGTCACTGATTATGTTGTACGTACTATATTTTCCTAAATTACCCGCATTGATTGCCATAGCACCCAATCGAATGAAACTCATACATTTCTGCAATTTCGCTAATCAAGCGACCACCAACCATAGCAAAACACAAGTAGCAGCAGCAACAACAGACGGCCTACCAGCAACAGTAGCAATAAAAATATTTGAAATTGTTACTTTGAGGTTAAAAATTCACTTCCGACAATTTAGAAATGTTGAACGGGCCGGCGGCTAAACGACAACTTGGATTGGCATGAAGGTGGTAACAACGCCCCAATTGAAGACAACGTGCGGAGCAGGCCAATAATTACAATCAAATGGAAGGTGGCAGTGAGATGAAGGTTGAGAAATTGTAAGAATTCGTAGAGTGAGAGAGAGAGAAAAAGAGGGAGAAATAGGGAGAAAAGTTGCCAAAGCATTAGTGTGGTAAGAAACAACAAAGCATGGCGTGGCAACTACAAATCGCTCGCTTTTAAGTGTGCAGCCAGCAACAATAAAAAATATTAAAAAATTACATAGCGATGTTGCAACATTATGCACAACAAATGAGTGGCAATAAATTATTATGATTTGCAACAAATGTTGGCAGCAACTGTATAATGACATATTGCGAAATGACGGCGAAATGTTGCCGAACGAGAACAACGCCTAAACGTTTCTGAATAGGTAGGGAATGAGAGCAACACCAACGCCATGCAATGGTAGCGGTCAAGTGGCAACATCAAGTGCGCGCACACAAAAAAATGTTGCAAGAATTTCTGAAGGCAGTAGTTGTTGCATGCGGGTAGCGGATACAAACGGTAGCAAGCAAAATTTGCACTTCCAACGCAACTAAAAATCTGAGGCCAAACATACAACAATGTTGCCACAGAGGTAAGTAGCGCATACACGTGCAACAGTAAACAAACAGTCTTAGCCGTGAATTGCCCAACGCGGCAAGCGCTCGAATAGAGTCAAGCACTCAGCCAGTGTACTCCAATTGCATTGCGTCCGCCACGCATGGCGCTCGTTTCCTTTTTACAAGCGCAAATGCTGCTGGCGGCCAATGCGGCTACTGGCGAGCGCGCGCGCGCTGCAAACACAGCAACGCGGTGCCATCAAAACACTATAATTAAGATATGTTGAGGGCATTTTTGCAAAAATTGCCAATCATAAATGAAGCGCAACAACTGCAAGACGACGCGCCAGAGCACTACTAATGCTAAGTAACTAATTTCGACATAAAGGAGTATGAAAAGTGGCTGAGTCGCGCGCAAGCGCTTATGCATAGTAGCGGCGCGGCACAATGCGGCTTAGACACTTGGTGTTTGCATTAATAACTAGCATTTGTGCTACTACTGCTACTGTTGTTGTTGCAATTGGGTGGAGCGCGGCGCCGTTTGCTGCTACTTCATATGCCGCGCTCATGCTGCAAGCGAAATGCCAAACTCAGGTAAGTAAAGTAAAGCGGCTCAACGCCAAGTAGCTAAAGCGCTACTATCTCATAGAAGTAAAGCATGGTGACTTGCCGCGCATCTGCGGCGCGCGCGCGCACTCTCACTCACTACATTTGCGCTAGGCATTTCGCCACGCTTGCAAATTATTAGTTGGCGTTATGAAAGCGGTTAATTAAAATCAAAACAAAACGAAGAGCTGGCGAGCTTACCCCTAATAAAATGCGATGTGACTGGGTGACTGAGCGAGCGCGCGCGCGCTGTGACGGAATGGCGGAAGTAATGGCGTTTCATGTTGCAAGTTATGCAGTTTAGACAGCTTGTAACATGCAATTATGTGCGCTTCAAATGCGCCTGCGTGCAAATGTGACGCTGTCGGATTTTTTAGCCTGCTTCTTTTTTCTTTGCGCTAACTGTATTTTAATGATAATAATTGTGGTCGGCGCTGCACTTGCTGCAACAATTTCATTATCAACACAGTAAGGCTGTAAGCGCTTTGTTTTTTTGCTTTTTTTTGTATCATCGAGTCTTCTTCTGACGGGCATATTTAAAAGTGCGTTAATGTCTCGGTAAGCGACGAGCCAACGCTTTGGGCTGCCTAATTTTAATGACAGTTTAGTGTTTGTCTACTTGTTAATATAATGCGCATGCATAAATTCCAGCATATGCTGTGTTGCTGCTAATGGCGTACATACATTATTTATTTTAGCTGCTAAACGACATTTAAATTTAATGCGCAACATCCTCCTCTATTTGGTAAACTTAGATTATGGATGAGCCGCTTGAGGTGTACATAGTGTTTGCTGGCATGAGTGATGTCTGCCTTTGGGAATCGGCGGTAATTAAAAGTGTGGAATGAATATTTAAATTTACTAGAGAAGGAAAAAAAGCTGCTGGAAGAAGTGTTGAAGAACTCATCAAGCTTATGTGGTGAGTTTGAGCAAAAGAGAGAGAGGGGGAGAGATAGGTCGCAAAATATATTGATAGTGGACGCACTGCTCCGTATGGTGACCTCTTTTAAAGAGGTATGTATTCACTCCGACAGCAGAGCGGCAATACTGGCATTGGAATCGATTAGATCGTTATCAACAGCTGCCAGCTATTTTGCAATCCGACTAGTGTCCCGGTCACCGCGGGATCGTTGGTAACTGTATAGCGGACAAGCTTACAAGGAGCTACATTGACGTCGGAATGGAGGAAGACGAGATGGAATCATCTAAGCATTTCCTTCTTCATTGTCCAGCTTTTGCCGGACTGAGGTTGAAACACCTCAGAAGGCCCTTTTTCGGCCATCCCAGCGAATTGGCTAGAATCGATATTAGCCGTCTTAAGAAATTTGTAACGGATTCCAAGCGTTTTGCTGAATCTTAAAGGTCTTTGATCCTCAGGGAGTTTTATTGGTACCACAATGAACAGCACCAGCCTGTCTAAGTGAGATCTTCTGTTTTTGCAGAGATCTGCCTACAAACCTAACCTAGCCTAACTCAGTTATAAACATATATGGCGACACAAAGGGAGATAAGAGAGTGATAAAGGAAGAGGTATTCTGTAATTCCACGCACACTCTCTCTCTCTCTTGTGCAGTTTAGATATTTTAACAGGGTGAGAGAATGATAATATTTAGACGTCAAAGTCAATACATCCACACTGTACAGACAATAGCTAAAGTGACGTCAGGAAAGCAGCAGATAGTCTCACTTTGACACAAAAGCATACAATTCAATGGATAATTCCCCATTTAACTTAAATGGACTATCTCCGAATATTATTAAACAACAAGACACGGAGACCTTCTTGATGTCAAGATCGAAAGTTCAAAATCAGGGCTCAGAAAAAGGTATATCTACTACCAGAATCTATTCGGAGTTGTGGAGACTTAATCTCTCTCAGAAGTTATCTAGTTTTCTTTCTTGGGGATATGAAACCTTTTAGTGTATTACTTCATCGCTTTTATCCCCAAAATTTTTCCGGGAAGGTTACAAAGGCACCTTTCTATTCGCAAATATTCCGGAAAGATTATAAAAAGCTTCAAACACAAATCACTTGCAACTCCAAAGCAATGAATAAAATGACATATGTAAATATATATGCCACTTGCAACACACTTGTTGCACAGTGAAAAATCTGCAACAAACTTCTGTGCTAGTTACACATGCAACTACCTGTGTCTTGCCACCTACTCGAATAAATAATAATAATAATAATACCGCAGCAAAGCTATTATCAAGTGCACACAGAAACATTTGTTCGAATGCGAGTCGAGCGGTTGTTGGTTGATGCCACAAACGCCATCAGACGACACCTCATATGGTCATGTAATATTTTATCTTTCACCGTGCCTCATCAGAAGCGACAGTGCGGCAAAAGAGCCGCATATGCAAAGACATGGTGCCACATGTAGTGTATGTGCGTGCGGCGTGTATGTTGCATGTAACGCATTTGAACATTTCGTTCTTGCGCTGTGGCTTGAGGTAAAAGAGATGCATGTAAGACAAGTCGTTTAAATCTATGTAAGGATGTTGCATGCAGTCAATGCGTCGCTGTCACCAGCTAACAACAAATCTAATATTTTTGTGGCGGTGGCGGCAGCGCGCATAGTGAAGGTGCAACATGCATATTGCGGGCCACAAGGTGAATGGTGAATGTTATATGTTGTTGCAACAACAACATGTAGTTGTTGTAGTAGTGGCATGCTGCTTGATAGCAAGTTACTTATGTGTACATGCAACTGCAACGACAACTGTGCCACAAGTCGGGCAAAAGTAAACAAATGAGCCGGAAGCAGTTGTAGCACACAAACATGTATGTGTGTGTGTTTGTGTTGCATGCGCCACAAATGGGCAGACCGACACATGCCACTTGCCGCAATGCATGCGCCAACTAAAACGCACTGTGGCATAGTGGCAGCCAAACTGACATGTGCAGCTGTATCTGGCAAGTGCATCTGGTTGTTGCATCTTTAAATGTTTGCTGTGATAATTATAATGAAATGTTGCTGAAATGCTACCGGTGGTGTTGTTGTTGTTGCTGTAGCAACTGCACTCATTTCCTATATACACAAGCATAGGCATTATTTGTTGTGGCATGAATGGACAATGCGTTTATGCGGCATTAGCGGCGCTTTAGCGAGTGTTGTTGTTGTTGTTTGTGGGGGTTAGTTGGTCGTCGTGGCAAGCAAGCATGTTATGGCAGTGGCCACTGGCGATTAGCAAACAACAATTGGCGCACAAACACACAAACAATCGGCTGCCACTAGTGCCAGTAGTGGTGGCATGTTCAAACAAACAAGCGTCGCAGCAGAGTCAGCTTCCGTCTCAACATTGGCATAGCAAAGTGCCACTTGCAACACAGCAAAGAAAAAAATAAAAGTTTGTTGCAACAAGCGTTGTTACGCTTAAGAGTTTGCCGATGACTGATCAGCAGATGATTTGAATTGATTTGCCGGCAACAACACAGCCATGTTGCATGCCACAACGCTATATACGCGCAGCGGCAGCAACTTGTCGGCTCCGGGTTAGATTTTGTAAATTAGATATACGAATCAAAGCACAATGAACGACTGGCGACTGTACGCATTGCGCCCCGAGTGCGCTGCGTCGTACGGACAACAGACATTACTTGCAACAATTGCTATGATGTGATCGCAACATGCGGTCGACTCGCGAAATTTCATGTTTATAAAAATACTTGTATGGTAAAATATCGCCAATAGCAAATGGCAAAATGTGTAGCAAATAGTTTTTGTTGCATATATTTTAGAAAATAATAATAATAATCGCCGCATTCTGTGTTAATCATCATTGCCATCATTTACTGGCGCAGTCAACGTCATTATCATTACATGTGCCGTGGCTGTCGATTGCCACAGCTGTAATGCTGATAAAAATGCGTAGTTAAAGCTGAGATTAAAGCGTGTGTGTTGCGGCGAGCTTAAGGCGAAAATGCTAATATTCGCGTTTTGTGAAGTTTATTATACATAAGCTTGGGTATATCATAAGAGAGAGAGACTCCAGTAGCATAGAAGCCTCTAGAAGAAACCAAAAATCATAGGAGACGAAATCAAGTTTCAAAACAGTATTTTCTAAGCTCTAATGACCTATAAAATTATATTTTCAATACTTTCAAACACTTCTTCACAGAAGGAACTTAAAAGTACTCAAAAATTTTCACCCAAGAACCTGATTCTCTTTTGCTTTTTATTACTAAAATCTTCTTAGATTTACGAGAATAATAGAATCCGTGGAATCTGTGGATTAAAAAAAATCAGAAAAGAAAGATCAAAGCACAGCACAATTCTCGGATAATATCGGTATATCTCAGAGTATTTCCCTCTACTCAGATAACCAATATTTAATTATTGTAAAATGGAGATCAGATTCTTCTATCTAACTTGGCTTCGCTAAGACTCTATCCTTTAGAAGCAAATATGTATCAAAAAAGTTATAAAATGGTATTTTGAACGATTTTGTTGCATACATTTAGGTGTTAACAAGGTTTTTTCATTCAAACGCTTTGTAATTCTCAACCAGTTTACATAAATCGAAAAAATGCTTAATTTCATAAGAAAAAATTGGAATACTTCACTAAAAGTGAGCAAAATTGCTAAGGTAATGTCAGAAAAATAATTTCAAGCTATTTTTTACTACATTTCTATATTTTATGAGGAGAGGAAAGTGATGCAAAACTGTTAGATTTGAGGTTGATGAGACAAGTAATGGTTCAAATGTCCTGAAAACATCAATTAATAGTTAAGAAAGTTGTTGCATTTAAACTTGCAACAAATTAATGACAGCTAAGAAATGATTTGGAATATTCAAACGACAACGATTTGTGTCGAGCTTATACAAGTAACGTCAAGACCTCATGAGTCAGTTAAATACTTTATAACTACCAAGTACTACTAGAATAGTATATCAAACTCCTACATTAAGTGAAAGGCAGCTGAAATTAACTATTCCTTCTACAGTGGCAACATCATTTTACTTGCAACATAGCAAAAAAAAAAGTAAATGAAATTCAATACTCCAAACAAATTAGGTTAGAGGAAGTAACCCCCACCAACTAACGGCATTTTAAGTATGTTGTAAGACAACGCATTTTTATTGCTGCCACATAATTCAAAAGCGTTTACGGCCAACAGCAATTACTAATTGTTAATGCCGCTACTTGCAAGCATTAAACGCTTGTTTTATGATAACTGCAACACAGAGGTGTTTAAATTCCTACGCAATTGCTGTTGAAATTGCACTGCTTTCTTCTAATGCCGCAAATGAGTGACACATTGCCACTTACCGCCAGCTCCAACTACGCTAACTACTAACCAAATTGCCACAGCACATGCCAAACAAGTTGATGATGGAGCAAATAAAAATAGTAAACAGCAGTCAACGAGCAGTTTCATCAATAAAATGTCAAAATTTATCACGTGTTAAAATTTTATCAATTAAAATGTTGCCAATCAGCAGCAGCAAATTCCACCACAAACGCACGCACACACACACAGATACTCATGTAAAATGTAAGTATGCATGCAAATTAGTATGCAGATTAGCGGAGTGCCAGCATTTGTCGCGGCGACGCAGTGTTGATAGTTGCTGCAGGCCAAACGTGCGTGGCAACCATCAAAAAACCATCGATCAAAATGTGCAACAACAACAACAACGCTTTAATGGTTATTGGTGACGATGTCATTGCAAATGGTGAACGGCAGCTGAGCACACACACACATTGAAATCTTGCAACGGTCACATGTGGCACATGCGTTGAACGCATGTTGCAAGTTGATGCGCAATTTCAGACATGCTGCCATGTTATTAACTAATTACAGCGACTAATCTAATTTCTCAAAAGGGGCTAGATGATGTAGCGACAACAGCAACAAAATGATTTACACCGACGTGGACGATGGCAGACAGGCAACTACTTGCAACAACAGCGACAAACATGCAACCGGTAGCGATGTGCGCAAACAGGTGATCGTTCGGTTGGCTACTTGCTACAACATGTGAGTGCTGCCTACGTGCTGTTACAACAACAACAGCTGGCTAGTAACTGTACGGCTAGTTGTTGTATGGTTGGCTAGCTGGCTCAAGCGCATGCTTATGTCAATGCAAACTTTAATGAGTAGTGACATTTCACGCATGCTCGTCTTTTGCTAAAAGAGATAGCAACGAAGGCAATGGAAATTCAAACAAACAACAACAACAACATAAATAACCAGTGGTAGTGCGTTGCAGTTGTTTGAGCTTACTTGCAACATCACATATTTACATTTTAATATGTTTGTTTTTATTGTTGTTCTTGGCTAATACACTAATTTGTTTGATTTAAACGAAACTGTCACTTGCATGCAGAAAAATATAAGTTGAGCTGCCACAAGTTGCAACAACAGAGAAATTGTTACAAGAATTGTTGAACTTATCTTTTCTTAAAATTATAATTAAAATTAAAATCAAAATTAAAATTAAAATTAAAATTAAAATTAAAATTAAAATTAAAATTAAAATTAAAATTAAAATTAAAATTAAAATTAAAATTAAAATTAAAATTAAAATTAAAATTAAAATTAAAATTAAAATTAAAATTAAAACTAAAATTAGAATTAGAATTAAAATTAGAATTAAAATTAGAATTAAAATTAAAATTAAAATTAAAATTAAAATTAAAATTAAAATTAAAATTAAAATTAAAATTAAAATTAAAACTAAAATTAAAATTAAAATTAAAATTAAAATTAAAATTAAAATTAAAATTAAAATTAAAATTAAAATTAAAATTAAAATTAAAATTAAAACTAAAAATAAAATTAAAATTAAAATTAAAATTAAAATTAAAATTAAAATTAAAATTAAAATTAAAATTAAAACTAAAATTAAAATTAAAATTAAAATTAAAATTAAAATTAAAATTAAAATTAAAATTAAAATTAAAATTAAAATTAAAATTAAAATTAAAATTAAAATTAAAATTAAAATTAAAATTAAAATTAAAATTAAAATTAAAATTAAAATTAAAATTAAAATTAAAATTAAAATTAAAATTAAAATTAAAATTAAAATTAAAATTAAAATTAAAATTAAAATTAAAATTAAAATTAAAATTAAAATTAAAATTAAAATTAAAATTAAAATTAAAATTAAAATTAAAATTAAAATTAAAATTAAAATTAAAATTAAAATTAAAATTAAAATTAAAATTAAAACTAAAATTAGAATTAGAATTAAAATTAGAATTAAAATTAGAATTAAAATTAAAATTAAAATTAAAATTAAAATTAAAATTAAAATTAAAACTAAAATTAAAATTAAAATTAAAATTAAAATTAAAATTAAAATTAAAATTAAAATTAAAATTAAAATTAAAATTAAAATTAAAATTAAAATTAAAATTAAAATTAAAATTAAAATTAAAATTAAAATTAAAATTAAAATTAAAATTAAAATTAAAATTAAAATTAAAATTAAAATTAAAATTAAAACTAAAATTAAAATTAAAATTAAAATTAAAATTAAAATTAAAATTAAAATTAAAATTAAAATTAAAATTAAAATTAAAATTAAAATTAAAATTAAAATTAAAATTAAAATTAAAATTAAAATTAAAATTAAAATTAAAATTAAAATTAAAATTAAAATTAAAACTAAAATTAAAAATAAAATTAAAATTAAATTTGAACTTAACCATAGACATAACATAAACTTAATCGAAAATTAATATTTAAACTTTATATTGTACTTACATATATTTATATTTGAATTAAAAATCTTAAAGTTAAGATTTAGACTTAAACTTAACATAAACTTCAGAGAAAATTAACTTAAACTTCTAATTATAAATCTGCGACATTCTTCTTTTCACTAAGATGAAAAAATCTTCATCGAGACACTATACTGACTTTACTGAATAAAAGACCGTCTAAGCCACAACCCTTTTTCCAATAAGAAAAACACACTGTCAGCCAAACCAAAAGTAAGCTGCGCTCCACCTGCTGCATACCTTCAAGATTAAGGTGAATGCGGTAAACAAGAATACAGTTCAGTAGCACATACCTTAAGTGTGTACAGTTATGCAAAAACAAAAGCCAAAAACTCCAAAAGTCGAAACAAAGAACGTCAAAACGGCACAAAGCGAGCAAATTGGGTAAAAAATGTGACCTTCAGTTCAAAATACGGTCACTTGGCATAACTAAGTGGCGCGTATGTTTATAAGAATACAGGTAGACCGCATAGCAGACGTGAGATGACGCGAAAAACATGTTGTTGCGCCAGTTGTTGCATGACTTCTGGCCACATGTTGCCAATGAATGTTTGCATACTAACAAGCAACAACAACAAACAAACAAATATACATATGTAGCACATGAATAACCGAAAAAAGAAGCAACGAAAAAAATCATAAAATAACACAACTAACAACAAGTACAACAACAACGCCACATGCCAAGGAGTGCAAGCATCATTTGGTGGCGACCCACTTATGAGTGGCAACATGTTTCGCGTACGCGCGCATCCTCCGAAAAAGGGAACGACGAAACACAGATGGCAAAGAGAACAGTAGCAGCGCACAACAAGGGTAACAACAGTCGCCGCTTAACAATTCAAGTTCACTGGGCAGTCAAAGAATGAAATTCCGCAGCACAACAACAACAGCAGCAACAAGAAACAGGAATGTGGCGTCAAAAGAAGGCAAGTCAAAATAACTGAAAGGCGGCAGCGGCGGCGGTTGCTTTTTGACCAAAACCAAAAATATGCGCTAACTATATGAGTACAACAACTACAACAACAACACATATGCATGTGTGTGTGTCTGCAACCGCAACTGCAGTGGTGCCTCTGTGCTTTTTATTTGCTTGCCACCATCGTTGATGACCGCGTGCGCGCTGTTGTTGCAAGTGCGCGACTTAAGCCAAAAGGCCAAAAGGGATCCATCCACCAAGTGTATCCAAAGCGCGCAGCTGTTTCAATTTAGGCGCTTATGTTGTTTAGTTGTTGTTATTGTTGTTTACCCTTGCGCTTTTTTGCCAGCTTTGTTGATATTTGGTAATCCTGTTTGGCGACTGTTGCATCTTGATACCACCACTGAGACTTCAATCGTCAACGCGGAGTCAAGCAAACAATGAAGTAGCAAATGTGTCTGTGTTTGTGAGTGGAGTCAATGGCATTGTTAGGCTGCAAGCGGCAGTTGTGGCATGCGTCAGTTAACTGTTGCTGAGGCCAGTCTCAATGTTTGGTTGTTTCAATGAGAGTTTTAAAATTTCGTTCTTCTTATTGTTTTTGGGTGTTTTTTGCACACTTTCGATTTTAACAGCTTCATTTGGTTCAATATTCAATGTGTCTTCTTCATCCTCACTTGCACTATTTGGAGTATTTTGGACCCTGAGTTATTGACTCAATTGTTTTTGATTGTGTGTTGGTGTTTGCATACGTTTGGCATATATATTCACCTAATCTCTGTTTATTCTTGTTTCTGTAATAGTTCTTTATAGTCTCAAAAACATCTGTTACTCATTTCTTGCAGTTTCAATAAATTATACCGTCGTTTGTGTTGTTGGTCACTACAAAATTTTTTTGAGATTTCCTTCGATCAATTTCGGATTATTTTTGTACATATATTGGCAAATGATCGGTAAAATTATATGACCTTTATCAGCAAGAAGTATTACCACAAATCGCCGATTAATAACGATAAAATAGTTCTTTATAATATTTTTCTCTCTCTTACTCTTAGTCATATATATCGGGTGTTCCAAGGAGAGGTACTTTTCTCAATAGCATTTTATAGACAGATCACGTGTGTCAAGCCGTCATGATATTTGTGTTCAGTATTGTTTGGCATTTCATTATGGAAAGACTCGCGTGCTTCCCTCAACTTTTAATCAACATATTCGGCCTACTGAGCATACTATTCGCAACAGCATCACCCATCTTGAGACCCAGAATTCATTATTGGAAAATATTCGACCGAATAGACCACATCCAGGATGTAGTGAAGAGAATATAGTATCCGTAGAATATATATCCGTAGCTGAGAGTGTACACAAAGACAGTGGAGAGTCGTTTCGGCGCCGTTCGCAGTAACTCGGACCGTTATCGCGTCATGATAACCGACTATTTGATGCCTGTAATTGAAGCTCGAGATCTCGGCGTCATTTGGCTTCAACAAGTCGGCCTCTTGGCGCCTCTTCTCACACATCGTATAAATCAATGGATTTATTGATACGTCACTTCGGTGATCAGTTGATTTCACGTTTTGGGCCGGTTGATTGGCCATCAAGATCCTGTGATATCACACCGTTAGACTTTTCCTGTGGAGATACATAAAGTCTAAAATCTATGCGGACAATCTCGCTTCGATTCAGGAGCAAAACATCACGCGTGTCATTTGGCAGTTACCAGTCGAAATCCTCGAACGAGTCATCGAAAATTGGAGTCAACGGTTGGACCATCTAAGATGAAGCCGAAGCCAACATTTGAAAGAGATAATCTTTAAAAAATAAATGACTAATAATGTTCTTTCGAATGATAATAGACATCCTCATCAAATTTGAATTTTTCTGTGTTTTTCCTTTAAAAAGGTAGGGAACCTCGAATTAAATTTTATACACAGATAACCAGTTAGGAGAGAGATGTAAATCATAAAAGCTCTCTTCCAGGTATATTTATCGAATATAATATTAAATTTTTACTCTAGATTTCTAGGTTCCTTCACCTATACCAATAAATTACTGTTTTTCGATTCTGTGACTTATTTTGGTTTGAACGATGTGTGACTGAATATTGTGAATAAAGCAACTCAAAAGAGAGATTGTAAATCTTAAATAACGGATCTAAAGAGAGGACTATCAATATGTAATACTAAATAAAGCGTCTGAGAGATGACACTATCTCGATCTCGAAGCTCTACAAACAATTCTTCTAAATATAAATTGTTCAAAATCGAATCGAGAGTCTCATCCATCGTCAGATGCCTTATCGAACAATATTTTACAAAAATCCCCGCAACACTCACAATAAAAAGTCAAATTTATTGACCAATTAGATGGATACCCAAGCACTAAATACTGATTATCGCTTAATTTACTTCCTTGCCACGCAAAATGAAGTAATTTCACAAAAGGAATTCAGACACGGATATGCAAAAGTAAAAACAACAACAACACAAACAAAAATACAGTTACGAAAAATCACTGCTCCACTTCGAGTGACGCCTCCAACATCAACAGTTGATTAGCATGCCGATGCGTAACCCAATTGCAACAACAACAACCAGAGAAGCAACAAAAAATAATGTTGCAACACGCAGTAGTTGGAGGTATGGCGCGGCGCAGTAAGACCAAATTAGAAAAGTCAATATAGCGCAGCCTACAATTTAACAGTTGCACACACACGTCACCGTTGCAACGCCTTCAACGAGTGAACTCTCATCCGCTTATTGGCAGCAGACAGTCAATGGGTGCAAGTTGCTCTTGTTGTTGTTGTCTCTCGTACATGTTGTTGTTTTGGCAAATTTATGAGCACAATTTTTGGTTAATGCATTTTCGTGTTAGGCCATGATTACCAAATGAAATTCGTTATAGTACCTAACAGCAGCAGCAGCAGCAGCAGCTAAAACAACAACAGCAACAACAACAACTTTTTTGTGGCACATGCAAATATATATAATTTTTGTTAGTATATTTTTGTATGTTGCATGCAACTGTGCGCTGCTGCTCTTATTTCGGTTACTATTTTAGTGCTATTGTGGTTGTTGTTGTCGCAGTGTTGCACTTTTTCAATTGCACCGGTGTCGATATACATGTTGATAGCAGTGCTCATGCTTTTGTTGTTGTTGGTATTATTTTTGTTTTTGCTATTGTTGTTGCTCTATAAGTTTTGTTGTTGCTATCTTATAAGCAATGTTGTTGTTGTTGTTATTGCTCGCTTGTCGCTGTTGTGATGTTGATGTTGCGGATGCGGATGCCAATGCCGTTGTCGATATTGCGGCAACGAAAAACATTCCAAACATTAATAGCACCTACAAAAACGGCAACACAACGACAGCACGGCAGCACTCGGCCATGCCAACAACACACAATAAAAGCGCGAGCAATAAAAGCGAATGCCAGCTGCCGGCTGTGCTGGTATGCCAGCTGATCGTAAACTGACATCGAGTCGAGTTGAGTCGGCGACGACTGTGGCGGTGGCCATAACACAGTAGGAGGACGAGCAACAAGAGACGCCACCAACACCAACACCGCGCAACACGTCCAGTCCAGTTCGTTCGAGTTCGTCCGTCGGCCACTTCGTCAGTCACTTCGGCACGTCGGACAGCTACTGTGCTGTGCCTTGGCGTTGCAGTTGCAGGCGGCTACCACAGAAGCTGGCAACACACTTGAGCGCTTGCGGTTAGCTCTTCTACTAAAAGAATATTGTTGTTGTTGTTGCTGCCGAATTGCCGCTGTTTTTATTGCCACTCACATAATATGTGGCGAAGTTTGGTTGCAAGCTGTGTGTTGTTTTGATTTTTTATGGCCACTATTAATGTTATTGTTGTTGCTGCCACTGTTACTATTATTGTTGTTGTTGCTGTTACTACCGCCGCTTGTCAGTTATGCCAAAAAATGCCTTCACCAATTGTTTCACTACACTTTTTCGTGCAACGCCGGCATTGTGTTGCTGTTGCTGCCACAAGCCGCTGCGTCTTTTATTATGCGGCATACATGCAGAGATTTCCGTTTGTTGTTCTTTCGTATACTCTTCTTGTTCTTCTTGTTTTTGAAATTCTTCGCATTTGCCACAACACTTGGCAGCTCGTTACTGCAGCAGCGTTTGAGAGCTTCAATTTCAGTCGATTGCTCCAATTGTGGCGGAAGAATGGTGTTGAATGATTTTATTGGTGCTGTTGTTGTTGTTTTTTCAGTAATGTGATTTGTTATTGTTTTTGTTGCTGATGACCTCCATTATATAATTTATACCTATTTCGAGCTTTATTGACAAAATGTGATTGGACGGCATCAATAGAGATCATGAGTTCCAATCTTCGGACCGTATAGCTCATTCCATAAAGGTATGTTCCAGAAAAGCTAAAGATACTAGTAGCTCTCCGTGGCGACAGTTTCATAAAAAAATGTCTCGGAAGAAGAAAAAGTCAACCAACTGATTAGAAAGTCGATCAGGTGATCCAAGATCTTTGGTACCCAAGTCCTTAGTTCTGAAGTATTTCGTTGGGTCTGGTATCATCAATACTTGAAGATCCAGACTACATCATCTACAGTAATGCCGTCAGATTTACCGTTTCGTTACATCACGGAATAACAAAGGTCTTCTCTTTGCCTAATAATAATCCACCGAGAAGATCCAATCAACTAGAAGGTAGCCAGAAGGAGCGGAAAAGTGATAATGAGCTCTTTGGACAGATTCTTGCGACTCTGGCTTCATTACAGCACGTTTTGTATCCGTCAATATACATATATTAAAGGTATATTCTCCCGATCCCATAGATATCTTTTGAAGAGTCATCTAATACCAAAATATCTAGACTCTTGGATACTATTTATATGGATATGGAACTATCCAGAACCAAAAAACCTCATCCAACATTCTGAAACTACTTATAACTTATCGAAAAATAACGTCTTAACGTCCCTCTATATTTGATTGAAGTCTTAAAAAAATATAGACAGATGATTCGCTTCTCAAGGTTTTAGGAGATAACCAGTCCGGTTGTCTTTTTAAAGGAGTTTTTGAGTCCACATTTGAAATTTCGATAAGTATGTTTCTTCGACAAAGACTCTTAGGCTTTAAGAAAAGTTCATTTACATTATTCACGTACATTTTGACTGCAGCGTCATCTATAGAAAACAATTTTCGATTTTTTCGCCAAATAAGTTGTATAGTCTTTAAATCAGCTCAGTAAGTTCTTTTATAGCCCCATTGGATCCCCGGAAAGTGATTCTTAGGTACATATGGGAAAAATATCAAGTTCTCATAACTATTTGAAGTTATGGATCCCGTTTTATACGACTGATATCTTCCATATACCAAAACTAAGCTTAAATAAAAGTCTTCTTTTGATGCTTAAGAATGGTACTGAGGCACAAACACGTATTTTCTACCTCAAATCTCAACTAAGCCACAATATGATATTTATTTTTTATTCATTCGCACTTCCTTCGCACCATTCACTCGCGGCAGCTGTTGCAATGTCGCTGTCTACGCTTCTTTTGGCATCCTCGCCACGTTTCGCGACGCATGTCCATTTCAATTGAATTTGGCACTAAATACGCGTTTGTCAACGACGCAAAGGGAAAGCCTGTGAGGTGTCTTCAAGCCAATGCTAAGCTCAGCTCAGTTGCGCTCACCGTCGCCGAATTCCTTGCCTTGTAAACAATTAGATGGCAGCATATGTAATGTTTGGCAACTGTTTTGGTGCAACGAAATGCGGATTTTAGCATGTCAACATGTTGCTGGTGTTGGCGGTTGCATGGACACCAGCAATTTTTTCCTGCGATTTTTGTGTCGTTTTTGCTGCAACATTGTATGATTTTTCGGTTCTTTCCTTTTGGATGAGTGTCTTTTTCGTATTTCTGGCCATATACGCGCGTGGGGAACGGCCTTAGACAGCGTGGCAATGTTAATTTCTGTTTGTTGCTGTCTTGTTGCATAGCCGTTGTTGTGGTTGTTGTTGCCTTTTTACCCGCTAATGTGTCTCGTAATTTGCATTGTTGCCATTATTTGTTTTTGGGCACGCGCACAATTCCTGCGCCTTCA
Source organism: Zeugodacus cucurbitae (assembly GCF_028554725.1). NCBI lineage: Eukaryota > Metazoa > Arthropoda > Insecta > Diptera > Tephritidae > Zeugodacus > Zeugodacus cucurbitae. Next base: position 61,099,083 of record NC_071670.1, read on the forward strand.
ATTTTCTTGTAACACCACATTGTTGTTGTTGTTGGTGCTGTTGATTTTGTGCTTTGGCATTTGTGGCATGCGTGTTGCAGCTACTGTTGCACGTTATCTATGTAGCAACATGGCTGTAGTTGCTGCTGCTGTTGTATGGTAAGTCCATTTTTTCGTCTTTGCATAAAATATGCACCATTTTACCGTTATCAACGGTAGCGCTTAGCGTTCACTTACATATTTGTGTCGTTTCTAGTATGTCTCGCTTGCCACAAATGGCTTGCGGTGAATGTAAGTCAACACAAATATAGCCGTTGTTTTGATATGTTTAAGTAGTTGACTTTCGTTTTGGTTTTGTTGTTGTTGTTGTTCTGTTCCATTTTGGTTTATGCAAAATTTTCCTTTTCTTGTGCACTATAACTGTAAAATGTGTTGAGGAACAGCTGTGTTGCAATTTAAGGTTCTATGTTGATTCTTACCTCCGCCCTCCCTCCATGGTATCCTTTGGAGAGTGGGAGAAGAGATCTTGTTATATGTTAGGTGAACGAACTAACATTGGAACCATGCCTTCTTTGGAGATTCCTACATTACGGTGATACTAGCAAGGACTGAATCCATATATTGTAAATCAGGCCTGAAGAAAACCATATAGGGAGCTAAAGTGCTTGAAATCGGAATTCAACGAAATAATTGAATTGGTCGAGACTTGCACGAATAAACACCGGTTCAAAACCCAAACAAACATCAAAAGTTATATTAATTCCTTCCTCGGCAATTCACATCAGATAGTATTATGAATTTTAGATAGAATATTTGGGATTAGAAAGGCTTTTTAAAATCCTTTGTCAGTGATATCTGAAGACGTAGACCCTAGAGAAAAAGACACTGATCCCAATGTCCAGCAGAAAGTCTTAGACTGGCACAATGTACCAAATTTATCCTGTCAATTAATTGTCTTCAAGACCTTTATGTGAAAGACATTTTCGGTAAACTGGGACCCTATAGACAATCTTGATTCGATTTATAATAGGTTACACCGTTGTGGATTAGGCGTTGGTTAAATAAGAAAATTAGAAATCGGATAGCCACTTCAAACCATCGGATGCTTATATATTTAGAAGAGGTTCTAAGACCCCCACTAGGTTGACATTACAATTGACTTCTTCAATATTTCTTATAGAATAAAACCATGAAGCTTCTGTTGATACACTCCTCAACATTTCTTTTGTCTTCTTCAATATTTCTTCTGTATTAAAACCATGTCACTTCAAGGGATACTCTCCTCGACATTTCAATTAACTTTTTCAAAATTTCTTCTGGAATAAAGCCATGAAGCTTCTAAATATACTCTCCTTCGGAAGGAGGTTGCGTGGTTATCAAACGCTGGACGTATTCTAAGTCCTTTTTGAAAAACCCTCTCATTCGCTTTTCCTTTCCAGAGATGGTCTCGTCGTCATCAATCCAACATAGTTCAGAACGAGTCTCTATATGACCGTATGTACTTTATTCGAAATCCTTCCAAATAGTTTCTTAATCTTAAATAGGAATATATAGGTTCTCAGTTCAGCAACAAACCATTCTAGTACATAATATACTTGCAGGAATGAGGTAACAATTCGGAGTTCGAGTCCCTGATCGGACCTTCGTTGAGACTTTAAAAAGACTTGAGACATACTTTAAGTTAAAAAAATGCATTTTCTTCTTAAGTTTCCTATATAGGTATATCGATAGATCTAGATTGTGGATTACACCACATGAGGTTATAATTGACATCATCTTGGAATGAACATGGAGTTCTTAAAATGCATATATCTTTAGACAAGACCATAAAACAATAATTTCTAACAAATTTCTGATAAAATATTTGTAATCTGTTACTTTGAACAGCTGTTGAAGAGATTTTTCTTCCACAAACTACATTTGTTGCACAAATTACCCATTAATCTTCATTGCCACATATAACTGACACTGACACACAGACTATCCGCCCTAATTCTCCGACTTTCCCTAATACGCAATGGATGAAAATAAATATTGCGAGCAATGAAAACTTTTGCGGCACCAAATTGGGATGGGTCAAAGCTCATTAGGCATTCATTTGTGGCACTCCCAGTGGCACCATACGCCAAATGGAGGATGCAGCAATGCGCGGTTGAGATGCACGGCGTGTTTTTTCTGTTGTTGTTCTTATTTACTTCGTCACTCACTACTTAACTTAACTAGAATAACATGCGTAGGTGGTTGCGACGTACGCCGCATGCTTTCTAATCACCTACTACTTGTTGCGGACGCAGACAAACGGCAGATTGCGGAAGGCCCAAAACGCAAACTGAATTTGAGCTAAATTTAAGAGGTTACCTGGTGGTGGTTGTTGTTGCGTTTTGTGTTGTTGTTTGTTGTACGTGTGTAAGAAAAATCAACGGTGGCCATTCTAAATGCCACAAACGTACAATGCAACAGCAGTTGCAACAAATGAAGCAACACGAATGACACGAGTCTAACAAGCACAACAATGACAACAAAGACTAAATACAACAACAACTGCAACAACTGCAACAACAATAGGAACAGATATAGCAAGTGCAACAATGGTAAACACAATTGCGTAGGTGTAACCAACTGGACAACACAAACGCCAAGTGCAACTTCACTTAGCCGCGGCTAGCTTTAGTATGGTCCACCTCAACTGAGCTGAGACGTGCGTTTGTGGCGCGCACAGCGGTGGTCAGGCGGCAGGCGAACAAATTCCACAACGCAGTAATTGTACTTATATATATAAGTGCGCGTTGCAAGCGTGCGAGTGGAGGAATCGTATAAAGCGTTTTGCATGTCAAGCGCGTACTGCGACGATGGACCAGAGCGGTGCCGCAGCGCGCATAATGGCACACAATACCAGCGCGGTCAGCAGCTGACGGGTTGACGGTCAGTTACAAATGTGCGCAGGCATTTGTGTTGCAAGCGTGCATAAATCTTGTGGCAAACAGTATGCAACGCGGCGACAAAAGCAACTAAGAAAAATGTGGCAAGCATGTAACGTGAGTGTGTGCGCTTGTGTGTGCGCGCGCGGTCAGCCAGATGAAAGCTGCTTTGACACAATCAAAAATTGATTTGGTCACCTGGAAAAACTTTTCATTGCATTGTTGAACGATACAGACGTACGCGGCATGGCGGCGCACACCCCACAGATCTCGCGCTGTCCACCAAAATCTCCTGCGCGTTGCCTGTGAAAGCACCTGAGTACAGCGCTGTATGGATGCAAACTAAGTGGAGCGCGCTGTGACAGCAACAGACACGTGCGCAAAAAACAGTGTACGACAGTCAGGACAGACAAATGAATGTTTTGAGTAATGACAACGCACACAGCATGCACAATGTGCCACAAACAAATATCTCGTGCAATGTTGTTGCAACACAAAATCTTGCATACCTAACGCAAATCGGCTGAAATGCGAAATTTCGCTAATGTTGCACAGGCGTTTGCCGCGCGGAATGTGCGCAAAGCTGACAGCGACGTTAACGCGTGCCGCATAGTATAAGTGACAACCTTTAACGCGGCGCGGCAGAGGCAGCATTCGAAAGCGCGCTGCGAAGCGCGGGGATAGTAAACCGCTGTTTTGACACGCGCAGATCGTTAGCAAATGTCAAAAATGCTGCGGGAGTGCGAAATTGCGCTGGAATGCATGGGCGAAAAAATAACGCGGTCAGCGCTATGCGCGCTGTTAAGCGGAGGTTGAGCGCAAAGCGCGCTAATCCTTATAAGAGTATATATATATTTATGTAGTTAAACAAGCGTCGCAGTATGGCTTTTCACTGCGAATTTCTCAAGTTTTATGAGTTGACGCGTCGATCGCGATTGCGCGCGTTGCTTTGTCATTGTGCGCAGGCGCTGTCATTTGCGCTTATTGTGCGTTGATTTCTAATTCTCTTTTTTAATGTTGCGTGTTATCTATGTACATATGTTGTGTTGTCTTTGCAACACTTTGATTGATGATGTGGCTTTGTGTCGAAAATACGCAGTAGGTGTCGGCATCGATTGCATCGGCAACATGTCTCTTGCAACATAAGTTATCAATGGTGAATATTATAGACAACCTTAGATGACATATGCAGTAAAAAAAATATTTAAAACTGAAAAAATGGAATCTTAATGGTTCCCAAAGGCAGTAGCACTACAACTGATCACATAAGCGACAAGTACAATATATGTATGTTCCCTCATTCTTTGAGATCTATCCTGAAATATGTCTCCGTTATTAAAAGAGTATGATGGGAGCACCAAATTAAATTAGGATTATGATGATCCGTGCCTCCGATGCTTGGGCCTACTAAACCCGAATGGACACGTGGTTGCTTAGAAAACACATTGGATACTTTTAAGATTATTTTTTGTCTTTATACTAATCCAGATTGTGAAACAGTATCTTCCCAGTAGTTGTTTCAAATTTCCCTCTCTAAAACAGATCATTAGTGGCTTCTACTTTCAGATCAACAAATCTATAAAACCTGTTAGAGTCCATAACCGGCCGACCGATCTTTCCTAAAATGACTAGACGTTTCTGCGAAGGCGAACGCAGAACATAAAAATACTGACTGGGGAGATCTCAAACTGTTGGAATAACGGATCGGAAAAAAAATTTGTTCTGACTATGAGCTCTCCAATTTTCCAACAAATTCGATGAAATGTAATCCACTTCCTATTAGTGTATTCTTCAATAGTATGCTGTGATTAAAGAGTCTAAAGTTTAGTTTGATGGATAGTTAGCTCCTTAGAACTATCAAGAGAGAAACACCTGACAAGCCAGTTATTATAGTCAACATGCTAAGAACTTATGAATATAAGAGTCTTACGTAATAGAAAAGATATTATTGTAAAGAGAATACCCTGACAGAAACCTCCCAACACGATTTTCCCGAATTAATTCTTCAACACTTTGCTGTCAGCGCGTGATTTGTCACAACTCGGAGAGATCAATAAAATACATTAATAGTAATCAATTTACTACCATTAAAGGCAAAAACAAATCAATACAAAAAGAGAAACCATGAAATCTTGGAACATAACTAAAAAAACTTGTCAGAAGACAACATTGGAAATCACAGCAAAGCAAAATAACAACAAAGACATGTGCAGCAACACGTGACCAGTGTAAATTGATCGTCAACAATAAAGGCGGTGAGCCAATGTAAAGGGAATTGCGATGAAAAGAGAGTTGTAAATAATGAAAACACACACGCGTATGCGTCACTGACTTGAATGAGCAATTGTTGTATAAACAACAACAACAATATATAAAATGAAAAAGGAGAAAAAAGTGTTGTAATAATGTAATACGGTAAAAATGCAACTGGTGCAGCATCAACGCCAACAACAATAGTGAACACAGAAGAGAAGGCAATGCAACTGCCGAAGTCCAGGGTACGCGCGTTGGCGCTGGCAGGCGGGCGCAGATGATAGGGAAGCTTACGTGAAATATATACACCGGTGCGCACAGTGCGCGCTTAACACAACAGGCTCATATATCAATTGCTGACTGTTGACTGTTGCCTGTTGACTGCTGCTGTGGCCATAAGCGACGCGCGCTGCAGTTATATAATTTCATAATTCACCGGTAAAGTCGAAAGAGCGCAAAAGAAATGCACTTGGGAAGAGAGAAAATAAAAGCGACGCATGCGCGGAATTAACAAATAAAAGGTAGCGCGCAAGCAAAAGCGAAGCAGAGAAGAATGCGACGCACGAGATACGAGGAAGTAGGATCACCATCAAAACCTGCTGTTGTTGGTGTTGAAGCAACAAACGTATGAGTGCGCACGCAACACGAGTCATTGCGCTTGCGCGCCGCTGCTGCTGTTCAACGCCTGTGGTTGCATGCGCATCGGTTGCGATTGCCTGTCTGCCTACCTGCCCGATCATAAAGATGAAATTGCCACAACAGCGGATTATAAATGCGCGATTACACTCACGCACAAGCACACACACACAAAACGAAAAAAGAAAATGAAGTTGACGACTTTGGCGATGCATCCCACACAGGCGCGTCTCTTGAACGGTGGCGGTAGGCCGCGCGGCTCCATCTGTTGTAAGACGCTGTTGGTGGACACGGCTATAAGATTGTGGCCGCCGGCTAAGTGCACGCATGCGCTTTTTATTGTACCTATATATGAATTTTTCTCTCTTTTGTTATTGGCATTATGAGGAGCCCGGTCAACACACTGTGGTTTAAAGTTTATTGGCTGAGCGCCGCCTGTGCGCGACAGTTCGCATCATTAAAAAATTCCACGCGATCTCATAAATCACATGCTCGCTGAGCTTCATTGGAAGTGCGCGCATGCGTGGGGCAATAATATGGTATACAGCCTATGTATGGTAAATGATGCACCTGCATGGCTGCGTGTGCGTGGTTGCACAATACAGGTGCACGGGAGCTACAGCAGTTGATTGGAGTACAAAATGAAGAATTGGAGTGTTATATAAAAATATTAGATAAAATAATGTTAAAATTTGTTTATTTTTAAACATATGGTAACCTTATTTTGTTCTATGATATATATATATACTAAAAAAATCTGGATCCGACGATATATTTTCTTGAAAGAATATATTCCAATTATCTTTAGTGCAATACAAATATATTTTTTATTTTTTATAGGTGGCAACACTGTTAAATTTTTTTCGGAATTAAGTTTTTAATATATTCACATTCTAGGGACATTAATTTAAACGTAGTAATTTACATTATTCTATTTTTCAGTCAGGTGGCAACTCTGTTCTGTAATGATTGATTACGATAGTGGCTTAACCATCAGTTATTCATATATTTTATACATAAAACAGTATTTTTTCTCAAATATTTTTTATCCAACTTCGTACCATAAATTATAAAATAGAAAAAATAAGAAATGGGTGGCAACTCTAAAGAATTTATTTTTATGACTTCGATCCAAAAGTGTGTCATAGCTATTTTTAGCGTCAAGGGAAAAATATTCTGCAATTTTAGGTAAACAAATAAAATTAGGTGGCAACTCTTGAAAAATTTATTTATGAATTGGATCCAAAATCATGTCATAGCAACTGTTGGCGGCGATAAAAAATAATCAACCATTTTTATTTAAACAAAATCAAATTTTCAGACAGGTGGCAACATTATTACAAAAAATATTATATTTTAAAGAATAAACAGGACATTAAGTATATTTGTAATGCTTTTTTTCTTCAATTGTATAGTAATTATGGAGAAATATATAAGTAGAACATATTACTCTCAGATGTCAAGGTGATTGCAATGCAACGCTTAACACTGATAAATGCACAGCAACACAACAGTAATAAAAACAAACATCAAAACAACAACAACCAATCCAAACAGCAATGAAAAATAATATAAACGCCGATTAAAAGTGAATATGAGTAGACAGGCGGCAAAAATCGCACAAAATAGTAAGCAAGATGGGGCGACGAGCAACAAAAAGTAGAAAATTACAACAACAACAATAAAGAATGCATAACAATAAAAATGCACTACCTTATATGCACAAACTCATGCGATGCATAAAACAGTAGGGTCCAGCGCAGTGTGGCAAATGATACGAAACAAAGAGGTGAAGCAGAGATGAAGGCTGCCGCACAATTGGGCAGCAGCAATGAAGAGCAATAAAAATGCATTAAATTGATTGCATTGTTGGTATGGCCGATTAGCGCTGATGAACCGAGCCGACCAAGCAGGCGGCATTGCGATGCAACCGCCAGAGTCGAAGAGGCAAGTTCCATTTAACTTGTAGGGCTCGGCTGAAGGTTGAGTGCAGAATGGCAGACGTAACGGGCGGCACATGTTGCAAGGCAGCAGCGCACGCGCTTAGTTTGCACACTCTGCCGGTCAGCAGCTTGCAACAGCAGTCAACAGGTTGCAGCTGCGGCACACGAGTGGGGCAGCAAGCGCCGAGTGCAACAAGGCAATGCATATGAGTGCAGCAGCAGCATGTGCCACTTGCTGTGGTATTAAACAAAAAAAAGTATTGTTATTGTTGTTGCTCATGCAGTAGCTACACAAATGTATGCCACTGGGGTAAATTCTGGTGATAATCGCTTGCGGCAATAAAAATCTGCCTACGAAAGACCAACCATATACTGTGTGCCTACGTGAGCGCAAAGCAAGCTGAGGAGCAAATGCAATAATAAAAACAATAAAATTAATGTGCAACAACAAAAACTGTTGATTATTGCGGCAGTTAGTTGTTGGTACTCAGTCAGTGTGTAGGCTGAAGAGCTGCTGCAATGTGGCAACAGTGAAATATATATGATTTTGAAAGCAGAGAGTGATCTTTGGTGATGGAACTTAGTGACGAGAGAGGGTTTAAATAAAAAAAGAAAATAAATATTCTTCATCAAGAGGTTCTCAACAGATTCTTAACATATGTTTAATAGCTTCTCAATCGTTTTTCAATATTTTTTGTTACTTTCTCAACAGTTTCATAATTATTTCTCAATATTCTCGGAATAGATTTTCAATAGTTACTCAATACTTTCTCAATATCTTAATATTTTCTGAACAATTTCTTAATACTGTCTCAACAGCGTGCCAATATTTTCTAAACAGTTTTCCATTATTCAAAAATCATTCCTTATTCTTAACAGTTCCTCAATATTTTCGTAACAGTGAATAGTTTTTCAATATTTTCCTAAAATTTTCTCAATATTTGTCCAACAGCATTTTAGTAATTTCTCAACAGTTTCTCAATATGTTCATAAGTATTTTCCCCAAAAATTTCTCAATATATCCTCAATGTTTTCATAGCAGTTTCTCAGTATTTTCTCAACAATTTCTCAATATTTTTTCAAAAGTTTCTCAATACTTTCTCAACACTATCTTAATATTACAGTCTCTCAAGAGTTTTCTTCTCAACTATTTTTCAACAGTTTCTCAATAGTTTTCAAGAATAATTTAACCAAATCCAATTAACTATATAGAATATATTGCCATATAAATCACACAAATCGCCAGAAATAATTTCCATTATAAATAAAAAATATTTTACTTCTCCGCGGTCCACCAGAATCAGCTTTCTTCTAGCAGAATTACATGCTTTTCACTCTGATTTGATTGATTTACAGACACATTTCCTTGATTGTGTTATTTTTAGCACCGTCAAATGTCATAAGGTGTGCTTCAATTGTCAGCGTTGAATTGGGTCAATTATGGGCTATTTTTAGCGTAAAATGTCACCAAGTAATTGATGCAAGAAATTACGGTATAAAAATAGAATGATAGTAAAATAGGCTGTCATATGTGTGAAACATATTTACAATTCTTTTTAAGAATGAAAAGTTTTGCATATAAATCACGACAAGAGAGTAAGTGAATGCATACAAGGCTGGTTTGAGAAGTTCATTAGCTTGAAATTCAACCTTACTCCTGTCAACTAGGTAACCATGAATTCTATAGGCAATAGGTTCAGTGCATGATTCAGCTTAAATCTGGATCCATCGATAGTCAGGCCATTGGTACCAAAAATCGTCGACTGAAGTCACTGAAAAAAGTTATACTATGATTTTTTGAAATTGTATGACAGATGATATATGTGTTTTGTTGGATTGAAGAGAGTTATAGGGTGGTAGCTGACGGTATGAAAGTCCTCTGGATGACCAGTGGAAAGGAGGTTACAATTAAGTTATAGATCGCATGTCTAAGCTTCTCTTTCTACTCGACAATATATTCATAAAAAAAGCCCCAATTTTTTCGAAGATTGTGAACTTTTGCTCAGGTGTATGTGTTGTTGTTGTTCTCGAAATTCCTTGCACGATGTTAAGATTGTTTCAAATTGATACACATTCACCTCCAAGGTCTTTAAGAAAGATAAGAAAAAGTTCCGGTTAAATATTCCTCTTCTCACTATAGCTACGGGGTTAAACCGTCGTTCTCAAAGATCGTGAATATTCACACAATGTTTTATTGCTCGTTCTTGCAATTTGTAAGAGAAGAAAGTAGGAGACACACAATTATTCCAGGCTACTTTTACTTGAGCTGATAGGTGACAAGGTCGGCTGGAATGCTGTCGCCAATTGCTGAGTGTGCAATTGCAGTACTGCCTGTGCGAGATGAACCCCTGCAACATCACTTATAATTAAATTTATAAGTGCAACATGCAATGGGTGCAATCAAAAAAACAAAAACAACAAAGCATAAAACAAGCAATTGCTGTCACAATGAGGCAATCGCCTATGCAACAAGCTACAGTTACTTTTATGGAAATGCAAGTGGAAGTGTGTTGCTGTGCACTATGCAATTGCTGAATGTGCCGTTACATACATACATACATACATATAGGATAAATATATATGACATCTGAACAACAAACGAGTCATTTATGAATGAGCCGCTGGTTGACTGGATAGATGGATGGATGGCTGGCTGGACGAATGTATGTCTGAGTGGTCGCGCTGACTTGACTGCTGGTTGAAATACCACACATACATTTTTTTGCTGTTGTTAAATGCAGTGCCACGTTGCTATTTTTACGCTGCAATTGTTATTTGCACTGTTATTGCTGTTGTTGTTGTTGCTGACAGTAAAATTGCTTTATAGCGCGAGGCAATTACAGCACATACCTACATACATACCGACAACGGAATGTAAATATGAATATTTGTGTTTGTATGCATGTATAACGGTGTGTCACTACGCGCCCAAATGCGTTCGTTTGCATCGAGTGCTTTACAGGTTTTAATAGGTTTGCTTGTCCCACACTGAAATAAAAATTTATATGCACTTACATGCATATGTACAAGTGTACACACGTATGTGCGTGTGTGTGTTCATTTCATTCTGTGCAGCTAAACTATCTCAAGGTCACACGCGCGCAATTACAAACAAGTTGACATACATACTTACACGTATGTAACTGCATATGCCATGCCAACGCTTACACTACTTACACTCTATGGTTTTCTCTGTTAGTTTTGTATTTCTTTATTTATTTTTCTCATTTTCTTGTTTCTATTTATTTAGCGGGTACACATGAATACATATGTACTCATAAGTATATATACATAAGTAGCATTAATCTGTATCAGCTGGTTGACTGAGTCAACTGAGCGCAAAATAAAGTGTATTGATATGGAAATATGCGAACTTTTTTCGTAATTGGGGAATGACAAAAATGATAAGGATTAATTCAAATTATTTCTTAGTTTCATTTGGTGCGGAAATACAACTTGATATTAGTTAGAAACGTAAAATTTTTATGAAGTCTCACACTGGAATACCCAACATAATCTCAACAGTATTTCAACAACATCCCAACAGCTTTTCAATGTAAACTATTTAAAACTAAAAAAAACTGATTAATTTTGAATATTAATGATAAGAAGGGCCTTTTTTAATAAGTAAGGTCTTCCTAATTGACTTCGGAATTCAATTCTCAATAATTTCTCAAAAATATTTCAACAGCTATATGTAAACCTCCAATTTTTATTCTCAACAGTTTCTTAACAGTAACTCCAAAGATAAAAGTGAGCCACTCTACAGGAACTCCTCAACAGATCCTTAACACATTTTCAATAACTCCTCAATCGTTTTTCAAAATTTTTCCAATAATTTCTCAACAGTTTCTTAATTATTACTCAACAGTTTCTCAACACTCTCAGAATTACAGTAGTTACTCAATACTTTTTCAACAGATTCTTAATATTTTCTCAACAACTTGTCAATAGTGTCTCAATATTTTCTAAATTCTAAATACTTTCTCAACAGTTTTTCAATAGACATCCACTCAAAATTGTATCTTTATTCTTAAGAGTTTCCTAATATTTTTCAAAAAGTTATTTTCCGATCAGTCAATATTTTCCTAATAGTATCCCAAGAGTTTCTCAATAGGTTCACAACATTTCTCAATATTTCCTAAATACTTTCTCAACAGTTTTTCAATAGACGTCCACTCAAAATTGTATCTTTATTGTTAACAGTTTCCTACTATTTTTTCAAAAAGTTATTTTCCGATCAGTCAATAGTTTTTCAATATTTTCCTCAAGAGTTTCTCAATAGGTTCACAACATTTTCTCAATAGTTTCTTAAATTTCCTCAATATTTTCTTAACAATTTCTCAATACTATCTCAACACAATTCTCAACAATTTGTCAATACTGTCTCAACAGTTTCTCAATACTTTCTTAACAATTTTTCAATAGTTTTCAATGAAAAAGGTGGACTAAATTAAAAAAAAAATATTATTAATTTTGATGGTCTAATGAAACCACACGCAATAGTTCAGTTGTCTGTCTGTAAGTAACATGCGAAATACTCCATGACAGTTGCTTAGATATGGTACATATATTCCTAAGAGATAAGTACTATATATACTATATGAGGGTCTAATTAGTTGTGACCACACTTGTATATATGTATACTTGTATTCAAATGCAGTTCACATCGGTTGATTTGCTTTAACCGTTATATTTTACACGTGTATGCAGTTTTACAACAGAAAAAAAGACAACATCAACAACAACAATAACAATTAAAATTATTTACAGCTTGTACAAACAAGCTTACATAAAAACTCATATAAATATATAGAAATTTGTTCGCATGTGCGTTCGGCAGTGTTTTTTTTTGTTGTAGTTGTTGTCACTGCAGTTGTTATTGCAATTGCCGTTATTTATATTGTTAATTGCCAACATACGCGTGCCCTCGTTATGTAAATAAATGCGATATTATGGCATCAGTGTGAGAATATTGCCGTTGCCATAGGTTGCTTTAAACGCTTGAACGTTTTGACTCGTATCTTTACAATTCCATTTTTACATGCATACAGTTATTTTATATACATATGTATGCATGAATATACACACTATTTATGCATTTATTTCAGTAAATTTTTTTATTACTATTATAAGCGCAGTTTAAATAAACCGCAGCGATAAGCGCGCGGTGTCAATGCGTCGGTTGCATCGTCGAAAAAAAATATGAATGGAAAATGGCAAATGTTTAAGTAAATGCTCGGGCGCCTATAAAAAAAAGTATTGGTTACATAATCAAGTGGAGGCGCTGGGGCGGTAGGCAAATTAAGAATGCCAAGCATGCGGTATATAAATGCGTAGCAGAAATATACTATAAAAAATAAAAAAAAATTTAAATAAATGTACCAATATTTATTTTTTTTTTATATCGTACAGGTTTTAAAATTTATTGCCTACATTTAGGCGCATATACCTCGGGACGGTATATAATTATAACTAAAAATATTATTTTTTTATGATAACTTTATGAACACAAATTCTTTATTACAAAAGTCGCCTCAGATGATCGTCGAGATGTTTAATCGGCAAACAATTTCGGATATACTAACGATTGATATTTAAAAATAGTTGTTCAGTTGTGGTATCTGAAATCACGGTCTGACTTACCGATTAATAAGCAAAATTCCTAGCATCTTCAACAAAAATAGTTTCCATAGTTTGCTCGTGTCAAAAACAAATATCATAGACAGGTCTTTCAAATATCCAACTTATATTTTAGGGTGATTTGAAAAGTAAATCATTCGTAAAAAATTATCTATGTAAGAGAAGTGCTCAAAGGCAAAATTGTTTGTGAAATTTTACTGATACTGTCATATATGCTTGAGAAAGTGATAGAAAGGACGAGATACGGATGAAGATGAGACAAATTCATCAACGTTGTATTCAAAAAATAATCCAAATAAATTATAAAAGGTCAAAATATGTAACCGAAAATTTCTCAAACATAAAAGGCATTATTATTTTTATTCCGAAATCAAAAAATTATATTTTACAAAATACGAACATTATTTGGAAACATGGAAACATTGTGTAAATAAAAAATATAATATTTCAAAATGTGTTGCCTACATTTTGGCGAATTTTCATAAGGACAATACATGGGACCATTACAAATTCAGAAATATTTTTTAAAAACATTAAGCATTATGTTCTAAATTCAAATTTTTAATAAGCAATCTTGCAATTAAATAAATGTTATTTTGAAAACATTTTTGTATTAGCCTAAAGGTATGCTTCAATATACTTCTACAGCGATTTCGAACATGATGTAATTAATGATTTTACTATGCAATACTGGAAATTAATTGGAAAATAACAGGTTATGATGGCTGCTATGATAGAGTAAAGCTTTGAAATCTCTTAGTACTACTAGGGTGTGGGCAAGCGCATGAATAGACGACTATTCATTAGATTATATTAGGCATGTCACCAAATTTAAGCACTTAAAAATCTGCGTTGTCGTTCCAATTACCTCGATTGGGACCTGAAGACATCTACTTATCATTAATACATATTTGAAGACTTAAGAAACGATCAAATATTCAATACAACAATTCAGGTGACTCAAAGATTTTCAGTGATCTCAATAAGGTCTCCCCTCTGTAGCTCTACAAAGTGACTCACCAAAGCTTTTTTTTACCTAAAAATTCCACCAAAACTGATCGCGTTCATCTGCAAAAATTAATGCACGCAATATATTTCAGTCCCTGCTGATAAAACCCTTACCTCAGCCATAAGTGTAAATCAAGAAAAATGTCACTTAAATTAAAACTGAGTGTTCAGACAGTGCGCGCTGCATGTGGTACGCGCCTTTTGAGCTGCAACCCTTTGTGGCAATAGCAGCACATTGGCAACGACGAATTGCAGCCGTCAAGCATATGCAGGTATGTATTGATATTTAACCGCTTGTTGCCACGCATGTGTCATTGCGTACGAAAGTGGGTCAGCCGAAAATATATGCGATGCGAAGGGTGCCCCAACAAAGCGCACGCGTGCCACCAAAGAGACAGCGTCACTTATAAAATGTTTGCAAAACATAAATAAAATAAACTGACGCTATTAATTTCTCAAAATATATATATTTCTATATCTGTATATAAGATATGCTTTAATATCCTTCTGCGCGTTTGAGGCGTGTGTCCTTCATTGCAGCCGCCGTTGCTGCCACTTTTGTTGCCATCTGCCGGCTATTGACCCATTTTCAGCGGCGTTTTGAGGGTCGCCACGCAGATCCTGCAGGATGCTTTTGAGCAAAAACAATAAAAAAATATATTAAAAACAGTTCCAAGAAAAGGCAAGCAAATTTTTTGTGGCATGTGGCATGTGCCGCGTAGATTTTTATCTGTTAAATGCAATGCGACTGTTGAACCCTCACTTTTGTGTTTCTTCGATTTAATTTGTAGTTACTTTTACTGTTATCTTTCGCGTTGCAACTGTTGTTACTGCGCATGTGTCACGTGTTGCCGCCAGCCACTTTGAGTTACGGTTAACTTTCACTTTTCACAACAAGAAAGTGGCATGAGTTCACAAAATTTTCGGCGCATTGGCATTTGAATGTGCAAATTTGAGGTTTGTTGTTGTTTTTTTTTGTTGCAACAAAATTACTTTTGCATTTCTTTCTTTGTTGCAACATTAATTTTGCATGTCAGTCGCGTTTATTAGCGCGCATTAACGCATTTGTTACCCCAAAAAAGAGGGTTGTGTTGCAAGCTCAAGATCAATCAGCCGCATTAGCTACTTGCTACTTGCAATTCAGCGACATTAATAACGGTATTATTATTTTTTTAATAACAGCGTTGTGTGGCACGTTTCGAGGCAAGTATGAAATTGCCAAAAAAAAGTATATAATTTTTGGCAACATGCGGCATGATTGTACTTAGCAGCTGCTCAAAAGCTTCTTGCAACAGTCCGTTGATTAATGCTTTTTTGTGTTGCCGAAAAAGGGTTATCAAAATTAAAATTGTACTGTTAACTTCCGGTGCGCATGCGCAGAAGGGTTGCGTGAACTTGCTACAAAACTTATTGAACTTGCAACAAATTTTGGAATGTATGTAGTCAGTTGTATGGAGAGTTTTTTGTTGAAGAAATACAACAAAAATGCTTTAGTAGCAAATTCATGTTATCTTTGCATATCAGTTACCGCTATTCTAACGGTATAATGATAAAATTTATTTATTTTTATTTTCTTTGAAATACTCCTCCACTTCCACTCGCACATTGACTTGTCAAAACTGACAGCCGCCAGGCGCACAAAGAGTGCAAATATGCAGCGTACAACAATGTTGCAACAACATTTCCATGTGTTGCGTGGGTGCTACGCATTTACATTTTACATGCACCGCCAACGATTTGACAACTTATTCACTTTATGCGCATGTTTGCCGCAGCTTGCCAATTGATATATCACAACGCCAACGGCGCGCATGTTGCCACTAAATGTTTTCGCAGTGTTGCAACATGCAGCGATATGCCATGAAAAGTGTTTGCATTTCAAACGCATGCAAATTATTAGACAATGCCACATTGTGGCACACATATGTATATATATAACTGTATATGTAGCAATTTAATTGTCAATTTGCAACATTTTGTTGTACATAAATTTCGGTGGCGGCATGAAAATTATTTGCATCGTACTTTTAATAAAACAACAACAAAAAGTT
The DNA here is from genome assembly GCF_028554725.1 of Zeugodacus cucurbitae. Lineage (NCBI taxonomy): Eukaryota > Metazoa > Arthropoda > Insecta > Diptera > Tephritidae > Zeugodacus > Zeugodacus cucurbitae. Next base: position 61,115,514 of record NC_071670.1, read on the forward strand.
GTGCGTTATCCTTTTTTGGTGCCAAAAGCGACAATAACACATGTTGCAAATGAGTACAACAACAACAACAACGAAAAAGTTGCCTTAGCCACAGCGGCAACTTAATAAACAATTGCCAATTAGTTGGACACATATTTTTGAAGTGTTGCACAGTAGTGTGCTTGCAACTTATAACTTTATGAAGTATTTGTTGTTGTTGCAACAGCGACTTTTTTGTTTTTACGCTTTATATTAAACTAGTTTCCACTTAGTTAGTATTTGGAACCGCTTTTTAGCAATCTTTATATGTAAATATTAATTTTAACATTTTTATTGTTGTTGTTGTTGTTAACAAGCTGCCACTCGCTTAATCATACCGAAAAAAATTATTACCAAAAATTCATTGTTACAGCTTACTGCGCTACATTTGGCACATATATTTTATGACATGACATGAGCATGCAACAAGCGTGTTGCACATGCGCTTGCAACATATATGTTTGTAGGCTCATATAACAACAGCGGTCAAAAGCGGCGCGTGTCGCCTTGCAAAGGCCTGCAAATTTATTACAGCTTGTTGCAATAATTGCTGTCAATTGTGTTGCAAGTATTGTTGTTGTTGTTGCTGCTGCCAACTTAATTGTTATTTTATTTATTGACACTTTGACATATGCACTGAAAGCGCGCGCACTGTTTTTCACTTGCCACACATACGAGTATACCTCTTGGCGTTGCGGCGATTTGCGTGTACGCTCATTAATTGCTTTAATTTATGTTGCTGCAACATGTGACAGCGTATAAGTTACTGCCACACGCTGCATACTAACTCAATTATAATTATTGGTTATAAACAGCAACAAAAAAGATTGGATTTCGTTAATCGATTTATTGTATTAAGCGATGAAAGCATCTGTCAGTGTGGCAATAAAATTGTGGCAAGTGTGGTAGCAAGTGGGAAACAGGGCTTAACAGTGAGGTAGCAATTGCAGTTTATTTGAGATTTTAAAGCACTTTTATGGCATGTTGCATGAATGTTGCATACAGGATGCAGGCAGAATGCGTTGTTGCAAGTTGCAACATTCAATAAAAGTAGTTGTTTTAGTGGATTTTTCGCTGTTGCATCTAATAGATGTGTTAGCAGTGATCTAACGATCCCGAAATTTTCTCAATCTCGAAAGTACCCCTCTATAAAAACTAGTAACTATAGAAACTCATAAATTTACTACTTGACGTCGTAAAGGTTAACTAAACACGAATAGTAAGTAACCTGAAATCCCGATCCCGAAATCCCGAAATCCCGAATCCCGAAATTTTTCAAATCCCAAATTTAGAAAATGTCTCCTTATGACCCCTTACAACTAAAGAACCGCTGGAATTCACTACTTGACCAGATTATAGGCTCCGCGCGCATGTGCAACATTCAGCCCTCGCAAGTAATCGTCCTTAATGAAGCATAATTTGTTCACAGATTTTTCACAATCAACTTGCCACATGTCATAGTGTAAGCCCCTTCGAACACATGCCACAACACCGAATGACGCTTGTCGCAAGATCCACAAGATCAAGCAAATACTCACTTGCCACACAGCTGCCGTCACTGTGGCAGCAAACACTTGGGTGCGTTGCCGGTCAATTCATCTTTTAATTACAGTGCTGAAAGCGTATATTTATCATAAAACAGTGGCGGACAGCATGCAAATCAGTTACCAAAGCGCTGCATACCAGCATAGGTACATGCTACATGCAACAAGTTGCACACACATTGGCGCGTTGCAAAGCTGTTGCCGCGCGCTTTGGTGTTGCTAAATAAATTTACATCGATTTATTTATTTGGACATATGTGCGTGCGTATTGGCGTTCAGTGTGGCAAATGCGCTGTTGCAAGCCAGTAGAAAAAATTGTTGCAACAGCTGCGCGGTATTTCATATGCAAATGCGGCCGCTTATGAGTAGGTGGCCGGACAAGTGGGCGAAAACGATTTTTTATGCGTATGTTGCATGTGTATATAAGTTGCAACAAAATGTTGCACTATAAATGCACGCATTTGTCATACAAATGCCTGGATTTGTTTAGCGTTTCTATGCAAATACATAAATAAAAATTTGATTTTGAGTAATTGCCGCGTACGCGTCCGACAATTGTCCGTGCCATTGCGCAGGCGCAATGACCAAGCGGTCGCCGCCGCCGCAAATTGTAGCGCAGTGCAGCAGACTTCATGCTTGCCATATTTTCATAATAAAAATGTCAACACTACATGTTGGCCGGTGAAATATGAAGGCTTTGGGGCGCATAGATATTTATTGCCGCTTTTTCCGGGGCATTTCTTGTTGGTGGTTGGAGAGAAAGAAATACCAGGAAATTTAATATGCTTCGTGTGTGTTTGTGGATGCGGAAAGAAGTTCGTTGTATTATTTATTTATTTTAATTTTTTTTTATTTTATGCTAAGGAAAAATATCGATATTGTCAAGATCGGCCACAAACCACGCCCACTTTCTATATAATATATATAAATATCTAACCAATAATGTCAGAAAAGTAAAATAAAATGACTCTGGTATTTTATCAGAACCTTAGATCGGGGTTTAGTTCAAGAATTTTATTTTAGGCGTGGCACCGCCCACTTTTATGTGACATTTCCTAACTGGCAAACTATTTAACCAATTTGAACTAAAGTTGGTGGGTGGTATCACTATTGCATTTATTTCATATAGTTAGAAAATCGCATTATGACCCCGCTCACTATCTAAATAATCCCCATTTTGAGCCCTAACAGCTCTTTGCTTTTCTAAAGGCTATTCAAGCCCCAATGTGATTATTTGAAGTAAACTTAAAACACATGCCTCTGAAATGTGACAACTATTATATAAAAATGTCGAAATTAATCCAGACTTTCCTCTAATCCCTATAAACCGCATACGAACCCTTCCATTTGATTGGTCAATCGCTGAAATATCTTAGTAAATGATATCAGATCAATCTCTAGATCATAATTTAGTTTATAAGTGTAAAAATAAAATCGGACCTTTCTCTGGTCCAACCTATACTGATGATTCCCACGATTTTTGTTCCTAAGGTTCGACTGCGTCTGAATTTAGCTTTTCCTTTCTTCTTTATTAATAATTTTAAAATTAGATCCAAAGTGTTTTTATTTTCTTCTGGCAACCACTTCTATATATATATATATATGTTGATAAAAATAAAACTTATTTACAGTTAGACATATGTAAATCATATGTACGTATATAAGCTCGCAATTCTTGAACTTGAATGCTTTCTATTTGAAATAGTTTACACACAATTTTTATTTGGCTCGACAAGTCTTGCAATTTCGCTTATTACACATTTTTATTGCATTTATTGCTATTGTTGTTGTTGTTTGTGTACATATTTTTATTGTTATTACAGTGCAGTGATCGCACTGAAGGTTATTGCATTTTTGTTGCGTTGGCACGTTGCATACTCGGGGGTCTTTGCACTTGCACTCTTCTAAATTTCTTGTCCCGCATAATTTACCGCATAATTTTTTAAATTAAAAACTAATTTTAAACCTCTGGGATGTTTTTTTGTTAATAACATTTTAATTATATCTAGAAATCTACAGAAAGCACTTAACGATATTAGCTGTCACTATTAAGTTTTAGCGAATCAAACAAGGTATAAAGTGGTATAATCTGGTATTAAGATGGAATAAGTTCTTTCAACAAATTAATTGAACATATCTGTAACATCTTGTCATTCATTTAACTGGAATAATCTGCCTTTATCTGTACGATTTTGACTCTAGTAGAGAAGTGGTGAATCGAAGACGCAAATCAACGGCCTGCTTTGAACTCTTAAATTCAAGTTTTAGAGTGAAATAAGTGACAAATTTTTCTAGATCCATTTGGCTTAACTCACCCGGATTAGTCAAAAACGACTTTGACTAATAAGACCCAAAAACATATTTTGCTCTATCGCACCCCAAGCGAACATTCGTTTTTGTCTCGCCTTTTTCGGTGTGTGTTGTGACATATGAAGCTTTGGGATGTTGTCGTATCAGACAAGAAAATGCATCTTGACTAATCCGGTGTTGGTTGAGCCTTAATGAAGTGGTTTCATCATGCGGCTGTATTGTTTAAATCCCACCACTTTTTTAACTTAATTCATTAAATGGTTCTGAAAAGTATTGCATTATGCTCTGTTATAGGATCTCCTGTTCTAGTTGGACCTTAGAAGTTAGACCCTTTGCTAATGCTGGCATGTTTCAGGCTTATGATATTAGAAGACATTTTTGGGATCGATTTCAACGAATGTCTCCACGAATGAAAGGAGAAGGATTAGTGGAGGGTAAGAATAAGATTTAAAAAAAAATTTCCAAGACTAAATCAATACTTTAAAATATCCAAACAGTTTCCGGACCTCACTGAGACATCAACATCATATATGGATACTATTTTTTACTGGAAATTGTGGTGACTCTGAGGTCATAGCTGAGAAAACACGTGATTAAAACTGGAAGAAACTTAATAATCCTCTATGTAGTATTCTGGGAATATTTTTTTATAGCCTAAGGACTCCAAATTGGCTGGGTTATATTGGTCTACAGAAAAACATACGTTTTCTACTACTTCTTTGGAACATAAAACCACCACTGATCATTTAGGAAACTCTAAAAAAAAACTATTTAGCTACCAATTCATCGCTATGATAAAACTGCTGAGAATTTTTTCCACAATTCATTCAATCACAAATCTACTACAGGCACCCAGTCACAGACGCAGAAAAGTGTAAGCTTCTATTTAATTGCATAAACCATGCGAATAATTGCGAGATTACAGTGAGTTTTAATGGATTGCTGTCAATGGCATAATTGATTATGACAGCCGCGGCATGGCAGATGATGAGGTAATAAAGGCAGGTCTGTGAGGCTGCCAATAAATGTATGTGTGTAGGAGCATACAAAGTAGGCAATTGTGGACTGAAACATGCACACTGCAGTTATGTTTATTATTACTATTGCCGTTGTTGTTTTTGTAGTTCTGCTGTGTTGTGTGGCAGCCGCAAGGCAGTCAAATGTCAAACTGCGTATAAATTTACCGAAAATTCATAGAAATGTCGAATGTGGCAACAACAAAAATGCAAGCTACGAGTGTGAACGCTTGCAAGCAGAAGACGTGCAGTTGCCACAAACTGTGGCATTGTGTGGCTTATTTGAATTTAAAATGCACAGCAGCCGCCGTCGCCGTGCAACATAGTTTGGTGTGCCTTTTGCCGCTGTCAATTAACTTTGCAAGCCACGAAAATGCAAACAACAAGAGCGCGAGCGAGCACGTAGAATGAATCGAGTGTGAATGTATATATATATTTGATATATATGTGTGTGAATCTGTGCTTTGTTCAGCGCGTGGGCTTGTGCGTCTTCTAACAGCCGCCACAGCTGCGTGTAGACGACGTATGAGGCGACCGTGCCACATTTTGTGGCAAGCATGTGTATGTATTTTCTTCAGTCGCGTAGGTGTGAGAAAATTCGTACTTAAGCTGAAAAATATTCGATGTTGATTTAGTTTTTTGTTTTTGTGCGCGGCAAATTTGAGAGTCTAACCTTAGATGCCGCCAGTGTTGCATAAGTTGCATGTGAATTAAACGCATGCGCCGGTTGGTAGCGCGCATATATGCCAGCGGCTAAACACACACACTCAAAAATATATATAAATGTACTTACTCGCTTATTTATTATAATATATATGAGCATTTGTGCAACAGCATCAGCGACTTACCTGCAAAGAGAAGAAGAAGTAGAGAAAGAAAAATTACTTAAAATGCATGTGGCAAGTAGCATGATATTTAAAAATAATATTTAATGAAAATATTTGCTTGCAACGGAAGCGCATTCGCCACATCCGCCCAGCAGTTTAGCGCGTTGCAAGTCCACTTTGACGTTATGCAAAAATCTTAAACAGCGCAACAGATTAAATTAAGTCCAGCTAAACATTGCAAAAGTTGCCGGAAATTGGCATACTAATGCGTGCCAACGTCACTTAATTATGAATTGTCGGTCAGCAAGTGCCACATTAGACGGCCGTGCAACACAGACACATAATGAAAGGAAAAAATATTTTTTTTTTTCACATTGCAACATCCATCACCTTTATAATGGCGTTGCTTGCAATGCGCTTTCGCACTTTTTGTCCCGCCACACTATTATGCAACATTTCGCGGTCATGCCACAATTAAGCTCAATTCAATTGATGGTGCACTGCGCGAGTGTTCATGGAAGCACTCAACTAATGGATTGAGAGCCTATGTGTGTATATGTATATGGAGTAAAATGCGATGCTTTCATGGCTATTTTAAGGCCGCTGCGCTCGTCTTTTTATTAATTCATGCATTGATGGGTGCATTGATTAAGCCCTCATTCGTCATTTAAGCATTGATGCGTTAAAATGAGATTGAAAATCATAAGAAGAGGGATATTGAAATGGAATGCACTCAAATATACCAACATATCATTGTATGATAGCGGCCCAGCTGATTCGAGCTTCAATTCTATAATGTGGCATCACCACAAGGTGAATTACTTCTAAGCTCATGGTGATTTCGCATTCGAAATACAGTTTAGAATGTTATTACCATTGTATTTCAGCACAAAATTATTTTTGTTTCCAATCAATTGGAGCTTTTGGTGAAAGCTCAATGAAAGCTTTATCGAATTTTTAATTTTTAAAAATTATAATATTTTATGTTTCTAATGTTTTTTTTTTCAGAAGCTCAAATACATTTAAAGCTTTTAGTGAAAGCTCAATGAAAGCTTTTTCGAAATTTGAATTTGTGCAGTTATTTTATTTTTTATTATTTATTTTCAAAAACTTAAATACATATGGAGCTTTTGGTGAAAGCTCAATATAAGCTTTTTCGAATTTTGAATGTGGAAGATTAGTGGATTTGAATTATATTTATTATTTTATTTTATTTTTTCAAATAACAATATATGAAAGCTATTTTCACTGTGAAGGGAAAGCTCCAAGGAAATTTAGTTTTGTTTTTTCAGACAAAAGCTATTAATATAAGAAAACAGTTTAACATAAATAATGTGTTCGAACTGATTATATTAGCATAACCACATAATAACTAACCTGGTTATATAACTAAGAATTTAAGCTTGTATTTAATGATTAAAAAGCAGGTTGTTGTGATTTTCCAATACGATGTATGTGACCCCGTAATATTTGTATGTACTCATGTAAATATGCGCCCCGATACAAAAAGATATTTCTAAGCGTGCACAGAGCAAATTGACCCAACCAATTAGCGTCGAACTACACATAATAATTGCGTTAATTACCCACACCGACAGTGGTGACTAATTATATTACAACTACAACTACAACGAGCAAACAGCAACTATAAATAAAGAGTAGAAGAATTCTCAACAACAATAAATAAGCGACCATTAGAAGCAACAACAAAAATTGTAAATAAATAAATAAAGTGTTAAAGACTCTTGTAGGTACCTGTACTAGCATGGGCTAGGTTAGATTAGAAGGCGCAGAAATGCCGCCTTTAGTCAACGCCTGTGCGGGCGGTCCGTTAGTGCGCCGCTAGTCAGTCGCCGCTTGGCGTTATGAACTAATGGATGAATTGAGGCGTGGCTACTCTGATTATTTTGCCCACTCGAGTGAGAACAACGTTCAAGGCGCTGTAAAATGCCGACAAATAACAAATGCAATAAGAGCAATACATTTTTGCGGCATGTTCGCCAAACAATGTCATTATGTGGCGCTCCAGTTTGCAACAACGCGCAGGTTTTTTATATTTTATTAGATTTTACTTTAATTTTCCTCTTTTCTAGGTTGAAAGAGTTGATTTTATTGTGCAATTTTTTATGCACTTATTGCCGCAGAAAGTCTTTCGAACGGCTTGAGGACTCGCCACACCTTTTTCAACGCCCACTTTCTCACACCCATTTCTTTTCGTTAAAGGCAACAATAAATTTGGGAGCTAGAAGGCAACATGAGTGTGGTAACGAATAAGGAATTTGTAACAAAAATACACATACATATGTATCTCAATGATGATAAATCACATAATAGACGATTTTGATAAAATAAATATTCATCATTTCAACGAAATTTTTTATTTTTTTTTTGAAAAAAATGTCATTAAAATATAATTAGGTGTAATGTGTTTCTGATAGGTACGTAGTTTTGAGATGAAATTGCTATTGTTTGGCATATATTCATCCATTAGATGAAAATATTATACGAAAAGATTCAGTTAAATTTTTTAATATATTTGTTGAACAAATTAAAATTACAAAATTAACCATACAATGCGCCACATTTATGCTTAAATATATATACCAATAATGTATGACGTAAAATCATCGATTAGATGAAAGAATTTTTCAGCATTTCAATTGAACTCGTCTATATTATTATACATATATTGCAAAATAGTCACTTAATAGAGCAGTTTTATAGCTATTTGTTCAATAACAAATATTCATAGAATAGATGAATAACAAATTTTAAGCAAAATCTCTAGATTTAGTTTATATGCTAAAATATTTTTTATAAGAATAGTTTGCCTATAGAACACGTTGATATCTAGACAACATTATTTTACAGCACTTACAAAATTCATCTAATCGACGAATAATTGACAAACAAGATGTAATATAGTTTATTTGGAAATCTTTTTCAAAGTATTTATAGATGAAATTTCAAAGTAGCCTATTTATAACAATATTTTAAAAATTATTTGTTATATTTCCTTTCGTCTTTTCGATGAATTTGAGTTTTTTCTTAAATTAGCTAAATATTTTACTGTAGCATAACAGTTATAATGCTTATTAGTCATTTTCTATTATTTTCATAACATAAAGCTTTATTGTAGTGATTCATCTATTGGATGAATTTTTTTATTCCAAAAATTCCTCATTATTTCGGAATAAATAGTAAAATATATAAAGGTTAAACAAATAATTTTTGTTTTTACTTTACATCCATTCGATGAATCTATTGCTTTTTGCAAATCTACATACAAACATACATATATATTAGTATTGTACATGAAAGACTTAATATTGTCACAGTAAACTCAATTTAATATTCAAAAGCTTTTCAGCAACTCCAATTTATTACAGTTAGGTGCAAGTTGTGAGGCCTACACAATCGGAATAATAAATAAATACTCTCACACACACAAAAATAAAGTATTTACCTAAATTTGTGTAAAATTTTATTTTTTTCCGCACTTCATACAAATCAGTCGCCTAAAAAATCGTGGGAAATTCGCAGCAGCTTTTGATCTTGTCTGTCGGCCGATGTGCGAGTATAATAACGGCACGTTACGAGTCGACTACCCGCATTCGCATTTGTAGGCACTACGTAGTCATACAGACATTTGTACATATGTATATGCCGCGATGATGTTGATCTTGACGATAATGATGAATGCAAAGCATTACAAATGAAGTACTGCACCGAAGCTGAGAACTAACTCGACGACTTCAAAGTACCCCCACCCCCCAACATGCACCGCTACGCCAAACTACAGAGTGTTGGAACACTTCAAAGCAACGCGTCGCAAATCGCTCACGCGGCCAACAAACCACATGCAGCACCATGCGAAAGTAGCGGTTTGCGTTTTTGTTGTTGCTATACTTCTACGTGTATTTGTTGCTAACGAACAAGGTGTGGGCCGTTGAAGAAAAATTAACAACAAAAACAAAAAAAAAGAACGCAAAAAATGCAACGCGATTCGTTGTTAATATATTAGAATAGAAATAAATGCAAACAACAAACAGTGAGAACACTGGCGCGCTATTGGAAACGCAGGAGCGGCTGAAGGGAGTGTTGACTTGGTTGCGGCGCATAAAATGCAAATTTGATGCGATACGCTGCATTAAACATTTGCACTGCTTCGATTTTTTCGCATTACAATGTTTAAATTTTTACTCAGTTCTTGTTGTTCGTATTTCTTCAGGTTAAAGTGGGTATGTCGATATGTATCTTTATGCATTTATGTATCGGTTTATATCCTGAGAAGTGTAACAAACAGTACTAGCGATTAAATATAACTAATATGCAATACAAACATGTATTCTGCTCTAAAATATCACCAAAAAGTGAGTAATGACATTCTTAGTTAAAATAAAACAGTTCGTCCATTGGATGAATTTTTGTTTTCATCAGTTTAGATTAGTATTTTAAACATAAATATTATATTAAAACATGCTGCTTAATATTCTTGTAAATATGTGAAAATTCATCCAATGGAAGAACCAGTAATGTATACATCGTTTAGACGAAATTTCGAATTTTTTTCAAGAATCGTTACTATCTCATTTATATTTAAAAAAATATCAAGAAAAATTTAATTATAATTAATTCATCCATTCGATGAAAAGTTTAAGAAACGCGTTAGCAAGCAAATTTCTTCCAAAAATGCATTACTCAAATAATTTTCTCAAAATAGCGCCACTACTAATTCGTTGTAGCCGCTATTGATGCCTTGAACTTCACTACTTGCCAGTATTTGTGTGTACTTGTTGTATTAGCATGAAGATAAGACATATTTGCAGCTGCAAATTGTATTACTATAAACGATTTTTTTCCCTACAGTTTGCCATGCAGGTACCTTCCTATATAAGTAGATATGTAAATAGTATGTCTGTATATTGCCGCTTGTCGATCGCTTGCGATGCTGCTAGAAAAAATATGTAAATTGCATGCAAGTTGCACTAGCCAACGACGACGACGTCGACGAGTTAGCGAGCGACAAAAAACACCTAAGACAGTTACACGAAAGACGGTTGTAAAAATAAAACGTGAAAATAAAGAATTGCAAATAGGAAAAAATCAAAATATATAAATTAGCAATAGTAACAAGAATAAAAACCATGATATAAACAATTACAACACAAATTGCTGGGTTCGTTGCTTGTTTTGTTGTTTTTGTTTTGCTTTTCTATTAGTCTATATGTGAGTAATTTTTATGCGCTACGTGACCGCTCTGATTGAGGCGCTCATTTGTGGGTTGTTGGTGTTGTTGTTAGCGGTCGATGCATGTAATTTGGTTTTTGTTGGTTTACATATACTATATTTTTATATATTTAAGAGAATGCTTTAAAATAAAATTAGAAAAAAAAAATAGTTTATACAAAATAAAAAAAAAATAAAAAACCAAAAGTTTGTTGCAAGAAAAAAATGTAAAAAAATCGAAATCGTCGAAACACCTGCACATTTTGGTTAACAGTAATAGTATTTTTTTTCGAAAGCGAAGGTAAAACAGATACAGTTTAGAGCAAATATTGGAAGCTTTTTAAAAAAAATTAGAGATGAAAAGGAATTAAATTTTGTTGCTGCATTTTTGTTGTACAACAAAGAGAATGAAAGAAATTTCGGCAATTAAAAGATAAACCATATTATTGAAGTGCAGCTGTATTTTTTGAAGAAGATTGTGATAAAACCAGATAAGTAGAATTTAACAGCGAATCCCAGTTGTTACTGAATATACAAAAAAAATTTCTTTTATTTACAGATTTTGTATTAAAATTGTGCAGATTTTTGGCAAGAAAAATGCTTCTTTATGATCTTTGCACGTTATTGCATATATTATAAGTATATACATCGTTAGGATGAAAACAGCATTTTGAAGATATTTTGATAATTATAACATTAAAACAAAAATTCAAGACAATAGAACACATTTTTCATGTTTTTCAAATATACATCCATTAGACGAAACAACTTGTTTGCGATCTATAACTTTATAAAGCAATCGAAAAATATATTTGGTTCATTATACGTTACAAAAAGAGCATTAAATCTATGGTGAACATGCATTCATCGATTAGATGAAAATAATTTTTTTAAGTGGAAAACATTTATGTTTCATTTATTTCACAACGGATTTGGTATAATAAAATTTTGTGTTTTGTGCAATTAATAATATTCATTGAAAGGATGAAAATTAATAAAAAAATTTATTACAAACAATTTCATTACTTCATAAGTTCAACAGGCACATCGGCATTAGTTTCTATTTTATTACAGTGAATATCTTTGAATAACTTTACTCCTCCTGTATAAAATTGAAGTCCACATTAATTTGCCGGTTACATTCTTCAGATCTTCGTTTAATTTCTCGGTTAAAAAAAAGTTCAGCTTTTTTAATTTTAGTTGTTTTTGTGATTGCCGTTGGCACCGTTTGCGCGATCATAGCCAATGAATTAATGTAAATTTAATATATTTATAATTTATGCATTTGACAACTTGTAACACGCGTCTGGAAACTTTTTCGTCAAGTGGATGAAAATTTAATAAACACAGAAAAAATGCTCCACTAAGTGTCTCGTTCTTCAAAAAATTTCTGAACAAAATTAAGGGCACAGATGAATTTTTCATTAAATAGATTCGTCGAATAGATGATTCATCCACTAGATGAAAAAAAACATTTTTTTACCTTGAAAAAATTAAGGGCACGGATGAACTTTTCATCGAATAGATTCGTCGAATAGATGATTCATCCATTAGATGAAAAAAAAAAACATTTTTTACCTTGAAAAAATTAAGGGCACAGATGAGCTTTTTATCAAATAGATTCGTCGAATAGCTGATTCGTCCATTAGACGAAAAAAAAGTTTTTTACCTTGAAAAACTTATTCGTTTCAGAACTCATATTAGAAGGTAACAAATATATTTTTCATTGAATTTTATTGTTTTCAAAAAAAAAACTATAAAATCTTCGTAAGTATATATAGTAAGAATTAAGTATTTATTAATAATTCGAACGAAAAACGCAATTATGAAATATATTCACATATTCGCATAACATTTCCACTTTAAAATATACAGTTTAATCTAAGGAAGTATGAACTGCAAGTAGGCACTTTTATGGCAAACGCTTATAAAACAACACATTTGCCATTATGTCTGTGCGTAGTTATGTGAAAATATATGTGTGTATGTGTGTGTGCATTATGAAAGTATTTTAATCGCATTTCGCTTATCAATTGCATTCATTTAAAACTGTGCGTTTGTGGGCTGGCTGAGTGCTAGGGCCCCTACCCCAACCGGCAACTGAAATCAGATTTTTGCTTTCTTATTTGACATTTTACAAGCCAACAACAAGCAAACAAGCAGATAACGCAAATGTGATAAGTGCTAAATGTGGAGGAAACGAATGCAAAAAAAAGCGAAATTCGTTAAGAAAAAATTAAAAAAAAAAAATTGAAAGGCTGATAAGGAAATGTGCAAATGTGCAGCGGGGTACGCAATAATTTTTAGGGCTCTTATGTAAACATATACATACATACATACACATAAGTGGGTATATACCGAGCGCAAACAGGCACTTACATATGTAGATTAGAAATTTATTTCAAATACTTAGTGATGTTGTTGTTGTACTTGTATTTCCTTTGCAAAGTTAGCAACAGTTCACACGAATCGTTTGTGGGAGTCAAGAGCATGCGGCAGCGCTAAATATGTGATAAAGGAAATAATCAAAACATTGCAACGACATAATGTCTGCGCTGGCAAAAAGTGCATAAGTAGATATGGATGAATATATGTATTTACATGTCTGCTGTACATTCAATGCACGCATTTTTTAATTGGCAAACATTTATGCTTAATTTCTCATTTTATTTCTGTATCCAACCCATATAAACACACCCCTGTTGCCATGACTTTGTCATCTCTTAAATATCAAATCAAAAAGAAAAAAAATTAAAGCTTGCGGTCAGCGTAGCAGCTGACAAAGTTGCATACTAATTCTTTGAAAAAATAAATTTAAAAAATATAAAAAAAAAGTTGCAAAAATAGTGAGAAAAAATTAGAAACGAATGCACGCTTGACATACGAACACCAACGGATGCACATATGAACACAGGCAGAATTCTAAAGAAATCTGTATACAAAAGAAAACGGTACGTGGGCAAGCAGGCGATAAAAATATTTTATAGACAGTCCGACGGCAGTGCATTCGTTTGCGAATTTCTGTTTCAAATAACAATTTATGTCATAATTTTAGCACAGAGACTTTATAGAAACTAAAAAGGTTGTATAAATAATTTTGACAAAAGTTAAATATTATAAAGTATAAACATTAGTTGAATAAAAAAATATAAATAGATCAAAAAATTAAAAGAAAATAAAAAAATGGAAAAAATTCAAAAAATTCAAAAAATGAAAAAATATAAAAAAAATATTTAAAAATTACGAAAAAAATTAAAATAAATAAATAATAAGAAAATAAATTTATTTTTTTTATTAAATAAATTTAAACGAAATATTATATATAAATATATTTTTGATAATTTCGCTAAATTTTGTGTTTCATATGATAAAAAAAACTTTGGTTGCTTGCCTTCCACACTTTAGTGAAACTATTTCTGAGCGCTGTAGCTGCAAACAATCAATCTCTTGAAATTTGTGCACTCACATTTATTTTATATTTTTTATATGAATAGTTTTAAAAATTATCTTTGTCAAATAAATGTTGTGTGGCACCAAAGAATTTTGTACCAAAAGAAACGCAACAAAGTTGCTTCGACTTGTAGTAATTATGAAAGGACGTCAGTGCGTATGAGTGATATTGAAAGGGGTTTATTTGGACTAATTTTATAAAGTGGCAGTTTATTACAATTTAATTAATTTTAATAGTTTCAGATAATTTTCAATTTTTTCATAATAATGATTAATGAAAAATAAAAATAAACTCATAAATTGGCTCCATCATATCTATAAAGTAATTGATTATTTCAGTCTTTCAGACAGACCCTTAATTTAGTCAATTAGTAGTAAATTAGTTTTGTTGATTGACTCAATTTGGTCAACGTCTGAATATAATTTAATGCAAATGCCATAGCTGAGTTAAATGTGGGGCTCTTTTTAAAACACACCAATAAAAGTTTAGCTTGCGCAATGAAAATATTAAATTTAATCTTGAAAGAATCTTTAATTTCCCATCGAGTCTTGTTCACAGTGCATAATAGTCGGTTTCTTTCCTAAATAAGACAGTCTCTGATTCCTTTGTTCCTAGTCGCTTGTATATAATGGCAACTCACCAGAGATTTACTATGAACAAGAATTGTCGATTGGGTATCATTCTCCAAAAATTATTCGAATAACATTATTTTCAACTACGACAACAGCAACTACTACCTTTTATTACAAATTAAGCATTTCATAATTTCAAACTAGCTAGACACAGCAAAGTTGTACTAGGCGTATAAGTGACCTAACTGGCGATAAGATTTCAAGTGATCTTCATAATCCAGGAGAGGAAGCAATTGGAAAGCATCTAAATTCATTATTGTAAATTTTTTGGACTTATTAAAGAACCAAAAGCTTCATATTTCTATTCACTGATATGTAAGGTATGAAGAAATACAAAGTAAGTTCAATCTAGTATTTTCTAATTTATTTTTTTCAGAAACTGCAAGACTTAAAGAGAAACAAAGCTTCATAAATTCTGTTCAGATTTTCCAATTATTTTTTACGCTCTGAAATGATTTCTCATTTTAAATCGAATTTAAAGCTTCGATGAGATATACTCGACCAACACTGATCTTCAGTGATCGATAGCGCTTAAAAGTCTCTGCACTAAATAAGAAGATCATAAAGAGTTCCAAAATCTATAATTATACAACAAACAACATAATATAAATCAACTTTGCAGAACCGATTTCCAATTTAAAATTATCCACACTGTCGCCATGATCACTGATCGCTATGATATATGAGATTTTAGAAAATTTTAAATAAAAATAATAATTTTAGTAAAAAAAATTGCAGTATAATAAATAACTAAATCTTCAAAAAATATCTTATATTTAAAGTACAAAGATATACGCTTAATGATCGCTATCGATCAGACTATATTTGGGAATCACTTCCACTAGAAACTCTAACCTATTGCAAATTCGTAACCAAAATAGTTGTCTAAATAGTAATGGATTAATCAGTAGTCCAAATATGGAAATAATCACTTATCTTCAGCGATTTACATTAATCGACAGGCTCTGAAAATCAACGCAGTGATTAATGAGACCAAAAATCAATTGGTGACTGGTACCTTAGCTAATAAAAGTAATTTATTTTTTAGCGCTTGAATCATAAGTGCATTTTTTCCGCCTGATCATGACTAAAGTGCATGATCAATAGGTAAAACAAATAAAAAAATTATAAAAAGAGACATATAACTAAAATAAAATAAAACAAAAACGAAAGCGAAAGTTAAACAGTGCAGCTAGTAGCCAAATACGGAAATAGAATTTTCATTAGAAATAAATAAAGAAAACTGTCTCGTAGTTGAACTCACCCTTGTTGCAAATGCAGCAGGCAACACCAACGAACATGCACACGCAACACACAAAATCGTGCGTAAACTGGAACTGCAACTGATAATCAAATGTACAGCAAAACGCGAGTAAACGCCAACGTCGCGTAACGAGGCGTGTAGCAGATCGCCAAGATCAAGTTGAAAAATAATCAAGCGATTAGCAACGTTGAACGCTTGCCACGCGCACGCATATGCACACAACAACTTTTACTTTCGAAATTCTAATATTTTTGCACTTGTTTAATTTGCGCTTCTTCGAATTTTTTTCGTGCGTTCACTTTGAATCGTTTTGTGGGAATAGTGTATACGCGCTGCAGCAAACTAGTGGCACAGTCAGCACACTAGGCACTTGGCATGGCAGTGGCGCGACAGCAGGCGACGCGCCGTAGACGCAGGCATTTGAACACCGCCGAGAACTATGTGACGCGAACGCAGCGGCGGCACAGTGGCGCGCGGGGCACTGTGAATGGCAGCAGTAGCGAAGCGAAAAAACAGCGCTGAGGAAGCGGTGAACAGGCGTTGGTGTCACAGCAACAGTTGCATTATAACAACAAAAAATAAAGAAAAACAGCGACCAAAATAAACAACAACAATAAGAAGATAGTTACGGCAGTAATACGCAAACAATTTGCGCTATTAACACGGACGCGCACAGGCGAGCGCGCAACGAACGACGTGACAACATCGACGAATTACGCCAACCCAGCGGTTGACACGTCAGCGGGGGCAGCGTTGCAAACTACGACGCGGACGCGTTTTCACGGAAAATATGGGCTTTTTTCGCTATGGGATCGCACAGGAATTTCGCATATTCGCACGTCTACCAGTGCAGCGCGTTGCTTTTTCGTGAATTTCTACAAGTTTATTTCACTATTATTCAGCTATTTTATGCATAACTGTGCATTAGATAATTGCTGTTTACACAATTCTTACTATTATTGCTCTATTGTGCTACTCTAATTATTTTCCATATTCATTTGGAGCGTTTTCGTGTTAACTTATGCATATTTTTTATAGCTACGTAATATTGAATTTTAGAAAACTTTGCGATTTTTTTTTGCACACAACAACAACTTGGCTCTAGAACGTGCCTAAGCGTAAGCGCGGTGAGCACTAGCGGCGGCGCGTGTGACGCGGCGTGTATGCGGTGTAGAAATGCGCGGCGATAATGACGCGCGTGCATGCAGCGCTTTCAAGGTCAAGCGCGCTGGCAGTCGGCTGTGGGTAAAAGGAGCGAGTTTTAGGCAACCAGATGCAGCCAGTCAAAATTAAAAAAAAAATTATTCGCATAAAATTCGTAAACTCATAGAGCGCGTCAGTTTTGCCAACTATATACACGGGCGCGTGTTTGACACAGGCGAGTTCAATGCACACACAGGATATGCAATACACAAGTGGCGGCAGCTGTTCACAGCTAGGAAATACGCGCGCGTTGTCGTTACGTATACGCCACGTCGTTCAACGACCGATTAATAGTTGCAACTGTCCGTCCGCTGGTTGGCGGTGTTAGACAAATGCTATGCGTTGGTAGGCGAAGGCGCGCACTTGTGTGTGTGTGCCTGTGTTTATGTTTTGCAGTCATTCGCTCACTCACCGCTACAAGTTCAAGAACTTTCATGCAGCTCATACATATGTGTGCGCTCGCATCGCTCTCGAGAGCGCTGAGCGCGAATGCAAATTTTTGGCAAGCAAGTACGCGCTAGTCGATCACCGACGCCGCGAACAATGTTTGGCGTGCGCGCATCTAGTTTAGCTGCCAAACATTTACTGACGCATCTCGTGCAGCGCTGGCTCAACAACAAACCATATACACCACACTATATACACATATGCATACATAGACAAGCGCGCTGTGCTTTGTAAACGTTGCGGTTAGCTGCGGCACACCAGATCGTTAGAATATAAAAAGATGTGCAAATAAATACAGTAAAGTGTGAAAGTAAAATATATAACTAAAATAGCAAATATTTTAAAAGCGAAAAGGCGTTCGGCGATTGCGGGCGCTCACTAGCGGAGAGGAGCGCGCGCGTTCAGGCGGGTGCACGGCAGCACACAGTTGATTTGGTTTCGCCCGTTTTGTTTATTACTAGCTGCTGCTGTTGCTGTTTTATCAGTTTCGCTATTCGTGAAATTGCTTTATTTAAGTGCAGTTACGCGCATCAACATATATAGACATTTAACTTAGTGGGTGAAAGGCATAAAGCGCTTAACACGATTTTGTGAAGTATTGAGTGGAGCCTTTCAGGGGTTAACTTTTTGGATTCTGTAACTTTAAATATCAAATTGATAAAAGGTGAATGATTTTTTGTTGAAAAGGAAGGCCTCAAAATTGCAGAGAGGTATCTGGCACTATATTTGCAATATTGGTCAGAGTTTCGCAGTTATGGTTGAAGAAAGTCACTTCGAGTAGACAACCTTTCCAACCAGCTCAATATAAAAGGCTTGTTTGAAGTTCACATCAGTGTTAGAGGCATGTATAAAATCTTGATTGAATTCTACTTATCTTATATGCGGCTCCTCCGAATTTTTTAAAGTTCTTCTTGGTTAAACAAGATTTTACCTTCCATCTCGAGCTTTCATACAACACCCAAATAAAGAAAGTCCTCCTTGCCTAGAAAGTCCTTTCAAAATCATGGGATTTTCTTTCTTCTACACAGTATTTATCTATCGTAAATGATATTTATAAGGCCAGAAAAAAATTTTGTCGCAAAATTAACCTTGGAAAGCTTTTCCAATTTCATCTCATGAGTATATGTTACAGTGAAACCACTTTTAGACGTTCATTCCGCGTAAGACAAGGTCATTTGTTCCAAAAAAATTAACTGGATGCATGAAAAAATTTCCGCTGTAGGGAGCTGTCCATCTAATAGGGTCGTACTTTAGCAGAGGTTTCTCTGTATATATATAACTAATTCTACTTTCTCTTCAGATCGCTGCCTTAACCTTAACCCTTAACCTTGGCCCATTGTCGTTTGCCAAAGAAAGAACTTTTCGTTGCCAAAAACACAACTGTAAGCATTTTTGTAATTTTGCTTTAGTATCAAAACTACTTGGCAACCCTACTTGGCAAGAATTAATCAACAAATCAACCGCTTTCAATGTTGGGGATAGTGATTTAAACACAAAAGGCTGGATTTGCTGTTGAAACAACGATCAAATTTTCAGATCGAGGCTTATTACAAAAAAAAAAAAATATTCTGGATATGACTGATATAAAAACAGAATAAATAATTATTAGGGATATCCTAATTTAACTGAAAAAAACTTAAAAAAAAATAAAATTTCAAATATTATGAATTTCAAATATTATTATGCAAAAATTGTACCTTCAATTAAGAAACTCAGCAAAAAAATAAATATTTGACTTGGACCATTTTATTTCGCTTGAAGAAAACATTTCGTGGACATTTTTATAAACATTACAAAAAGTGACAAAAATATATGATTTTGTATAAAATTTATTCTAAAAACTTCATTTGAATATATTAAATGTCGGCAAAAATAAATTTAAAACTTAAAGAAAAATAAATAACAAAACTGGGCATCCCTAATGCGCACACCCACATAAGGAACACATTCGTAACGAAGATTTTAACCAAGCAATCTAATCATTACACAAAATATTGCACAATAAACTATTAGCTTATGCTAATTTAGAGTTCGAATAGAAAAAATAGCTAAATAAAGACCAGAATAATTAAAAAGTAAATTAAGTTTTGTGAAAAAAATGCAAAGCGAGAAGGAAAACAATTGATTAAAATACATTTACTGAGATGCTGTAGACCCACATGCTTATAATTAGCTGGGTGTGTGTGTGTGTGTGCAAAATGAAAAGCGAAAATAATTTCACTCGACAATTGCGAAACTACGTGAAACAGCAGCATGCCAACAACGAATGCAACAACAACAAAAAAACAGGCTACAAAACATAAAAGAGCCACAGAAAAAAATAAAAACAAAAACAAAAAAAATGAAAAAAAGTATTTGCAACACAATAACACCTACCACACGGCATAAAATTAAATTGAGAAACACCATAAAATTGCGCGAATAATAAAATGTACAGCAAACCGCACAACAACAGCAACCCACACACACGAACACATGAACAACGCTGTGGCCGCAGCGACTCGTATCGCAAATACGCTCGAAATGCAATGCACAAATAAAAAGCGAAAATAACGCTGTACAACAATAGCAGCAACAGCAACAACAGCGTGTAGCAATTTTCATTGTCAAGGTCGAGCGTTGTTCTGAGGCGACGCATACGCTGCAGTCGCCATATAGCGCTGGCGACGCATACAACGCGGCAGCAGGCGGCAGGCAACGACAAGCGTCAGCTGCCAATTGTCAGCGCGCTAAGTGAGTGAGCGTACAAGCAGCATACGAAAGTGAGCGCCTGCAATAAATAATGTTTGTTGTTGGCATTGTTTTCGTTGCCAACGCTGTCGCTAATCACGATCATTTACGCAAAAGTTACGCCAACAAGCGAAGCGAATGGCGCGACAGCGAGCGCTCCTTCAACAGCAGCCGCCACCGTAGTGAACAAAGTGAAAGGCGAAACAGGCACGGTTGCGCGCGGGAGAGAGGCGCGCACGCGGTAATGCACGCCGCGTATGTGTGCTTACATAAGAGCGCGCTATATTGCACATACAAGCAGCCAACCAAAATGCGCCCGCACAACGCACTGCGCTGAGATCTGGCTGTGCTGATTTGTTATGCTTTTTTTCGCAGCGCGCTTTTTTTTAATTATCGTTTTTAGTTTTTAGCGCACTCGCGTCGATCACCGCACGAGCGCTGCAGTGAAGTCGTGCGGTTGAGCAAGCGACGCTTTAGCAACGCACTCGCGCGAACTGTAGCATCGCGCATTGCAGCGGCTGTAGTTGAGAGGGAGTGCCACCCTCACAGCACCCACAACGCTTTGCCACCCTTTGGCGCTCACATAATTATCATGTATTACTCTCTGCGCGCGAGTGTGCAGCGACATGAGTGCGCGCACGAATGCGTGTTGTAACGCGCGCGCATCTCACTGCTCTACTTATTTTGCATTCGCAAAGAGTGTTCGTGTTTGTTGACGCGCTCGGTTGCATACTAAAAATAAATAGTGCACTTTTGTTTGTGTTGTTGTGTTTTTTTTTATAAACGATGCAAGCTGTGAGCTTTTTTGAACTTGACATTCGCTTTTATTTTCATTTCGTTCTAGTTTCTAAGTGCAATGTCACAGATAAATGCGTTAGACAGCATGAATAACGAATGGGGAGCTTTTTATACAAAAGCTCTGCGAGATTGCAAGTGTGAAGAGATTTTGCTTTGTGAATTGAATAATCTTTAGGTGTAGATTCGGAAGTGTGTTGGTAAAGTGATTATGTGAATTTAATTAATTTAATTTTTTAATTATTTTAACTTTTACTTAAAAGATGCCGAAGACGTTATTGATGAGAAAGCTTCTCTGGAGAAACAAAATTCCTTCTCCGATTTTCATTGCGACAGTTATAATGAGAAATAGCAACTAGTATTAACTACTTTCTTTATAGAGAACCACTTTTACAAGGCGTAGAGTCAAACAAAAGTCATCTTTTGGACTATCCGAAAAGCTTTCGGTTTGAAGCTTTCATTTCAGAACATTCGTCATAAAATCTTAGCTCTTTTCATCGGTTGTTTGAGGAGTCCCATACAGTTTCTTCAACGCTTTTCTTCACTGTTTATTAATGGACAAGATTGAAGAGACCTAAAATCAGATCGGTTCCGAGACTGGTTCAGTTGCCCCTGGGAAAACCTAATCCTACTTCTTTAGGATCTGACTTCAAAATGCCGACGGATGTTTCATCTCTATATTTTATACATGATCTGACTCTGCCAAAAATTTGAAGAAGGTACTAGAAGGTTCTAGAAGTTCTGAAAACCAAGTTAATTTATTAGTGGAATCAAGCTCACGGGTTTAGATCCGAGTTACAACGTTAAAATTACTCTGTTCATAAGGAGATCCATCTGGTTCGGCCAAACTGAAGACAAGATCGAAACTTCAAGGCGCAAAGCCCTCGTCACCTATCTCCATCAAATGTAGTCCTACAGCTGATCCCCAACGTATCTGTTATTCACTTTTAGTCGTCAAATATACATTTCTATTTCCATAAAGACATTTGTTTGTAAACAATTTGGTAATTAGTAAAATCTCAACAAAAAGTTGCTTCTAGAAGGCAGATTGCACTCATCAGCTGATAACCCTTGCAACGATGCAAACAAACAAATCTTTCACACATAAGACTTCACATAAGACTTCGCGATGTGGCAGGTCAGCGCTTTGGCGCGTATGCCGGAACGACAGACTGACTTGTCCACTGTCGCCGTAGAGCCCAGACAATCAGCAGCCAAGCAGGTAGCCAATCAGACCAAACAGCCAAGCAGGCGATGAGCTCATGCTGCGGTCACGTATGTGTGTAGATGGCGCGCCGCGCGATAAGAAACGATGATCTATGGTTGTTGTTCAATGTCTGTGAGCACTCGGTGTTTTGACACTTTACAGCGACGATGGCACCTGAGGTGGCGAAATGCAAAACATCATACACGTAAACAAATGCAAGGAAAGATGAGGATTATGAGTATTATTGTTCGTCTCAGCTGTTATTGCTGTCAGCGACCGAACGTAGCGCGAAAAATTATTACGACCCATACCCGACGTGGGCTCCGCCCGTTTGAATGTATTTAGATTGCGGACAGTGCTGACGTTTGGAGATGTGTTGCGCTGTTGGTGCGACACAGTGTCGGTAAATCATTTTTTTGTTTATCGCGATTTTTGATTTTGATGTGTTTGGCGACGTTGTAGTTGCCAATTTTCGGAAATTTTCGACAATTTTAAAAGTGATTGTGAGGTAGACATCTATGAAATTGCAAGAGACTTAAAATAATGCTACGAAAATATTTTGACAGCATTATATTTCACTGAAATGTGAAACGGTACAGAAAATTTCTAGTTAGGGTTGCCAAAAACACTCGATATTTATTTTAATTTGTTTGAGTTATTTTTAATTTTTATTTTATTTTAACAACCATTTTATCAAACCAAAAAAAATTATGTTTGAAATAAATAAATTAATAAAAAAATCTCATATAGGGTTGCCATATATTTTTTAGACAATTTTATTTTAGCATCAAAATATTAATTTTTGTGTGCAAATTAAACAATTTTAAAATGTAAAAATGTAATTTTTTTTATTTTATTGAGTTAGGGTTGCCAGAGCATAAAAATAAAAAAAAATTAAATAAAATATATTTAAAATTTTAGCAAAATATTTCATTTACTAAAATGTAAGTATTTTATTCTGCTTATTTAAAAATATGCTAGACAGAGTTGCCACATATTTTTCATAAACTAATTTAGTTTATTCAATTTTGGTATATACAATTTTTCAAAATTTTTTTTAATGCACTCAAAAGCAAATACTATATCGATTAATATAAAAAAAATTTTAAGGGTTGCCATATTTTTTAAATTTAAATTATTTAATTTATTTTGAAAAAAATATTTTTTCCGCCTTTTTTTTTTGTAAATTTAAGTTTTTTTTTGTATAAAAACGGTTACAAATGTCGATGAGCCTCAGCGGCACTTTTCTTGGAATTGAAAAAGAAAAGCAAAATTTCCAGCAAGTGTCGAGAATTCGGCTCAAAAAGTGAAATTTTCAGTTGAGAATAAGTTTGGGATGCAAACAGATCTCTACAAATATTTTGTTGGGTTAATGTTGACACAAGTGTCCAAGATCGATATAAAACGATTCAATCGATTTAATCGACCAGTGCTTGACCCTAGAGACATCTATTGGAAAACGGAAGCAAAGTTGTAGACCTAATAATATTTAATCGGATGCAAATATATGAAATATAATTATATATCTAAATCCGTTTTCCTATAAATTCCACTTGCCACAGAAACTTAGGAGATGCCATTTGTTCTAATACTAATTTTACGATTTTCTTCAATACCTAAAAGCATCTACGCCAGCTTGCCCTTTGGTCAAAAACTGTCGCACCTCATCAATTCTCATTCAAGCTGAGAAGATGAGGGAAACAAATGCCACACTACACTGCAAACAATTATTCACGCGGCGCGAAGCGTAGCAGCAAACACAGCAAAGAAAAAACAAAACAAGTGTTGAAACGGCAACAAAAGCAAGCGACGAGAACAAACCAACGCTAAATAAGTAATATGTTGCAAGTAGATGGTGCAGAAGTTAACACCGTCGCGTTGTTTTCAGCCACACTTTGCACCGTTGTCGGCGGACGGCGTTTGACGCTAAGCCAAAGAAGTGAATGCTTTTAGCTGAAAACTGAGTAATTGAGTGACAATTAAGTTATTTTAAGAGGCGACCATATGTTGGACTTACTGGCAAGTCATCGCGGCAGTCCACCAACCGGTTAGATACTTATAGTGGGTAAGATGTTTCAAGAAGCCAATATCTGCGAAAGAAGAAGGTAGGCAATCTAAGTGCGAGCACATTGCTTCCACACATTCAAACAAATGCCTTTTGCGTACCGCGTCCAAGCCATTTGTTGCAACTATCCATCTATAAGAGCATGCGCGCCATTCGATCTATTTACTGCATTTGTCTATTTTAACGCGCAAATGATCGAATTGTTGCACAACTCCTATGAAGCGCGTTTGATGCCTGACTATCTGCGCGGCAATTTAACTGACTTGCTGTGTGACTTTGTGCTTTCGCCTTCGCAATAAGTGCGCGCGCGGATAGCGTTTGAAGTGTAAGAAGACGCGCGTAGAACGCAATGAAAAATTGCCGAGTTCATATCTCAATTATGGCATACGGCAAAAGTGCTAGCAATGCGCTGCATGCCACAAGTGCCGCCGCAAGTGCCACAAATGGCAGTGAAGCTAGCCAACTCAGCACAGCACAATGCCAGCCAATAAGTGGTGAAGCGCGGCTATGCGGGGGAAGCCTTTGATTTGCCATAGCAATGCGCGCTGGAGCAATTCGTCATATCAAACGCCAAGTGAGTGTGTGTGCAACTTCATCAACGGCCGCAAAGCAAAACTTGTTGTGTCCATCGCATAATCAATGCGAGTGTTGACGTTGATGCGCATGTGCAGGCCGCGGACAGACGACGAGAATCGTCGAGTTGAATGTTGCGCTGATGATGCGGGCAAAGCAAACAAAAAAAATTCTAAGCGCGCGCAGGACAAGTGTGCGCATGCGCGCCAAGCTCATCACTGTTGTCGACATTTTTGATTGAGATTAATCGCATATTTGACAGATAACCGAGCGCGTCAAGCAGCAATGCGGTTCTGCGGTGCTGTTTTTTTGTTGTGGCAGAAGATGCAGCATACTGGCAACATTTTATTATGATGCCTTGGCGTGCGCGCATGGATTGACACTCATTGTTGTGGCATTCAATGTAAGTAAATATGTATGACGCAAAAGCAATAAGTGGTAAGCGAAAAAATAGTGGACTGCCATGCGCACGAAATGTTGCAAGTTCAGCGCTCATCGAAGTGTTAAGGCACTCGACTGCCACTTTTTCATTTACAGCTGCCTGCCTACTCAACGCCATCGATTTGTGTTCTGTTCTTTAGTTTAGTGGGTGTGTCGAACATTTTTCTACCACCAACAACAACAACAACTATATGCTACATATTTTACTACTCCCCATTTTTTACCATTTGCGCACTTCAATGCTTCAGCGCATCGAATCCTACTGCAGTCCAGTGTAGACGCGTTGCGTCTAAGTCTTGTCTGTTGGTTAATTTAAATGCACTTAGCTTGTGAATGGTCTTTAAGTTGAACTTTGACGTCACTTATGTCAAATTATGTCTTCATTTAGGTTGATGGTCGTTTGCTGTATGCCACAAAGGGCTCTTAAACAAGACGCATAACCGAAAATGCAATTGAACGAAAGACTACTCAATATACATATCTATATAGTAGACGCACATTGCCGTTGTTGCAAGCAATATAGACATTTTTGACTTGCTTAAGGTGAGGTCAAGTGCTGCGCGCCAACGAGATTTGTTTAGGAGCTTTTATATACATATGTATACATTAAACTAACACACCTGAAATAACTAGTGTTCGTCAATTTAGTGCCGCACTTGGTTGCAAGTACTTTACTGTTCCACAGTCATATAATGCCACATAAAACTCTTATGTCGAAGTGTTAGGTGTTTGGTGGTTAGTTCTAATGGAACTTGAGCTTGAACTTGATTGACAAAAACTCCTTCTTTATTTTATCAAGTTGAAATTGTAAAAAAATTAGAAAACCTTGTCTTCATGTTTTTTTAAATTTTCGTGCTCAAAGTCAAATTGTGAAAGCTTGCGCCCACGCTTTGCTTCGATTCTTGTTTTGATTATGTCTTGTCAGGCATCCAATTTTTTCCCGGTAAATTTTCTTTTCTGGGATTTATGAGACTCACACATCCATACATTTATCGTTTTCCTCACGATTTCTAGAATTTGTGAAACCACCATAATATGTCAAATATCCCATATTTAGTACGTTCCCACGACATTCAGTTGTACGTAATCGGAACATACCCGCATTTTTATCCAGCCAATAATTTTTATATCGGCAGCATTTCTCAAAATTATTTGGAGAGTGTTATATTCCACTACAACAAAAACATCCCATCTTGATACTATATATTGCATAAAATTAAGTGTTCTATAATTAATCTATAATTTGAAATTTTTAATTTGTATATCAACAAAACACTCCGCAGCCTGTTTCCTAGCTTATTGAAAGGGCCTGACATTCTTTCCACAGCTAGTGGAAAAGATTGCGTGTTTCCAAGAGACTTCTTAGGATCCTTAAACCATATATATTTGATTTGGCCCATAAAATATGATCGATGTATAGTTCTGTCAAATACAAAATAGGTTCAATAGCCACTAAATATGACGCTCTCAATATTTTAAGAATCTTGCTTAGAGATTTAACCTGTTAAAGCAGAACTTAAGTCTCTTTGACAGAACCCTTCCCAATTACTATTTATATAATGAGTAACTATTGTATGGAATTCCTCATAGTTCTATTTCTACCTTTAACTGAGTCCTGATGTTATATTTTTTCCGATGAAAAATATTCTTTTTTGGTTAGATTTATAACGAGGTTTCGTAAATATTCAAATTTCGACCAATAGTCATAGTGATTTTTAAAGATTTAAAAAAAAAAAAATTGTCTCGAAATCAGGCAACTTCATTTTCAAGTTTTAAAGCAAAAAGTGTCATAATTCTCATCTGGTTTATATTTTTACTACTTTTATAAAAATCAATAGTTTTACAAGCTTCCCATCACCTTACCAACCATACCTTACACTTTCAACCCGATACCATGGGAATACCTAACACTCACCTCGAAACTCTCACGAAAGTTAGTAAGAAAAGTGTGCCAATTTTCTTGCTATTGATTTTCTATTAGAGGCCATAAATACTAATTTCACCCAACATCAGTCAGTGATTTCAACATAAATATTTACATTAATATATAATATCACTTTTATCCTAAATCAGAAATTACCAGCATTTTCCCGAGCATTATAAGCCAATTTTATGCATTACAAGGAAAGAAAGAAGCAAATAAATACGCTCTCACACACACGGGCAGGCAGAACGAATAATAATAACGGCAATAATAGTGGTAGTTGTGGTTGTTGTAGTTGTTGTTGTTGCGGTGGTAGTAAAGCAGTAAATTGATTTCACAGACGGTAAAAGAGATTTCAGTTACAGCAAGCGGACAACAAAAGAAGACAACTCGACAAGTCGAAGCTTGCATGTTTCAATCTAGTAACTTTCTCTATGACCTGCCATAAATTTTCCAGCTAATTCCAATATACGAAAATGTGCATTGAGCGCGCGGCGTGCACTCGCTTGCCGGCTTGAAAGCCACCGAAGACCGAGTGACATTCGCCTATATTTTATCCACTCAACAAATCTAACAGCAGCGGCAGGCAAAACACAAATTGTGGCTGGTGAGGCGGTGCGCGCAAGGGAGCGCATGATGAGATGAAGCAAGAAAAGCGCGGCGTGGAAGTGCGGAGGAAGTAAGGCTAGAGGCAGGATTATTGTTTGGCGCACAGATCTTGCAACCAGCAACAGCGGCATGTACCAATTTAATCACCTCAATTGCTGGGTGAATTATCGACGCAATTTGCGCATGCGCAAACGAAAACGCACACGACACGAGCGCGCCGCGCCGCCGCAGCAACATTGGGCAAAATTGCTACGCAGGCGTGCGGTCGTGCAACATCCTTAAAATTGAGCCAAAAATGGTTGAGCGCCGTAGCCGTCGTCGCCGCTGTTGCGCGTTTGAGAAAATTTTTTACTGTTTATGACTTTAGATTTTCCGATGGGAAAATGCAACGCGCTCCGAAGTAAAATACAGATATTTACATATATGTATACTTGCTTGCGGACGTTTGTTGCTATTGAAATAGCATGTTACTGCCAAAGCGCTGGCCGTTTCTTGCATACGCATGCAGTGAGTGAGCGCAGCAGTGCGCGTGTTGTTTGTTGTAGTTGTTGTATTTTTTTTTCTAAGCCGCGCTTGCCGCGCATTATTGGTGGATTATGCAGTTGTTGTAAAGCTAAGCGCGCGCACATTTATTGTAGCTACATCCTTATTGAAGCGGAGCGGCGCGGCGCGGCGCACAACGCGGTCTGGTAAACGCGCTGTTAATTTTGCGTTTTGCCTGCGTTCTCATGTTCAATTGTTGTCATGTATACATACATGTATACACATCTTGACCAAAACGCAGCGCAACGTACAATGCGCGTTTTGTTGCAATTATTTGTTGGCGCAGCATACTGTTGTCCGCGCTGTTGCTGATATCTTTGTCGCCGCATTTGCGCACAATTGTTACTATTTATTTGAACATGTTGTTTCTTCTGCTGGTTGTCCCTGCTGTTGTTATCGTTGTTGTTGTGATTGTTTAGCCGCGCTTGTAGGCAAATTGCAACATGCGTTGTTGTGATGTCTTCATGGTTGGACGCGCTGCGTGACAATGTCGCCAATATTTCACCAATACCCGCGCGCACACACACACTCAGACACATTGATATCTATACAAGCGGCAAGCGTTTATAGTTATGCTGGTACCACATAATCAAATGCCGCGCGAAATTATTGAGCAATTTCATTTTACTTTATTGACCAATTGGCGTTTTGCCAATGTTTACACTCTTTTCCGTTCATCGGCGTCGCAGCATCTGTGGCGCATTGGTGCTGGTGTCCAGCTGGTCAGCATTGTTATTGTATGTCCCTAGCGTTGTTGTTGCTTCAGTTGGCATGTCTCCAGCTGCTGTTGTTGTTGTTACTGTTATAATCATTATTTTCCTCGCTTCTTCGCTCTGCGCTTTGCACTAGTCGGCCGCTCTATACATTGGCTTGTTTCGCCGCCTGTCCATTCATCGGTTTATTTGTTTGTGTACATTTGTTATGTCCGATTTTATGATTATGCCGTAATTGGTTAGAATTTATGTGTGCGCGCGCATGCGCCGACCGCATCGTATGACTTTTGATTAGGATATACGAGCTTGTGAATTTTCTAATGGCCACAGCCGCGTTGATTTAGCTAATGGTTATGTGGTGTGATCTGGATTTTTATGCGCATTTGCTCAGCGCTCGATGTCTTTACACATTGCAATTGAACCCGCATTTTGGGCAGAGGAGCTTGTACAGCTGTTGTTTATTGGGTGACACTTGTGCTGTAAGTGTTTTCATTGCAATAATAGTTAAAATGTGTTGAAGCACTTCGAATAACTGCTTTGAAGAAGTATAGTAGCTATGAAGATTCTATTTTTCAGGAGTAGGTATAAATGCTGAAACATTCCCAGACCCAAATCGCAGCAAACCCCAGGTTTAATTCTTAAAAAGACTTGCAGATCTCTTTTAAGTTAAGTATAAGTTATGTTCTTCCCGAATTATAAGAGAATGAAGTTAGGTCTAACTATATCTTCTCATATTACGATCTACTGCTTTAGTTCATATCAAAAAAGGGAAGAAGAAAGTTGGGGTCATCTCTAACCTCTTCACGACTTTCAGATTAATGATACTTAAAACAAGTCTTTGTCGAGACTCTTGATCTTTTCTGACTCTTAGGGATCACTTATAAAACTGGAGATCTCAGAAATCCCTTCTTGGTGTTCAAGATTTTTGGATAAGTGAAGAACGAGTTCTAGTGAAATTTTTAAACTTGAACATTTCGACTCTTTCATGGGATCCCGTTCAATTTCAGAGTTTAAATCCATATAGAAGAATCATAGCTGATCTCTTCCGAAAGTCTAAACTTTCCCATATGGGAAAAAAATTCCAATATTGCTGCAGATCCAAAAGGGAGTTATATGACCTTATCAGAGTTCTACGAACTGTGTTTTGAAAGTCGAGACCTTAAAGTCAGTGGGAAATCACTCACAGCCATTATATAACTACTTTTAACGATAAATATTACTTTGGTCAAGGTATGGAACTTATACGCCCTAGAATGTGGTCTAGAAGTATCAGTGTTTTTCGATATCGTCTTCCGAACATCCGGATTTCCGTAACCGGATCGAACTAGTATCTTGGTCAACTGTGCAGCATTCTTCAAAACTATTTGAAAAATATTTTCTTCCTCGGGAAGAACAATATTTGAATAACATAGGTCCTTAGCATTGGTTAGCTTGAAACCTTAAAATTTACGTGATATCGAAGTTTTATGGCGATCACACGAGTTGTCCGTGTGAATCTGAAGGTTTCAGCTGTTAAGGCTCTCCATATCCTATCATCTCATGAGAGCTGAATAAGACGAAGAACCGTATTCTAAGTGAAATAAAGAATTCTAATTATGGTTTCGCACTGAATTGTCTTGAAGAGTTATAGCGTCAATCCAGCAGGCGGAGAAATATATAGAAATCTCTCCTATTACTGTAGAAAGATCGACCTCCAACTAAGATTGTTGCTTCCCAAAGATATTTACTATAACTTTAAAAATTTCGCTTTAAATACCTACAATTTACTTAAACAACAACAATAAATGCGAATCTACGATCTTGAACTTCTCCTTAGCCCACTCATTTCCCCAAACAATTTCTGTAATCATCTACAATTTTTATCAGTATTCCATCAAACCAAATAGAGCAATTGATTGCGCAAACAACAACGGCGGGTGGTTAATATCCGAGAAATTATACAGACAAATACATATTTTATATAATCAAACATTATACCGTACTTTTTCGCAACGAGCGCACCGGTACGCCTTATGCGTAGGCGCAGCAATGACGCGCATGCGCCACAAGAACACAACCAAACAACGTACAAACGACGACGATGGTCTGCGCTTACAACGATCTTCTGAGAAATTATGCGAATTATGATTTCTACGATACACACGAGAGTTCGAAGCTTGCAACAATAGCGGTCAGTTGTGGTGACGCGTCCAAACTTCACTTGCTGTGAGCGCGCTTGGCGGAGTAACGGATAGCGTAGTATGCGCTGAAAGCATACACCAAATTGGGCACAGTTATAGCAGTGGTTGTTATTATTTTTTTATTGTATTGCGTGCTATTCGTATACTGCTTGTGGCATTTCCAAGGCAACGTCTGGTTAACGCTGATTACGAACGCAATTGCACAGTTTGCCATTAAATTGACATATTAAACGTCAAAATCTCCGTTGAAGGCGACAGTTGCTGTGGCTGTCACTGCAGCATGTCTGTTGCAGCAGCGCATGCCGCAAGGCGCATGTTACCGTTAAATACAACATCAGTTTGTCACATCGAACAAGGCAAGCGCACAGCTTCCAGCGGCGCACAACTGCCATTGTCAGTTATGTACACGCGCGCACGCGTTGACAGCGTGGGTGGCATGCCACACTGCCCCACTCAAGTAATTGACGTTTGTCATTGCGATTGCCAAAGTCGCAACAACAATAAAAATGAGTTAAGAGAGAGAGAGAAAAAAATGATTACGACAACAAAATAATTGATACACAGTACCCATAAAGGCCGCATGCTTGTGGCAGTCAACAGCGCTACATACATATGTCTGTGTGTCAGTTCGCTAAATAAAATTGTCAGCGCGCAGTAAAGTTGAAACGAAATGTGTGCCGCAATGCGTGCCACAGTCCATAGCACTCGAGCGCTTTGACTGCGTTGTTGTATTGCTGTAATTTTTGTTCACTTTTTCACTGTTGTTTTTGTATTTTTTTGCAAGCGTTATCAGATCGTTGCGTTTGTATTTTTCTGTTACTTTATTTTCTTTCTCGTTATTTTGTCTATTTCTTAGATTTAGTTCTTTTAATTATAAAAATTGTATTTTTGCGTTGGCCGCCTGCGGTAGATCTTTATCAAATCTCTTACTTGCAACATGGGTTTTAATGTCGAAAAGCATGTACGGAAAATTATGACAAGCCATTACAATAACGATAACAACATAACTACATGAGTTTAATGGTCGAAAAAATTGATTGAATGACAAAATGCCGAAGGAAGTGAACTGGCGCATGTGGCATGAAGTGGTCTGTGACTGGCTGTGGCAGAAAAAAATATGTTGTAAGAAAATTATAGGATTATTTCAAATTATTTTTTGGAAATCGAAGCAATTAGTTGCTTGATTTTATCAGTTTTCTGCTATTTTTTAATTCAATTACTCTTAATGTAAGGTTTGTGTTATGTCAGATTTAATGACGCTAAAATGACACATGTGTAATTTTGAACAAGAATGTTCGATGTATCAGGAGAAGCTGCTGAAATAGTAAAAATGTATAAATTTCACTAAAAATTTATATAAATATTGCCAAAGTTTTAACATATTTTGCTAAGGATGAAATCAGAATAGGTTTTATTGGTTTGACCACAGATGACAGTAATTTGACATAATGAAAATCATACAAATACTAAGGGAAATGCAAGTTCTTGGCTCCTAAATTTAAAATACGATTTTACTGTAAACAAAGTATAAATACATTACTGAAAATTTAAAGAAATATAATGGATAGAAAATTTTTACCTCAATAATGACAGAATTATGACACCTCTCCGACAAACAGGCTCAGATATTTTCCTGTTTTACCTATCAATATTAATATAACGAGAACTAACGGTGGATTTGTCATTTCATAATCCGAATATAATAATAAAAAAAGCCACAATGAGAACAAGTTCGCTTTAGACGTCTTGGGAACCTCTACTTATTGTATACACGTACTATTATTTCATTTTATACTTTATTGATAATAAACAACAAAAAACTTTCAACTCATTAACGTCAACATTGTCACTCGGCGCGCAAATGACAGCTAAATTTTGAGTTGCACTTGCTACATGCTACTTGCAACACACTCATAATGGCATACCGCGTGACAGTTAACAATAATTCCTAGTTACCACTTGAAACAGCGCGCACCTAAGCATGTGATGCGACGATCCCAAGCGCTTTGTAGCATACGCTGCCACTGCAGTGGCAACCATCAACGCCAATTTTAAGACAAAAAAATACAAACTACAACAAAAAAAGAGTTTGAACAATAACAACAGTCACTAGGCACACTGATGCTGCCACTGTCAATGCCAATGATTGTCATCTGCAACAAAGCGGCCATGGTGTCGCCACAGGCAATCACTACGTGGCACACTCTATTGCCGCTGTGGCAGCAACGTAATTTTTTTTTTTTAGTGTATGTGTTGCCAACTGATAATGATGTGACAAAACACAAGTTGCCATGACGCATATGTACATACGTGTATGTGCGCGGCAAGACACTATCAACACTTGCCACACACAAAAAAAAGCTGTTGTTGCAACAAAGCAATGAAAATCACTGCAGGCGCTTTTGAGCGGCAACTATAAGTGCCCAAATGCCAAAGCACCTGCTCACCCGAAAGCGGCACGTAGACGCGTATGTTGCAAGTACGCGATACGTGTTGCAAGTATGTGCACATATGTGCCTTAGGCACTTTTGGGTCGTCCACTGCAAGCGCATGCGTGCGCGCAGCTTATAGCTGGACGCGCCAAGCTGGAGAAGGGAGTCCGCAAGTGCCACGTTGCCACAAAATCATTAACGTGATTGTCACACGACGCGATGGCCGCCTTTCATGTGTGCGCCGTGGCGTATTCGCTGGTGCTTGCTGGCATTGCAGCAACTATTATGGCCGCTGTCAGCGACACACCAGCATCAACACCGGCAGCCTCAGTGGCAACACAACAGTTGCAGTTATTGCTGCCGCTGTCAACTAGCTGCCAGTTGCCAGTGCCACCGCAATTGCCATTGCTGGCCGCCACACATTATTATGTCGTCGTAGGCTGTGGCGCGCATCTTCTTCGTCTGCTTTTTCTACGGCCACTACGTGCCGCATGTTGCAACTTGCGCGCTTAGTTACTGTTTGTTGTTTTTTCACCATATATTATTTTTTTTGTTGTTGTTTAGGCCTTGTCGCTTCGGTAGACATTTTAAGCAAAACTGACATTTTGACAGCGATGCGTGATAAACTGCAAAGCGTCGCGTTTCTTTCGCCACTTTTCTCGCGCTGGCGTCCGCGTATCTGTGTTGTGTAGGGTTGTTGCTGATTTTTTTGGTTAGTTATTTGGTAGCTGTGCCTGTCGCTATCGCTTTGGCACTGCATTTGCGCTTTCCCAAATGTCATTTTTAATTTACTCTCACGAGCTTGCGGTTAAGTGGCCAAATTGACTATTGGTGATAGTAGAGGATTCACTGTTATTGGTCTGCAGTTGGTCTAGAGGTCAGTTGAGTTGCGGCGATAGCAATGAAGTGTATTAGGAGAAGTGGATCGACTTGGTTATTTTTATTTTTAATCTGAGTGTCTTCCTGTCACAGCTTTGTCCTGTTTTTATATGGAATCTTAACTCCAGTTTATGGTCTCAGTTTTTGGGAGCTCTGATCTTAAAATTTTACTCTAGGATCTATGGTCTCAGTTATTCATGATTAAATCTCCTGTTTCTACTGAGTTATCTCTAAACTCTCTTGAAATATTTACATGTTCTTTGGACTATTTTTTCTAGATATGATATTCAATATAGAGTTCCCAACTCTCAATGTCGGGAGCTTTGTCCTTTATTTATAGTATAAAGCTATCTTTGACCACCACTATCTGGTTTCTAGTTTCTGATCTTTATTTATTTTTGAGGTCTTTGGTCAATATTATTCTTTGATCCATAAATTCTGTCCGCAGATGGTCGAGATCTGACATCCCTTTTTTGGAAATTAATCTAAAGATTATGATAGAAGTTTTATAATGTAGTTATAGAAGCCCCGGAATATGGGTACCGAACTTTCGAAAATGTTGTTCAATGTTTCAAGTTCTATGGATTGTTTTGCAGAATAAAGGCAGAAAGACACTGAATATATTGAACTCTACAACGAAGTCAATTACTATAGTTTCATTGCGACAACATTGAGCAGACTCATCCACAAAAAAAACCCCCTCAAGGAATAAGGAAATTACCCACTTAAACACAATTGGAGGCTCATCAGGGCACTGGCAATAAAGGTGTGATACCATATTGGAAAAAAGAAACAATACAAATGCAATACCAAAGTCAAACAAAAACATAAACGAATTATGACGCAAAATGAAAGGATGAAAACAAGCCACTAACTGCAATAACAAAGCGAGCTCACTTAGAACGAAAGAAGTGAAAGCTCAACGGGCAATCGCTCAAAACGTCAACAATAAAATTAAGTAATCAACCAAACTGACCACACACAACATGACATAACAACAGCAACAATAAACAACAAGAACAACAGCAAAAACTACAGTCATACAACAGACACCTAAACTACAAGAGATCCCGTAAGGGATTCCAAAAATTGCGACGACGCATCAACCGGTTGAGCATGTGCAACTTCAACAACACGCGAGAAAAAAACTGAACAAAAACTGCAGCAAAAAGGCTGGAACAATGGATTGCCAAGCGGCAGCGGCAATAGCTATGATTGGGACAGAAAAAAATCGGAGTCAAAAGCAGAAAACAATAAACGATTGAACAGCCATTGAACCGGCGACCGAACATTGTGGGCGACACTGGACTACAGTGGAGGTCGGAAGGTGCAATGGAGAATTAAAGGTGGAGCTGCCAACAGGAGCCAAGGCACAATAAAAAACAGAAAGTGAAGAAAAAAAATCGGAAAAAACAGGAGACCAACAAGGCAAGGCAGGCTGGCACAGGTAGGTAGGCTACTCGGTAGGTCGGCAGGCCATCAATTCGACGGATGGCAGATGAGCAATCACATGCACTCGTGTTCGGGGCGGTGTACGGTGCAGCGTGGCGTAATTGGGCGCATGCAGGACCACCGTCAAAGGATGAACGTATTTTGAAGGCAGCAAAAAACAGGTGAAGCGCAGAAAAAGTGCGAATAACAACAAACACAATAACAGCCAAATGCATGTGTGCTAGTTGGCACTTATGAGCAGTGAAATATCGGCAATAATAAAAAGTCATAATGGAAGAGAGGCGGTGAAGAAAGGTAAGCATACGACAACAGCAACTTCTGGCAAGAAACAGCATTGTGAATTTTAAAATTAATGAGTTTCGAATTAGGTGCAAGCTGTTAAGTGGCGGTAGTACTGAAAAGAAATTAAAAGAAGAAGATAGTAAGGATTCTTAAGCGCCTGTAAGAGAAGATTCTGGAGGTTTCTCAGAAATACTTACTTCAAAATTTAAAATTAAAAATTGTAAAGAACTTGAAAATCAGCATAGAACTTGTCCTTTAAAATGTATCTGAGAAAGAAACTTCTGAAGAAATGTTTTTTCTATTTCTACAAAATTTATAATAAAACTGTAATTTTCGCAATCTGGATGTATAAAATAAAATATTTGGCTTATATCGATCATTTAAAACTTGTAGGTGTGTGGCTTCGCTAACAAAAAAGCGTCTTCAGCCTAAATGTAGGCAACCTTTTGTGTATTTTTCATTTCTACTTCTATGACAAACAGTTGCCTACATGTAGGATGGCAGCGTAAACAATTAGGAACCCAATCGTGTGAAAAGAAATCGAAAAAAAAACTGGATACATTTAGATCATCATATAATTTAAGAATAAATGAAATACCTAAAAAGTAGTTTTTCTTCAAAAATCTCACAAAAAATTATTTATAATATATATATTATAATATATTTAAAGTTAAAGATCAGTATGGAACGTTTTTTAACTAGATCTGTAAATATTCATAGAAACTTCTTTATTTGATTCGATTCTACAACTAGAAACCCGGTCCTTCAAGCAAGATGACCAGGAAACAACTAAATCTGCATGAAATATTTGATCGGAGCGTATCTACTTTAAGGCCTACTTCAGCCCGTTTTCAAGACAGTCAGTTCTACGCAACCGGAATGGACCCGGATTCTTATCCGGCCAAGAACTGTCAAATCTGCAGCATTCCACATAATTATTTAGGGAATCCTTTATGCCGTCAAAATAACAATAACAACCTACTTCAGCAATATTTGATCGTTCCCATACCATTCGTTCTTAATAAAAGCTCGAAATAATATTAATTATGTCGGTCTAAAAGTTCTGATTAGCAATTACACCGTAAGGTATATCCACCTTGATCTGTTTCTAACACTATTACTATGAGAAGCGCTAAAAAGCTTCAAAAAACTCAGCGGAACGAGCTTTCCAAGTATTTACAGTGATTCTCAAAGCCTGTTAAAAAATACCAAAGCACTTGTCATGAAAAATATGACAGTTCCTCGCCGTCGTTGCCGCGCACGCATACTCTTCACGATCACATATACAATATTACTGATGCGCATCAACTTGACAGTTCTTGTCAGCTGATTGATGGTATTTATGTGGAAGGCGACACGCCCTAATGTGCACTAAGGCTATCATATATAATAGGAACCATTAATTCACAACTTTTTTGCAGACAACAACAAATATTTTATATTAATAATTATACACGGAAAGAAGTATAACAACAACATCAACATGATTTAAGGCTAATTATTTAAAATTCAATTTAAAAGAAACGCAAAGAAAATGCGCGTCGGAAGAATGCCTGCTGCAGCCAGCGCCAAAATGATAATAATAAACAACAATTAATATTAATTAATGCGCGATTTTGTGGCGCTTTAGTGACGCAGGAAGGAAGTTGGAAGTGGCAGCAAGGTGAAGTGAAATGTGAAGTAAAAACGCACATTTGATGGCGTCAGTTGGAGTCTCACTCACTCGTTGAAAGCAAGTCAAATATGCGTTATTTTATGCATAGTATATTTGCAGGCGTGCGCTCAAGAGTAACTTTGAAAATTACACCGAGATTTATGGCACTTAAATCAAACACAACAACTCAACACATGCGTGCTGGCAACATTGTATCTGCATTTTTGCTCACGCGCACTCGCAAGTTTGCTCATTAATTTGCCGCCACACACACCCACTGCGGATGGTTTTGCGCATATTTTACATGTGAATTTTTTATATGATTAACCTTGAGTTATTATGGCAAGTAAATAATAAGAAGCTTGTGAATTCCGTATAAATCCTTTGACGAGCGAGGCAAATATATGCGAAAATCTACGCTCGAATGAGTAATTAATTGTGGCAGCTGATGGTTAGCGAACTCATTTACTTTCGCATAGAAGCATAATTTGTAATGGAGGCATTAATTAGGGTAAGCGCCTCACTGAAAATGCATAATTCTGCTCTTATGTGTTGTAAGTGTCTCAAAATAATTTATTATGTTGTTGATATGTTGCATGCATTTTTAAGCGTCGCAAAGTGGAGGGGTTTGTATGATTTGTTGTTGTATTATGTGCTAAAATAATATATATTTTTCTATTCCAAGAATTTGGATACTAAACAGATATTCTGATCTGATCAAATTAAAAAAAAATGGCAACCCTGTTTGAGATTGAATTGCGACAGAAACCATTGATTTTCAATAAATTCTTTAGCAAAAGAAAAATATAAAAAATAATATGCAAAAACCCTTCCTTTCAATAAATAGATTCCGATTTTTATTTAATTTTAAAATGAAAAAACATTATTAAAATCGCATTGGCAACCCTAAACTGCTATAAACATAGTTTTTGATTTAAATTATTAGAATAAATCAATAAAAGCCCTAATATAATTGTTTTAAAACAAAATAAAATAATTAAAAAAAATAAGTTGGCAACCCTGCTCGAAAATTAATTTAATTTCAAAGATTTTATTTTTATTTTTAAGGTTTGTATTACGTTCTCTTTTCAAGAAATAAATATTATAACTGATACTTATTATTATTATTTTATACAGTTTAGGAATCAGATGGCAACCCTATTTTGGTAAAAAAATTTACTATTTTATTTTCCATAAATAAATACTAAAATACATAAAATATACTCCTTACATATATTAATAAAATATTAATTCGATGTATAAAAAAATTAGGTGGCAACTCCAAAAAAAATTTTGTATATAAAGCCAATTTTCTACAATTTTTTAGATTTTTCCAATTGGTTTTAAAAAATTATTTTACATATAAAGAAACCACATGGCAGTACTATTTTTTTTATTTTTTATTACTAAAACCAGTTTTTGATCAAAAAACGATTTTGATATTTCTGTTTAGTACACAGATTTCTTTTCTAAGTCTAATTTAATAACAAATCAACCAGACCTGATTAAAGCAACAAATACTATACAATGCAATACAGTTATTAGAACTAGTGCTAAAAATTCGTGATCAATTTGGTCAAACGGCTGGTTCAGGGTACGCTAGGAATCACGGCATTTTGCGGCTTATAAGGCTAATTCGATGCGAGCGAGCAATAATGTTGCATAAATTTACAACAAAAAAGGCAAATGACTACAGCTCCATGAGGCATGGAGCCGAGGAGCGATTTGGAGGCAAGAATTGGTATGTGTGCATGCCTGTGTGAGTTAAGTGGTGGCCACCGACGCCTCATTAGTTGCGCACAATGCGCGCAACAACAACAACAAAATTGCAAAAAAAATCAATGCGTGGAAAAAATTATAGCAACAGCAAGCGCTGCAATAGAAACAACAAAACTAGACAAGACAAAGTTGAACAAACCAGCGTCAACAACAAGTTGCAGCTTGCTACAATGCGCTGCAATAATTTGCCATGGCCTCAGAGTTCACGGATTGCGGTAAAAAAGCAAAAGCAAACTTCAAAAAAAATACAACAACTAAAAATCACAACAACAAAGCTCATCATAATAGGCTGGCCATAAACGTTGGCTGAAAATTGCCGCGATTGGAAGAAGATGCGTGATTTGCGTGAGCGTGCGTTGCGCGCAACACCACCCGCCTCGCAGCAACGCAACACATGTGGCGCTGTCTGTGTGCGAGACAGTGACTAGATACCGGCCGATACGTGCAACGTGCAACATCTCCAACGTTTTTCGACAACGCTCTAAGCTTTTCAACGAAATTATTTTGCGCACACACTCGACCGCGCGTTGTTGTTGGCGCGCATGCGCAACACAATCGAAATTCCTTTGGCGCACAAAATTGCATTTCACGCTGAAAATGCGTGCTCTGCGTGCAACATGAGCGCGCGCACAGCAGTGCAGTTTGTGACGGCAATGGCGGCGCGGCGCGGCACGGCGGCAGCAACTTAAGTGCTTGACTAGGCGCTGCGAGCATCAAATATGCCACAGAGCGGCAACAAGCTGGCAACACAACCGCTGCAACAACAAGAGCGCGTACATGCAACACACACACACTAGTTGTGTGTATGTTTGTATTGGAAATGGGTGCGACGCCGACGCAGGTGGGTGTAGCAGTCGAGTTAAAGGTGGACGCCGCGCCGCGTTGTAAAAGTTGGACTGCAGCGACGCGTAACTGCCAATTGTGCGCTGCAGAAAACGTGAGGAGGCGGCGCGCGCTATTTTAGAGTTCATCTATGTACTTGCCACAAAGCAGTGCACTTGCTGCGCGTGCAACGCAATTGTCGAAGCGCTGGCGCATATGTATGAGAGAGTTCAGCGCATTTTTCATAACTCGCAGAAAAGTCACGTCTTTCGCAAAATAGCAGCACAACAACAACAACATAAAAGATTGCTAACAACAACAGAAATAACAATATTGCCACAACTTGCCACAATTGCCATGCGAAGGCGTGTATGCGCTTGTGGTTGCAATCGCCGCATACTGCGCCTGTATAACCTGCGGCAATGTGAGGCGTGCGAGCGCATAGCGCACCAACCAATACCGCTAAGCGTGCAACATGTTGCCGCGCTTGCTTGCTGTTAGCAGCAATTGCAGTTCTATTTCTGTAGTGCGCTCTTCCTCTTCCTTTTGGTGCTCGTCAAATTAAATTAAAACGCATTTTGTCTTGTGCAAGCCCAGCGATGCCCAAAAGCAGCCAACAACAACGAAACGCCTAAAAACTGTAACATTCATGCGACATGCAGTCGGCGGTCGGTGCTGTGCAACATAATCCATGTGGCACGCATTAAAAAGTCGTGATTGCGTGAACTACAACAATAATAACAACAACAACTAATGAAAAATATTGGAGAAATTTGCAAAAAAAAATTCTAAAAAATTGCCAACAGTTGCATGTGGCATGTTCTAAAAAATCGTGCAACAGCGCTCAGTCCAACTGTCTAGCTGCTAGAAGCGCGCAACGTAGAAGCGCCAACGGTCAACTGTGACTGAGCGTGCAACAGCGTATGCAACAACAACAACAATTACGTCTGTTGACCATTGAAATCTCATAAAATGCCCAGCAAAGCGACGCAAAAGGTACGAGTTTTACGTTCAGTTGACGATTCTATATGGCGCATAGGTCACACGCGCACACTGATTGTTGCCACAACTTGCTAGACAAAATTGCCACGTTTGGACAGTCACGCAGCAACTTGCGCTCTGGCGAAAAAAAATATTTTTAAGCAAATCTAAAGCAGTCATTTGAATTGTGGCAAATGCGGCATATGCCACATTGCGCGTTGCATGCGTCGGCGCATCTTCGCAGCGTAACTAAAAATATAATTTCGCAATTTGTGATTCTCTGCATGCAGCTGGCTGAGTTCTTTTTTTTTTTGTAAGCAGTATTGTTGTTGTTGGTGCTTTTTCTACTTCTTTCTTTTTGCAACGCGTGCGTTGACTGCATTCCAATTGCATTTGTGAAGCTCGAAAATGGCGCAGTGTAGCCAGCAATGCCACAGCGCACTGTGAACTGCCAAACCAAAAAGCAAAAATAACAACAAAAAATTTTGTAAAAGCAAAAACGTTTTCAAACAACCAAAAGCATCAATCTGCCGGTCAACCAAGCCAACGCGCTGCATTTTCAACTCATCTGCATTTCTGCGCATGCGCGAAAGGCGCTGCGCCGCTTTCCACGTTCTTTAGCCAGCGCGACAGCGCGAGCGCTTCCTGCTGCGACACACAATGTCGTGTTTGTCTGTCTGTCAATTGGCCCAAAATTCAAGCCATACGAGACTCGCAGTCTTACTACTCTCATGCTTTCCACCTTCTGCTTGCGTGTAGCTGTGCTTGGAAATTCTTATTTTATATTTTTGTCTATATTTCTTTATGACTCTATTGTGGCATTGTCGTGATTTTCCCGAATTAGATCGAAATTTATTCGCGTCCATTATCAAATATGAATTATTTATTTATTTGTATGAGCGCAAAGCGCCTGCGCCATTACGTACATGCATACTAACAGACGGACATATGCCGAATAAATAATTTATTTGTAACGTTTTA
The DNA here is from genome assembly GCF_028554725.1 of Zeugodacus cucurbitae. Classification (NCBI taxonomy): domain Eukaryota; kingdom Metazoa; phylum Arthropoda; class Insecta; order Diptera; family Tephritidae; genus Zeugodacus; species Zeugodacus cucurbitae. The sequence continues at coordinate 61,158,497 of NC_071670.1, forward strand.
AATATATTATTTAATTGTATTCCGTAGTTTAGTAATCGCACGATTTTAACTTCTTTTTTATATTCGGTGTATGGAACACTGTGCTTTAACGAGCTTTTTGGGGCTTTGACAGCTTAATACCCAACTCGAATAGGTTCACTCATAGTCAATGATAGGTGTCTTCGAACTAACTTGGAAGATAATACTCAGGTTCTGGAGGAAACTTTTCTTGGTATAGACCAGAAGCAAGATAAAAAAGCTTTTAGTCATCCAGAAAGCAAATACTTGCTATAGACTGGAAAGAATTTTGATCTCACTGATATTTAATCTACAAGCTTTTACTTCGTTACATATTTTAATTTCGAGCTTTATTGAAGTTCGTAAAAGAAAACTCAAAATATAGACTCAGACTTATGAAAGGAAACTTCAGAAGCTCTCACTCATTAAATTCCTTTTACATAGAGGTGGTATATGGAAAAGGGGTTTATTTGTACTGAGATGAAATTTTCAATTTTAAAAGAACACTTCGAAATTACATATATTGAGAGTATTTTGAAAATGTCAAGGATAATACGCATACCTTCATGTGATTGTATATTAACCATTTAAAGAGCAGAAAACTGGACATACCTGAAAGAATAAAAGAAAATATATGAATTAGTAGTTGTAATATATCTTTTATAAAACAAAAAAAATTGAAAATATTCTATTATTTACTTAAAAATATGTACATATACTATATATAAACAAATAAAATAAATCGTACAATATAGAAAAAATGTACGAGGCCACAACCATATTATATGTATAATTAGGTGTCGTGTCACACCGCCATTAGCGTGTCAACCCCAAACAAATGAGCAGCCATTTTTTTATAAACACATACAAATTACTCATGTATTCATGTATGTACTCGTACAACATATAAATAATATTTATATAAAGGCAAATACAAGCTATACTATGTATATACATCCTAGATATAGAGTTAAGGTTTTAACGACAATTTCAGTGTAGATAAAGTACTGTTTTTATGGGATCGGCTGATATGCTATTTGAAATATGAGATTTATTTAATGTAAGAACTCTCAAACGTGAATGACATTAAATAATGGGATCGTACTATAGATATGAAAAATACCCTATATTGAAAAAATAGTTAGTTCAATTTTCTTTAGAAGTTACAAAAATTCTCTCGAAAATTCTCGATCGAAATACTCTATTATCTACCTTCCGTCACTTGATTGCCTACTCGATTACCTATGCTTAGAAGCAATTTTCCTGGGTTGTCCAAAGCTTTTCTATCGCAAATTATGAGGGTTAACCAAATGAAAAATCCACAGACCTATCAGAATAATATTATATACAATTATATAAAAAATGATTAATCTATACTGCTATTATAAAGAGGAAAGATTTGTATGTATGCTTGTAATGAATAAACTTTCAAAAATTCTTTCACCATTGGAAATCTACATTCACTCCGAGTAACATAGGCTATATGTATTGCTAGAATCTCCACTTTCTGGAAATAATTCCCAGGTGAGGGTATCAAAAAGACTCCTCTCTTCTCTTCGCATCGCAATCGCGAAGCCGGAGCGGTCTGCTAGAATTATATAAAACGATTAATAAAGTAGATTTCTAATAGCATCTGTTATAGCTAACAACATCAAAATAATCCATAAATTGATATTGGTTGTCCGTTAAATAAAGTTTATAGATCTAGAGATATTTAAGCACACAAACAAGGCTGTCAAAGAAAACTATAACAATTTTTGTATCCATCGTGTTATATGTATCCATCGTGTTATATGGGTCTGACTCTAAGCGATTATGTCCACGCAGTTTCTCAGAATGTTCTCTCGAAAGCAATTTAACGACAATGGAAGTGAAATCGACGAGACTGAATCATTTTTAGAAGAAAAAAGACAAAAATGGTATTGAAATCCCTGTCAGCTGATGAACATCCTCAACGTTGTCAACCGCCTATTTGACCAAGAAAATGAAGACTCTAAAACTTCTAATCCATTTCCAGTGTAGTTTAAAATCGGGAGGTTTACATTCTCACTGATCAGACAAGACTCGTTACTAGAGACATTTTTTTAAGGTATTTATCTGTAGTATGGGCTAAAATACATGTATGAAGGAGGATTAGGGTAATCCTTAATTCCAGGGAGATCATGCTTACATCAACTTTATTTAAAAATAACCCTTGCCTCGAAACTTCTACATAAAAAGTTATAATAACAAAATGCGGAATGTTTAGGGTAGTTTTTCGCTGGAATGATTGAGCATGGTTAACGTAATCTGAACTTTGGCCCTTGAGCGATACTGTCTGAATGTTCTCAATAGGGACCAAAATGGAATTGTTATAAATTTGATCGTGACATTACTAGCTGAGGGTATAAAAACTGATAGCCGCTAATTTTAGGGTAACCCTAATGCATATAGAACTCTTTATATATACTATATACTTCTATGTTATATATACGTAAAGGTACTAGCTTAGATAATTGACTTGGGCAAAGCACTTGCTTGCCACCAGTATTTTGACAGTAACGATTGCCACAGAGTGAAAATTCTACACGCAACTAGGACAGCAACTGACATATAGAAACATATATGTATATACATATATATATGTGTATGTAAATACATATGTACTAACATATTTTCTGTATTATTGTAGCAAAAGTAGTATATAACGTACATAGCTATGTACATATCTACATACATCCAGTTAAATCTGCCCACATATGAAACTTTAGATGTATAAGCATATCCGCAAATGTCTGTATGTATAACTACTTCTAAGTATATTATTGGTAAATAACGAAAAAATACAAAAACAGCAACAACTCAGCGCCGAAACAATGAAAAACGAATAAGAAATGTGCAAATGTGAGGTCAAAATAAAATGCGAATGAACTAAACAACCCCAAAAAGCAAAATAAATACAAGTAAAACACACACACACATATATATGTGTAGAAATAAATACCGTTATGCGCACGTACACACGTAAATTTGTATTTGTACTTTGGCATGTCACGCACGCATTCACGAACTCCATATACAGTTTGTATGTGTGTGTGTGTGAATGTCTAATATTTCAAATATATATGTATGTGTGTGTGGCATGTGCAACATTTTTCAAAGTATATGCGAGTGTGTGTGTGTGTCTGCGTGAGCTTAGACCATAATGCGAGGCCGCTGAATACTTAACTGTGCAACTTTTGCTGTTTATTTGAAAAAAATAATCATGTGAGGGGAGATAAAAGGTAAAAGAGGTGTGGAGAAAGCGCTGAAGAAAGTTGCCACATAACGCGCAACTCGAACCACGCAACACGCCTTCGCATACAAGAATGTATTTATGTATAAGTGTGTGTGATGGCAGCCTACTTTAGAATCACACGGAACCGAATTCCATGCAGCGACGAAGAAGAAGAAGCAGAAAAGGGTGTATGGCCGAACCTACCGTTATCCCGCTGCCGATGGGGTAAGTACACTTTAATGGCAACGCAACAAAACCAACATGAACGCACAAAATGAAATACAACAACAACAACAACAAAATTGTATACAACAAGCTGAAATGCTGTAGGGCAGTCGTAGAGACAGGCTGGCAGGTGCCGTTGAATGGCAGCCCTAAGAACAAGCCCACGAGGGATGGGCCTTACAAGGCTGACAGCACGCAAACAACAGCAACAACAACAGCAGTAACAAACAACTAACGGTGTATGAAAAAATTGCGCAAAAAATGATGGAGGGTAGCATTAAAACAACAACAAAAAGTAAGTTACACGAAAAAAACGTGCAACACGAGCAAACGAGAGCGAAACAAGCAAAGTAGAAAAAGAAAAAAGAAAAGAAAAGAAAGATGTCAACGAAAGCAAATGGAAGTGGCGCACAACGGTGCATGTGTTATGGGAGCTGGAGCAGAAGAAATGGCTACAATAAGACAAAAAAAAACAAACACAAATTAATGGTAAGGGTAGAAATGAGGCACAGAGAAGAAAGAAGCAGTGGCAGCAAAAGAAATAAGCAAACGAAAAGAAGAGTAAAGCGATAAAAGAAAGCAGCGGTGGTAGGTGAGGTGAGGCGGTGAAGCGCAGCTTTAAGAAATTCTGCGTAATTCCATGGCGTGTAGTTAGGGGTTGCTTGCAAGCGCGTGCACGGCACACACGTGTATAGCATGAGGGTGAGTCAACACAATACGAGGCGCGCAAACACACATACATATATTTAGAATATTTAGAAAAATATATAGTATAAGCACCAATGTATGTATGTAAGCAGATTTGGTGGCGTGCAAAGTAGCTGATTTGAAGTTTAGAGCGTAAGGGCAGTGGCTAAAGCGGCAAGTTGGCGCTGGAAGCACATAACCCACATAGCAATTTTAATATGTGTGTAGATATGCTACTGCTTTTCACGAGTGTGGCAGCCAATTTTTCTAAACTTGTGTTTATTTAGCGTGTTCAGCGTTGCGCACTGGCGGCCATTATTGTTGAGGTGGTTCTTTAAGTTGTAATACATACAGTCACACAAACCAACATTTACTCACCTGATTCAGGAGCAGTACTATTTGTACATATGTATATGTACATATACATATACGAAATAATTGTTGACGAAAATTTTGTTAAATGAAATCAACGAATTTAATAAATTAAATGCAATAAAGTGATTACATACTAAAGAAATAAAAAAAATAGAATAAGGGTAATTGAAGCATAGAAAAGAACCAATGGATTATTGATTATAATTGAGTGGAACTGATATATATTATTTAATTTAATTAAATATAATGCTGCACTACCTTAAAAAGTAAAAATATTATAAATTTAACCAAATAGAAAAAATATAAACAATTATATAAGATATTAAATCAAAATACTGTTATAGATGTCTGACAAAATAATAAATAAAGTGAAAAAAATTCAATCGAATTAATATAAATGAAAAGAATTCTTAGATATAAAAGAGGTAACTGGCTTATATGAGTATAAGAAAAATAAATAAAACAGAAATTCATTAGAAAAATAATAAATAAAACAAGTAAGGAAGGGCTAAGTTCGGGTGTAACCGAACATTTTATGCTCTCGCAATTTATTTATTTAACTTAATTAATATTATATAATACACAATTTGACCCACATATTCGTCATATATATTATATAAAGTCCATTGAAAGTTGGAAACCATAATATTAGGTTAGAAGCACCGAGGTCCTCGTGTTCGATATATGGGGCCTTAAAAACCTATGGTCCGATTTCGGCGATTTTTAGAATGGGGCTGCCACACTATAAACATGGTATTTGTGCAAAGTTCTGCACCGATATCTTCACTAGTGCTTACTTTATATATTGTAAAGTAAACGATTCAGATCGTGTTCAAAGTTCTATTATATAGGAAGTAGGAGTGATTGTGAAGCGATTTGGCCTATTTTCACTACATATCATTGGGATGTAAAGAAACTATTACAAACCAAGTTTCATTGAAATCGGTCGAGTAGTTCCTGAGATATGGTCTTTGACCCATAAGTGGGCGACGCTACGCCCATTTTCCATTTTGTAAAAATATCTGAGTGCAGCTTCCATCTGCCATTTCTTATGTGAAATTTAGTGTTTCTAACGTTTTTCGTTAGTGAGTTAACTCACTTTTAGTAATTTTCAACCTAACCTTTGTATGGGAGGTGGGCGTGGTTATTATCCCATTTCTTTTATTTTTGGACTGTATTAAGAAGGGGCTAAAAGAAACGACTGCAGAAAGTTTGGTTTATATAGCTTTATTGGTTTGCGAGATATATATAAAAAACTTATTTGAGGGCGGGGCCACGCCCACTTCGCCAAAAAAATTACATCCAAATATGCCCCTTCATAGTGCGATCCTTCATGCCAAATTTTATTTCCATAGCTTTATTTATGGCTTAGTTATGGCACTTTATGTGTTTTCGGTTTTCGCCATTTTGTGGGCGTGGCTGTGGTCCGATTTTGCTCATTTTCGAAAGCAACCTTCCTATGGTGCCAAGAAATAAGTGTGCCAAGTTTAATCAAGATATCTTAATTTTTACTCAAGTTAGACAGACATCCGGATTTCAAATCTACTCGTCACCCTGATCACTTTGGTATATATGACTCTATATCTAACTCGTTTAGTTTTGGGTGTTACAAACAACCGTTATATGAACAAAACTATAATTCTCTCTCTTTAACTCTTTTTAGCAAATATTTGAGTATAACTAAATATTCATTCATAATATCATGCAAAGCGGTAGATCAGGAATATAGATACAAGCTTCCTACTCCTACTCAATAGAAAGAGCTGTAGGACCATAGTTGGCAAACTTACTGGCCATAGCCTAGTAGCGGCACACGCCTATAACATGGGACTGTCAGATTAGGAGGAATGGAAGAAGTGTCAAGCACTAAGGAAACAGTGGAGCAACTCTTATGCGTCAGCAAGACAACGCTTCAGTAATCTAGGGGCCCTGCAGCACGATAAGTTGGATGAGATATCGTCAGTGAAGCTTCATAATCTATTAAAATTCGCGTCAAGTGGTGGCATCCGGACTACTACTTAGGGAATACTTAACAGGACTCCATCTGGTATCGCTAAGGCCCATAATTGGCCTACGCCGATCCGCTGACCCACCAGGCAAACCTAATCAAACTAAAATATTATATGCCTATCTCCAAAAAAATATTATATAATTGCATAATTTATTCCAAAATCATTAGTCTGACGTATTAGTATTTAGTTCCACAGCTATGAATTAAGGGGTCACTACATGTGAGAGGCTAAAAAATTGATTTTTTATGAATTGCTTTCTTAACATGTTTAGAATACGGCAGTAAAGTGATTTTTTAGATGATGCAGCAGTTAGAAAGTAGAGCTGTTCAAAGTGCTGACTTTCCAGCTGGAAACTTTGTAGTGTTTTTTCAAAACTGTGTTTTTTAAATTTCCCTCCATCGTATCAAAAAGGGCTTGACCGAATGACTTAAAATTTGTCGGCTGTACTCAGCACATGTAAACGCATGGAACGCGCTATTATCAACAAATAATTCTCAAAATTTCACTATTTTTATAGCAAAAAACTGAAAAATTCACAAAATTCGCATTTTTTTAAGACTACCAAAAGTCAACAAGTGGTATATTCTTTTGGTCGTAGTGTATTTAAGCTTACATATTAAAATGCCGCTATTTTTTTTTTGTTCCCGATAAGCCAATCAGTCGGAATAGTGGATGAAGTGCGAGCCCATTTTTTTTCGAGACGGGGTTGTTCAAGAGCTATAACTCAATATTATTAGCTCAAAATGTAAATTTATACTGTCGAAAGATACGTTAATAAGTGATAATAAACTACTAGTCGTAGAAAACTGTTCTAAAAAATCCGTAATAGACTTGAGATTACCCCCCTTAATGCAACTCTGCTTTCTATATCACGATGTTTTAAGGAAATTTTGGCTGCTCGCGTTTTGAAAAATTTAAATTTTTGCCTCAGAGTCCAACATAATGACGTTTTTTAATACGAAAAATACCGCTAGCCGAAAATCTCAAAAAAAAAAATGTTGAGGGACAAAATAAATTGTTACATTCATTTTATTTAAAATCACTTAAGGTCAAAAAACTTGTAATCTATAATTTTCCAGAAAAGAACTCAGAAAATTGCAAAGATTTGCTATCACAAACGACTTACAACACTAATACTTCTTCGGGACCAAAATTTTTGCCGTTACTGACCTAGGACACACATCAACCGTAAGCTCCTAAACCCTGCAAATTACTTAACAAAGCCAAAACCATATACATTAAAAAGCAAAATCTTTAATTCACCACTTCTCTGACCGCTATATTCGATATTTTCGAAATGAAAAGTTTTGTAAAATAACGGCAATATTAATCAGTTGGAGTCAATACAAAGAAGTAGAGTTCAAAGTTGAATTATATCCTGGTATACTAATTTCATATGTATATGGATATTTTATATTCTATTTTAAATTTGTGTTTCTCCTGAATAAAATTGTATAAGGAAAGCTCTGCTCCAAAAAATTAGTTAGTATACACCATCCCTCAACACTTTCCCTACAAAACGCTTTCTTTCCCCCACCCAACTATGTATTTTCCTTGTTAAACAAATTGAGTTACTTCCACCCCAGAAAAACTGCGAGCAACAACAAGAACAAATGAAGTACAAAATGAAAAGAAAACGACGCCATGTTAGTCAGCCATAACTGAGCCTATAAGAGAGAGACACACACACACAGGCGGAAACACAATGCATGCAATGCAACTCGCGTGTATTGGAAAATATTAATGCCGTGGCAAAGTTGCAAGTTGCATGCCACAACACACACACACAACTTAAGCACCAGCGCACCATTTGCGTGCTAGTTTGAGTGCGTATGCGCGTTTGTGTGCGTGTATTTAGTTTTTCGCATGCATTGCATGGCGGCCATTGTTGCAATGTTGCATGCAACTTACGCCTTGCTATTGCACTCCTTGCTATTATTGGACATTTTTATATTTTTATTTTGCCGTTCAACGGCAAAAGCGTGGCGTTTCAACCCTAACAACAAAAACATAAAAAACAACAACAATACTATTGGGATGTGTGTGTGTTGCACACAATGCACTTTCGAGGTGCAGCCATCATAATTTCGGTTTGTTGGTCGCCGGTTTGTTGTGCATGGAAACGCTTGCAACAACAACAACAACAGAATTGGATATGTGTGCGTGCTTGTGCATATTTCGTATTTTTGTTGGCATAAACGGGCGCCTCTAAATTCCATTTGCCCAAAAGTGCACTAAAATAGCTAATAGTTGTTGTTGTTGCTGTCGCATTAATTTCTGTTGCCGCTCGCAACGAAATAGCAATTCGCATATTTATTTATTTCACCGTAAAAAAGGGTGCAACATTCCTAGAAACGCCAAGCCACGGCATGGCATGGCTTAAAAGCGCTTGTATGTTGCTGCTGCTTCTTCTTCTTCCTTTTCTTCTGCATAGTTTTTGCTGCTGCTTGAAGTATTCATTACTATTGTTCGCATTGGTGCGGCAGTTAGTAAGCGCGTGGTGCGCCAAAAATGGCGGATAAGAATCCTAGCAAAGCACTTAAGGTTGAATAGAGTTAGTCAATCGGTGTAATGCGAATAGGCGTTTATGTGTATGTGTTTGAAGTAAGTGCTATTTAGTGCGTGTATATATGTGTAGAAAAAGGTTCACACACATTCTACATTACTTCTGGGTGGAGTTTCTATTTATAATGTGCGCCATTACGGGTTTCAAATACTGAGAATTGCATAAATGTATAGACATGTGTGCAAAGGCTTATTTACTGAATTTAACAAATATATGAAAGAGTACATATTCGAGTATATCATCTATTAATATGAGTATAAGTATGTGTATACTCATGAATATGAGTATGAATATAAGTTTGTATTACAAAAGTAACTACAATTCAATTAAAATTAAAAACAAAAATAATTCAACACATGAGTATGAGTATAAGTATGAGTATGAGTATAAATGCAAGTATGGGTATAAATATGAGTATGACTATAAATTTTAATTTCCACATTGAGAAAGAATCTAAATTCTAAGATAAATATGAAAACTTTTACTAGTATGAGTATGAGTATGAGTATAAGTATGAATATGAATACGAGTAGAAATATAAATATTTGAAAAAAAGTTATTTCGAATTGAAATACAATAAATTTAAGTACGACAACACGTATGCATATGAATATAATTATGCGTATGAGTATGAGTATGAGTGCGAATATAAATTTAGATTTAAAAAAAAATAGAGGTAAGAATTTTAAAATAATATCATAAGAGATTAATATTATGTATATCTAATTATGTAGAAATATAATACCCAAAAAGATATTTAGGTACACCCAATGACCGTAATAATTAGATCTGATTGGAAGATTTCTCATCGAATCTTGGAAGGTTTTCAGATCCAATCTTGGAAGGTTTGTTCAAATTTTGATATTTCCAATGTTATTATTCTCCAAATTATTATTTAAGTAATAGTTTTCATTACTTAACTTTTCACCCGAATGAAATTTGGACTTAAGAAATCTTAAGTGAGGCTTTACGTGTTGGTCTATGGTTTTTTTGTGAAATTTTGTGTTTCGAAAAGGAAAAAGAAAACGAAATCGATAAAAATTTAACAATATCATTATGATGCGTTTACTTCATCAAGAACTCAATTATTTGAAGGGCAGTAATCAATCAGTGAGGATTGTCACTGAGCTTAGAAAGTTTGACTCATGTGGTTCATTCTTCAACTACTGTTAAACTGAAAGATATGGAGAGACTGTCAGGACTTCCTAAGCATTGACTCAACACATACCAGTATGAGAAATGTTTCTATTACGATCTTGAATTTTCATCTAGAACTTCGAATATTTGTCTTAGAAAAGATACTTATGAATGAAGCCGAGGCAAAAGCGAGCCCTCAGTCACCTTTTTTATACTTGAAACTCAAATATCTGTTCGTTGGAAATAGTCTGAAATCTAGTGACGATCTATCTCTATAATCAGAGATTGATTTCTCTCAAGAAATAGTAATACATGTGGTGAACAAAACGAAATTTCTGCCGGGAGTCTATAAAAATTGGGTTTCCATTGTATGTTTCTTCGGAACAATATGTAAATCCAACTAGTAATCATTTTCTAAACTAAATGAAATGAGTATTTTAATTTTCAAACTCTGATATATCTATAACACGGTAATGATTTCGCTTCTCTACAATTCTGTGCTTAAACAGCTATGTCTGTCTATACAAACATTTTTTGTGCTTTTTGTAGTTGTTGCTGTGACTGGTCTATTGTCATTTTTAGCGACTGCAGCATGCGAAGCGGAATAACCTTGAAACTAAACGCACGCACATAACCACATACTTAAACATATACATACCAGATATATTCTATTGCTATATACATATTCACTTCAAGCTTTGCAAGCGCTGCTCCCGCGCGCCACCACACATTAATCTGCCGTCAAGCGCTTCATAATATATATTTTCCACTCGCTAGTTTCTAACGAGTTAATGTGGATTTTATTATGTCTTTGTCGTGCTTGCAGAATTCTTTTTTATAACAAACACTCATACATACATATTTACATATACGGGAAACAAGAAGTTGTTGAGTTTATATGAAAGTGTGTCTATATGCCTGCACTTGAACACATTAACACATGCTCGGCTTAATTTAAGCATTTTTTTTATTATATTTATGTTATAAGGATTTATTTTTCGCATTTCGTGTTTTTTTATTAAATTTTATTTTATTTTTATTTTTTCCAACTCACAAGTTTCGCACAAAAAGTGCGACTTTTGCGCATGCGCAGTGAATGCAGCGAAACGAATGAGTGAAAAAACAACAACAATAACAACAATGCTAGCTCATTTAATAGCACTAAACATTATAAGCTGATTTTTACTTGAATTAAAAGAAGACTTGTAGACAAACAACAACAAAAAGGCAAATTACCGGAAAGGAAAAAAATTTAATGAAATAAAAGCAAGAAGAAGCAGAAGGAAAGAACGCTCTAAAACAGTGCAAAAACCAAAAAATAAATTAAATAAAAGTAGAATAAAACTAAAATGCATACAAATGTTGGCAAAGTAAAGTGATAGTAAAAAAGATTTAATAAATGAGTAAGCATAATAAATATAAGAATACACTGAGAAAAATAAGAAAATAAAAAATTAAAAAAAAATAAAAAAAATAAAAAAATTAAAAATAAATAAATATACGAACGACAGCATAAAGTAAAGTAAAAAAATTACAACAACAAATAAAATATTAAATAAATTGCAAAATAAAAACAAAACAACAAAAACACAACTCCAGCAACATTAATGAATTGTGGCCATTAGTTAGCAAATCTCGTTAATTTTTTTCCATTTTGGTGGTGTTGTTGTTTTTTGTATAAATAATACTTTTTTAGATTTTTTCTTGCTGTTGTTATGCCGTTGTTACTTTAATTGTCTGTCTTTGACGGTGTAAGGTGATGTGCCCGAAGTTTTATGCGAAATGCAAGCGGGGGTGGGGGTGGCAAGCGCAGCCAGAGGAGACTACAATGCGTTCCAACATATAAACAAGAATACACACATATATTTACTATAAAATATATATACAAATATGCAAAATGTATGCATGTGTATTCAGTTCCGTCAACGGACCAGTGTCGTTGGCGACGGTGAATTGCGTTTCAATGTCAGTGTCAAGATTGTTAGGCAAAGGTACATACAAACAAACATATGTACATATATACATGAGAGTCTTACATACAAAATGGAAGTAACAGCGAATTCAGTTGCTAGTGCGGGCAAAAAACTGCAGCTACAATAACAATAACAACGACAACAATGGTCGTAAAGATTTCAGTTTGCAATTTTATATATGCGTTTGTTTGTATATAATTAAGTATGTAAGTAAGTATATATGCAAGTATATAAACCAACTAATTACAAAAGGTGTACACAACGGAAAATGCTGTGCATATACTCGTGCATATAAAGGTACAAATGAATGAGAAGTGAAGTAAATTTGAAGGCCAACTAGACTGTATATATTTATGAATGTATCTATGGGTCTGCCATAATGCAAATGGAAGAGAGTTTGCTAAGAAGATATATAATATATATATATAGTGAGTACACCGCTAATAAAGGTGAATTAAAAACGAAGAGATTATAACCGAAAAATAAAATAAAATCAAATAAAATGAAATGAAATGAAATGAAATTAAATGAAATGAAATTAAATTAAATTAAATTAAATTAAATTAAATTAAATTAAAAATAAAATAAAACAAAATAAAACAAAATAAAATAAAATAAAATGAAATGAAATGAAATAAAATGAAATGAAATAAAATAAAACAAAATAAAAAGTAAAATTAAATTAAATTAAATTAAATAAAAAAGAATATAAATTTAATATAATATCCTTAAAAAAATTAATTTAAAAAAATCATTGAAAGAGAAAACATCTAAAAATTAAATAATTAAAAAATAATATTTAAATAAAAAATTAATTGAATAAAAAATTAAATAAATACAATATAATATTTAAAAATTAAAAAAAAAAAATCGTAATCATAAATTTATAAAATTCATTTAAAAATCCAAAACTTCGGAAAACCCAAAATTGTATCTGGAATAAAATATAAGTCAATTTTGGATAGTAAATAATATATTTTTATGTTCTAAAATATTAACAAAACCAACGCTATCAGGTGACTCAAAACTATAACTAACTAACGCTATTTGAGGGTTTATATCAAAAATATTTAAGAACTCATCAACACCACTTTCAAATACAAATTTTTATTTAATTTTCCATATTCCTTTGACCTGAAAATTCATCAGCTGAGAAAACAAATATTTCAATTCATGAAACATCACGTAGATATGTATATTCATGCATACCCACTATATAATAAAAAAAAAATTATATGTCTCTCAAAAATTGTCACATGTGAAATAAATCGGTTGACAACATTTTATGCATGCCTTGTTGCTCGTTGTCTTCAAATGTTCTCGGTTAATTTATCACACAACTGACGGTTTAGACTCATTTAAATGGCAAACATGAAACACTTGCGTTGAAATTAAGTAAGCGCGTATGAAAGTGTTTCAAGTACTGACATACATATAAAAAATATATATTTATATGTATATAGTATATGGTTAATACTATAATCTTAAGCAAACATAAACAGGATAGTTAATATGGCAGCTTCAGAACATTCAAAGCTTCTTCCGGACATGTATAACGATTGTTTCAACGAAGAAACTTTTTTGATATCCAGAAAAAAAGCTAGATTTTTATACATAGGATGGGATATCCCACTTCGAAACGAGCATTAATGTTATAAGATAACAATCGCTATTTGATGATACCAAGCGCTATAAATATTATACCACTAGCGAAGAGAACCTAACCTCGAATCGGATCATCTACATATATAACATATGAAGAAACGAGTACGGGATATACATATTAGTTTAGGTTTGATTTCAGGTATGCAATGAAGCACTGTCATCAAAATGAACTAAAATGAAATATACTAACGAGTCATAATTATTCGCATTAAAATGGTGCTTGGAAAATTTTAACCAAAATGACAGGCCTCTCTACAACAACTTGCCGTTTCGAACAGTGATAGATCGTCGAAAAAACTGATGATCACTTCCTTTGGAAATGTTCTGAGAGTGGGCTCTAAAACGTGGAGCAGTGGAAGCAATCATAGTTGCAACATTCATCGATGTAATCTCACTCTTCAGTTAAGTTAGGTTTGTCTGGTGGACCAGTTATGATCCTTAGCGGTACCAAATGGAGTCCCGTCACGTATTCCCTGAGTGAGTAGACACCGTTTAGAATGCCAGCGCTTGTAATCACTGCAGTAAAGAAAACCTTTTGGGATCTAATCAAGCAGAAAAAGGAATGGAGTAGAGCTAATATAAAACAATATCTAGATATCTCAGAGACCAAATATAGAAGAACACACCAAACTATTTAGATTTCTCATACTGTCTCTGAGATCTTACTAAGACCCCCTAAATACCATTTCACCATAGTTTAATGCATTCGTAGCATAATTTTTTGTTTTTATTATAGAAATTCCTTTTAATTATTAAAAACCCCACATAAATATGTATATTTCTTGCAATAAAACCCCACCCACACTATCTAAGCACCAATTACTAAAATAGAATAATCAATTTTGAGTGGTACGAAGCTATAAATAAATATACAATTTGTAGATAGGCCATCACCATAACCTAGAAACGATTAGAAATGCGTTCGTACAACAACAACAATATGGAATTGCGTAAATTTAGATAACAACGCAGCAATTTTGTTGTTATTGTTGCTTTGTGCGTTTCGCATTTTTATTATTGTTTTTATTTTTTTTTTTTGTCCTAAGCATTTAATTTAGTTTTTTTGCCGACGTCAAATTGGCAGCGCTGCCACGATTTGACCTAATTTTGTGCGTATCGCATGTGTGCGAATTTCGCATTCGCAATTATTTTCGCAATTTTTTTGCAAATGTTATTGTTGTTGTTGTCATTGGGTTCGTTGTGCGTGATGACGACGCATGGGGCTGTTAGTTGTTATATATTTGTTTTAAGTACGTGTATGCGTAAGTGACGCCAGTGCGTTAGTTGGGTGCTCTTGTGCGTGACGCATGAACTGAGGGTTTAAAGTTCGATTTCAAATTAAAAAAAAAATATTTGTAGACAATAAAATTAGTATATTTATGAAGACTTCAGGTGAACCTTTTTATATTTTTCCAGCGTCGCTCAAAGATTAAACTTTCCGTGAACAGCGCGCGGTGGCAACGCGGCCCAAACCTCTTTAGCATTCATGCGCTACATCTGTTTTACTTTGAATACTGCAAATATTTACAATATGTATATAACCTAAGCAACTTTGCCAAAAATAGTTAAAATATAACGCAAGAAACAACAAAAAAGCAAGCGCAACAACAGCGAAAGTGACAGCGCCGCTCTCCCAGAACCGCAAATACGTTTCACTTTTGTTGCGAAAAATTTCCAATTTCAATTTTTTTCTTTAATTTAGCTTTTTGCGCTACACAAATTTGTGAAATTAGACGCACAACAACAATAGGTATACAAAATGTTCGACAAAGTCAAACGCACAAAACAAAAATGTGAGCGCATAAGTACATACTTATGTTGATACATACATACATATTGTATATAAAAATAAAAAAGTTAAAACATATGTATTTATATAATAGAAGCTACACATTGCGCGCATTCATACCTAAAGCGTTATAGCGCGGCGCTGCGCCTACCTCTTACCGCGCGGGCGCTTGAACACACACCCGCCGCTCACCGCCGCCACTGTTTCGGCTGTCAAATTGTGTGCGTTTTTTTTTTAATTTTTTGCAAATTTTATTTTTTGCGGCCAAGATGAGGTCACCAACGGCGTTGCCTTATACAACGCGCATACATGAGCGTGCCGCTATTCGTACTTTGCGCTGTGTTGCCATCTGAATATTACATACACACATATGTATATAATTTATGTGCTCAAACAGTAGTTCCACTAGGCGCATATGTTGGGTTTGTAGTAGCGCGTACACGCACGCCAACGAACACATTCGCTAGCTTCCCATCATTCTGCAGCGGTTGTCTTTATGCAAAGCGACGATCACCACTGTCTGTTTGCCAGCCGGTGACGACGATCTGCACGAAAGCGGCGACAAGCGCACATAGCGCGCTACAAGCAAGCGCTTGCCTACATAGCATAGAATATTGACTTTTAGGTACATATGTGCGTCGCGCACTCAAGCACCGCGCGTCTCTTCACCGCCGCGCTCCTCTTCACCGTCGCGAGTTTCATTACTACCGCGCGCTTCTTCACTGCCGCTTCTCATACTGTATGTGCGTATCGCTTTAATTTTTTCTACAATCCATTTTCGTTTGTTTGTTGCTATACACTTTTTGGCGTTTTTTGTTGTTGCTGTTATTAATATATTTTTTTTGGTTATTTTTGTTTGCCATTGTGTTTTATTTTCATTTCATTATCGCTAGTTTGTAGCTTTCGTATGCGCGCGACGAACGCGCCCAGCGACGACGACCCATCTAACGCACGGCAACGAAGTGCGAACGAGTGTTCGTAGCGCGCACAAAAAAGAAACAGAAAAAGCGGCAAGCGCTTCGCTTGCTGTTACTACCTAATTGGGTTGGGAGGCGCGGATATGCTTGCTGGTGGCGGGCTGTGTTTGGAGCCGCATAGCTTTTGGGTCTTCTAACGTCTGTTTACTTGATTATGCAATTCATTTGTGAAATTAACAGTGTCGACTGCTAGTAATCGTACATACTTGGAATAATAAAATTTTTTTTTTATTTAAAAAAGCCGATATATAGTAGAAGTAAACAAGAAAATAAGAAGATATTAACGACAGCTGTCTTTCGGGGACCTTAACTTCCTGATTTTTTATTCCAGTTTTTTGGTTGACTTAATTTTATTCGAGATTATTGTGAGATCTCTCCCATATCAAGGGGAAAAATGTAAGCTTTAAAAAATATTTACTAGAAATTAAATCAAAGAATCTAGGTTTTAGTTAGAAAAAATCTCTTAACTCGTGCTGAAAATAATTTAAATGACACAGAAATAGTTAGCTAGACTCATGACCATATTGAAATCGGGTAAAAATGGTTTCTTGATGAAAGCTCTGATCAATTGAGCTTTATTTTTATGAAAGCTCATTGAACTTTGGTGCATTTATGACTTAAAAGCTTTCAGTTCATGTGAGTTATGACTTCATTCGACTTTCTGACACTAACATAAGAATGATTTCGATCAACATACTTTATGGAATCTAGATTTTTGTACAGACATTTCTTCAAATTTGTTTTTTTAGATTAATTGCAATTAAATAAGAAGAGTTACTTAGACCGCTGAACATATTCAGATCGTATAAAAATGGTGAATTGATGAAAGCTTTGATAAACGGATCTTTCTGCATGAAAGCTCACTGAACTTTTATTATTTAAATATGAATTAGGAGCTCTCAGGTCATATCAGTTATGGTCTCACTCAATTTTTTTCTAATTTTTTTTTTCATTTTTTTGAAAATGCAAATCGATCGAAATATTTTCTTAATGAAAGCTCTGACAAATTCCCTTTCTGTACTGTTTTAGTAGAAAATAACACTGAGTCATAGCAACCAACTCAATTCCGGAAGTAATTAACAATTTTGCCTTCAAATTTCTTACAGGGTCTCGGGCGTAGAATAATTTCGGACTATCATTAAATATATATGTATATACAATAGAGCTATCTATGAGCTTATATATTGAATATGTGTAGTACAATGTACGCACACACGCTTTTTGCCGACTTTTGCCAAAATTAGTTCAGTAGGTTTCTATTGCCACAGCGCGAATGCCAAACGCACACACACACAGACAAAGTGACTTTTGCGCAAATTTATATATATATACCTTGGTATATATAGGTGTGTTTGTGGCTTAATTGCTTGGTGCGTGCACGCGCTGCCATGAGACACTGTATATATACATAACTGTATATTTAGAGAAGCATGAGTTCAACGATAATTTTTGCACAAAACAACGCATAAAAAACAGCAACAAAAACGCACAAGTAAAACAATGAGAAATGGCAAATGGCTGACGGTAGTGTAGCTATACCTACAGAGAGTTGTTAGTTGAGCTTGATTATAAAAAATTCGCACAATTCTGTCCTTGACACACTTTGGCTACGCATTTGAACAGCTGCGGGGCCCCACCACCAACCGCCAACCCGCCAGCGTCGCGGCACTAAAGTGGAACAAGCAAATAGAAGAGTGCGAAGACGTCAGAGGAGGCGGCGCGTAAGCGAAATATACGCATATGTATGTATGTGTGTGTTTTGTAGTTCATGATTCAAGATACGGGCGGATGGGCTCATAAAAAGTCAGTGTGTGTGTGTGTCGCAACACATTTATGCATATTAAAAAATTAAGTTGATGGATTTTGCAAAGTTTTTATGTGTCACTTTTTCAGTTTTTTTTTCATTTTCCGCTATTTTGGACTGTCGTCAGTGAGTTATTGTTGTTACTAATACTTGCAACATGTTGTTGCAGCAAATGCGTGCGAAAAATTTTGCAGTCACTTGCACATGTTTGTAGGTATGTATGTATGTATATATTATGTAAGCTTTGGAAATTTGAAACTAGTACACATACACACATACATACATGTATGACTACCTTATATCAGTGTCCATTGGACCTGACGTCGCATTTTAGTGCGTTTTTTCAAGCTGATTGTAGCGGTGGGTGGAGACCAGTAGTTGACGGGTGCAGATAAGATATGCTTTTGTTCTTTTAATAAATTCGTACAACAATCACTTCATAGCGCTATGTTGGGTAATAATCGGCGAAGGTTAATTGAATTTCGCCTATTTGGGTTACACTTTGTGTGTGGCGAAAAAGAATAAATAAGGGGTCTTTTTATTTAAGTAGTTATACAAAGAAATTAATACAACTCGGCGAGTTAATTGATATTGATTGAACGGCAAGAGTGTGATTAATGCTTATTTATATTAGCGGAGTTGAAAGTCTTTATTTGTTTTATTAATAAAAAAATATTAATTTCCACAGAATTTTTTTAAATAAAAAAATCCCAAGAAAAAAATAAAAATAAATAATTTTAAAAATTAAAAAACTCTTTTTTTTTCTTCAAGAATACAAATTATACCAAAAAAAACATTTTTTTAGGAAGAAAAATATTTTTTTTTTGACTGGAAAAGGAAATAAGTAATGTTTACTTTCGACTTAGAACTAACGGTCTATCATTTAACAGTGTTTAGCTACTTAATCTGCTCGGATGTCTTAACATTTTATAACTCCTTTATTTATTTTACCGAAAGCTGTCGCTAGGTGGCGCTCTGATGCAGAAAATGAAAAATTCGACAATGTTTGTGATTAGGAAATCTATAAAATCGGATTTAGTGAAACCAGATCCAATTATTCTCTCTAAAACATATGAGTGCTGTACATACATATACTTTTGTACTATCAAATGCATATCCGAATATTGAAAAATTTAAAAAAAAGTTGTTTCTTGGTATAAAAACCAGACATAATTAGTATTTAAATTAAGTGAGTACGTATTTCATGAGTAGCGAAAAGAGTGGTTTTAGACACTTTAAAGAGCTGAAAATTGTATACAGTGAGATTTCGACAAACTTTTAATTAAGTTATACAGCCTTTTATAATACCTTCAACTTCCGTGAAGATAAATTTAAAGAATTTAGTAAAATCTGTATCTTCCTATTTTAAAATGTAAGATTATTGGTTAACTGTAAACTGTTACTATATAAACGAAGTTTTGGTAGTGTTCTTTGAAAATTCGTCCTAAAAATTGTCGGAAGTATTACCACTCATATAGATATTGAAATTAATTAATGAGATGAAATCTACAAATATCGAAAAGTCGAAGTACACTGAGCTTTCACTAATTTCTGTTATAATTCATGGTCACAGTACAACTCTGACACAAACTAATGATCATGAGGGGAGTGCCAGTTATCCTTAACTAATATGAGATGAAAGACAAATTGCCAGTGGCCACTTGCCACTACAATATGATCTCCTTTGAATACAACCACAAAGCTGAGTACAACATATTCCTCCTTATTAGTCTAACAACTTTCAGAAGAAGTTGGAGCAAAAAGTTATAGTTTTGAATTCTTTATAAGACTTCTATTTGTTTTATTTGAAGAATTAGTAAACTCTAACAATTGTAGGACATGGAAAAACCACAAATACAATTTATTCACTTGTTACCATATCCAAACCAGAACAACTTTTGTATATAATATATTCTTTATATTTTCGTTTCGAATATAGGAAGTTGGATAATCTTAAATTTTTATGATAAAGATGTTATTGTAATATTACATTTTTTATAAGAAAATAGTATTGAATTCATTTTATTAACTCATTAAAATTCAATTGGTTAAAGAAGTGGCAACCCTGCTAAAACTATATTAAACCCAAATATTTTTGAAACAAATTTATAAGATGTCGATATCGTAAAATACAATCAGAATTTGATTAAATTCAAAAACTTAAAAGTAGGTATCTTTAGAGAATTATATATATCACTATACGGCAAAATCGACTTTTTTTCTAGATTTTATAAGGGGCCTAGTATTTATCGATATATACAAATTTTACTTTTTTTCGAAGATATTACTTAGACCCTACATAGCATCTTGCATATAAGCTTGACCGAAAAGTTTTCTACGCCATTAAATTATGAGGAAAATGCAGATTATATCCATATTTTGAATTTTTATATTCTCGCAACAAAAGTTACTAAAGAGAGTATTATAGTTTTGTCCACATAACGGTTGTTTGTAAGTCCTAAAACTAAACGAGTTAAATATAAGGTTATATATACCAAAGTGATCAGGATGACGAGTAAAGTTCAAATCCGGATGTCTGTCTGTCCGTCCGTGCAAGAAGGTTAAGTTCAAAGATGGGCGAAATCGGACTATTACCACGCCCACAAAATGGCGAAAACCAAAAACACATAAAGTGTCATAACTAAGCCATAAATTAAGTTATAAAAGTAAAATTTGGAACAAAGGATCACACTAGGAAGGTGCACATTTGGATGTAACCTTTTTGGGGAAATGGGCGTGGCCCCGCCCCCAAATCAGTTATTTGTATATAACTTGCAAACCAATAAAGCTATATAAACCAAAACTTCTGCAGTCGGTTCTCTTACCTTGAAATCGGATAATAGCCACACCCACCTCCCATACAAAGGTTAGGTTGAAAATTACTAAAAGTGGGTTAACTGACTAAAGAAAAACGTCAGAAACACTAATCACAGTAATAGCTGCACTCAGATTTTTTACAAAATAAAAAATGGGCGTGGCATCGCCTACTTATGGGTCAAAAACCATATCTCAAAAACTACTCGACAGATTTCAATGAAATTCGGTATATAATATTTGCTTGACACCCTGATAACACGGATAAAAAATGGGCGAAATCGGTTCACACCCACAACTACTTTCCTCATAACTCAATTTGGAATTCCATCTGAATCCTTCACTTTATAATATATACATTAGGAACCAATGAAGATATCGAAATAAAACTTTACTCAAATAGTGCATATCATCTCTGGCTTCACTTGTGAAAAAATTGTCGAAAACGAACTATAACTTTTCAAAGCCCCAGATATCGAATATGTTGAACTCAGCGCCTGAGGGTAAATTTTAACCGAAAATATGGGTAAATTTCTCAGATAATTTAATGTAATTCAGAGGAAAGTGTTTTCTTCTAATAGTGTGTCTCTGTTTGTTAAAATCGGGTAATAACTTCCCCTAGCTCCCACATATCTAATTATAGGTTTTTAAAAATACGGTGGGCTTTACTCCGCATATATGTATTGGTTAATATGTGAGATATCTTAGAAAAATTAAGTGAGTGTATAGTCTTGGATATGGTGTATCCTGCTGGTGAAAATGAATGAAATCGGTTCAGGAATTACCTCAGCCCTCATATACTATATGTAACGATTTCCGTTATTCTATTAAACTTTATGCCGAATTTAATAAAATTTCTTCAATAAATTGCGATAGTATAAAATGTTCGGTTGCACCCGAACTTAGCCTTTCCTTACTTGTTTAGTAATATTTTTTTTTTAATTCTTTTCTCGAACTTCGAATCCAAATATTTTGATTTTGGAGACTAACTTCGAAAATCGGAGAATACGCATTTTTACTTATGATCCAATCTCCCGGGAAAAATAGTTTGGTTCATTACCCAGCCGATTGTTGTACAGTGTAATATATGGATATAAAATAAAATATATATAAATATTACTTACATACCTATTTTTCATATTTTATACAGTATATAGAAGCTTCTTGACAAGTCAACTCACCTGAAATTAAAGAAAAAAAAATCATTAATACATTGTTAAATTTTTAAATAATTTAATATATTATCATAAACAACTCAAAAAAAATCAAAAAAAAAATATAAAAAAACATCTTATATCACAAATCTAAAATTTTAATATTTTAATATAAATTTATATATATTTAATATTTTTCAATTTTTTATAAAAAAAAAAATTTCGAAAATATTTTATTTGCTTCTCACAATTTTTTATGGAAAATTTAGCGCGCAGCTTCCTAAAACTGCAAGCTCAAATGACTATATAGGAACTAAGCACATATGCATACCTATAAATATGTAGCTGACACTAGATTTATGCACACATGCATGTGGGGGGCGGGTGTGAGCGCGCGCAGCGGAATTGAAAATTTCAATTGCAAATTCGCTATGAACCGGCAAACGACAGACAGCACAGCAGAGCACAGCTAGTTGGCCTGAGCCGTGCTGGTGCATTGTTTAGCGCTGCATGGCACACACACACAACCGCACACCCATGCGACGCTTACGACCATTTCTGTAAGTATGCAAGCAATGCAGTTGGCAACGTCAAATTCATAAATATTTATAAAATGCTTTCAAATTCCACTTGGCCATAAAAATCGATGCAACGTGATCATCTGGCAGCACCAGCGGGGGCGGCAGCGACGCGCAAATGCGGATAAGTAGCCAGCAGCCAGCCACAGCCACCAAGTGAAGTTAGCGCCAAGTGCGCCGCGACATTTTTGCCCACACATTCACACACACTTGTGTGTCTTTTTAATTCAAGATGCAAACATCGGCGATCGGTGATGGCAGGCAGCCAGCACAACTGCGCTTAAGTTAGCCCAAGCTAAGGGAAAGCCGCTGAAGCTCAAGGTGCGGTGCGGTGCGACGCGGCCAGTTAAGGCGCCTGTTTAGCGTTTAACCAGCTGTGCGCGTGTAAGCGCTTGCAAATCTTCTGAGCGGCATACATATGAACATCAAGAAGTGTTTGCGTGTTTGCGCTCACGGATGCAATGATCTGCCGCTTGACATAAAATAATACTTACGGCTCTTTATAAACCTCTATAAATAATTAGAGAAGTAATTATAGTATAAATGTATGTATGTGCTTTAGAAATAGCTGAGCTTTGGTAGCATATGCTGAGTGTGGAAATTTAATGAAACACAGATGACATAGTGATTTGCTAGATGGCGCTGTTGACTAAGTTTTCGTTAAAACCTATTTTTTGTAGTCCGAACTGAAATATTTGAGACCAAAATGCTTATTTTAATGTAATTGAGTATTTATTTAGAGAGTGAGGAATAAAAAAAAAACTGGTATAAATCGCATAAACTGGTATAATCAACTCGAAACTTTTTTGGTTCAACTGAGTTATGGTAGTGACAAAAAGAAAAGTCAAATGGCATAAACTGGTATAAATATCATAAACTGGTATAATCAATTGTAGGTGTTTTTGGCACGACTAAATTTTGGTAGAGGCGAATAGAACAAATATATAATAAACAACAAATATACGGTTGGTTCTAAGTAATAGCAGCTATATATATTCGATGCGCTAGACTGTCAGTAGTGACTTATACAACAACCAACTGGTATAAAAAATATATTGTTGTTTTTTATAGAAACTGTCAACTCATTCGACTCTAGGGACTTACTAAATTTAGACCATGCAAACTGGTATAAATATTCTAATCGAAGAAAAAATTGGTATAAATAAAAAATATTAGAAACAGAAACAGCAAACGGTTATACAACTTCCTTGAAGCATACAAATACTCTAATTTTACTTAAGCATAGTCAATTTCAAAACACTGTCAAATAATTGTGCGCCCTAAATAGGGCAAAACCCAGTTGCGTATTAAGCCCATTAAGGCTTCACATTTTATCGCTTTTGAAATGGCAGTTTTCTGCTCAAATAACATGCAACCATACTAAAATTTTATTATTAGAAAATTGTTGTTGTTGTATTAGTGCCAACTAACAACCACCAACTTTGAGGCACACACACACACACATTTTGTTAGGTTATGGTTATGCTGATGTATGAGTTTGTGTTATGTAAGCAGTTATTTCTGTATTCTCATTTGCACAGCCGCCATTTGTTTCGCTTGATTTGTGCGCTGCAGGCAGTCGTGCAGGGACAATAAAATTAAAAAAAAAAATGAAATTAATAAAAAAATTAAAAAATGTGATATACATATGTATATGAAATGTGAAGAAATGAAAAAATTAAAATAAAAAAAGTAACTGAAAATTTAGAATAATGCGTTTGAAGTTAAGAAAAAAAAAAACACAAATGGAAGGAAAAGCTGATATACGTTTCAAGAGAGTTAAGGGTATAAAACAAGCACATATTTCATACACAATTAATAAAGAGGGGATTTCTAAGCACTGAGCATGAGATGAATGAACCTAAAATAAAAGCTAATCAGCATGAATTGCCGACGACAGCTGTGCCACAGTTGAAGTAGAGGTACTTAGGTCCATATATACATTTATATATCATATATTATATATATCTCTGATATAGTAAAGCAACCAAGGCATATAATATAAAAAAATAACCATTAAATATTTATGGAAACTGAATTTCTAAAACAAATAGATTTTAATATAATTTTGTTTTTATTTTTATTTTTAAGGATTGAGGTTAATCTAAGGCTTTCAAAAAATCAATTTTTTTACTTGAAGTCCATTTTAGAATTACAAAATTTCTAGAATAGTGGAAAAAATATTTCACTATCCGATTCACAGTAGTGGCGAAGCCCTGAGATTTTTAAACTTTTGTTTTGGAAACTGCATTTTTGAAGATAGGTTCGGTAGCAGCCATTTTTTATAACATTTTGAAGCTTTTAAGATTGTTTTCGTACTCTCAGAATAAATTTTCGAAATTAAGAATTTTTAGAGGGTTCTCGGCACCATAA
Organism: Zeugodacus cucurbitae; assembly: GCF_028554725.1. Lineage (NCBI taxonomy): Eukaryota > Metazoa > Arthropoda > Insecta > Diptera > Tephritidae > Zeugodacus > Zeugodacus cucurbitae. The sequence continues at coordinate 61,183,879 of NC_071670.1, forward strand.
AACATTTAATTTAAAGAAAGGAGAATATTTATTTGAAAAGTATAAAAATGTAAAATTTTTCTAAAATTAATAAAAATTAAAAGTAAATATTAATTATTTAAATTTCACTAAAAATTATTTAGAAATAATTAAAAATCGGAAATTCTACAAATTTTAGAAATTTATAAATAATTAACATGCTAGTTAACATTCTAGAATAGTGGAAAAAAATATTTCCCTATCCTATTCAGTGTAGTAGCGAACTCCTGAGCTCTGAAAATTTTAAACCTTTGCTTTTGGAAGTGTATTTTTGAAGATCAGCTCGGTATCAGCCATTTTTTATAACCCTTTGAAGCTTCAAAGACTGTTTACATTTTCAAAGATAAGTATTTCTTGAAGTTTCTCGACACCATAAAACATTCAATTTTAATAAAGAACAATATTTTTTAGAAAAGCAGAAATTTGTAAAATTTTATTAAAACTAATAAAAATGAGAAGCAAATATTAATTATTTAAATTTCACTAAAAATTGTTGAAAAAATAATATCAAAAATTAAAATTAAATAAGTTAATAAATAAATTAAAAATCTAAAATATATTAAATGTCTTCATATAAACATACAGATAAATATATAACACACTGCTATTTAAACAAAACAATAAATAAATACACTACACATAAGTGTAAATATCTATGTAAATATGTACTGGTATACACTTCCAGCATCCATTTCTCGCTTCATTTACTTTGCTATTATTTACATTTTCTATTTTTTTCTATTATGTATGTACATGCTTTGCTTACTTGGCTGCCACTCATTCAAATTCATTTCAAAATTCTATGCACGCTTGCAATCGCCGTCGACGTCGCTGCCAACGTTACATACAGCAATGCACGACATTGATAATGAACTTAGAAGCGTAGCGGCAGCATTTAGCGGCGATTATTTTTAAACAAATAAAAAACTACACAAACAACAGCAACGACGCGCATTGTAAAATGCCTAACAGCACCGCCTACCCCACCACCCAACCGCCAACGCACAGCGTCGTGTAGTGATCAGCAAAGAGCCGCCTGAACGATCGCATCCCATCCACACTACACACGAACTCACACACCCAGAGGGGTGTAGCGCACGACTGCATGCGTTCGCTATCGGCGACGAGCGACGCAATGCACGGTCGTTGATGGGGAGCGCAGCGCAGCAAGCGGTCAATTGAGAGCAAAACGAACAAAACATTAAAAAACAACAACAAAAGCCAAGTTATATTAGAACAAACTGTGAATAGAAAGAAGCACTTATTGAGAAATTAAAGCACTAAAAAGCGTAAACTGAAATGCAATCAGCGCAAAACTGAAGCGCTTCGCATGCAGGGCAACCGCAAGCAAAAGCATTTGTCGATGATATACATACGCGTTATTCGGTGAAATAGACCCTGTAGGAAATTTTAAATGAAATATTAGTGGTGTAGGTGAATATAATGCCAAGACTAGTTCATCTCAGTAATGTTGCTCTATCTATAGAAATGCATTTCATAATGTTCATTATGATCACAGAATGCTCTAAATTGATAATAGCGACAACTACATGTCATTTATTTACTGTAGGAATAGAATTCCAGAGATGTAATCTTTGTTTTGGTCAATTTTTGAGGGAGATAATTTAGGTCAGTCTAAAAAAAGCCCAAATTTATTGACTCATTGGATGATTTACTTAAACATCAATATGATCACTGAAGTTGTTTAACATGAAGATGCAAGCAAAATATTTTGGAAATGAAGGGTGTTTGTACTATGTATTTCGCTTGAACTCGAAAAACATAACTTAAATGTTCAACTTCTCTTGTTCTAACTTATTAAAATCAATTCCAACATATGAAAATTCAAAAATAGTCGTAGTCGAAATCATAAATAGGCTAGAGACCTCTGATAAAATATATAATAAATATATAGTATAAATAAATAAGAGGAACATGTCTGAAATTTTAAAGAAAACCCCGACATCAATATAAGTATTCTGTTTAGAACAAATAAAGATTTTGTATTCTAATGAATATTAGAGGAGTTTAAGTCCCAGTCTGACCACAACAATTTACAGTGAATAAAGTATTCGTTGTGTAATCAATTAATAAATTATTTAAAAGCTTTTGATAAATTCAAAACAACACCTTTGGCACAATTAACTAACACTAACTTGTTATTTTATGTTAACTCAAATCACCATAATACACAAAAAAACTTCGAGTTAGAGAGACTTCCGAGTTACGGATAGTAATTAGTGTGGAATTTGACTTATATTACCAGTTCAAGAGTTCGAGTTATTGAGAATTTCGAATTATAGAAGTTCGAGTTATGGAAATTCAACTGTATATATATAGAAAAATAATTTTTTCTCACATATTATTTAAATAAAAGTAAAAACTAAGCACTGAAATAAAGTAATGAGTTCCGTGCAACTTCAAGGTCATTAAACCAAAACCAAGTGTTTTTGCATGTGAGTATCATATGATTACTTTTAAGTTCTACTCCCAATTTAAGAACTCTAGACGAAAAAAAACATACGTAAAGTGTAATAGCTTCGATAAAATGATGTAGATCAACTAAGAGAGCTAATACTTTGCTTTAAAATATTTTCATCATATCTACATCTCCAAATTTTTCCTACAGGGTACATGTGAACGCTTGAAAGCAAAAAGTACACTCAAATAAAGAAACAGCAAGCATGTAGATTTATAGGCTCGCATATAACGACATATGATATAAATTTATGTAGTTGTATGTATGTATGTACGTATAATATTTTTAGTTGTTCGACGTGAATGACGCTTTCGTTCACGCTGCCCAGCCGCTAGGCTTCCTAATTTCATTTCCGAAATAGAAAAATTATGCGCTTTTTCCAATTTTTCGACAATTTTCTCAAACTGTGTTTGGTTTTCAGTTTCAATGTTGTTGTTTTTGTTCTTGTAACGTAATCAGCGGTTGAAATGTACTACAAAATATGCGCCGTTATCACGTATAGCACAATTTTTGGGAAGCTTTAATGCATTTTTTTTTTATTTTTTTTCTTTAAACTGACTGCTAATTCTCTTATTTGTGTATATGTGTCTGTGTATTTGTTTGATCGTGCTTTCATTTTTATTTGCATTGAATTTAATTTTAATTAGAACATGCGAAAGGAAACGGAAGTGAGGGTGATTATGTGCATTTTATTTTCGCATTTCGAGATATTTTTTTTTTTTGGATTTTTATTTCTTTCTGAATTTAAAGTTTTTTGCTTAGATTTTCCTCTTTAAATTTTTTTTTAGTTTTTCAAAATATATATTTGAAGCAGGGTGTCTTATTTGATATCAATATAGAATATAAGAATGAAAATCTACTATTATTAAATTTTATTCAAATTTAGTTTAGTGTAAAATAATTATTTTCTAAATTATACACTCAATCGCAGTATACTCTAATTAAAATTTTGTATATCAACACCCTGTATCTGCAAAATCATTCCAAAAACATATTCATACTTTATTTGAAGGTGCCGAATTTGAGCAACCAGTTGCTATGTAGCCACTCAAATGTTTGTACATAAAATATTAATTTATATGCAATCAATAAGTATATTATGTATGTCTGTATGTCTGCCTTCGCCAAACCCCTTGCAAAGAAAAAACAAACACAAAACACTCAAAAGCAAAGAAAATCGAGGAAGTACTCAACTTCAAACAATTAAGCTCCGCCCCTGACGACCAAAGATTAGAAAACATACATACCAAAAAAAAAACCATACAACAACAACAACAATAAAACGAAAAAAATAAAAGGCAAAAAATGCGAAACGCACACACGAAAGCATAGAACAAAACGCAAATGAGCTATAAATGAGGCTGATGACAATACAAAAAATACAACACACGCAAAACAACAACAACAACATGAATAAAATAAAGTTTGCGTTTGCACGCAAATTGAATGAAGAATTCGTACAGTTTTTTGAAATAGCAGGAAGGAATTCATATAAGCGCCTACATATGTACATACATTAGGGTGGGTCAATTTGTATGGAGCAAAAAAAATGCACCAAGCGGTTATCAAAATCGTAAACTACGATGAATTCTAAGAAAATTTGCCCAAGAAACCATGGGTCTAAAATCAAAATGGAGCTTCCGGTTTTTAACGAGAAACTTTTCATTTTGTTTTTTTTATATGTTACCTATCCACCCATAAAAATTAAAATAATAATAAATAAAATTTCAAACTTTAATAGCTTTAATCTTCCGCGAAATCGTATTGCAGTTAACAATTTCATTTTATATCTATATATAAAGCAAAAACTTAACTGTTAAGGGCCAAACAAAATATAATATTCTTCTAAAGTTCACAATTAATTAGTTTTAAGCTCTTGTTTGCTGTCCATCCTAGATGTTGCGTTTAGACTTGCAACCGTGACTGCCATGACACCATCACAATTTTTTTCTATAGTTCCACGGGTAACGCTAGTCAGCAGTTGCACAAAGCGCTCGGTTCCTTGAATATGTGGAGGAATTTGTGGATCCGGAAGTGGAGGATTGTCAAATTCTATGTATTCGAGCAAATGGTCATAGGGTATGTTTGCAGTGAAGGGCGGCTCCGACAAAATTGTTATCTAAGTTTATCATCTCAACATAATCAGTGCAGTCACAATTTATAGTTGGTTTTTTGTAAGCTCTTAATTTTGTTGGGTCGTAAAGTTTTTCACGATAGTGCAAAATTTTTTTCGTAGCCCTCTGGCGCACTTCCTTTCTGGCATCAAAAAGCATTGTTAGTAGAACATTTTCTGAATGTGCAAAATATGAGTTATTTTGAACAACGTGGCGTGGTTTTTGTCCGCTTTTGATAATTTTTCAAATATCGCTTACATAGGCATAATGTAATACGTATACAGTATTTGAAAAAAATCGGTGAGGTGGTTCCAGAGATATACATATGAACTCATAAGTGGGCAGCGCCACGCCCCCTATAAAAAATTTCTGTACTGTCGAATTTTCTGCTTAAATACAACATCACATACCAAATTTGAGCAAATTAGCTTCGATATCTACAAAACATGCAAAAAATCGACAGTGGAATAGGAATTGGATTTTTTTTTTTACAAAATACAATATACGAAAGTTTCTCGTTAAAAACCGGAATCTCGATTTTCATTTTAGACCCATGATTTCTTGGGCAAATTTTTTTAGAATTCATCGTAGTTTACGATTTTGATAACCGCTTTGTCAAGAAAAAAATTGACCCACTCTAACATACATACATGGGTTGAAATTGAGGAAGATAGGCGGAGGAGAATTTACTTTTTGGAGAAATTATTAAGGTTTTGTAAGGAAAGAAGTTCAATTCAAAATAATATTAACCTTTATTCATGTCTCTTATAGTCTAAATATGCTTCCCTTTCTTCTCATAGATACTAACATAACCTCACCTAACAATTATTTATCTTTATTATTCATTTTTTTTAAGATAAGTTCGGGATTAATTGTGAAGCTCAAACCGTATTTACTCAAAATGTCAATAAAAATTCGCAGAGACTATCAGTACTGATGAGGATCACTGATCTTCAAAACAATTCTCACACATTTTGGAATCGTTAATCATTACGAGATCTTTTTTAAATTTTTTTCTTAACATTTTGTTTAAAAGATTGGTTACAGATCGTGTCGAAAATATACTGAATTAATACTAAAATTCACAATTTTTTTTTTTGACGATCAGTTTCTGAAACTCTGTCTCTTGTTGTTGCTTTTTACGTTAAGCTAATAAAGAAACAATAATTCTTTAGCCAAGCTCAATAAAAAGTTCAAGAAAGTAATGGATTTTGCCGAAACATTTTCTTACTGTTGAGGATCGCTGATCTTCCAAATAAAATTCCAAATATTTTAGCAGAGAATTATTATTATTTTTTGATAATACAGCAAAAGATCTATGAGAGATAATATCAACACTTTTCAAAATATAAAATCTAGCGTTTAAGGGGTGGTCGATCACTGATCGCTCGAATTCTGAAATAGTATTTTGTATTTTCTAATTGAGTTAAAAAAGTTCAAATTAAGTGAAAGTTTTCATTAACATTCAATTTACTTCGAAAATTTCATAAAAAGTATGAATATGTTCGCTACTTCCTGAGCGAAATTTGTTCAGAAAACATTAAGTACCCATAAAGATCACTGATCTTTTTTATATAGTCATTAAATATAGAATATAAAACTAACGCAGCTAGAGTGGCTTAAAACGCGCAAAATAAATAAATCAATTTCAAAAATTAAAATTATTACTGATTTTTTTAAATAATTTTGAAGATCAGTGATATAAATAGATCAATTAAGTGAAAGAATATCTAAATGTGCTATATATAAACACATACATACTAAAATAGAAAGTTTCTTAACATATTACTTCTACTCAAGTTTACAAAATAAGCTCTTAAACAATTCTAGATTATATTCCAATTGAAGATCACTGATCTTTAGAGTACAGCAGTAACTATACAGATATAAAACATACTGAAAATAAATCAGCAAAATATAAACCTAGTGACAGTAAACTGTGACTTGTGAGATCACTAATATCAACACAGCGATCACTGATCTTGTCTAACAAATTTTAGTTTAAGTTTTCAAAAGGGCATGTTTTAAATTACACAATAGGTGAGTCAGTGCGATGGGTATGCTATTTCACTTAGTTCTCAATGTTAATTTATTGCACAATATTTTGCAATATTAAAACATTTTATTATTCTAATGAATTCTAAGAAACTGCAGAATTTTCACAACTCGAACACGTACGACAGTTGGAGCGCTTACTTTGTAGTTTCATTTTATTGTTTTTCCTGTGCAAGCCTATCTGCAAATTCTAATCAACAGTCAACTAGCTGAGTTAACTGTAAAAAGCGCACGTCTATGCAAAACCTAGATGTGCGCCAATAAAAGTCACGTCAGTGGAAAAATAAAAACAAAAAATTGCAAAAATAATATTAAAAACTACAAAACGAGCGATTTCAGTTAGACAAAAAAAAAATAAATAAATAAAAATGAATTAAAAACGAAATTTACAAGAAAATTGCATTATAAAGTCAATTCAAACTAAATATAGCCGCCGCGTTGATTCGAAATAGATTTTAAAAGTAATAAACTGAATTTATGAGCATGCGAAATTTACATAATATCCAAAAAGCGCGCATTTGTGAGATTTGTTTATGGCGAAATTGCCAAATTTCGCGCGTAGCTGATTGAATGAAATAGATAAAAACCCGTTGAACTATGTGTGCTGCTGTCGAAAGAAAGCAAGCAAATAGTGCGCGCCGCTGCTTAGCGACAAGCGCACAGTAAATTAACCGTGCGAACGGCCGCGCGCCTTGCCGAAATAGCAACTAAAGCAGAATCCCGATATTGCCAAAAATTTCGCATGCGTTTCGCACTCAACCGCACGCACACATACGCAATGCGTAAGCGCGGAAGTATGCGTTCCAAATGAACGCGCCAGTGTGCGTATGACTCCAAACTCAGCAGGCTGCCAACGCGAGCGCCAATAAACATTTGCGAATTCTCTTAAACTTGATCTTGACATTGAATATGCTTTCAGAGCGCGCGCCAGGGACAGCGCAACATTTGCCAAAAATTCGCAACATTTTCGCAAATTGGCGAACGCTGCTCCTTAGCAGCAAGCAAGCGCGCGGCGCTCGGAGCGCGACCGCTGTGCGTAGCGCCTGCTGCCAAATCTCAATAGACGCACAAGTGCGTGAGCGCGCCAACTACTATGCCTGCGCGCTCGCTCTCTATGTGCGCTGCTGGAGTAACTCAAAAAGTGCGTGCGCGTTCATTTTTACTTTTTTTTTCGCGCGCGATAGTATTTTTTGCCGGCTCTTGGATTTACGACGAGCGAGTTCAATGACCGCACGCACTTTTTGCGTGTGCAAATTTTGCTTTGTTGTTGCTATTGTGCGTCGGCTATAAATATTTATGCTTGCCAATTTCGCATAGAACAAATATTAGAGAGGGGGTAGGGGGAGCGCGGGCACGCGCGCGATTGCGGCAGCGCTTTTGATTAGGTGTGCGTAATGATATGAGCTGTCGCTGTGAATTGCGTGAAAAGGCGCTTGTGATTGTAGTTGTTGTTATTGTTGGCGCGCTAATAAATTGATGGTGCGTAGTTACGCACTACAAAACTATAATCGTTTTTTGTTGTGCCAATTTAATACTGTTGTTGCTGTACGCACGCATATCTCATAGAAGTAGTAGCGTGAGTGGTGTTGTTGTTTTTGTTTTCTCCAAGAAACGTTTGCCATTTCTGCGTATATTTATGTGCGTTGATCTACACTGTTAACAGGCCTGTCAGCCAGTCGGCCGTTTGACGCGCCGCGCCGCTCCATGCCGCTGCGCAACGCTTTTGCCCGCGGGTTCATTGAACTTTTTCGCACGGTTGGCGAAAAGTTATGCGTTTTGTTGTTATTGTTTTGGGTCTTTTTTCAACGCTGAAATTTTGTTATTTTAATCGGCTACTTGTGCGTTTCGCAATTTTTTTTTTGCCAACATTTGCCTCAGTTCCACATTTGGCGTTGCTTAGTGTTGTTGTTCGATATTTTACGTTGTTGTTGTTGTTGTTTGCGTTGTAAACTAAACTATTGTAGATTATGTATACATACATATGTATGTATGCCACACGCTTATTTGCTTGTATGTTTGCCACTATTTTCGCAAAGGTTCAATACACTCTATAGAGTCACAGCTGCTGCTGCTATTGTTGTTGCTGGCGGCGCGAGTGTCAGCGTTAGTTCAACCATGCTTTGAGCTATCTTCTGCAGATACCATCTTCTTTTGAGTATTTCTTCGCATATTTTAAACTATTTTTGGGAATTTCTTCTTCTTTCGCTTTTAATTTTGGTCAGTTAATTTAGGCAAGATTTGAGGTTTTTCATTTTTTTTTCTAAAAGCTTGAAATTTTATGCGTTTCCTTTTCAGATCCGATCGCCAGAAAGCCTCCATCAAATTTTTTTGTAATTTAAATATTTCCGTTCTACATTTTTATCTCTTTTTCGGGCTTTGAGTTTGCTTAGTACTTCTTTATCACTTCGTTTCCTTAAATATAATTACTGTATTCGTTTGAACTGACTATAAAATAGTGTTCACTTCAGTTCATAGTTTTCCTATGAATCAGGATTTTCAAGTTTGTTCCAGTCCATTCTGTTCAATTCGGCTAAGTTGTAATACCCATGTAGTTAATTATTGTTTTCATTCTGGCCCATTCAGTTCTATACAGTTACAGTTATTACGTTTTGTTTTATTCTGTTATTTATGAACTTCGATCACTCTCCTCCATCTTCTGGCATCTGTCATATTTCCATCTATTTACTCTCACTTTCTCCATTCCATTTCACCTTACCCTATTTCCTTCCTTTTCCTTAACTTTCTTACTACATTATTTGCCATTTTCGATCTATTCTTGTAGTACAGTTACATTTCATTTCATTTTCTCTCATTTCACCCTATCAAATACCATAAAGTTCCAAAATATATTCCATATTATTTGCAGTCCATTATTCGTTTCAATTTATATCTGACGATTCCATTATTTTTTTCTCTGTGTTGATCCCATTTTATAACTCAAACCGTTATTTTTTACTAAAACTAGGGTCACTCCGGTTCAATGTCGTTTCATGTTTCCAGTTCCTTTCCAACTCTACACTGTTCCATAGATACCTTACACTATATTCTTAATCTAATCCACCCATTTTAATTCGTTTAATTTGTCATTAAATATCGTTAAATTCCAGTTTTTCCTTAATTTCATTCCATACTGTTCCGTTACTTTCCATAATAAAATCACCTTTACCCCATTCTCTGTGGAATCCTACCCAGGATCATCTCAAAGCATTGTTCCATGGTAAAGTTCCATACCTCCGAGTCCTTTTGATTAATGATTAGTTCGAGAATCTCCCATAGTTTAGTAATAAATTTTATCATTTTTCAATTCTCGGCTTCAGTATACTGTAGGTCAAGATTTGTATAACCCCTTCTTTGCGTTCTTTTAACTTTTATTAATGCTAAACGATCTCATTAAAAGCAAGCTTTCACCAAAAAGCTTTCTGCAAAAAGTAACAAAAAATTCAAAAAACAAAAGCCGATTTTTCTTCAGCTTAACTCGAAGCAATTTCGCTCCAAATGCTTAATCGTCAATTCAACGACTTCACGCATTAAAAAGACATATAAACACAGATAAATCTACTCGCATATTGCCTCAATTGAATGCCATTTCTTTCGGCTCACGATTCCGATTTGAATTCCAACCATTTCAAGCATCACCATCACCGTGTCTTTATCTTTGGACATCTTGATTGAACTTTGTTAGACGCTTAAATTTCCGATTCGCACTTGATTTGCATAATTCATGATCTGCATGGAGACACACACACTCACAGATAGAGGTGTAGATACAAAGACAATGATTAGTGTGAACCGTTCTTTTGCAAATTTCTTTTGTTCACCGTTAATTTAGTTTCGATTTGACTGCCCAAGTTTTAGTGTCTTTTAGTGTCGCGTCTTTTCAGCCCACTCGCGAATAAATAAGGTCTTTTAAATTTATTGCGTTTTGCTATTTTTTTCTCATTTCATTGAACCGTATTAATTTTATTGCAAATTTATACGCTATCAAAGCTTTGAAGGCAGGAATAGAAAGTTCTCAGACGGTTTTTGTTTTTTTTTTTTATGTGGAGTTTGGTGAAATTTTAGCTTTCAGTCTGGGTGTTTGGTTTCTTCTCCTTTTTTTACTAATTTTTTAAGGTTTTAATTTTTTTATTTTTATTTTGTATCAAATTAAGTATTTAAGGCATATTTCCTTTGTTGTTTAGTTCTATTAATATGTTGCTATATTTCATAAGTTGTCTGCGTTAATTTGTATTTAAATGACATGATTAATTCTATACTAAAAATGAGCTTAGCATTTGCTTCGAGATTCTTCGGTCATTAGTATATTATTAGGCAAAATAGTTCTTCGCTAATGAAATCAGTGCAAAGTAGAGCCGAAGCAGCAAATAAATTTAACTTAAGAAGTTTCCACATATCCCATTAGAAAGAATACATTTTAGTTGAAATATATTTTACAAACTATCCGTTAACTTGTCTTTTACTGGCTTTCTTACCTCTCAATGTTTCGAAAAGGTTGACATTTTAATATCATCAGACCATGGAACACTATTCCAACTATTACTATTAGGTTACGGTTTAAGGAGGTATCCAAACATTAGTATATTTTTTCTTAGATGCTCAATGAAGCTATCTCTCTCGCTTTTTCGCTCAGCAAATATTGCACTCTTTAGGAAATTTAGTAGAGGTCTGTTGAGAACTATGTATAGGATAAGAAAAGAATCAGTGAAATTATCCGATTACCAATATACATTTCTTGTATAATAAAATCTGTTCTGGAACCCTGCAATGTTTAGAGTAAGTGTAACAAAGAGGGAATGAATTGGGTGATAGTATTTCTTTTCATCTAAATTTTACTCAAATCTAGGAAATCGGAAACCATATATATTGTAAAATCTCTTGGAGATCACTTTCAGAACAATCTTTTGAGTACCAGAACGAGTATACTTGGATACAACTCTCACCCAGAATCGGGTATCGGTATTTGGGCAAACGTATACATATGTATATGAAATGAGTATCTGCTGCTCTTGGTTGTTATAAAAAATATTTTCTTTTTATAAAATTTATATTCTAAAAGCATTACAACAACTTCACTCACTTCAAGTGCAAATCATTCAATTTTTCACACTACAATGTTGATAAGTTAATTAATAGCTGCAAACATGACGCAAGTAATTGAGGCAGACAAGCGTAAAAAGCGTGTCTACAGTGGAAAAAGCTAACGCTTCAGAGCAATAATAAAAATAAATACATATGTATTTGCAATTACATATCACGCAATGAGATTTAAATTGCAATACAACATAAACATATATGCAACACAGTGAAATAAATTATGCTTGCCTACAACAATTAATAATTAAACAATAAATTAACCTTGTTGCACATAAATATTTACGTACATAAATGAATATAAGTGCGATTAAGTAGATACATTCATAGTAATGTTTATACATATATGAGTATATAGAAGGAAAATCAAATATAAGTAGGTTTTATGCGAGTAGAGCACATTCATACATATACAAATAGGGCATTAAGGCGTTTAAAAACAGCGTTTAGTAGAGCATAGTACATTCTAGAGACCCTTGAGTTGTATTATAATATATTTTCTATATTTGTTCCTGTTAATCCTGCAAGGAGCATAGAACCACAAAAAAAATTGTATTAAGCATTATAAAAAACCAATTTGATTTAAGAGACACCCTGTGTAAGCTTGATATAACAGCCACTAGGTATCAATAACTTCAGTGATTAGTGGGTCTTTAGATAATACCGTAATGATATATAGTGGATTTGATTGTCTACTCCACATGATGAAGTGAACTACATATGTATATTGCAAGCCCCAAATAAAGTCGGCTGATCATGATCCTTATAGATCATATATAGGAAAAGAACAAAATAATGAAAGATTAAGGGTTTACATGGGTTTTGTCGTCCAAACACGAGTAAATTATATCTCAAAAACCTGTGCAAAATTTCAACAAGATCGGTGGAGTAGTTTTCGAAAACATTTGACAACCGACTTTGAAAACACGGTTCCGAGAAAAACGCGTTTAAAGTTTTGAGTAACAATAATACCTGACTTGGAACGCACACCTTCCAAAGGCTATACTCGTATCGCCGAAACTATTACACGGATCGACTTGAAAATTTAGCATAATATTCTTGAGATGTTGCAGAAATTATTAAAAATTCGATTTTTTGAACCCACGAAAGCCATGTAAGCCCTTTAAGTAATTTATCAACCAAACAATTAGAAGAAGAAAGAAAGGCAAGATAATATTTCGTTTTTATGACGCTGAGATCTTTTAAAGATGTAGCTGAATGTAAGGAACTCTGAAAAATAAAAAGCCTGCTAAACCCGGAAGAATCCCAGGTGCTTATAATATATTTATAGACAACTGTCTCAAACCGGCCTTCTGACGTTAGAATTCTAAGACCCATTTTAACAATATTGACTTTAATGAAGAGTGATTGGCTCATTTTAAACAAAGAGAAGCCTTTCTAAAAAAAAGAAACATATTATAATATCAGATTATATAAGAACATTTCAGAAGTAAAGACTACAGCACATAAAACATAAAAACTACCTTCAATTAATCAATTTTGGTATAATAAATATAAGGAAAACGTCTAGATATTAAAGTATCTTATAGAACGGGAAGCCTTGGGAAATTTTAGTACAATAAATATTTTTTTCAGTAGTACCTTGAAATCATTTTTTATGCAAATAAAATAAATATTTTAGTAAATAGTGAATCCTTAAAGAGAACTCCTGTGTAGCAAGACCATAGAAGAACTATCTAGATCTTAAACTAAAACGGTGAGTGTCAGAAGTCTGAAAAAGCTTATAAAAGCTCACTGAAGTCATGCGAAAGCTTTCAAGTTGGATTTTAAATTAACTAGTATAATTTATTATCTCTTTCTTCCAGATTTGAAGGAGGCTTCTATCCAGATAGTTCCGAAATATACCTCTAAGATAAAACATTTTATGATTTGATGGAGATAAAAACTTCTCAAAAAGCTTGCTCCAAACTACTTAGCAGTCGGAGTGAAACATATAAAAGCGCTTGTATAGCTAAGTTCTGAAGATTATGAAGGAAAATCAATAGAAAATTTGCGAAATATTACATTCGGAATTATTCGATCAAAGAGTCCGAGAGATATATGTATAAGCAGCATTAAATCTCCCTTCCAAAATACTGCATGACAAAACGCATTGGCGAGGCAACAATTGAATTGCGTTGTGTGTGTGTGTGCGTCTTCATTAACTTGCACTTAACTGCCTTTGTTTATACAAATGAGCAAAACATTAAAATTAGCAATGGGAAATGTCGAAGCAACAAAAGCAAATATTATTAATAGATGATGGGGCGTGCAACATGGCGTGGCATTGCCATTTGATAATACAAATGCTGGCCAATAGCGATTTGACTTTGCCAACACAATTGTAATGTATGGATATATATGTATTTATGCATATATACATAAGTATATATGTATGTGTGTGTGTGTAGGTATTTATGTGTATTAATGCATATTTCCGTCATTTGGCGACTTGCAACAGACAGCTAGTTGGTGGGTTGGGTGAATGAGGAGGCTTTCGGTCTTTCGACATGCATATACATATATATACATATGTAGGTATATATATATGTGTATTGATGGACCTTAGCCTGCGTTGAAATATTACCTTGACTTGACAAAACTGATTGAGTGCAGAAGATAATTGAAAATGCCACATAACATGCGACAATGAAAAATGCATGTATTAAGAGCATATATGTATGTCTATAGTATGTACATACATATGTTATATACAACAACAATAAGCACACATAAATTAGCAAGGGGTTAAGCGTATATGGCTGACTGTGGCAAGTTGCACACCAGCAACAACAGCAACAACAACTAGACAATGCAAATAACAATGGCAAATGCGCTGTGGAAGAAGCAGAGCCGAAGAGGCAACCATAAAAAAAAATACAAAAGTAAGCAAAAAAATATGGAAAAAAATAGCAAAAACAACAATAGTAGTAGGCGTTACGCATACGAGGCACGCAAATTAATTGGCCGCCAGCACTTGCGTGTGCGGTACGAACGAGCGAGCGAGCGAGCGCGGGGCCAAATCGCCATTGTAAGCAAGCAACATAGTGAGCAGAGAGGGGGGGGAGGTCATGTATAATGCCAAATGCACAAGTGTAAATGCAAGATGAGCAAAAATATATAAGAAAACGCTTGTGTGGGCGCCTGCAAGTGGGTAGGTGTGCGCGCGGCTCATTGTGCAACATGTCGGGGGGGGGGCAGTGCAATTTACACATGCAAACAACAAAATGGACAAATGCGCGCATGTTAAGCAAATAAACCGTGTGTACAATCATACATACAAACGTAATTTTAGATTTATCTGCTTATGTATGTATGTATGTGTGTATGCAATTCCATGCGCATTTGTCGCTTTACACATTTACAACCGAGCAAATGTACATACATATTAATTGTCATTTTCGCATTGCGTGTTGCAACTACAAATCATGTGCTTACATAATTATACATACACATACATACACACACACAGGCGCATGCTTAAATGAGCGGTGTATATGCCGCATGGGTGCAAAGATAAAATCAGCGCCAAACCAATAATTAGAATTGAAATGAAAAGAGAGGCAACAAAAAAAAAAAATAAAAGAAAAAAAATTGAAATAAAATACTTACACATGTTTGTGTCTGCTTATAAAAGTGGAAAAATTATGCATACATTGGCGTACATATTTTAATCAGATGGCAACATTGCAAGCTAATGCCTTTTGTATCCGCTCAAGGTATCTATAACACACGGCGGCCAACGCAGCGTATAAGCTCTTGTAATTACAATAATTATAAAGTTAATTCCAATTAGGCGTTATTTACTGGATCAGAGGTGGTTGGACGGGGCAACATATAGCGGTCTCGGAGTGAGGGTTGATTATGTAGATAGCTGTTTTTCATTGAAACAGCTTTTATCGCAAACTTGTTCTATATCACTTACGGAATTTAGAACTTTGGAGCTTTTAAGCGCTCAAAAAAGCTTCTAGACAGAAAATTTAAGAACAAAAGTTTTATCAATCCCAAATAATGATCCCTAAAAAGTAGAAACATTTTCCTTTTTTCAAATCTTGATCCAGTCCATTTTAGTAAGCAGTAATCATTACTAAAAAAAATCCTGATTCTTCTCAACCTTTCTCTTGCATCTTTTGGCCTGTTTTTTGTTATTAATCAATAATTATAAAATAAAATGTATACTTAATGCGATTTTGGACGGCTGTAGATACCACTTGACGATCTTCAGAAGCTACAGAAATTTTGAAGACTGACTATTATTGGATTTAATGCATTTCACAAAGCTCTTTATAGTCTTAATCTATTTTAAAAAAATCTTCATATATGCACAATAATAAAATTGAGCTCTTCAAGTGACTCAAAATCTCATTCTGAGTAACCGAAAACCAAGAATGATATATTCGACGAATTTTTGAACCCTGGTCCTAACTCTATATAATTATCAAAGAAGAAAGATTTATAAAATATGTCAATTTTGGAACCCCCATAAATATTATGAATCCTTGAAATCCAATGCAGAATCATTCTTGCCAACAGGTGCTACTATGGACTGAGTAGGCAATTGAAAAGTAAAGTCCTCTCTCGATGAACAAAAACTAAACTCTACAACTCCCTCATCATTCCCGTCCTACTTTATGGTGCAGAAGCGCGGACGGTGTCAACATCCGATGAGACGGCACTAGGAGTTTTCGAGAGAAAGGTTTTGCGGAAGATTTATGGTCCCTTAAACATGATGAGCTGTATGTGTTATTCGAGGACATAGACATAGTCACAGCGAATAAAAAGACAAGCGGCTACGCTGGCTAAGTCATGTTGTTTGAATGGACGAAAGTGCTCCAGCTTTGAAAGTGTTCGATGCAGTGGAAGCCGAGGAGGAGGCAGAGCTCCACTCCGTTGAAAGGGCCAAGTGGAAAGTGAACCTGGCTTAACTTCCAATTGGCGCAAAAAGGAGGAACGAATGGCGCGCTCTAGTGGATTCGGCTATATTCGCTTAAAGCGGTTCCTACGCCAAATATATATATATAATTAGTTTCAAAAAGCCTTCCATAGTCTGAAGCTGCTTCAAAAATATCTTCATCGAAGAACAATAATGAAATAAATCTCATAAAGTTACTTTAAATTTCGCTCTTAGATACCAAAAACAAAGAATGATATAATCGACGGATTTTGGAACCCTATTTTATTATCAAAGAAGAAATAATGATAGAATATGTAAATTTTGGAACCCCAATTAAAATATGTAGGTAAAAAATACACGTTTAACTGGAAACCCGTCTTGAACGATATATAGCCACTAGTTATCTGGGCCTAACCTAACTTGTCACTTCAAACAAAGAATAATGAGAGACTGGCTAAGTTTTAGAATATGAAGGTAACATATATGTACAGGTAAGCGAATAAGAAACACGGCTTTATAAAACTCTGACACTACAACACTGGACATATTTATTTACTTACTTAATTATCTAACAAGTCATGAGTGAGTCCAGAAGTGGTAAAATTTGAAATCTTAAGGTCAACTAGGAAGGTAAACTGTATTTCGTTATAATTATAAAGACTTTTGGAACAACATTCCTCAATTAGCAATCTGAACCTAACCTCATTTAACTGTCGAATAACGAAAAATAATAGATTGAGTGCAGTTTGGCGTCATAAAACGAAAGTCAGTACAATTCGAAGACATGTAGAGCCCTATATTCCCACTAGGAGATTGGACTTAACCTCATTTTAACCATCTCATACACAAATGTTCTAAAATTCACTTGTAGAGGAAAATTATTAGGTAGAAAACAATTGCTTCGACTCTAAAACGGGTTCAAATTTGTCAAATCTAGGGCCTTAGGACCGAGAAATTCCGCTATCATGGAGCAACGGGCCTTTTCGAAATCTGTGGAACAGTATTTTAAGCATAAAAATTTATATAAATTTAATATCTTGTAGCTATTTTTGTTATTGTTGCATTAGGCTGTCTCTAAATAGTTTCAAAGACTCTACTTGCTACTCGCCTAGATCTATATAGTCATATGTTCACCGTCCCCTAAAATTTATTGACATACACGCTTGTTTATTGTTGTAGTTTTACTACAATTGTTGTTGTTGTGACTGACACATTTAATTATTAACGCTGCAATGTCGAACTAAGCTTAAATAAACAAATAGTAAAGCACAACAACACGAATATGCAGTTTCACATGCATTTATCTATATACATATGTATATATAAGATATTATGCGTTTCTGCATTTACTCAAGCAAGCTACTAGCTCTCGCCTTACACCCCGCCCCTCAACAACATTTCAGCATAAAACAAATGTTATTGCTGGCAATTGTAGTCGCGCTCTTAAAATATTTTAATTGCATTTGTCATATATCACCTTCGCTTTCTCTTCGCACGCGTTGCAACATGCTTTGAGTGGTGTGTACTGTACATATTTCTGAAAATGGCGCTCTTCTTTTTCCAATTTACTGCACTCAAATTGCAGTAAAATGCATTCGAAAGCGAAGAGTGTTGCAAACGTCGCGAAATGAGTGCACTTTTTGAGCATTTGAGCGTGCGTAAGTCCGAGCAGAAGAGAGAGAATGAAGGAAATGAATAATAGAGGGTTGAAGGAAAAGTAGAAAAAAAAATAAATATGAAATAAGAATGAATGAAAGACGTGTCTTCATCCACGAGATCCAACCCTGCTGCTACTGACTTCCCTTACTTGCTTTCTAATTTCCTCTCTCACTTGTGGTTAACCATGTTTTGTTGTTATCTTTGACGTGTTGAGTGATTTTCTTATCGCTAATATGCTTTCTGCTAAAAAGAATACTTAATTCTCCAGCTTTCTTTTAGCACTTGATTGTAGTTTTATTAATCACTTCCCCAACCCCATAGAAATAACTGTTTTACGCATTTGCAATACCCTTTAACTCTCTCTCAAATGCATTGCATACTCTCTCATACAATTCTCTCATCCCCTCAGTCAACAGAGCATAACATGCAACGCGCTCAGCACAAAGTACCGCCCCACTTCCTGCTCCTAAAACCTTACTAATGCTACAAAGCTTTTGGAGGCGGCATGAGGCGGGTGTGTGCGTTCGGCACTCACATATACACAATTTTTCATTCATTTCTACTCACATTCACATTCAAATCGCAATCGCATTACATTGCATTTGTTTTTGTTTTTGTTGTTTTTGGGTTGCGCTTTTATAATTTATTTGTCATCGCCAACCTTGAAGCGCGTTTTCGGTGGAACGGGAGTGGGTAGTGGGTTCGGTGTTGTTACGCTATCGCTTTTCCTATGCAAGCGTTAGTTTATTGTTGTTGTTGCTTTAGTATTACAAGCATTTGTACATTTACTTGTTTTCTCGCCTATTTTACTTGTTACGATTCTTTATCGTTTGTTAATTGTTGTTGTTGCTATTATTATTGTTATTGTTGTAGTTGTTGCATTGCACGCGCAAGTGCGTGTCCATAAGTAAGTCTATCTGTATTCATACGCCCTGTTGTACAATTTTGACATATGCGCATCGACGCTCTATACACATTCACACACACTTGGGTGCATGCACAATTATGAAGACGCCCGTTTGGTGTTCGCAAGAAAATGCACTTAAAAGTACATTAAGCATTAACCCTTTTGTGGCTACCCAAAAAAATTAATTTAATTTCATAATAAAGAAATTATGGTGAGTGTGGCAGAAGAGAAAATGAAGAAATATAAAGAGATGAGCATAACTTTAAAATTTTCAATTTTTTTTTCAATGAAACCCTGCACCGAGTGGATCGATCTAACTTAAGTTCTGTAGTAGTTATTAATCATTAAAATAGGAGAATCTGACAACTAGTGTCAATAATATATTCCTTGTGCTTAATTTAGGCTTAAAAAAAACATAAATGAGACCGAGAGTGGATTTGGTGTATACTAATTTTTCTAATATGAAGCTTTACATACTTTAGAGATTTTAAAAAGCTTTAGATTCATTAAAGACTAAATATAGTCAAAGTATAAATCCCTTTCATAAAAATTACCATATGAAAAACCAAGAGATAGGTTAAAAAGTTGGCGAGAACTTTCTCGCAATCACAGTAATCAATCTGGTAACAATACAATAACACTAAATATACTATTAACTTCGTTATAATCTAAAAAAGTTCGAAATCCATCGAGGATTTCTCAAGATTTCATAGGTTGGGAACTTATTAGATGGCTCTATTTCATTTTTGTTGAATTTTTAAGATAATTCTAAACTAAATATGGCTTCATTAGAGACAGAAGTATGTTTATAGTATAGAAATAGATAATAATTTTTGACATATGTGGATAAACATATGAAACACCGAAGAGAATTTCTTTTACCTATCATTCTGGTAACCATTAAATAACGCAAAACATGCCATTAACTTAATTATAACCTAAAAAAATTGAAATCCACCGAGGATTCCTCAAGATTTCATAGGTAGGGAACTTATTAGATGACTCTATGTCAACACTGGTGGAATTTCCGACATTTACATCATTTTATGTTTTTTTTCACATAATATAATGCATACACCAGTCGATACAATATAATGTGTATCTAGATTGCAAATACTTCTAAATGATGTTCGAAATATTGGTCTTAAAGCACTTGTCAAACAAAAGGGGATCTCAACAGTTCGAGCGCCTTAATACTGTATTTGATCATTAATCAGTTTCCTAAATTTATGTGAAAATGAGCATTATAAAAGTTTAGGATTTGGTAGAATATTTGAAATGGTGAATTTCAGAGATCCAAAAAAGTAAGTCGAGGTGCTTTGGTTAAAGTAAAGAGGTTTTTGAATATCGTAAACTTAGTTCTTTTGAATTTCGAACAGATATCGTTATAGATTAACCAGATATGTTGAATATGTTCCAAAAAAGAGATTATAAATAAATTCTTACGATTACATAGGTATTGTAGATAAAATGTAGTTCATTGTGGTTATTTTGAAAAAGCTTCCTCCAGATAATTCCTGTGTATTTCTGAAACCACCATATAAGATAATTCTGGAACTAGATTTATGCTCTCCGAGGAACTGTTGTATTATAAAGACATAACAGAGTTGCAAAGGCCTGAATGACTTGTGAAAATCTAAAAAGCAAAGATCACTGTTCCTATTCTCATACTTCTTTTAAGTTTTTCAGGAAGAAGTGTCATAAGGAAAGAAAAAAGTGGGCTGGTAGGCTAATTATTAACGACTGTGTACAGAATACAAAAGTAGTCGTTGAAACAGTTAATAAACATCAAGACAGTTATTAACAAAGTGTTGACAACGTCATCGGAGAACAAAATATAGGAGATTCTAAGCGGGAATGACAAGGTAAATTATTTTCTAAGCAATAATTGACACTTTTTTACATACAAAGTATATAAAGATAGTTGATTATTGTGGTTACAGTAATTGCGGTGCAACAATCTATTTAAACCTAAAGCAAAAAAAAACGGAAAAAACATAATCAAAACAAACAGCAATTTAAGCGTTTTACGCACAGCCAGCAGCTGAGCTGTGGGAATTAACGACAAATGTCTAGACTTTTTGCGCTCTTGCAGTCAGCAAGTGTTCTTTTCTAATATGTTTATAAGAATGCACTTCCGACAATCAGCGTAAACTGAACTCTCTTCTCCTTCTCAACAACCAGCAACAGATGCTCTTCCAACTGCTATATGTGCGTTACTCCATTAAAAGCATTTCCCGTTACTTCCTCACGCCGCCACCAAAATGAGCCGTTAGCCCAGTCAAGTCATTACCTCGCGGAATTATTCAGGTGAAACATTTGCCTCGGCCGCAAAATTTACAACTCTGATAACGGTGCTGATGCATGTGTGAGTCGCTGTGTGACGCTTAACGTTAGCTTTTACAGCAACCGCAATCACAACAACAACAACAACTAACATTAGTAGTTAACAACAGCAACAATAATGCATAAAGCGTAAGAAATTGATTTGTCATGCTGCGCATAAATTGCATAATGACGTAAGCGTAAACGTAAGTGTTAGAACGATTTTTTTTGTCGTCTCTTGATTTTTCTTGTGTGTTGGCGATTGTCAAGTAAAAAGGCAGCGACAGTCATTGTTGTTGCATTACTGGTACACTGCAGTTGGTGTAGGCAATCATAATTAATCAATAAATTTGTGACACACATATATACATACATATGAATAACTGTTTATATAGTCAACTATTACTGCTTCTTGGCGAATTGCTGGCACTTTCTTTAAGTCATACAACAATTATTTATGAATTTCTTCGTAAAATAACGAAAAAGGATACAGTGAAAATTTATTTTAAGGCAAGCTTTTAATGTAAGCAGTCGTGGCCGAGTGGTTAAGGCGTCTGACTCGAAATCAGATTCCCTCTGGGAGCGTAGGTTCGAATCCTACCGGCTGCGGATAAGGTACTTTTTATATACTGAGGTATTTAAATTAAAATCTTTAAGGATTTTGTGGCAGAAAAATAAAAAAAGAAGTTTATGAAAAAGTTACGTTTAGAATATTGAATAAAATACTCGTAAGTGGTGAAAAGTATTAGTGAGGCAGTGTAATTACTAATGGGTAATTACAACGAATTTTCAAAACACAAAAAA
The DNA here is from genome assembly GCF_028554725.1 of Zeugodacus cucurbitae. Lineage (NCBI taxonomy): Eukaryota > Metazoa > Arthropoda > Insecta > Diptera > Tephritidae > Zeugodacus > Zeugodacus cucurbitae. The sequence goes on from NC_071670.1 coordinate 61,206,225, forward strand.
GGAAAACAGACTTGAAACAGTTAGCAAATCAATATACTACTAATCAACACGAAGAGTTCAAATTAGTTAAGGACTATGTTTTTTTTTAAATTTTTCAAAAATAATTTTCTGATTGAATATTAAAAAAAAAATTATAAAATTATTTTGAACAATATTTTTGTGCAAACTACTTCAAACTACGTTAATGTTTTAATTATAAAAATGTAATAAAAAAATAATTGAAAAAAAATAAAAATTAAAATTAAACAAGTAATTACTTTCTTGTGGCAAACACAATTTAGTAATTTAATTTAAAATAAATTATATTTTTTTATTATTTATTTATTATTATTTTTATATTTTAAATTATTAAGAATTTATATTTTTTATTTGTATTTTCATTAGTTAATTAATTAATTTTATTTATTGTTTTAAATTTAAATTTTTAAGAATTTTTTTATATTTTTTATGTTTTTTATTTAATTTATTTTCATTTTTCATATTTTTTTTTTAATTTTATTTCTTTTGTTATTTATTATTATTATTTTTTATTTTAAATTGTTAAGAAATTATATATTTTTTATTTCTTATATTTATTAATTAATTTATTTTATTTCTTTATTTACTATTTCAAATTTAAATTATTAAGAATTTCTTTTTTATTTATTTCTATGTTTTATATTTAATTCATTATTATATTTTTTTATTTTTTTCTGATTAAAACAGTGAATTTTTCCTTGAATTTCACTTTTTACATAATGTGAGATTATTATTAAAAGTAATGCCGATCCTTTGTTACATTCAGTAATTTCACAATAATATTACTTTATCTCAATGCGTCAACTTCCGCTCTTAAGCGTGCAACTTTCACGCTTTGCGCCTTTCACAATGCGCAATCGGCAGCTGCTTGAGCCGCCTTTGCTATTTTCATAGATTATTATTATTTTTAATTGCGGCAACTATTTACCAAACCAAGTGCAATTACAATAACGCCAATGCGTTTCCCTTCTAGTGAACCGCGATATTTTCCTTCAAACGCACGCTCCTACTACACTTTACACCGCTCTCTCTCCTCCTATCACTCTAACGCTCTCTCTCACTCACTTGTTATGAAAATCATTGGCATTATTCAAGAAATTAATTTGCACCGTCCACCGTTACGTATACGTAACTACCATATAATTTTCGAAAACAAAAAAAAATTAAAACAACAACAACACAACAAGTTAGAGCAAGCAACAATGCTGCAACAAGCAACGTCCAATTAGCCGTTAATTATGTTGCATTTACCTACAAATGACGGAAGTAACAGCAAGTGTTATTGTATGCTTTGCTTATTGTTGTAGCTGTTGTTGTTTAGTGAATGTTGTTGCGGTCTGTGCTACACAATACAATGGTGACGGCGCGGCATTGAACGCGGCAATGACGTTGCATGGAAAATAGGCGGCACAGTGACGACAGTTTGTCTGTGTTTGTGTGTGTTGAAAAGTTTTTTTCCTTTTATGTGTGTGCGTTTGTGTGATTGAGAGCAAATGATGCTGTGCAATGTCATTTTGTGATTACAGTGATTGGGCAAAAGCCAGTAGTAGGCAGCAATTGCTGGGAACTGTGAAAAGTTGGTAACTCAGTGGCTAACATTTTTTTGTTATTTTTCAGTGTGCGTTATTTTTTAGTCACCGCTGACTTACTATAAATTATAAAATTATAAAAAATTAAATTTAAAAAAAATTAAATTAAAAAAAGAAGTAAAATAATTAATTTGTATTAATTAAAATAATTATTTCTTTTAAATTTTAATTTAAATTATTATCATTTAAATTTTGTAATTATTAATTAGTTTTAATTTTTTTAATTTTTTTAATTAATTTTAATATTTTTATTATTATAAAAAATTTAATTTTTTTTTAATTATAATTTTTAAATTAATTTTAATATTTATTTTTATTTTTTACTACATTTTCAATTACATAATGATTTTATTTTAATAAAATAAATTTTAAATAAAACAAAATTGAAATAATAAAAGTAAAAAATTTAATTATTTTATTTTTTTTTTATTTAAAATTTATCATTTTATTTAAATTTTTTTGTTTTTTATTTTTTATTATTGATTTTAATATTTTTTAATTTCCTTAATTTTTTATTTATTTTATTTTAATTTATTTGTTTTTGTTTAATTGTTCCATTATTTGAATTATTTTTTTCAATTTATTTTATCAGTCATAACTGCCTTAGAATTTTAGTATTTTACTCCTTGCCATTGTCTGAAAAGTGCGACTGCTTGCCACCACATGCCAGTCAAGCGACCTGCAATAGCCGACAACCACTTGACATGCCAACAACAAGCGAGAGCCAGTCAGCCATCAGCCAACAGCGCGTCTAAACTGAGCTAAGCTAACGCTAAGCGTTTGAGCGACTAAGCAAGCAAGCAGAAAGTCAAACACAAATGCCATACTAAGCACATAGCATACTCGTACATACATACAAACATATATAGATACATATATATATACAAGTGCAAGTGCCATGTTATGCCACGCCACGCCATGCCAATGCCAGCAGTGCAGGCCAACCAATAAATTGTTTGCTGTTTGATTGCATAACTTCTGGTTTTCTGCAATTAATATTGTGCCAACAATAACAACAGTCGGACATGGGGTGCTCAAGAATAAAAACAAAAGGAAAAACAACAACACAGGCGCAACAGCAATTATAACAAAACAAGAAATTAAAAAAAAAATGTATAATTTTGAAAAAAACAAAATGAAAAAAAAAATCATAATTTGCAAGAAATTTCCAACCTTCAGCAGCACGACAACAACAACCACAAACAACATTAAAGACAGTCAGTCATCAGCATATCCAAAGCGAATACAAATAAATTAAGTAGTCGTGGTGGTTAGTAGTAAAAAAAGCACGGACAACAACAAATACAAGTCATAAACGAGTAGGAAGCGTTGGCAGGCGGCAGTGTGTTTTTTCGAAGTGAAAAAATCTCACAGGCGCGCGAATTAAGAATATTTCTATGTTTGTATGTCTTGCAAATCTTGTTTCACCATTTTTTGCGTAATTTTATTTTCGCACATTGTTGTTGTCTCTGTTGTTTTTGTATAAATAATTCATATGCGTTTGGAGTGCAGAGCGCTGCGTTCGAGTGAGTTGTGTTGCGCAAGCTAAATGTCATAATTGCAAATAAATATAGATAATTGTATAAAAATATGTACATACATATGTATGTATGTCTACTGTACGAACTTGTTCTTATTTTTATATCCAAACGCTTGTAAGTGAATTCAAAATGCGGAGGCGTAGGAAATAATTATATATCTAATAATACAATATGCCGCTGTATATCGGTTTTTCCTTCCGTTAATTCATTTTTAAATCGTTTAATATATTTTCATACGGCATCCCAAATTTTCGGGGCTTAATTTTCGGGATTGAAATTTCGATACCATTTTTGAAAATTCGTAAGATACTTTCCCGTCAGTGGATTTTTTCAAAATTGAATTTTCCAAGCGACTTTCTGGCCTTGGGGTTGGTACTACAATCCCTAGTAAAAAATTCGTAATCTTAACCTAGGTTTTGGCAGTAGGGTAGTAACTTATCAAAACTTAATTTTGCAGTACATAATTTTTTTCTCATCGTCAACACATTTTCAAATCGTTTTTTTATTAATTTTCCGGAATCCCGAAATTTCGGGACTTAATTTTCGGGACCACTTTTTTAAACTTATAAGAGACTTTCGATGCTCCGATTTTTTATTGATTTTAATTATTAATTTCTTATTTTAAGGTTGGGTCTAATAGAAGTATTATTAAGATAATATCGGTCAACGATTCTAAAACCATAATTAATTTGAACAGCAAATATATGAAAAATATGAAATATTCAACAGTTTCGGCTTTTCTTTGACTAAAGAAGCCCAGAAACAGGTGTGTCTAAGGAGGAATATATCATATATATATCGGTTTTTTACATTTTGTGTTTCAATTCGTTTTTATTTTCCGATTTGTAACCAAAAAAAATACCGGGTATTCCTAACTTTCGAATTTCGAAAACAATGTTTTTCAAACAAATTTCAAAACGATTTTTCAACTATTTTAACCTCAAATTCCAATAAATGTAATTCACGTTCACTGCTAGAAAATATTTATTAAAAAACAAAAATATTTTTTATAATTCCAACATTTCTCAAATACACTCCCAGCAAATCATAATTACTAGAAAATACCGCAAGGCATCTACTTCCGCCTACACGTTCGCAAATGTATGCAATCGCTGATATTTTATGCGAAAAATTTTCCACCGCCCTATAACCCTCAACTGCGCCCTTACAAAGCATCACGACTTTATTGGGTTTTACATAGAAATTATTAAGACTTGCTGTTTTTCTTGTTGTTGGTGTAAGCGCGAACGCGCGCACATATACACACATTGCATAAGCCCGCCGCAATCGGAGTGAATCTCACGATCGACAACAAGCGGCGCGCAGCAATGCGTAACTAAAGTAACAGCAACAACAACAGCAAGTAAAGGCGCGCGCTTGTACAAGCATACACGAAATCAATGTAAGCGTTGACATGTTGTTGCTGTTATATGTAACAGTTGTTGTCATGCTGTTTGCGTTGTGATCTGTATGCGTCTGCATGTGTTTGTGTCTGATCTAAAGCGCATAACTGCCGCTTGTTGTTATTTGTGTTATTGTTGTTGTCACTGCACTGACAGTTGTTGTTTGTGATGTTGAGCACAGCGACAGCAACAACAAGTACAAGCAAACAGCCAAAGCACAGCGTGCGCCAACACAACGCGCACCGACGCGGCATGGGCGGCGATGCGGTGCAGCGCGGTGCGGCGCGTTACGCTGGGACTGTCGCGTTTCACATCCGCATCTGCGATTCGTTTCATTCTGAATTTTTTTGCGAAGCGCTTGGGAGCTTTTTTATTTATTTATTGTTTTTGTTTTCAGACTTCACATGCATATACATACATGGCAATGCAACACGTGTGTGTGTGTGCGCCGGCGATTGCGATCTGCGTCGCTGCTTGTTTGTATGCGTTCGTGTTCCGTTCGCATTGGCCTTGGCCTTGAATCAAACAGATTTGTCGTTGTTGTTGTTGTTGCATGGGCTCTTATTATTCATTTTCGTTGTGAATTCGTACTTTTTCGTTTTCGTTTGCATTTCGTTTGTGTTTCGGATTTTTTTGCGCGCGCACTCCACTGCACCGCTCCACCGCGCCGCGCACGATCGACGCAGCGCGTGAGCTTTTATGAAATTTCTGTTTGCAATTTTTTCACGCTGTCAGTATATTGTTAGGCGCATTATTGTTTTTGTTGTAGTTCGCTCGCCCGCATGCTGCACGCTGCTGTGCGAAGCGTTGTTTCATTTGTTTTGTACGCTTTTTGATGTATTTGTATGACGATCATGCCCAGCATGCCAGCGCGTATGTGCGCGAAAGTGTAGTGTGTAAGGCGGCAGCATATGCATATTCTCATATGTGTGGAAGTACAATATTTTATTTAATTTTTTTGCATTAGCTATATTTGCATTTGTATGCGTGCGCGTGTACTCACTCAGCATTTGCGCATTCTTTGCCGCATTAGTTACGGCGATCTGCTTTGCTGACGCGCAACGCTCGCCACAAACTGTCGAACACGTCAGCTAGTCGGTGCAAAAATGGACGAGTGGGAACACAGTTTTTGGGGCGCTACTTTTTTCAAAATATTTTCTAAATTTTTTAGTTTTTTGTAATTAAAATCGTTTTCCTTCGTTTTTACTTTTTGTAATGTGATTATCTGGGGTTTCATAGTCATAAACCATATTAAACCAGGCCAATCAGCTGAGATAATTAAGCTGTTAATTGAGTCGATTACGTTCAAACAGGTAAATTAGCTGAGAAAATTAAGATATTACTTGAACCGATTCCATTGGGTTTAATAGCCTCAAGCCATGTTCAAACAGGTCAATTTCATGAGACCATTAAGATATTAATTGAATCAATTATATGGAGTGTAATAGTCTTAAACTATATTCAAGTAGGTCAATTAAAGGAGACAATTAAGTTGTTAATTGAATCGTTTATATTGAATTTAATGGATTAAAGTCATTTTATATAGGTTAAATGACTAGACAATTAAGATGCTAATTGAGTCATAGTGTTTAGTTTTCGAATTAAATAAAATTTGCTTTTGATAGCTTTCTCGAAGTGTTATAATTAAGCAGAGTAATTCTACTGGATGATTTAAATATGTTTTGATAATAATTTAGTTTGGTACTGGAAACGTTGAAATAACTTGAGGATTAATAACATTTATATAAAACTAGATACAGGGGCTTACGACGAACGAAGCTCAAGCTATTTGTGAAAAGTAGTAGTAGTTGTGAAAATTTATAAATTTTATTCGAAAATCTATTATTTTTCTTATTTATTTAGATACAATTTTGTTCTCTATTAAACAGTAACTATCTTTTCTCTCTTTGTTCCTTTCTCTCTCATTGAAAGCAATTTTTAGTTTGCATAGGAACATATTAATAAAATTAGCGTCAATTTAAAACTAATTATATCATTTATTTATTTATTATTAATTGAAAATTATTATGCCTAATTAATTCAATTAATTAATTGTTCAATAAGGAATCACATCAGGTCCAAAACAAGTTTTCATTAATCAACTTTATGAAAAAGTTTGCTTCTCATTTCCCAAAAAATAAACTAATAGCGAAACGAAATCGTGATTGAGCGAATATTAACTTAATAATTAGATTACTAGATATACTCGACTTCTAGAACCTCATGTAAATAGATAAATACATATACATATAGATCTATATTTTGTTAAATTTCTCAGATCATTATCATTTTATATTGTTTAAAAAGTCAATTTCAATTAATATGCATTAAACAAGCTGAGTTTCAAAGAAACTGTAGCTATAAATTATCTCATAACGGATTTGTATGGTCACCCAATAGGAAATATTTTTAGTTTCAGGCTTCTTACAGAACAAAACAGGGTTAGATGATCGAAATAACAGTTCCTTGACAAGCAATATCCGAGTCAATGCACTGAACATAGACCAAAATTTACAAATCTAGGGTCGACCCAACATACCAAGAGAATATTTTTAAGCTCAGGACCTTATTAATGCTATATACTGAGGCCTTTCAGGTCAATCGAAGTAGTTCCTAAATTAGTATTATATAAAAAAGACTTGAAAAGTGAAAAAGACTTGTGATTGTTATAGTCTTACATGAAATTTTTTATCTCATATATATTTACCTACACTGCCTTATAATGAACGCAGCACGCAAACACACCGCAGCTATTCGCAAGTCGCCTTCGCTTTTAAGGGTGTGTGCGTTATAATTGCAGTTGGCAAAATTAGCCAACGCAGCAATCATTAAGTAGCTGGTATCGGCGAATTGGCATCTCTCAAATTAAAAGACAACGCCGACAAACGCTAGCAAAAACAAAAACAACAAGCATATATGCATGAAAATAGGTTTGTGGGAGAGGGGCGAGCGGGTGCATGTAGAGAGGTATGTAAATGCGGTACAGCAAAGCAGCCGCAAATCGTTAGCAAGACAGACAATCAACGAAGTGATTGACAGCGCACAGACACAGTAGGCTAACGGTATTGGAGGTGGTGCATGAGGAACTGACTAGCGCTTATTAAATGCAATTTAAAGGTGTGCGGCGCTGAGAGAATTTTGCACATTTTGCATTTTTCACATTTCAAAATTATTATTTTTAACTTTCGAATTTTTTTTTTTAATATTTTTTCTCAAAACAGTTTTCAATGTCAAAACAACGTATTAAAGGCATAACGCAGCTGGTTTGCGTAGCGGAAGTGCAAACAGTTGCAGCAATGCCAATTTTAGAAATTTTAGAAGAAAGAAATAATTCAAATAAAATATGTTGAAAATAATTTTTTGGTTGTTGGTTGTTGACTCACCTTAAACTAAAACACTCGCCAGTCGGGCGTTACCCGTCCAGCAATCCATAAGATAAAAATTTTGCTTGGCCGTGTTGCCGGTTTTTTTTGTTGTTGTTGCTGTGTTGCTTTTGTTGTCGATATCAGTGTAAGATGTAACCGTTATGCTTTACCGTTGTTATTGCTGTTATGTTATGATTTATGTTCTGTACCGTTATTTTATATATATTTCTATTTTACACAAGACAAATGACTTGTTGCACGAAATTTTGTTGTTGTTGTTTTTTTTAGAGAACACACCTGTTGTTTACACTTTTTTGGTTGTTGAAAATAATAACTGTTGTATTTGAAATTAGTTTTGATTTTTAATGCTTTTCATATGCACAAAAATTAAAGCACGAGCTTTCATAAATTCACAATTTGTGGGAAAAAAGAAACGAAAATCGCAGCAGGAAACTGTATGTGACATATAAATTAGAGTGTGAGAGAGAGAGCAAGTAGAGCATATGGTTTTCAAATTGCATACAACTCTATAGCGGAATGAGCTTTCGATTGCAGAAAGCTTTTGTATGTATTATTGTTTCGAAAATTTGCTTTGATTTCGAATTCCACGTTCACTTTTTTTACAATAAACATGTAATATGAAATGAGCTTAGATAAGCTTTCACTTTTTCAGTTTTACTTGTAAGAACTTTTATTTCAGGTAAGCTTTCACTTCAATTAAGCTTTCACTTCAGTTAAGCTTTCACTTCAAAAAAGCTTTCACTTCAAAAAAGCTTTCACTTCAAAAAAGCTTTCACTTCAAAAGAGCTTTCACTTCAAATAAGCTTTCACTTCGAAAACAGCTTTTACAAAAAAATATTTTTTGCCAAAAATCTGTAACTGAGCGGAATTTTCACTTTAAATTTGCTGATTTTTTTTATATTTGGTTTGCCAACACTAATAAATCGCGCTTTCACTTTGGTTTAATATACTTTTTTTGGTTAATGCCGAGAAGTTAAATTTTTTCATAGCCACTTTTTTGCGCTAAATGTACTTAAGTCCGTTTAGAGTTTGTTTAAATATTTTATTATTATTTTTTATTTGTTATAACGGTTAACCGGTTTAATTTTCCGCAGTTGTATATCGTGTATGTTGTGAAGAAGGGAAGAGGCCAAAGTTGTTTATGTTCTTACCGAAAGCTGTATGGTTGCTTATTTTTGTATTGTGTGGTGTTTCACTTTGTGAATGTTTAGACGTTGAGTTTAAATTTGGAATTTTGATTTTGTTCGGGGTTTATTATGAACTTTCTGCAAAGAGAAGAGAAAAGGATAATTTCATATTAGTAATAATGGATATACAAGTATGAATAAAGCATGCAAATATTATTAAAAATGATGTAAAAATTGTAAAAATAGTAATAAGTAATTTTTTTTTATCAAAAATTAACTTTATTCAAAATTTTTTCCAAAATTATAAATTTTCTAGTTATGTTGTTTTCAATTTAAGCCACCTAAAATACTATCAATGCATGCTCTTCATTGCCAAACTCTTTAAAATCATTACACTTCCACAAAAACGAGCCCAAATCACTCGGAGCTTAAAGCTCCACCCGCAGAGCTTTCATTTTAATTTCACTTGCTGACAACTTTTCCATGGCACACAATAATTTTAATGCAAAATTTAAGCTGTTTACTTTCAATTGGCATTTAAAATTGCCATACTTAAATGTGCAGCATGCCGCGCCCCCCACACCTCCGCGCTCAGGCGGCACTTTGCTTAATTCACGTGAATAACACGCAAATATTTCACAAAGTTCAAGTTTATGTTGCACTGCAGCTACTCGCACAAAAGCCAACAATAACAACTGAAAGTGTGCACTAACATAGTTGTTTGGCGCTTGGTGAGGTCTGAAGGAGGTGTATGCATTTTGGTGGGGCGGGGGCGTTGTGTGTCGTTTTGTGTTGCAAGCGACGCAGCATTCATTCATATAACATCGACCGCAGAAGCACAACTTCAAAACACTGAGCTAACCATGTCATCAACCTCGTTGTTGCAACAAAAAGTTCAAAGAATAGCTGAAGAGCACCAAATGAGGATGCTGAGCGTGGGTTTGGGGTGGGGGGTAGATGAATGAGTGCAATTCCAGCGCAGAAAAGTTAGAAAGAGTAAGTGAGCGAGAACGGAAGAAAAGCCGGAAAAAGTTTTTAAAAAGTTTAATGTGCGGCAGCAAGCAAGTGCATAGTAATTCCACTTTATATATATATATATATGTGTGTGTGTGTATGTGTGTGAGTGTGTTTAATCTTGCTATCTGTGTGAATGGCGCAAAGTGCATGAATGATTTTCAGTTCTACATTGCGCTTAGTCGCAAGCTCTCTATGTAGTTTTGTATAAAGTTTGTTTGTGTGTGTTTATGTTGCATTTGTTGTTGCATTTTCCAACACAATGTGCGCATGCATAGTGCAAATGCATAGTAGTCAATTGAAAAGTTATTTTTGCAACATTGAAGTATTTATTGTTGGCATAGATACAAGTGCAGCAGCATCCTTGTGCAACATGTTGCTGGCGGAGAGTACTCGTATACCTACATATAGAAACGTTGATAGTGCATTTAAATGTATATGAGTGTGTTTCGCTATATAAACAGACAATGAAATTTGCATCTCTGGCAGCTAACTGATATGCATACATATACATATTTACATATACAAGCATATGCACATATGTATAAGAGAGGCTCCCCAACTTCGCATACTCTGTCATAGAAATATATAGACGTAGCCTTGAAAAAGTTTTTATTATACAAACATACAACTATATAGCGCCACGTTAGCTAAATAAAGGCACGCTTTTCTTGTTATTATTGTTGTTGGCTGCTCTAGTTGCCAACACTGTAATTTGCGTTGTTGTTGTTGTTGTTGGAGCCACTATAATGCCTGATGTGAAAACTTTCACTCTTTTAATTGCTATTTTATTGCATTCCACAAACTATATGGAGTCAGTAGCCGCTTACAGGTGGGTGGCAAAAAATATGGCAACTTTGCATTACATTTAAAAAGACAGTTGCCATATTTAATTTTTTTTTAATTGTTTTATATTAATATTTTATTAAAATAACACTTTAATAAAAATAACTTGATATAATATTTGAGCGTACAGTGTTGCCACTTAGTTTAAATTTTCAAAATATTTTTCCATACATATTTTAACTAGACCTACTCATATATTAAGCTATAAATACTTGAATAAATAAAAAATTTTGAAAACAGTGTTGCCACATATTTATAAAAATTCGAAATATATATTTAAAGCACACAATTTTAAGTAACGCGTATATTGTATAAAGAGTAATTAATTTGAATAAATTAAGAATTGTATTTCATTAAAGTTGCCACCTGATATTATAATTAAATAAATTGAAGTTCCTCAATAAGAGCTTTTTATTAACGCAGGACTTTCATTGCGCCTATTGTGATTTTTAAAAATATGTCGTGTGCAAGCTTTAAGCTTAAAGCTCATGTAAAAACGCTTTCACAAAAAACTTACACTATTATAAAAGCTTCCCCAAATACTCAATGAAAAATCGGAAAAGCCATCATTAATTGCTTAATTTTTCAGAATTTTCAATTTTTAAAGAATTAATTTAAATAAAAAATTCTTCATTTGTGCTTAAAAGCTCTTTTTAATATTGAATCTTATAACTATCCCCACCTTTCATCAAATCTGTTTGATTTACTTACATTACACTCAGCAATTCAATTTAAAACGTTTGCTGCTTTCAATAGAAAAACGCACCCAAACCGAGGTAGCCAAGGGAGCTTCAAATGAACTACAAAGCAATATGGAACTACTTATGTAGATCCTCATAAATAAAATCAAAGCACGTTCCAAGTAAGCCACCATACAAAGAGACACACTCGCCAAGTTTTGATTGACTACAAATCGCGCGTCTGACTGCATTGCGACGCATTGAGTGGCCGACGGAACGTCTTGGTCACAACGCGAACGGCGTTGATGTCGTGTAAGAACCACAGGTGATTATGACAGACAAACGATATGAAGAGGGAATATAAAGCGCGGAGGTGGGGGTTTGTCAGCCAAAGAAATGCATGCGCAGACACTACAAGACAGACAAGTAGACAACTGGGAGCAAGCAGGCCGCTTGATAAGCCGGTTAATGTATAAATAGAAATTACGATTGTGAGACAATGAGACACCGAGACGGCGGGTGTGCAACGTCTGACAACTAAATAAAATAAGCAATTGCCTCCTGTGAAATTGGCACCATAAAACAAGTGTGGGGAAAACTATGCTTGCGAGACAACAGCAACTCAAGGATAGACAACAAAGACATAACTTGCAACATCAGCTGCGATTCAGTTACGAGTGCCACTTTGCGTTTGAATTCGTATCTTCGACTGAGACAATCACGCCTGCCGTGGTACACCTAGCTCAGAGACATGCAGACGACGATTGTGTGGCAGATAGTTACCTCAGCGTGTCTACAGCGAGCAAACAAATTGTTGTATGTTAAGCGTAGCGAAGTGAGATGTGGATAGTATGCGAAGAGGCAGGGAATTTACGCAAGCAACATCTGGCACTATGTTAGGTGTCAGAGGTCAACTCATGTCGAATGAGCGCGTACTAGTCGAGGAAATCACAAGCGTTAAGGCAATGAGTAGGCAGCAGTAAGTAAGGTAAGCATTTGAGAAAATTGGGCAATAAGGCAATGGATTTGATGTTAAGAAAAATTTTTTATGGAGATGCCGAAGCGTGCCGATAGCGCTAAAATCAGGTGGAAAGTGCGGAAAGATTTACAAATTAAGGCGACTTTTTGCAATTTTTCCTAAAATATTTTTTTGTTTTATTTAAAAATTATAAATTTATTTTTTTTTAATAAAACTTAACTTAACTTAACTTTAATTAAAAAATGAGCTTTTCAAAATTATTTTTTATTTTTTCATTAATTTAATTCCAAAATTTAAAAAATATATTTTTTCAAAAAAAAGTCTTAAAAAATATTTATTGAAAAACTATTTTAAATTTATTTAATTTTTAGTGTTTTTTCAATTTTCGAAATTTGTTCGAAATTTTCTTTTTCAAATTTTACAACTTTTTTAATTAAAATTGAGCTTTTCAAAATTATATATATTTTTCCATTCATGTTTGCAATTTGAAAAACAATTTTAAGACTGTTTTTGAAATTTAAAAATAATATATATTTTTTCCAAAAAAAAAATTTTTTTAATATTTATTTAAAAACTTCTTGAGGTTTATTTTATTTTTAGTGTCTTTTCAATTTTTTAAAATTTGTTCTAGTTTTTCTTTCAAAAATTTTTTTTTCCAAAATTTTGTAATATTTTTTTGCAATTTTTTATATTATCCACCCCAAAACAGGGATTCATATTTGTTCCTCCTTTTCATTATTGAATTTTATTTTCATTTATTAGCTTCTGCTTTAACTGTTTCTACATATTTTCACTTTTTGTTTTTATTCCGTTTTTCTTTTCAAATATTATACTCAAACATATACATATATCTGCTCTAACTCACCTCCTCTCTCCCAACACCTACCTCACAACCGCATTCGAAAGGAATATACATAAAAATCGGAAAGCAGCAGTAACGAAATAATACAAAAACAATAAAGAAGAAAATAAAAAATCAACAATAAAACAACAACCACCCCATGAAGCCATGCAAAAATGAAAACGAAAGCAAAAATATGTTACATAGTGAAAATTGCATGGAATGCGCCATGTGCTGCGGCAGGAGAAAGGAGTTACTGGGAGGGGTGTCAATGGCCGATTTAAATGTGTTGGTGGCGAAATATATGCAGCAGGATATGCGCGCATATCTTTGCAGCAACACATAAATTGGCGGTGAAAACAGCCAGTCGAACAGCGCGTCAGTCAGACAGTCCGTGCGTCAGATAGTGAGTACGTCAAAAAAGGTTGCAACGTCAAAGTTGCAGACACCAAACTTCGCGCTGTGAGCAGAGTTGAGTTTTTTACATAAATACATGCCTCATATATTGCATTTGTATAGATGTATGTATGTGTGTGTGTTTTACTTTTGTTTGACATTGCAACGTCATTGTGCCGCATGTGGCATATATGCATGCATGTTGTGGGTGCCAGCTCTAGCCCGTGTGGGTCGTGGAGACGAATGCGCGCAGGTTGCACTGCCTGCTTTATGTTGCACTTAGCGCAACAACACACACAACTGTAAATATATATGCACACACACACACGCATAGTTATTTACAGTTAAGCAGCCATGTCGTCGTACGTCGCTCTGGGCTTTTACTTTTCCTTTTTCTTCATTTGTTGCTAAATATTTGCAGTTAATTTCTTAGTTTTTATATTTTATACCGTTATATTATACCCGCGATATGTCCCTCTCTCCTTAATTTCATGTCCACCGCTGCGCTGTGAGCTTATTTATATATGAGTAAGCGCTCGTTGTAGCTATCGCTTGCTTTTATCGTAGTAGTTTTTTATTGCTGTTGTTGTCTACGTCGTCGGCGTTGTTCTTGTTGTTATTCTTGTTGCACAGACAATTGTTTTTGCCAATTGCCGGTTTTTTGTTGCCTTTGCTAGTTTTCATTGTTACCAATTTCGTTGACGTCGTTGTTGTTATTGCTTTCGTCGTTTCGGTTTTTGTTGTTGTAGTTGTTTTCATCATTTCATTTGTTATTGTTGTGTCTAGCAGTCGGTTTTGTTATGTCGTTGAGGCAATTAGTTGTTAAGTTTTCATTCATTTAAGCATTTTAAAACTTGCGATTTTCATTTGAATTCCAGAACTTTTCACAGTCGTGGAAATTATTTCATATTTCAAAAAGATTTCATATTTTATAAGAAAATGGATTAATAACTTCCTCTAAGAATTACATTAATTTAAAAGCATATGTATGAGATTATATCATATATAATTCATTCATTTAAGCTCCAAACAGTCAAAACGTACCATAACTCGGTTGAGAATCAAAGATGTTCGAAGCAAACGAATGAAATTCGAATTAAAGTTTGCTCTATTAAGTTTGAAATGTATTTTTCTTATCTACTATCCTAACTAACCTACCTACTATCACTTGAATCCAAATTTCCTACTTCAGCGACACATTTATATATCTGTTTCTCATATATAACGGTAAAACTAACTGTAATATTCTTAAAGAAAGAAGAATGTGTAACCGATGAACCGAAAAAAAATGCTAATCTTCGGCTAGAGATTCTACTATGTTCACTTCATTTCATTGAAAAGCTCACAATACCGGGGTCTCCAAGTCACTTAAAGCTTTTAGCTGTATGGTGGTATGATCTAAAAGCATATAAGGTCTACTAAACCTTCTGGATATCCTGGTGTTTTTAAAACCTAATATTCCTAACTATTCAAGATTTTTACATTCACATCTCTGGGTTTAGAGTAAAAATGCGAAAAGTGCTCTAGATATTTTGACCTCATTTTGAACTCTTTATTTCTATTTTTTAGAATATTTTATCCCTAAATTGTTATAAGTATGTCCTTCAAAACAAGCAACTCTATTTTACCACCTAGTTTCTTATATCGTATAACCAGAAAAAGAACAATGAATTGTCATAAACGGCCGTCGAAACAGAAAATATATTTGACACTTCACTTATAAACCATTTTTATACGAATATTAACCGGTGAAGCCTGAAGAAACACGAAGTATCTTGGAGTCCCATTTCTGAAATATTAATCGAGTTCTTGATATTAATGGACATCCGGATTAGATAGCTTCGAAAACTATCCGAAAGTTTTTGAAAGACAGTCAAAACATTTTCACGAGCTCAGAATCCTTTAGAATAGGGACTGCTACATAGAAGCAACTCTCATGGAGAACGCAAAAAGAAAGTGCAATTAAGATTCCAAATCAACGAAAGACACCCTCTGCTGCGCTTCCATACATATGTTTAGCGTCCTTTTGAAGCGATATTCCTTACTCTTTTGATATCATTCATCCACCAGCTGTTCCCGGCGCTGCGTCTTACACGTTTATCGATTATTTTCCTGCGTCTTTTCATAGCGGTTCTTACATACTTTCGCCATTTGCTTTGTGCCAGCGCCGCATATAATTTGAATTTTTATTTTGGTTATTGTCCTTTTGCTACTGGTTCTACCTTTGTTGTTGGTGTGTTGTTGTTGTTCGCTTATTTACATTAAACTTCAGTCATTTTCACTTTTTTTGCGTCCCTCACCACGGAATACTGCATACTGAAGAAGGTGTATGTTTGTGTGCTTTTGTTGTTGTTGCCGCTTATTCCTTATTCTGCTGCAGCGCGTCATTCCTTATCGATCGCTGTCTGGCTGTCTGGTCATAAGTCTGGAAATGTACACTTTCGTTGTTACTGCGACTTGTGTTTGTTGCTGTTGCTGTTGTTGTTGTTGACGTTGCCATCGTCACCAGTGCAGTGTCGCATGCTTCACCAATTCCTCAACATTACGAAATCGACGAGACGCCCGAGTCGACCTTAACCCTGCAACGGTAACACCACACCGCATACCCTTCGCTAGCACTGCTCCTTAAGCCCTCTCCTTGAACTTACCGCTTCGCTCCTTGCACCAAACCCACCTGCTGCTGCCGCTTCAATGCGGCATTCGACACATACACATGCATACCTGCCGACCCCGCTGTGTAAGAATTATGAGATGCAACGACAGCGTCGCAGCGCAAAAGCACCGCCGCCGCCTGCCACAGCGACTCAAGTGCTAGTCAAGTGACGGCGACAGACAAGCGACGCGTCGCCGCCGAGCCGAAAGAAAGCCAAAGTGTTGGCGGCAGCCGCTGATGGTAGTGATGATGGTGGTGGCATTGTTGATGACAACAAGTGCAGTGCCGCGTCGGCCAAGTTGCAGCTGAAGTCATTTGTGGCATGAACGCCACGGAATTGTCGCAAGGCGCGTACAACGCAGTAGAAATCGGCATGGCATGAAACGGAATGAAATAAGCATAATGACGCACGAGCGGTAGGGGAGTGCAGAAGTACTTTCGTTTTTATTTTTGCAGACCTTGCAAAAAAATATAACTGTAAAAAAATCCATACAACAACAACAACGAGAAGAAGAAAGTGAAGAAGGCAAGGCAAGTGAAGTAGCTGCCGCAAGAAGGACAGTGGTGTTGCAGCAGCAAGAAACATCGTTTGCATTCCACGACATGTCGTTAACGGTAAATTTCTGTGTGTGCATGTGTTTGTGAACGCGAAGGTGTGGTAAACGAAGTCGCAATCAGCGGTGCGACCATTGGAGTTGGAGTGTTGTTGTTAAAATGAAAATTGACGGAAATGCGTAAATGAAAGAAATATGAGTAGTAAATGGAAGATGAAAGGCGTATGATGGGTAGAAATACTTATGTAGACGATGTGTATCTAGTAAAAATAAAGATTTTAAAATTCTTGAGATTTACACCTTTTTCTACAAAAATCCGTCAGTACATCTGGAAAGAGTCCATTTGCTCCTCAATTTGTAGAGACCGGAATTTACCTACAAACTAGAGTCTTCTTTCAGGTTCTTAGAAAAAAGAAAGATAAACAAACAAGTTTCAAAACCTCAAAATAAGAATTTATATGTGGGATGGGGTCATGCCTAGAAGTACATGCAAGTGAGCGGCTCAAGCAGCTCTCGACCAAGTATCCTCTGGGTAGCCAACAGACATCCGTTTGGAGGCGAACTCAAGTGAGAATTCGAAGCTCACTTCTGCGGTTGTGCGAAGGTTTTGAACCCCACTACATAAAACACCTCCCAAAGAAAAATCAAACAGAGCGACTCCTATGTCACTGTTAACAATCATAGCTTTGATGTCGTAGCTAATTTCGTATACCTTGGAACCAGCAATATCAACAATGTCAGTCTCGACACTCACCAACAGATGCTACTTTCGAATGAGTAGGAAATTTAAGTCCTCTATCGAAGAACCAAAACCAAACAATACAAGTCCCTCATCATTTCCGACTTGCTTTATGATGCAGAAGTATGGACAATGGCAACATCCGTTGAGACGGTATTATGAGTTTTCGGGAGAAAGGTTTTGCGAAAGATTTTGTGTCCTTTGAACATTGAAAGCAGTATGAGCTATATGACGACATAGTCATAGTTCAACGTATAAAAAGAATGGACGAAAACGTTCCAAATTTGAAAGTATTCGATGCAGTACCCACTGGTGGAAGCCGCAGTTGGAAGACCTCGACACCGTTGGAAAGCGACCTACGACGCCCCAAAACACTTCGAAGCAAGATTCTTCGGTATTGGTGCTCAGATAGTTGTGCACTTTCATGAAAAATCGCCACGCGTATGAAATCAATATGTTTTGTAGTTAACCCTAATTTTCAAAAGACGCCTGTCGGATAATTGGTTCACCAGATATATCATGGTAGACACAGAAGATATAGAAAGATTGATATTGGTTCTTTCTTCTGTTCTCAAACTCCGATTTCCAAAATCCTCATTAGATTGGAATTTATCAACAACGATGGGATAATCGACCAGACTGAGGCTTGCTTTGAAACAAATACCTACCAAGTGGTAGGTAATATAAAAAAATGCCATCAAAAAATTAAAAAAACGCTGAAGTCGGTGTGTTGCTCTCCAAATATGTGGAAATATCGAATTTAGTTAAACGGTATTTTTTTCTAGTTCAAAATATTTTTCTTATCCACGTTCTCAAGCACATAATGACTCATATTCAAAAATGTGCCATTTGTAGGGTGTAAGAGTGGCTGTGTGAAAATTATTACTCAATAAAAATTTGGAAAAGCTGGCGCCTCAACACAATTCCCTGAAATAAGCTAACAAGGAAATAAATTTAACGATATTCTCGAAAAAAATATTTCACAACTCGCCTAAATTCACACAACACTGTTTGCAAATGTCAATGAGGACGTTGAATTTCTAATCGAATTAGCCAATTTAATTACAAAGAATTGCGAATTAAATGAAATGCAGTGCAGCAGCAGCAGTAGTGGCGGAGCCAAACCCATGGTGGGTGTGCAGAAGTGTACGAGTATCATTTGAAATTCAATAATGAATAATGCAAGGGATTCTGAGAAAGAAGTGACAAGCAGTGTAATGCAAGTTTGCAGAAAGCAAAAACAAAAAACAAAAAAAGTGGTTTATGGAATTGTTGTTGTTGCGCAAAAATGCACCATCTACCAGCTACAGCTCAAACAGTGGCAATGCAATTATAATAATAACAACAACAACAATGGCAGTGGCAATAAGTAATGACAATGTGACAATAATACTTTCGGCTGTTAACAATGCAAATGTATATGTAATACAATATACTTAACGTTCTTGTACTGCAAGCAAGCAAAATGCAAAATGTTGTTGTAATCATATTACATCGCTGTTGCTGGCAGTTAGCGAGCCAGCCAACCAACCAAGTGGCGAAGTGAAAAAATTTGCAAAGTGGTTTTCCAGGAATCGCGCGTCACCAAAAACCATTCAAAACAATTAAGTTCGCTAAATGCAGAAATAATCACACACACACACATATATACACGAAGAAGCAAGTAAGCAAACATACATACATACACACATATATATATCAAAGTAAATTTGTATAAATTATACAACGAGCTATAGAGCTTGAAGAATGAGACCAGGCGAGGCAGTGACAGTGCTGCACAAATGTCATATGCGAGCAAAATCAACACCGATTTATAATAAGCGTAATCGCATAATCATCAGCAACAACAACAAGAACAACAACATGCTGTGGGTAGCTATTGAAGCTTGAAATTAAAATATCATAACATTTTCTTTGAGGCTTTTGATGCGAAATGTGAGTGTGCGTGTAAACAAATCTAAGGCACGAAATACACTTCTCAACATACTCACAGCTAATTTACCCCACAAAGCTAAATGCCTCGAGCTTCCTTTGCTAAAGCAACAACAAAGTTTCTGGTGCGTGGGAGTTGATACTGAGAATCACTGAGAACTGAGAAGACATTTTCACTAAGTTAATGAAGATGCTGGATATGGAGCTGCTTTTAATGCATGGCAGAGTTGCCACCTAATGAATTTTTTTTTTACATTTTAACAATAAAAACATATTTTTAACTCAAAATGAAGGAATTTGAAAAATTATGTATTGAAAAAAGTTATGGAGTTGCCATCTGTTAAAATTAAAAAAAAATTCTGAATGTATTAAAATTATTTTTATTTTATTAAAAACTGAATATAAAGAAAGGAAAATGTGAAAAATTTAAATAACACCAACTATAAACAAGGTTGCCACCTAACTAACAATTCATCATAAATTAAGTGATATTTTTTATTAAATTATTTGACATTACTG
The DNA here is from genome assembly GCF_028554725.1 of Zeugodacus cucurbitae. Taxonomy (NCBI): domain Eukaryota; kingdom Metazoa; phylum Arthropoda; class Insecta; order Diptera; family Tephritidae; genus Zeugodacus; species Zeugodacus cucurbitae. The sequence continues at coordinate 61,226,442 of NC_071670.1, forward strand.
GCCATAGAAATCGAAATTTAATGTTCAATCAATAATTATTTATACAGAGTTGCCACCTAAGTTGTAATGAAAAATATTAAAAAATGCAGCTAATATTTTAAATTATTTTACGACTGCGTAAGGCAAATACTTGGAAAGTAATAACTATTTCTTAGAAAGTTTAAAACTAAAAGTAAAAAAAATATATTTAAAAAAGTTGCCATATCGATAAAAAAAATATAATTTCAAAGAAAAATCTTTTTTTAAAATAAGTATTTATAAAACAGAAATAATTTTTTTTGTAATTAAAAAAAAGTCGAATTATTCTTCAATAGAGTTGCCACATAACTGTAAAGTGCATATTATTTATAAAAAAAAAATAATGTATCGACAAATAAAAAACGTTAACCAGGTTGCCCACTCATTGTAAAACTAAAATATATTCAAAGTTTTAAGCCATATATGAAACTGGGTTGCCATATATGCCAAATTTTTTCTTAATTTAAAATTAAAAATGTTTAATAGACAATTCTTGGTAATTTATTTTCAGTATTTATTATGGAATGATTATCGAGACTAATAATTTGTGTCATGAATTTGGAAAATTTATACTACAAGAAAGGGAAATTATTTCAAGTGAAAATATATTTAAATTTTTTTATTTGTAAATATTTTCTCATTCTAATTCATTATCCATTCTAGACAAAAATATTCTATCACTATTCTGTATTTATGGAGTTGAAAATCTCCTAATTTCAGTATTAGAAATTTCTCGCAAGCCCCACTGCTCACTTGGCACCCTCAAATACACCGAACGACCAGCTATCAGCGAAGCTATATAACCCAAACAAAGACGATGAAGACATCAACCGGCCTGTGGATGTGTGGGTATACACCTTGTTGCTTCTGCAGAAGTCGAGCGCAATGGTAGGGCATTGAAAAAAAAGAAAGAATTTCGTTGTTGTTTATTGCCTTTGCAGGCGTTGTTTTGCGTGCAGTGTTTTTGACGGCCAGCGAATTCGATGAATTTATGAAATATTAGAACGCAGTGCACCAGGGACACAGTCAGTTTGGCGTATATAAATATGTATTGCTACAGTTAGTAGTGTTGTTGTTATTGTTTTGGATGGCGACGACAAATTGCAACGCAACGGCGAACGCATGCGGCCGAACGAACAAATTTAGGCACAAACGCACACACACATAAAGGTAGATATGTATGTAAGGGCGCTCAAATTCAGTTGCATTACCTTGCAGTGTCACTTTGCGCATTATTGCTGCTGTCTTGGTTGTTGTTGTTGTTGCTGATGTTTGTTATGCGGTGTTTTGTGTATTTTTGACATTTTAAGTGTTGTTTTCTGTGCGTTTTCGGTGTAGAATTTTTATTGCATGCCAATTTTGAATTTTTGTTTTTCGCAAATTTTGTACTGTTGCTGCGTTCTTTTGTTTTTGGCCTACTCATTTTTCGCCATATCAAATTTTTCGTTAAACCTTGCGACATCTACTCGCTACAACGGCGACACAATGTCGTATCAATTTTGAGTTGTCTTCTTTTCCCTGCTTCTAGTCTGTCTGCGCTTTTGTTGCTGTAATCTGAGCTTAATGCATGCTTACATGTGTACGCGGGTAAATTTTTTTTCCGAAATTTTTGCGAAAATATTTTTTTGTTGAAGTGCGAATTAGTTGGGGAGAGAAGTAAATTGAAGGTTTCTTTTGGTAAAAATTAGAAATTTGCGCGCTAGAAATAAGAAATTCTGCCTTTGAAGCTTTTCGCAAGAGCTTTTTTAGTAGTAATATTGATTATGGTATGCTTTTGAGGTTAGAATCCATATGATTCACAAACCAAAGCGGGCTATAAAAGCTTTGGAGCACAGAGAGTTAACACTACTCTCCTACAAACTATGCCTATAAGCTTTTTAATCTTTTCAAGCTTTTAAAGCTTTTTTCAAGCTTTTTCAGATTTCTTAAAGCTCCAAAACTCAAATTACAAAAAAATCTTCAAATTTTTCATATTGAATTCCAAAGAATCCATAACATTATGTACAAAAAAATCTTCATCAATTTATGCAACGCATTTTTATCGCTTTTGCTGCTGATCTACTTTTGCGTTTGAACGCCGCGTCCCCCACTCCACTTACTAATTTCGCCAGCGCTCTGAAAAGCATACGCTTTGGCACCCTTCCGCCGCTGCAATTCACTAAATTCCGTTGCCCTGCTTACTTAGTGTGTGCGTCACTTGACTCTTGTTGCACTTTGAAGGCGCTGCACACTTGAGCACGCAACATTTGTGTGCGTCGTTCAATGAGGAAGCTGCCACCATTAGCGCTGCCACACCCCTCTCCCACCTGCCCTATAATAACGATGCTTTTCGATTTATTTTCCAATTTTCTTTGCTTACATTTTTTTCGCCTTCCTTTTTCCTACTCATGCGATTTGTTGTAACTTTTGTGTGAGAAAAAATTCCAATAACCAGCTGAAGCGCTCGCTTGCTTCCACTCCCTTGTACTGCACAGCAGCTTTCATGACAAAACGTGGATAAAAAAAGCAAAGAATAAAAAGTATATACAAAATTGTATCAAAACAGCCTTCGTGGCATTATTTATCCGCATTTGAAGCGCCGCGCACCGCTCTTCATCAACTGTCTCTCGCTCTATCCCTCTCTACCACTTACTACACAACTTGCCACATTAATTGTTTTTGCACTCGAGCGTTGTTTTTACGTGCAGCAAGCAAGCCAGCCTTTTTGTCAAAGCAGTTAGAGCGGCGCTGACGCCGCGTCGGTGTGTGGGGGCAAGCGGCGTGTTTACTGCTTTGAACGCTTTTACTTTGGTACTAGTCAAAGGTAGTAGCGGAATTATGAATTTTGTAAACATCATTGAGATTGATTTATTTTTAATTAGTAGCGCAATGCAAAGCAACAACAAGTGCGCTTGCTAAAGCTGGCGCGCCACAACGCCCACAAGCCGCGCGCTCCGCCTGCTTTTATGTGTCAAAGGCTTGTTGAAGCGCGACGCGACGCTGCGTTCGTCTGTCCGCGCGTCTCTATTTGTCAATTGCATACAGGCTATTTGCTGCTGTTTGTGCAACACACACAGAAGCGCGCGCTACAAATGCAAATTAAAAATTATAATCACACATTAAGCCGCCTAAAGGTAGGCTACGCGCAGTTAGCCATGCGGCAGCAGCAACAGCAAAGGCAAAAGGAAAAGCGGCTGGCGCTTTTTGGTCTTTGGCGGCACCGGATGCGCGCTGGCGCAGCAAAAGTGCTGAAGTGAAAGAGCACGACATTAAACGCACACACACACCGCTCTCAAAGGCATATTTACTCAACTACATAGAAAGCATTATACAAATCGCGACGCAATCACGCAAGCAAACGCATGCCTGCAGTTACTTGCCAAGTTGTTGCAAGCTGAAACTAACTCGCGTTCGCTTGCGTATTTTTCACAAGTGCACTCGACGCGGCATTTACAAAGCAAGCAACTAGACGCTGCCCACAACCGTTGCAAACGCGCGCCAAGTGTAGCAAGTGTGTAACAACGAGACGTACGCAGCAGTACGAATGCACACGCTTATAACGCATAAGCACGCAGCTAAACAAAAAACGCGCACGCACGCACACATGTACATGTTCTCTTATGTGTAAGTAGTTTACACACTTACACGCTTTGTGCGCGCACAAAAGGAAAAGTACTTGAAAAGTTACTTTGATCCTTTGCGTCACGTTGTGATTTGCCAGTGTTGCAAGTAGTTTAGCTCTTTTATTATAAATGTAGACACACATGAGCCTACACAAACATATATATTTGCCCAGCGCACTATGCGTGAATGGTTTGTATCGCTCATATGTTACAGCAGTAGCTCGGATTTGGTGTTCCCATGGCAGTACAGACATCAACTTGGCTTATAAAAGAAGTCCAATTACTTCTTTTTTTTTTTTGTTCTTCTTAACCAGATCCTAACATTGAATAGTTTTCTGGTTCTGAATTTCTAAATTATGGAGCCCCTCAGCTGCTTTAAAAAGCTTAAACAGATCAAGAAATTTTCTTATAAAACGCCAACAGCAATCTAATAATCTAATATAGTCGAACAATTTTGCTCTAATACATACCAAGGCTTTCCCCAATGAGAAATTTGAGTTTCTAACTGCTTTTCCCCCCAATACCTTAACGAATTCTCTTAAATTAAAATTCTTAAAAATTAGAATTATTAAAAATTAAGCTTTGGTTGCGTTAAGGAGAGCTATAGGGACCTAGACACATATATACATATCTACTCAGCTGACCTGACGATTCTATAGTCTATAGACTAGTTCTATAGGCCAGTTGGCTGAGGCTACACTTTGGTTATAGCCTCCCAAAAAGGTATTCATATGATCTGTTAAGCCCTTACAGAATGTAGTATCTGATAGTAGATAGTCTCCTTCTTTGAGCTATTATCCTCGTAGATCTCTGTTCCCATTAGTACATTATAAACATTTCTGTTTCCTTCAGAAAGTCGCCTCTCAAAGGTACGACATGATAGCTTCTTCTAAATATGATAAACAAGAAAGAGACAAATGTTTCTTCCCTCCGGTGCAAAAACATCGTTGAGTTTACCGCAGAAGAAAACCAATGAGAACTACACATCGTGAACAATGGAATTCACCTCAAATAGGTCCAAGCACAATTAATGAATTTGAAGAATATTGTATTTGACTGAGAAAAGGAAAGTTCCTCGAGTCAAACGTGATCTTAACCTCAATAATCAGTCACAATTTACAATGTTTTCGATGGCAATGTGGTTAGAAAGTAAAGCAGTTTCATATGTTCCAAGTTCAGGTCCACTTAAAGGGACAATGCTACAGATCTATTGGGTACCGTCCACGCATAACTAAATGTCAATCAGACATTCGAGAAGATAGTATACATTGTTACCGCCAGGAACTACTATGGTTTCTTCGAAAACTCTTTAAAACAAAGGACCGTCGAGAGGTTGGACGAGTCTTCGAACTCCATACCCACAAGATGGGCTACATACAAACCAGCTTTTAGGGACTTCTGAAGCACAAATAACATTCTCTACTTTTAGTATTTTTCAGGATATTATGATATTACATCTTCATAATTTATAGAGACTTGCTGAGAAACCAAGTGTTTACGAGTGTCTCAAGTCTGTTAAATAAAGTACATATTAAAGGGACTCAAGACCTAAGAAGATCTGTACAAGATTTCACCCACGAAGACTAACCTGAAAAAACAATTGGGTCTATATATGATCAAATATGATTTAAGAACTATTTATGAATGTGTTTATTGTGCCAAAATTTTCTTCTCGGTAGTCGTATCCAACTTAGCCTCAATAAATAAAATTGCAGACACTTTGAAAATGTCTAAAGCTTGCAGGATAATGATAATTAATATTTTTAATGACATCATTTCATTACAACCAATGTAGCGCCCCGGCCACTTTAGTTCCTACTTAAATTATGTATGCCTTTCACAAACGTTTTTGTGCGCCTTTGCAAGCTTTGCTTCCGTATGGCACGCAATTTTTCAACAACGAAAGACATTACAAAAATTGGGTGGCATATAAAAAGGAAAAGAAAAGCTTGATGCAGCAAGACAAGGGAGGAGAGAAGGGGAGGTGAGTGCAAAAACTACTGACTAAGCATTAAAAAAATGGCATGAAATAAACTAAAGTAGCAAAAAGGAAATTTCAAGGATTACAATATTAAAAGTGCGCACACACACAGGCAAGGTGGGTAAGAAGAGAGGAGGCTTTTGAAGGAAAATGATGAAAATAGCAATAGAAGGAAACAAGCTCAAAAGAAAAAAAGGCGCAAGAGGCAAGATTAGTTGCAAGATAGGCAAACGTCAGTTGAGGCGCTGCGTGTGAGTGCGAGTGTGAAGCAAAATGTTGCAAGTAGAGAATGTTGTTGCAAGGTAGTTCAGCAAAAAAAAAGAGGAGAACAAAGCGAACAGCCTCAAGATAGTTAAAGGTCGTCAGCGGCATAGCAAGTAATGGTAGAAGCAGATGTACTACTCGTATAAATTGTGGCCAACAGCAACAGGCGCTAGAGTAGTGGTGGCCCGCAACAACAACAACAACAGCAGAAGAAAAGTGGAAAATTGCAAAATATAAATTGTGTCTCGCTGCGTGCGGCGCGGGCAAAGGAGCAAAGGATACCAGAGAATGACAGTGGAAAAATGACAGACAAGTTGTATGCGGCAGCATTACATTTGTACTCATATATCGCGCACGCACGCATTTGTGGCAGCTACATGTGTATGTATGCAGAAATAACAGCAATTGCAACTAATCAGCGTGATAAATGAAAAGACAAGCGCGTAGCTTTGACGGAGCCGTGTTTTGAGGCGGCATGAAAGGATTGGCTGCCGCAAAAAAGTGTATGTGCGTAGACTTATTGTTGTTGTTGTTGCAACATTTTTATGTTTTGCTTTATAAGCAACGCGTAAAGGTCTTTTAATTTCGACTTGCAACATAGCCTTTTTGTTGCATGTCAACAGTTATCTGCTTGCAACATGATTTACATAATTTCTCATAATTAAAAAAATAAAGGATGTTCAAGGGTTGCCAACAAATTTTAGAATAAATAAAAATAAAAAAATTTGGAAAAATATAAAAGTTTTATTTTGTTAAAAAAAAATACAAATTTTAAAAAGTCTACAGGGTTGCCAATTATTTTAACTTTTATAATAACAAAAATTTACTCAAAATAAAAAGTATTTTGAAAAAAATATTAGATAGTGATTATTCGATGGAATTTGCGAAGGAAAAAAATATGTATGGAGTTGCCATATTTGACATATTAAAATTCATAATCAGCTTGATATTCACATGTGAATAATATTGAAGTAAGAAAATCATCTTAAAATACAATTAATAAATGCAGTATAAAATTTGGGTTAGGATAATCCATTATAATCGCAAAATAACATCGAAATAGGGTTGCCAACATATTTTTATTCATATTAAATAACAAAAAACTATTTTCATTAAATATATTTGAAATAATATATTTTATAACTAATAATAATATTTAGAAAATATAAATACACAGGGTTGCCACTTGTTTGAAATAAAAAGCAAAATTATAATATTAGAAACATAAAATAAGCAAGTTTGTGAGGTTACAGTAAAACAAACGAAGCCATGAATGAAAAAAATAATATTTGGCATAATTTTCAACAGAGTTGCCAATTAATTTTAAATATGCATATACAAAATCCATATTTTTAACTTTTTTATAGTTTCCTTCAACTTATTTACGATTTGTATACATTTTCGACTTCGTATTTTATACTCAAACAACTACCGTAAACCAAAACTTAAGTATTTCACAAAAAATTTAAGTTTCCAAAAATGCCAAACTCTAGCAAAAATTTTCAAGACACAAAAATTGAAAAAAATTCCACAAAATAAAAAATCAACAAATTTCGGTTGTACACTCAGTGACCTAGTTTCACACGGAAATAACTACAACAACTGTAGCACAAAATATGCATACAACAACAACAAGTGAAAAGTACAACTAAGGAGCAATAAAAACACAGTTTCTAAAACAGAAAAAAACGAAAACAATTGGAAACAATGCAAGCGATTTCCAATCGCATATCGCAAATCAATGGCACCAGCGGCAACAAATGCCAACCAGAACAATAACAACAACAACCCAAAAACCTATCAACGACAATGCTGACGACATTGTCGGCAAAGCGTGGTGGCACTTCCGTTGGCGCTAAATTTTCGAAATGCCAACAACAAATTTTCTTGCAAATTTATTTTTGTTGTTTTTATTTCTGCTTCGCGCATTTCCCGTGCGCGACAGCGCAAATAATAAAAATGTGAATGAAATGAATGCAGATTATGAATGAGTTTTAGGAGTTTTGAACCAAATTCGCAAAAAGAAAGAAAATAAATTGAGAGGAGTTTTGTAAGGTGGTTAGTGGTTGTGACTGGGGCCAAGATTTTAAAAATTTGTAATTTGGAAAAGGAAAGCTTTTAGGAGCTAAAATCTTTAAGGATGAATAAATTTGAAAGAGTTTATTAGAGAAACTAATTGATCACTGGTCTTTGGAGGCAATATCTCAATGAAACGTCGGGGATTTGGGCCAGTGGAAGGCCTTGGTTGACTCAGCTAGCACAATTAGCACCGGTTCTGTTGATGATCTGACATTTCAGACCGACAAAAAGCGTTTCCAGCTTGCCTGTGAGGTGTTTCGTGTCATATAATATATACCCCACTTGTCATTAGTGGCATAAACGCGATGAGCAATCGAAAGCGCCAAGCTATCAACTATTAACTGCTGCAATTGCAGTTGACAATAAATGTGCCTACATATTTAAGCAAGCAATAAAAATAAAAACAACAACAACAACAAAGCTTCCTAAACAAGCGTTTCTTTTACTACTATCGCCGCGTTGATCGCATAGAACCTGCCGCAAATTCAGCCGCCGACGCTAAAATGACAGTTGTTGTAGTTCTTATTATTATTGTTGTTGCCATCGTGCGATGCGGCGACAACAATTCTAGTGTTTCCTGCGCCATTACAATGTTGTTGTTGTTTTATTTTTATTTTTGTTGTTTTATTTTTGTTTTCCTCAACCACAGCTTTATTGCCCTTATTTTCGCACCCGTTTACCATTGATGCCGCTTCAATTTTTTCCCAACCGACAATTTGGCATACTTTATTTTGTCCCAAATTTTTACGTGTTCCACTGCCGCGCGTTGCCACCCTGTCTCTTCCGCGCCCGCTTAGAGTATTATGTCATAGCTTGTTGTAGTAGGGTTGCCACACAGCGCGCTGTATTCAGTTATTTCAATTGTTGTTGTTTTTATTGCTTTTCTTCCATAATTTTTTCGGCAATATACGGTACATTAATGCGCTTAGCAGTGTTATTGTTGTTGTTGTGCGCAGTTGAAGCGCTGCACTTTGTCGCTGTCGGTGGCTGATTGTGGTTGTTGTTACCACTGCTTGTTGTTGTTGTCATCGCTTGCACTTTGTCCTCATTCTTCCTGCGTTCGTCTCGCTGCAACTCTCCTGCTTCACTTTTACTGCCATGCGTCCTCTCCATGACCCATTGCAGCGTTTCGCCAAAAATTTGTGTGCGAAAAAAATTCGTGCCGCAAAATTTTTGGTGATTTCCCAGCATGTTTTTATTGTTTTTGGATTTTTTTTTTTTTTTTTTTTTTTAACATGTTCCCTTTCTTTACTCATGTATCACTGCTCTAATTGTTGTTGTTGTTATTGTCGCTTGCAATGTTCTTGTCGCATTCACTGCTCGTCTACATTTTTATTGGGCTTCCTGCCGATTTCGATTTCATATCGACGCCGCTTGCCCCGTCAACTCTCCTCTACCTTCCAACACTTTTGCATTGTTTTTGTGTGCGCCTCGTATTTCTCGAAAAATTTTGGCAATCTATCGCCGTCACCACACCACACTCCCCTCACTCCCCTCACGCTCCTCACCGCACTCGCGCGCCATTTCCTTCAACCACTCAATTTGCATTCGCATTTGTTGCCTGCTGCTGCCACCGCTCGGACGGCTGGCTGACTGCTTGACTGCCTCGCTCCAGCCGCAAAGGGGTTAAATGCCAGCCAGCAACGTGAATTGCTGTTGTTGTTGCTTTTATGCTTCTTAATGTGTTGTTTGTTGGCTGGCGAAATAATTTTTGGCAATTTTTACTTTTATTACTCCGCTCACTTGCTCACTCATCAACCGCAAAGCGCTGCGTTGCCTGTACTTGGTGCTTTCCAGTGGCTGAAATGCGTACGCATACTTGTATGGCGTACTTTAAAAGCTTTGTGTAACCGTTTTTGACCAAATTTTTGCATTTGCGCTGAGTTGCGTTGCGTAGTAACAGTAAATGTGGTCAGTTGGCAATAATACATATGTACATATGTGTCGGCCACAGTCTGTTGCCCCGTCGTCGAGCAGATGCTCAGGGTCAGTTGCCGAAATTTTCATGTTCCCTTATTTTGGCGGTTGGTTTTTGGCTTTTTACGCATTTCCGTTGTTGTTGTAAAATTTATGTTGTTGTTGTTGTTGCTGCTGTTTCCCTTCTTATTTATGGTGTTGTTATTGTTGTACACTTGTTTCAATTGATATTTGCAGATGTTTCTTTAATTACGTTGCATATGTTTGCCTACTTCAGTGCTTGTAAAAAATTTTGTTTTGGGAACGGGAAATTAAAAGTTGAGCACAAATTACAACAACACCAAAAATATCAAAAAAAAACCAAAAAATTATGGTTATAAAGTGAATTTCAGCACTAGCACTCAGCATGTGACATGGTCCAAAAGTATACCAATACCTATCGTGAAAGCTCCAGTGAAAGCTGTTTGTTGCGAGCTTTTAAAAACAATTTCACTACAATATATTGCGAAAGCTAACGGAGAAATTACTGAAAGACCTCTTATATCATGGTCATGGTCCAAATGTAGCAAGTACCTATCGTAAACGCTTCGTGAAAGTAGTGCTTTTGGGAGCTTTTGAAAACAATTTCACTAGCATATATTGGGAAACGTAAGGAGAAATTACTGAAATACCTCATATGTCTGGTCTAATAAGTAGTAAGTACCTATTGTGAAAGCTTCAGTGCAAGTTGTGCTTTTGGAAGCTTTTTAAAATAATTTTGTTACAATGTAATGGGAGACAAAACGGAGACATTACTGAAAGACCTCATATTTCATGGTTGAATATGAAGGTACATACTTACTATTGTGAAAGCTTTAGTGAAAGTTGTGCTTTTGGAAGCTTTTGAAAACCATTTCTTCAGTACAGTTAGGAAACGAAAACGGAAATCTGATGACATGTCATGTCTTTAATATTTAGCTTTAGCTTGAAAGTTGTGCTTTTGAAAGCTTTTGAAAAAATTTTCTTTAGAAACTTTTGGAAAACAAAAATGACGAAAGTTATAAAAGTTGAGATATAACCAGCTGTCGATTCTAACAGCAATTATTAGCTGTAGCCTGTAGTAAAATATCGAAAGGAACTCGATATTATTCAGGAAAAAATTAGCAATAAACCGGAAGAGTTGAACTTGCAGATATAAATGATGGCGTGGCTCACTCTTAGCCCCAAAATAAAGAATAATAAAGTATAAGCTCATTACAAAAACAATAGCTGTAATCCCTTAACGACTTCAAGTTTTATGTCCAACTGCCGCCAACACGCAGAGTTCACTTCCTTTACGGATTAATGAATTCCGCTAAGCTTTTAAAGGCGTCAGACACTAGCCAGCCATGTCAATTGCATATTATGCGCGGCACACTAAATATTTATAGCCAGGAGACAAACGTAATTACATGCAACACTGTGTGGCACATACATACGAGTACATAAATACATATTTATCGCTAGGTCTGGGCGGGTTAATTGCAATTTGGAATTAATTTGTGTTAATTCTGTGTAAGTTTCGAACACAAGCACAGTAGTGGAGCACACAGCGCCACTGCAAAAGAAGAAGATAATAAGCAGAAGAAGACGGTTTAGCTTTCGCTTTTGCTTTGGCGCTGACTTTTGGGGCATGTCATTGCAAAATGTATGAGTTGAATGTGGTAGCCAGTCGATAGGATGTGCTTCATGGCTGAGTGAGGTGCACAGTGAGGCCGTCTGCGGTTTTAGCCAAACTGACGCTGAACACAAAAACAAAAACAAAAGCAACGAATGAAAGCAAGCGCAATGGAGACGAGGCTGGCAAACGTGTACTCGTGCATTTACATTCGTTTGTATGTAAGTCTGTGTGGCAAAGGAAGTACGTTTGAAGTGGTAATAAATACAACAACATATTGGCCGCAAACTACAACACGCAACGGCGTTGCATTGAGCTTATTACCGAAAAATTCACAAACTCAAACGTTGCCGCCTAGCTAAAAGCGATTATTTTTTTGGACTACTTCGTTGTTGTTGTTCTATTAGCTTTTACTTTACCTACAAGCCAGACAAGAACAAACAATTTTAGGCCAACAAATTTTACGCTACAATAAAGTGGCTAAAAGGTGAGCGGCAAGCAAGCAAAGGGTGTAAATGAGTGAGTGAGTAAGCGAAAAGGTAAGCGCATCAGTTTGGCAAGGGCTGGCTTGTAAGCACAAAAGTGCAAGTGTATGAGTGAGGAAGCAGGTTAGTAAGCGCACCGCCCGCGCGCTCCCATCTACCGCGCCGAGGGGTTGCAGCCAAGAGTGTTGGCCAGACGCGGCACAATAATGCGGTAAAAGCGCTTTTTTGTTGTTGTATTATTTAATAAACAATCATGTAGGGGCGAGCGCTGGCCAACAGGCAAGCTGTTGCTAACTACCCTTACCAAGCGCCTAGCGTGGTGTACACAGCGCGCCCCCCTTCATTCACTAAGCGGCGCGGCGTCGCGTCACATCAACTTTTCGTTAATTGTCTTTAGCGTATTTAGAGCGTAAAACGTAGTCAGACACGTTTGAAAATGAAAAAAAAAACAAAAACAACACCACCTGAATGCATGTAAATAAATATAAATGAGAAATTATAAGTAAACAAATATAACAACAACAACACAGAAATGAGGCTTTGCGTCTGGACATGGTCGAAGCGCCGCGCCGCGCACAGAGGTCAAAGTGGCAAGGCGGCGCGCGCTCGGTGGAGGAGCAGAAGTGGCGGCATTTCAGCAGCAGCTGGCTGGCTAGCTGGCCGGCAGTGCAGTCAAAGCCGAATTTCGCTTTTTAATTTGGTAACTTAGTGCAGACAAATTGCAAAGAAAAAACAAAATTTTGTAAATGCAAGACAGCGCTTCGCCCGCGCGCTCGGCCATACCGCGGCGTCTAAATAGCGAAAATTGAGTGGCGCGCTGTTGTGTTAAAGGGTCGCGCTGCTGCAACATTTAATTGAAAGCGAAATTCACAAGTGCTTGCTGGAGTGCTGATAAATTACATTTGGAAATATATTTATAGTTGGTGTTAAAGAACGCCACTCACATTAATATAAATGTGTGCGCAAATATACATAAGTAATTAGCACGCAAATCTTTGCTTATTTTTCTCTGTGTGATAACATTAAATTTAATGGCTTTGCGGACATTAATTCATTCATTCATTTGTACATAGCGCTTACTTATATGTGTGGCTACGCTCGCCGCATGCAATCCTAATCACACGAGCATAAAGTGTTTAAATGAATTTATGGCAACACCATTAATTCTTAATCAAAAGTCAACGTTTTTATTGTTATTGTTACATATGATTATTATAATTCGCGTTATAAATTAAAGAATTACATATTATACATATACAAACATACAGTATTAGAAATACAATGGCAATGGCATTAATGAATTATCAAAGTAATTAAAAAGGCGGTTCGAAAAGTGAAGCCAAATAAGTAAAAAAATATAAATGAACAGAGTTTTATACTCATTCCTCAATATTTGTAGATTCCAGCTCATTTAAAATTTTCAAGCTAATGAATCAGAAATAAAATTATATAATAGCGAAATTCACCACGATAACTTCATATGTGCTAATTTCACCTCATAAAATAATTTCGATCTACCACGCCCGCGAATTAATTAATAATCGATTTTTTTGTATATAGAAATTCACCACAATGACTCAACACTTGCTAATTTCACCTCAAAAAATAATTTACCGTTATTTGGGAGGTGAGAATTATTTTGTCCTTTTCAGACTCTTATTTTGAGATATTAATCTGAAAATCAGCAGTGTATATATAGCGAACTTCACCACGATAACATCCTATTTGCTTATTTCAACTCAAAAAAGATTTTATCGTTTTGTGGGAGGAGAGAATTATTTTGAACTCATATTTTGACATACCAATATGAAAATAAGCTGTGGTGTGTACAGCGAATTTCACCACGAAAAATTTTATCTACTTATTTCACCTCAAAAATTTATTTATCGTTATATAGGAGGTGAGCGAATTTCGAATTTCACCACCATAACTTCATATATTTTCATTTCACCTCACATACTAATGAAAAATTTCAACCTAGTATACCATTGTTTGACGATTAAAGAAATTTTAAAGCAAAAGTCTAGTCTAGACCTTAATGGGTTGTTGCGATAGAAGCCTGGGGTTAGGCGAGTCGAATTGTCCTTAGTCTTTGGAGACCTTCGCTGTGGTTGCATACATATAGAAGATCAGTTGTGCAGTTCGTTAAAGTATACTTCTGGGGATTTATATAACACTGGAGTTTGAATAGAACATTCCGTAAAATTAGTAAGCCAGCCTATATTGTTTTGGGACCAGAAAGTGGTTAGTATATATGTTAAGGTCCAGTAATGATGAGAAGGACATTAACTATTTTAAAGAGACTAATATTCAGAAATCCAACCATTATGATAAGGATCGAATTTGAATGCGCTAACAAAGTTTCCAGAGACTACGGAGTAATAAAAACACAAACTAGTTAGGTTCCAGGAAGGACTTGAAATTGTACTTCGTAGAAACACTGAGAAGAAACTGACTCTAGTTTTGTATAATGCTATCTTCGAGGATGGGATCATCTGTGTTCTCAACGGACGCTGGACTAACTAAATGTCTCGTTGTTTTGCCTAAGAAGCTTCCATTGATAAGATATAATACATTGAGCCACTTCTTTTATCTAGACCTTACACAGTTTGAAATTTTTTTTTGGAGAAAATAAAATTGGAAACCTCCTGAGCGCACACAATCACGGAGAACGCCACGCGGAGTAACCCAATTAACCTGTGGCACCTGCAAAGCAGCCAAGCTCAAGCTCACTGCACTTGCTGCCTCACCTGCGAAGCCGAAGCACAAATTCAAAGTGAGTAAAATGAAGATGCAAAACGACGTGGTGAAGCTGTGCCACTCTCTCTCACAAGAAAAAACACTGTAAGACGTCGAAGCAGCCGCGGTGTCTCAGTAGTTCAACAGTAGCACATCGATTTAATCATCAATTACATATGGTGAGTGATAATAATGGCAGCAAAAACAACGACAACAAGGTGTAACTCCAAAAACAAGTGGGGGAAATAAACATGAATGCGGCAAGCAATAATAAATGCAGCTGCATGTTGCCCGTGTGTGCCGGCGACTGAATGAAATGAACTCAAATGAAATACGAGTATGAATGCGCATGCGTGAATGCGCCGTACGAAAGGAAGAGGAGTACAGCGCGTTGGGCAGATCATCACAAGACGCTACAACAACAATAACAACAAAGATATATGCAGCACTAAGTGGCGCTCAGGTGCGCCACCAAACGAACAAACAGCAACAACAATACAGAGCCTCTGCGACTCCATCTGTTTGCCTGACTGTCTGACTCCGCGCCCCTTGGTGTTTGGCTCGACGCATATGCGCAATTAACATAATGACACTGGTTGTTGTTGCATGCGCGCGTATGTAATGTATGTATGTTTGCTTGCAGTGAATGCAATCGAAGCGCGAAACGCAAGTGAGAAATGTATAATATATTATGTGAATGTGTGAGAGCGCGCGCGCGCAGTGAGACGTGCGCGTATGCGTTGGGGAATTGTGTGACGCGCAATCGGCCAGTGAGTCGTTCGGTAAGTCAGCGTTATGGTGCGCCAATGAGTGGCGATCATGGCGCATGCAATTGCGCAGTCGCGCGAGAATGTGATTGCGAATGCGCTCGATGCGACGAAGGAATGCGCTACGCATGCGCGTGTGGCGCACACTTGCTGTGTTATGTAATGCGCATAAATAAACGTCGCGCTGTTGTTATTGTTATTTAGTGGAATAAAACAAACAACAACAGCAATAATCATAATAAAACGAGGCTGCATTACATTCTCACTCCTCGCTGTTTCTGTTATTTATTCTTAATGTTTTGAGCACCGCCGCGACGCCTTGCCGCTTGCGGGTGTCGCCGCTTTGCTTGTGCAATGATTTCTGCCACTGTCAATAAAACTGATAATTATCATAATTGATGGGACGCAAAGGCAATTTTAATGGCAGGAATAGCGCGCGCACGCTTAGCCTTTTTCACACAGCGTCAATTTATGCGTAAGCAATCACGCGGCTATTTGTTAAGTGCGAAGGCATATGAGAGACTCCTGTGTGTGTTGGCGTGTTTTTTCTGTTTTTCATAAATATTAATGCCATTCGTATGCGTTGCAATTGCAATAGCAGTAGCAGTAATTAGTCATGTGTTTCTTATCTCCAACTGCTGAGTGGTACATGTGTAAACGATTTGTTACCTGGCGGACTAGCCACTAAGAGGCAGGCGTTACAAACGAGTGCAAAAAAAATGCGAGTAGGCGAATGTGAATATTTTAATTTGAAGTCAAGGAACTCATATAGTCCATAGATCATTTGTTATATATATACATAATTATCACTAGTTGGTGGCTTAGTTCGACAGGTAGAGTCAGTACCCATGTCTAAATAGGTACTAGGCTTGAATCCTGACGTATAATTAATTTCTTAATAAAAGAACAGCTCTCGTCCTAGATAATATCAAATAGTCGAATGTACTTCCGATATAAAATAGAATTTCTTAATCTAGTAGCTTCTCTGGAGCTCTTTTAAGGGCTTGTCAAACATATAATTAAGTTTATACCTAAATTAGGGACGAAACGTATAGAGGTTTCCAAAAAAAATCCTAAATTTTTTATAATATTCGTAAATAAAAGGTGCCTTAATATAACCATCGAATAGTAGTAGTGTGCTTACCCTTAAAGGGGCTTCTGGATGGGTCATAGATATAGATATAGTACACTGTAAAAGCAATGTAATAGTGGCAACATTCTTCACTGTGTACTAGAAGCTCATCACTGATTTTTCGAGTTATAGAGCTCTCATTCTCTACCTTAATTTCAAAAAAACCTGATATGTTTCGATAAATAATTATTTAACATTTTTTCAAATCAGAAATCAGGCCCTAATCATGGGTGCCACTCTAAAATGCTTCCAATTTTTTAGTCATTCACGAATATACGATGTTTTAATATAAAACTACTTCTTCCTTGGAAAAGTTTAATAATCTTCTAACCTCAAATTGACCTTTCATAACTTATTCGAAAACCATATTTCAGAACGCTCTCTATGGAGTAGGAAACTTATGGAATATTGATATGGTGAAAAATATCTTATAGTTTTGCAGCTAAGACCAGGTTAAGGGTACCCCATAGCCACTTGAAGAACTTGTTCTATCCCAACCTATCCTAATCTAAGTATCAAAATCTATCAACAGATCTTAAATATTTGGTTTTTATTCGTATCTAATACCAAAAAAATGAAAGAGTTTGAGAGTTATTGATTTTTAATCACCTGACGGTGGGGCTAACATAATGATCATTGAATCCTTTTCGATCGAAAAAGAGTTCGATACCATAGGAAACTTTTACGTTGGAATCATTGAAACCGTATCGAAACATTGAACTCAATTACCGACTCGAAAAAATACATTCCGCGGCTAATAGATGTCGCTAATTACGAAATCATTGAATCCGCAAAATCGAAAATTTTGGTCGAAATCTATCCGTTGATAGGGAATTGACTCCGGAAGACTTCTTTAAACACACATTTTGGATTCTACTACATATTCATTTTAGGAGTAGTACATCCGACGGGTTTTGGAAGTGGAAATATGTTCTGAAGTAGATAATTCTTAGGAAGAGCATTCTTAGTAAGAAAGGAGCAAAGCAAGAACTTGCACAGTTGTAAAAGGCTTACATCCAAGTTTAGAACAGAAGCGATAAAGTACCATACAACTAAAGTCTAGAACAGAAGCGGTAAAGTAACATAGAACTCAAACCGAATCTAGATCAAGTTTTGGAGAGTTTATTGGACTTTTCTTCACACATTCCTGGTAATTTATATAAGAAGAAGGTTTTATCTCAATTTATAT
The DNA here is from genome assembly GCF_028554725.1 of Zeugodacus cucurbitae. Lineage (NCBI taxonomy): Eukaryota > Metazoa > Arthropoda > Insecta > Diptera > Tephritidae > Zeugodacus > Zeugodacus cucurbitae. The sequence goes on from NC_071670.1 coordinate 61,244,251, forward strand.
ATTCTAATTATATGTTTCAATACTTACACTGTAAGTAGTCAAACATTTTGGAAGTCAGTTTGGGCTGAAGGGCTCATGGGTGTGAACCGTAAACCACCGAAAGAGCTTTATAAGTAGCTGTAGTCGGTATCAGTAGACTATGGAGAGTCTTTTATAAGGAATTTAATTAGAAATTAAATCATAGGTAAGACTTTTGATAGCAGCATTAACACGAAAAGAAACTCCATACTAAGTTTGTGTATAACAAATCTCCTCGACGCTTTCATCTATTTGGTTTTTTACAACATTTCGAGCTTATTCCACATATGTTGAAGTTCACTGCAACACAAAAGCAACCCTGAAATGTGTTGCAGATGCAAAAAAATTGCACAAAGGACATTACAAATACAAATATATATGGATGCTGAATATGCACTTGCAACCAACGCACTTTTACTTTCTTTTTGCCTTTGTTTATGATTGCCACTGATTTATTCAACAAACACACATACTTTCATGTATAAATACATATGTATATATATATATATTATATGCAGAAATAAAGCATGCGCCACACACAGCCGTTGCAAGTGCACACACATTAGCAACAAAGAGTAGCAGCAGCAGAAACACATTTAACAGAAGTTGCATGTGGCAAAACGAAGAAAAATGTGATGTACAACAACAACAAAAATGCGCGTTGAAAAAGCGCGCGCACATCAACGTTATGTGGCAACATTATGCTACTACTTGCTGCTGCTTGCTAGCTTGCTTGATTGCAAGGATAACGCATGAAAAATTAAATACAATTTTTTTTTTTTTTTTGGGTGCAAAACATATGCAGCAAGTGCAGGGACATAGAAAAAAACGCAACGACAACTTGCATGAAATATATTTTTATGCATTTGTTTTCGCGTGCGCCCAAAACTCATTTGCACGAACAGGACATTTGCGAAAAAAGCATGAAGGAAGAAAGGAATAAGCGACGAAAGCAGAAAAGGGAAATGAAAAATTTTCGGCTATTTTGCATTTTTATATGCAAAACACACAGTGTACAAAAACAAAATTGCAAGGAAATGGTGTTTTGCTGACGACAGCGCTGCCCGCGTCAACGCATAACGAAAGGATAAAGCGCGAGTTTGTGCTTGTTGTTGTTGTGTGTGTGTGTGTGTGTGAGTGAATAAAATGTTATTTATATTGTTGTTGTTGTTGTTGTTGTTTTTGTACTTGCTGGCGTCGAAAGAAAGAAAAAGTGTTCTCATTCTTGTCGCCAACGTCGTTTTTTCGGTAGTTGCATGCAACGCAGACACGAATACATGCAACACACACACATACATACAAGCAAATGACATGCGTGTATTGCTGGCGTCAGCCGGACGCTGTGTGTGCAAATATAAAAAATATTTAATTCCTTTTTCTTCGCTTTCGCACAGAGTGTGACGCAACAAAAGCACAAGAAAGGACACTAGATGCACATACAAACGCAGGCGCGCGTAGAAACGCTCGAAAACTGCAAGAAAATATAAAAATAAGAATTATATATGAAACGAAATGAAATGTGAAATTTTTGGGTGAGTGAGAACATTTTTTTGTGCCGCAACCGAAATGTTGCACGAACAGACAGATAGACAATTGGAACGAGCGACGAAGTGACAGAGGAGAATTTGCTTTTCTTTTTCTTATATTCAGCAATATTTTCAGGAAAAATATATAAAATTATTTTTTTTCCGCGCAGCTTGCAACGCGTGTGCGCTTCAATTAATCAGCCCGCAGCTGAGGTGCGAGCAGCGACTGACGTAACAACAACACTACTCAGAACCAATGCGCGTTGCCAGCCACCGAAATAACCAGACCACCGTGCTTCTCTGCTGCAATGCAAACGCATTGCAAGGATCAAAAAGGACCAAATGAGCTGCTTAATAATGCCTCCACTGTTCGTAAGGCAATGTCGCTCGGGTGGCGGTGAGTTGTGCGTTGCGCGAGAAACAACGCATAAGCAGTCTTAATTCTCATTTTATGCAACGCACACACACACACGCGCACGCGGAGATACACATTTGTCTGTTTACAGCTTTTTTCGGTATTTATTTAATTTCTTTTTTCGAAATGCGCTCAAGCAGGACCCTCATCGTCTGTGCGAAATTTTCGGCAATTCGTTGTTGCGTGGTTGTTGTAAATTTTTTGGTAGTCGTTTTTGTTATTGTTGTTGCAGTCGTCGCAACGTTCATTTTCTTTGTTTTAAAAATGCATTTTGTTAGCAACGGCGCGTTGCATATCCTTTTGTTGTGCACTCACACTCATGGCATTGTTTTTGTTATTGACGTTGTTGGTGATATTTTAGTAGCAGCAGACGCACAGTCAGGAGCAAGAAAATTGTACTAATTTATAATTGAGTTATTTATTAAAAGAGGCTTAGATTTTCTGGCGTTGGCAAAACAATTTTTTTTTTCATTAATGAATATTTTTGTATAAAAATAAAAAAAATTTTGCAATTCTCAACCGGTTTAAGAGTTATATTTTAAGATCAACTCCGTGATTTTCATTACAAACGTTTAAACAACGAAGAAATGAATTGAAATGACACAGTTTATAACGTTCTTCAAAATAATTTGACTTAAAAAACTATTAAAAATACAAAATATTGTGATATGGCAACCCTGGTTTTTGGATAACATCAAATTTGGCTAAGGCTCTCTAATAGTTCTTAACAGTTGTTTCATTTTCGATGTGTCTAAAATTTAAACCTTATTTCCCCCTATATCATTAGTGTTCCTTGATAGTCTGTAATTCTCAAAAGGTTTATGAAATAAATTCTTATATAACATGTCCAAATATTTCGACATATCAGGTTGATAATTCAAGAAAAAAAATCAGAATCGCGCAGAACTCTTTTTAAGAGAACATAATTACACTCAAGACTATTTTATCTTTCAAAACATAAAGTAATATGAAAAGTATTTCAAAATTAATATGAAATAAATAAATAATACGCATATATCAACAGAGATCGCATTTATCCTTAAATGCGCAAAAAAATATGTTTTCGGAGAGAAAATTCATGCAAATTCAGCCCCCGAGCATACATGTTACTGAAATCAAGACCTTTACAAAATAATTTTGACATGCTATCAATAAATAGATGATCCCCTACTGTTTTATGGAGTACTTTGGGTTTGAAAAGGGCTGGCATATTTTTGGAAATAGTAGACACAAAAATGTATATACCAGAGTTCTGAAGAAATAATGACGAAATTAATGTGAAGCTGTGTCAGGTGTCCCTGCTAACATATCAAAGTCTCAAACTTGTGTTCAAAATATATACTTAGGGGATTTCCTTTATAAAGAAGAACTAAGTAAAAGCAAACAATTTATAAATTTTATAATTGTCACATAAACCCAACCTCCAGCTTCAAAATATTATTCATTTATTTATTTAAATTGCTTATGAGAGCTGGAAAAGGGATCCTCGCATAAAATTACTCTCTAGAAGAGAGTTCTCAAAATTTTATTTAGAGTTTTTAGAATGCCTTTGGTATATTTGCACATGGAAAGATGATACTTCAGGTTACATTTCTTTGTTATTTAAAATAAAATATTTATAAGGAAACATAAAGAATTTTCTTAACATAAAAATATTTAAATTCAAAATTTGAGTTTTTTAAATCTACATCCATCTTTTAAGTATATAAAATTTATGTATGTGTTACAAGACTCATATAAACTGCAGCAAAATATTTTCGAATTTAATATTTTTGATTTCACAGCCATCACTCAAACAGACGCTGTCTCCTCCCCACCCACTGTTCGAACCCCAACATATATTTGTAGAAAATAAGACTACCAAATACGAATTCTATAATTTTCTTGCTGCTCCTGTTGCAACTGCCACGCATGTACACACACACGCAGAGCCGCAGAGGGTTTTGGAGAAGTGAAGAGACAAGAAAAAGAAAAGTTTTCAAAAACATACAAATACATATATAAATATAGAACATAGATGCAAGCATTCGGGTAAACAGTTATACGATATACCAAAGCAAATGCTGCGACAGGCTACAGATACTTCACACACACACACAGGCAGATACAAGTATTTGTTGAGCGCTTTGCATGCATATAAAAATGTGAAAATACAAAATATTTGGCAATTTCTATAAATGTGAAAATATTTTCACTTCACTTTTATTGCAGCAAAGCACACACAGAGGCACCCATACACACACACATCCAACAATCAAGTGTTATTTGTGCGCCAAGCGTGTGTGCGTATGTGTTGTTTTTGTTATTGCCACATGTGTCTTCTTATTGTGTCTGCCCCAAAACCCGCTTTTCACTTTTTGTGTCTGCGTTGCGAGTTGGAAAACAGCAAACAGGCCTTTTTCTTATTTCGGTGCGTTCGAGTGTCCGTCCAACCGCGCGAAAAATAGATGAAGATGAAGGCGTCGCCGCCGCTTCAGCAGCTGCTGCAATAATAGCAACAACAATTTTTATTTTGTTAAGTTTCGTAATGTCGACAAATGGCGCAGAAAAATGAAAAAATCACAAGGAAATCGCACCAAAAAGCAACGCCAGAAATTAAAAAGGATAATGACGAAAGCACTTTATATACTGGCGTATGCGGCAGTTGGTTGTTGTTGTGTATTTGTGAAAAAAATGTGTTTCATATAAAAATAAATTCTATATAGAAACTGCGTTGGACGTTAGCGTCACAGTTCCGAAACACAAAAAAATACTAAAAGATTATGCAAAAAATGTGTAGCATACATAAAGGCGTTTGAACTGTACGCCAATTTGATTTTCAACTGCCTTGCATTTTGATGCGTAACTGTACTTTGTGCGAAATTTTCGGCGTATGCATTTCGAGTGCATGCAAGGAGTGGACTACAGGCTTTTGTGATTTTTGAGTATTAAATTTGAGAAATAGATTTTAGGTTTGGAGAGATTTAAGTTTAAGTTAAAGAATTTTACCAGATTCGACTCTTTTTCTAGGCTCATCGAAACAAAATCGTATGAAACTAAAGTTTTCCACACCTCTCCTTGCCTCTTTCTTCCTCAATATGCCAGATTGTGAAGTCTCAAACAGAGAGGGTTGAATTCCGATTCCTGTTTGGAATACCGCATTTTTAGTTCCGAGTGCAACCGATAGAAATTATTCAACCATTCCAAAAACCTACCAAGAATGTGAAGATTTAAAGATCTATCGAGGAAAATCTCTATGAAAATACTCGCTCTCTTTCTAAGCCTTCCCCGTTTTGTGAAGAAATTGATGTCCAAACCCGAGAGCAGTAACTTTCAACACTCAATCGAGTTATCACATGAATATATCCGAGTGTGCTAGTAAGTGATTTAACGTATCAAACAAAATTCGAGTCCAAAAGTGTTAAGATTTAAAGATTTTATTGTCAGCAAGGAAAAATCAGACTACATCAAATCACTTCAACACTCCTCTTGCCCTCTCTTCTCCTTATTGTCAAAGAATGTGGTCTCCATAAGTAGGATATAAATATCTAGACGGACATGGATTTATATAAGTTCATGAACGATGGTCTTGTCCCAAAAATTTGCAAAAATCAAAAACTATATGTTACAACAACAACATTAATTCTCTACAAAAACAAGTCTTACTTTACGAGGTAATTCCCTTATACATATTTCCGTTGAGAGTTAAAACCAAACCCGATAAATAAAAAATAATTTTCGGCTAGAGACCAAAACTTAAGACTTATTTTCTAAGCCCATGTTCTAAATAATAGAAAAGATTTCTTCCGAAATATCTCTACATGGAATTTTGAACAGCTTTTCCCAATTATAGAAAGGATTCTTTGGATGATTACTACTATCAACGTCAGTCATTCGTGTCGCTAACTTAAATAGAGGTCTACCGAACTGTCGAATTTGGACGAAAGAGCTTAAAAGCTTTTAAAAGTTTAACTGAGTTTCCACTAGAGTTATTCTGAGAGCAATGAATGTCTTTTTTTAAATAATTTTTTTATCAAATATAGTATTTTTAACTTGAGTCCTTAAAAAAATACCTGACTTAAAGAATTTTGCATGCGATTTTAGTAAAAATACTTTATTAGAGAGTTAGTCACAATATGAAAAAACGGTTAAAATATATGTATATTATTTCCTCCCAACCTTTCCCAGTAATTTCTAAATTGTGCATGCAAATAGCCGGCAATTAATGCAGGGCCAGCTAGGAACACCTACAAAGCGCAGCCAAAGCACATACATAAGCACACCTCCACCAAGGGAAGTACATACATATATAAAACCGCTTGAGAAGCGCTTTGCCCTGTAACTGATGCTAGATTTTCAACACAATTATACTTTCCGCACTTGTAAAACTCATATATTAATCGAATTAACTATGAAAACCGATAAACTCGGGAAGAAGAAGAAGAAAAAAATATTTTCCTATAAAATTAATATGCGAGCGCACAGTGGTGCATTATAGAGTGAATGCTGTGGGCGTTTATTATTATTATTATGACTTCGAATGCATTTGTAAGTTAGTTAAAATGGTATGCAATGTTAATACTACTATTGTTGTTGCTTTGGTTTTTGTTGTTGTTGGGCAGTCGTGTTAGTTTGTGATTGCTGTTGGTTGGTTGGTTGATTCGCTGGTTTGTAATGTTGGCGTTACTTTATGACGTGTTAGCAGCGCTGGCACCAAAGCACGTACGCACACACACACCTACATATATATATGTACATATAGGGAAGCATGCATACCAGTTAATCAAATAAATAATATTCCTACATGTACTTATGCATAACTGCATATGAAAATGCATAGTTTTTTTGCAGTAACACACATACAAACATACATGCACACACACACGCCTGCATAATTAAAACCGCAAGAAAAAAAATTGCAAAAATTAGCCCGATATAAGTAGCGACTCCCACCCTGCAGCTCACAGCGTCTGCTCCAAGCTGGCAAAATTGTATTTCACGCCATCACTTTCCATGGCACAACAACAGCAATAACAACAACTCTATTATATCTTAAAGCTAGTTGCTGCTATATATATATATATATATACCCACTATATATACACTTACTACATATAAATACATATTTACCTATATATACAAACAGATTCATATAAACCCATAAATATGTAAGCAACTTGTATAATAGCTAGGCCAACACTAACTTGCACCGGACCAACCTCAACTTGCCACAATTATATCCCGCAACGTCAATTGTTGCTCTTCCAGTTGTTGTTGTTGTTACTTTTTTCTGTTGCTTTATTTTTTCTCACTGCTTCTTGTTGTTGTTGTTGCTGCTTTGCCGTTTAATTGTTGTTATTAAGCATTGTTGCTGCAGCAATTATTGCTATTACTTTGTTACTGTTGTTGTTGCTTTTTTGTTTTTGTTGTTTTATTACTCTTGTTCTTCTTGTTGTTATTGTTGCTTTTGTTGCATATTAATACCGACTGCTATCTAGTTTGTTCATGTTCTTGTTCTTGTTAGAATCAATTCTTCATTCATATTCATTACCCCCTTCGAGCGAGATTGTTAAATTCTTTCATTTCAATAATTTATTATAGTTCTTAACATTGCACGGACTCTTTGACTTATCGCCTCTGTTTTTATTGCGGATTAATTGATTTAACTAATTGTGGAAGCTTAAGCAAAAGATCTACATCTTGTAACATGTTTTAATCTTAATATAGTTCTCTTCAAGGTTCTAGACAGATTATTCTTTTAAACTAACTTTCAGAACCTTAATTTTACAGAAATATACTTTTATTGAGAGCACTTACTGATAACTCATCTTACCCTACCGAAGATGAAACTATATTCTCCACTAAATACTAATATTATACCTAATCCATAGATGTTAACTATACTAAGTTCTATCACTTCATCGGTACCCATAGCTAACTGGAGTACCATCGCTATTTCAGCTAAGACTGGTTAAATCTCTAAACTTATATTCAAACCCAATAGTTAATAAACTGATTTATGACAGTGAAAGCTTCACTCATAATACTTAAACCGTTCTTGAGACATTTACATGAGAAAAAATGAATATCCGTCCTCTGTATCATGTCATGAATCATGATTCATTATGATCTTTCTAACTTCTAAATAACCCAGTCGTAACAGATTCTTCATTCATTGGTTGAACAATTTCATAGAAAAAGAGAGATACACAATGACTAAATCATCGACTGTAATCGGGACTTTTCGAATCGTTACACTCAGAAGATGGATAGAAATATAATTACACTATCCTATTGTAACACTGATCGAGACCACGATTTTACAAAAATATTCCTAGCAGAAAATTTAAAAAAAAAGTAAGAAACTTCCGACAATGTTTATAGTGTCATCAGATATTTAGACCCGGCAATCTTGAATATGGTAAACAGTTGGAGGTCTGGCTCAGAATCTTAGAGAAAATAGTTTAGTTAAACTGAATATCAAATATCACAGAACAAGGATGCTCTTTTCCAAACGATTATTCGTGCAGTTGAGATCATTGGCAGAAATAAAAATTATATTCGCATAATACAATTATATTAAGTCGGACAATGTAGACCCTAACGAGATCAATAAATTCATTAAATATGATCTTCTATTTGGACGAGGGTGGGAGGTTTCGTTCTAAATATTGGATCAACAAAAATTCGTTACTCCAATTTGTTTTTTAAGTTCCCAATAGGATATCTGGGTAAGAAATGATTTATCTTATAAAGTATTATAGTAAATATATTTAATGAGTTTTCTAATATAGTCTGGGTCGATTCGATTTACCGACGGTTTTCGGTGTAGTCCCATTTTTTTTAAAGTTTATTCTTTCTTAACTGTAGGGCTATTCTATTGGAGCGAAAACCATATTGAAGCAGTGAAATGGTTACAGTACATTTAAAGACAGAGGTTATGTGTCTATAATCGCGAAATTAAACAATAGGAAACTATCAAACGCGGTTGTTTTGGATCCCATAACTTGAGTTGTTAAATTTACCTAATTGTATGTTTACATATGAAAATAATCTCGTTCTAAGCTCGTTCAATAATCTAACCGTTTACATATAGTCAAATAAGATTATCAATTGTCAAATGTGTTGCATTTATTGTTGTATTACACATATTTCTCTCGCTGTCGGCCATTTTTGTTTACATTTTCATTTGACATTTCTCCTCTTCTTCGCAAAATTATCGATAAACCTAGGAATAACACCGAAAATCTAGTTGTATAAAACGAGATAATTTTATAATCTCGGATTATAATGAGAGGAATGTTGTATGGGAAATCTAGTTTCTTTATTACAGATTATCAAGTTAAGCTCGTAAATGGATCAAAATCTCTAATGAACTCTTAGCCGTCTTTAATTCATCAAATCTTCGACTTCATATTACTAATAAACTAATAAAAATAAACTGAATTAAATTAACTAATTAAGTAGGCACAAAAGTAATTAACAAGAATTGGTAAGAAGATCAGAGCAAATATAACTGTGTGAAAGCTTTTCGAAAGCTCTCTAATTGTGGTTTTAAGAACTTAGTGAAAGCTCTAGTGATTTTAAGTGCAAGTAATTAATAATTACACTGGATATCCCAGAATGAGCAATGTGGTGGATGTAAAGATACCTTTGGTGAGAAAATAATATATATTCAAATACAAACAAGGATATTTTAATAACATACTTAGGCACTAGAGCTCTGAGCCATCAAAAATATTGTATGAAATGGTGGTATGCATTATAATCATATAAATCATACTTCATATGCTTATAAGGAAGTAATATGAAAAAAAATTAAATTTCATTGGCAACCACTTGTAAAAATAATCGGAATAAAAAGAATAATATGAGTGATTGTTAAATGAAAATTAAATAAAATTACCAAGTTTAAAAAATATTAAAAACAAAAATTAATATCTTCACTCACCACATAAAGTAGAAATATTTAAAAGCAATTCAATGCGCGCACGTTTCCTGCCAAATTGCTGTTGAATTTCTTTTTTAATCCGCTCGCAGTATCAGCTGTGTTTATTATATTAATTGCTTTCACTGCTTTTGGTTTTATTATGGTTGTTGTTGTTGTTGTTGTTGTTGCAATAATGCCACTTTTGACTCTCAAAGCTGCTGTATACCATCCAGTTTGTGAAGCGCAGATGTAATCCATTTGTAAAATTAAACGGTACGTAACTTTGTCACACACGCGCACACAGAGTGATGCATAAACACACAAACACATATGAGTGCATGCCTGTGAGACCGAAAAACAGTTAGCTAATTTCGGAAATCTATTATAAGCGTGAAACAGATTTTAAATGTTTTTTTTTCTGTTTTTGTTGAAAATGAAATTTATTTAATATTTTTGTGAATATTTGCAATTTGTTGTTGTTGTAAATATTTTTTTTTTTGTTTAATGAAGCGGTGCGGTTGTAAATATTAAATAATATAAACGAATTTTAGGTGGCAACTTTGGCGGCAATAAAATGCACTTATTTCTTCACTGTTTGACAAAAAGCATATGTGTAGCAACAACAATAACAAAAACAAATGCAATTTGTTGCTTATTTCGGCGACTTTCTTCGTCTACGCCGAGCCGCTGCAGCGCGTTAATGTCAATTTTTGTTGCTTTTGTTGTTTTGTAAACTTTTTTTTTGGGCGAAAAATAAACGCGTTAAATGTTTTACAATATTTTCCGGTGTTTCGACGTGTCAAACTTGCAGTTTTTTTCGGCAGTAAACAAGTGTAAATTATTTAAACTTTTTTTTTTGGTTGAGAAGTCTGAGTTGTTGTTGTAACGTATTTTGATTATTTTTTCACTTTTCATCAACTGTTTTTTTTTTGCATAAGCCGCCACCAACAAAAATGTGAGTTTTAGTATTTTTAAATTATTATTTGTTGTTGTAATTTATTGTAAACAATTTTGTGTTGTAATTTTTTTTGGTAATTTTTTTTCGTCTCTAAATATTTGTTGTACCAACTGTTTTTGGTGTCTCAAGTCTGTGCTTTTTGTGTGTGTATTTTATATTTTTGTTGTTGTTTTTATTCACAGCGTGTTTTTTGTCTTACGGAATTATGGAAAAAAGCAGCGAATTGTGCATTTTTTGCTTTCAACGTAAATTATTTTCCAACCAATCACAACACTCAATCAATCAGTAAAGTCCGAGCGTCTAGCAGATTATTATTGCTTTATTAATTATCTGCTTGTTTGTTGTTGTTTTTTTGTTTTGTCCTTTGCTAGCGTATTTCAACAGCAGTGCAATATTTTTTGGTGATTTTTTTCACTTTTTTCTCAGCACTTAAATTTTTTTCAACGATTTTTTTATAATTTTTGCCAAAACTGTTTTTTAAATATTTTTTTTTTTGGTACACTTTAATTTTTTTTGCAGTTTTCTGAAATTTCACAATATTTAGTTATTTTTAATATTTTTATTTTTGTTTTTTTTTTTGGTTCACCGAAACAGTTTATTTGAGTTAATACACAATTTCTCTCGATTTTTTTTGTAAATTTCTGCTTAATTTTCACTTTTTATGCACATCAAATTTTTTTTTATTCAACGTTAGCTTTTTTAGCTGCCACTTGCTCAGTTTCTTTTTAAGATTTCTTTATTTTTTGCAATTTTCATTTAGTTGTTATGACGTTGTGTGTGCTCATGCCGCATATTCTTATTTTGTTGTTAGTAAATTGATATTGATCTGCAAGAAAAATTAAGGAAGGAATTAGTAATAGATTTTTTTTTATCTTCAATTTTTATAATTTTATTTCAATATTTCAATGAGATGTGCAATAAATGTCTGTGGTGCCTATAAGATTAAAAAAAATATTCTCATATAACAAATATTATAAATTTCAGGAAATGTTTTTTTTTTTAACATTTATTTATTTATTATTTTTAATTAATTTTTTTTTAACTAGAAAGCAACATTTTTATTTATTTATAATAACATTTTTATAATTTTTTTATTTTAATTTTTCGAAAATATGGTTATGAAGCTGTATTCAGCTTAAATATCTGCCTGTTTCTATATACATTTTTATAGCTTTATTGTTTTAAAACAATTTTATTAATTTTTCTCTAAACATTTTTGCTTAAAAACTGTATCTAAACCCTTCTCGACCTCTCAAACAGCTGGAATGTAAAACCAAATAAGCCAACTTTTTCAAAACCACATTGAAGCCGTATTAATTAGGAGTAACAAAAATATAAAAAATAAAAATAATTTATAAACAAATTATTTTAAACGTCACCCCAAAAAAAATTCTGAAATTTGTTTTTATTAATTTTCGTCAAATGTGACTAACTGCAAGCACGCAAAAACCACATATTAGTCACTGAGCATAAAAACATGATGTGAGTTATATAATAAAAATGTTTAATCAAAAAATAATTTTGAAAAAAAAATTGCGATTGAATCACTTTCATATGCGATATGCTGCGACAAATCGTGCTATGGGCTATTGAACCCTTGGGTTTATATTGGAACTAAATGAAAAAAATATTAAATTTGACACTTTTTGGATTGATTGGATTAAAAATTTTCATGATAAAATTAATGGGTTGATTTTATTGACGCTTACGAATTAGTAAATTAAAAAAAATATTTAAAAAAATTAAATTGGAATTAAAATAATATTAACAAAAAAGTCGAGATTTTTGCTTTAGATTTTGATGAAAAACTGTTCTTTATTTTCTGAATGTCTGCTGATGTGACAGTAGTTTTAACTCGATTTCTTTCTTTCTTTATTCATTTTCTTTTAAGAAATTAAACAATTTTTTACTTATAACATATAGACACTCAAAATTTGGTTTTTAAAAAAGTTTTTTTCTGGTAAAAAATTCTTTCCGTAGACACTTCAAAAAAACATGGGTGAAAAACATTATATTAACAAAAATAAATACATCACTTCGGATGATTATAAAAGAAGTCTCACAGATCTCATAATAAAATCTTAAACATTTCGAGAACTCAAAAAGAAGTTTCAAATTCACTTCAAAAACTGAAAAACATATGCTTCTTTATTTTTTGTTCAAGAAATTTTTGTGATATTTGTGCATTTGGTCTATGAAAAACAAATATTTTCACTACAAAATTGAGAATTTCCGAAATTGAATTTGCGACATATTTTATTCACATTCACCTTTCACTGTACTAGTAATAACTTGTATTTACTCGAATTATAACAGATGTCTGAAAAATTAAACTGCAAGCTGACTTTAAGCCCAATAGCACAACAGAACTTATTTATTTTAATTTTGGGTCGTCACATTTAAAAAATTTAATTAATTAAAATGAAAAGTAAAAATAATATAAAGAAACCTTCGCCAAAAATATGCGTTTTCCATTTTTTTAAAAGGCTTAAACAACAACTTGAAGCTTGAGAGTAAGCTAAAATTGAAGAAAAAAACAAAAAAGTAGCTTTTAACACCAAAATACTTTGAATTCAAAAATTTTAGTCAAAAATACTTTTTTTTGTTAAAACACTAACACTTTTAAATTTTAAAAAAATTTTTTTTGTTCAAATTTTTTTTCAATTTTTTTTCCAAATTTTTTTTTTCAAATTTTTTTTAATTTTTTCAAAACAAATTTTCTTTAAAAACATATTTATTTTAATATTGAAAAGCCACATTTAATAAATTTTAACTAAAAGCATACACAACACAACGCTAGTTCGTAAAAATCTAATTAAAAACCTGCGTCAGCGCCTAAAAACACACTACGCACAGAAGAAAAAAAACACAAAAATTATTTAAAAAATTCTCCAACTCAACGTACTTTCAACAAATTTATGTTTTACAAAACGCAATTTCCACAAAATACGCCAATTCTATGACATTTTACCGGCATTTCGCGGCGCAACACTGCGTGCAAACGGCAGCAAGTGCTGTTTCAGCGGCGGTATGAGCAAGCGAAGCGCAGCGCACTGTTTTTGCAAGCATTTGATGGCAGCGGATGTTAAAAACATTTTCTTTTTAAATAAAAATTTTACAACAATCACTGAAATGTACGCGTATTTCAAAAATCACGAAACACAGCGCGTTTGCGAATGTTTCACATAACGGTTATTCGCTTTCTTTTCATACCTTTTTTGGTGAGTTTTTTGTTGTATTTATTGCTATTTTTTAACACAAAAAAATATATTTTTTTATAATTAAAATATTTATTAAAACTTTTTTTTGTTAATTTTGTATTTCTTATTTGTTTTGTTGTTGTTGTTGTGTATGTGTTGTGTACTGCACTTGTCCGGCGAATGAGAACAACAACACACGCGCGCAACAAAATAATTTTTTCGCCGGTGCAAGCCAAACAAACGTACGAAGGTATCTGCAAGAACTGCAGTGGCATCGCGTGCAAAATCTCTGTCAGAGCCGGTGGCAGTCACAGCGCGTTGCGTCGCGTCGCCGAACGGCGTACGTCGGCCGCAATCGCACAAAACCCTTCGAACCAACAACACCAGCAACAGCAACCGAGCCAAGCCAACACAAGACACTTGAGCGAAAGCCAACAAACTGCAACAACAACAAGTGCAATGTGTTGAGTATTTAGGGAGGAGGGGGATTGGTGTCAACACCAACGGGAGACTCAGGTTGCATGTACAACACAACGCACTCAAGCCACACAACACGAAATCACTCAGTCACCAAGCAAGTAAGGAGTTGCAAGTTTCCTACTTGCAACAAGGCTTTAACTCTTTTGTATTGCAGAAGAGTGGCCGACAGTGGCAGCCAACAAAGAGAGCGCTGTTAAGTTGGCTAAGAGCAACGCGTGTTGCACAAATTGCTAACTCTTGGCAGTAGACATGCCACAACAGCAGCGTCAGCGCTGCATGCAACATTCGCTGCTGCGTCGCATTGCCCTTGCAACACGTTGTTGCACACCATTTTTTTGCACTTATTTTGCAGTTTCTTTTTGTGCGCTTTTTGTGACTGACGCAACTCGTGTGTTGTTGTTGCTGTTGTAGTGCGCTATGTGTGAAGGGCGCGATGGCAATTGAGCGCTGCACTTTGTGAAGGTGTTGGTGTTGTTGCTCTGTTTGGTTCGCACAAGTGCAATGGGTAGGCGGTGGTAATCAGCTGCTTTGGCGCTTGCTTGGTTTTTATTGTTGTTTTTGGCTGCAAATGTCACTCGTCTGTTTGATTGATATGAATTTCGTGGATGTTTTGATGAGTTTTGGAAACGGTTTTGAGCATTGGAATATTTTTGATTTTGAAAAGTATTTTTGTTTTATATAATGATAAGCTACTTAGACATTGGGCTATCGCGATTTTGATAGAGAGATTATATAACTTTTTGAAGACCGCAAGAAAATTTTTGTTTAAAAAGCAAGGGAGCTTTTTAAAACTAAATTTTCGTATTTCACTTTTTACTGAATAGACTAATAGTAGCCAAGTACCCACCAAGGAATAAGACTGTACTGAAACATGCTGGGTCAGAAGCGTTAATATACGTGGAAAAGTACTTCGATCTTTTTATAGATAATATATAAGGAAATCCAAAAAATATCCTTATACTTCGCAACAGATCAATATTTCTTAAAATATTAACATTTATATAATTCATACATACATACAGATAGTACTCCCTTTGATGTAACATGATACTCTATCTTGTTTCATATATGAGAATTTCCTTATTTTCACATATTTAAGCACACATCATTTATCCCTTAAATTTATTTTTGCAATAAATTATTTTAACACGGTTGGAACCGTAGAAGTCCACAGTTCTTCATGTAAATTAAAATAAAAAAAAAATAAAAAATTCTGTAAATCAAGAATAAGCGGAATTATCACGGTGAAATCAAATAAGGAGCGTAACTACAGGTACTTTTAAATTTAAAAAAATAGAAACAAAATTTTTTTTTTATAAAATTGGAGTCAACTATTGTTTAATATAGGTTTTCTTGTATTTATAATTCGCTTATAATAAATACATACAGTTGAACTTCCCTCACTCGAATCACCATAATTCACAAAAAAGCTTCGAGTTAGAGAGACTTCGAGTTATGGAAGGTAATTTATATGAATTGCTATTGCCAATTCAAAAGTTCGAATTATGGAAAATTCAACTGTTTATATTTCGCAAAATTTTGCTCATTATTAAAAAAAAATGTTTTTTTTCACCACTTAATATCCCAAGGCTCTTCCACTGACATTTATTGCACACATATAATTTAATCAGATATTAATATTTCATAAAATAATAATAATATGAAAGCTAAAATGCAGTTTTTAAAAAGAATATAAAAATTTTTTGAAATCTTATCGGTACTGCATAATAAATTTTCAATAAATTTTTTTTTAATTTTTTTATTTTTTTTATATTTTTTTCAAACAATTTTTTTTATTTTTTATTATTAATTTAAACATTTTTTATTTAATAAAAGCTAATAAATTTTTATATTATTATTTATTTAAAATTTTTTTATTTAATAAAAGCTAAAATGCAGTTTTTAAAAAGGATTTTTGTGAAATCTTGTCAGAAATCGATAATTAATTTTCAATTCATTTTTTTTTTTTTTGTATTTGAAATAAGTTATTATTTTTATTCGAAAAAATTAATAAAAATGTTATATATACTTTAAACAATTTTTTTTTGTATTTTAAGTAAGTTATTACTTCTATTCGAAAAAATTATTGAAAATGTTATATATTTTTTAAACAATTTTTTTTTATTTTTTTAATTAATTTAAACATTTTTTTATTAATTATTTTTTAATATTAAAATTTTTAATTTTTTTTTTAATTTTTATTAATTATTTATTTAAATTTTTTTAATTATTTAGGTTTTTTTCTTCCTTTTGTTCTATTCCTTATCTTTATATATCTATTATATTGCTATGAAGTCCCACTTTGAAGTGAAAAATAATTATTTTTTGTATCATTCTCATTTGAGACACTGTTAATTTATATTATTTTAGCACTAGTTTGTTTTCATAATCAGTTTTTCAGATGTTTTTTTTTTATTCAAAACTTTTCAGATTTCGTTTCATTCATTTGTTTTTATGTGTTTTTCATTATTTTATGACTTTTGTCGATATTACTAATCCTTAATAAGAAGTAATGTTAAAAAATCACTGTGTAATGATGAAATATTTTCCAACAATATTTTGAGCATAATAGTATATGTGTTTATTAATTTGTTGCTCAATATATTTTTAGTTTAAATCGTGTATAAATAATGTCTTATTATTCATTAATTATTGTATTTTTACAATTTTTTTTTTTTATTTATTTAAAAGAAAATTTATTCATTAGACAACTTGAAATATATTTCACTGTTTGTATTGTTTTTTTTTATCTATTTTAAAACTGTAGCTTTTTAATATTTTAAAATTAAATTAGTTTTATTAATTTTTTTCTAATATATATTTTTTGCATTTAATTTTTATTTTTAAGAGATTTGTTCACGGTTGAATAGTGTTTGTAATTTTATTTTTATGTTTGCTTTTAATTTTTGTATTTTTATCAACTAAAAAACACCAACAAACTTAAAAAAATATAATGATTACATTGCCACAACACTGAGTAATTACTAGTTCCCACGTTGCTCCTTGTAATTATGACAACACTGCTTTTACTAATAATAACTCACTTCCAATTTTTTATTATTAATTTATTTTTTGAGTTTTTCTGCACAGATTTCTTTAATAAACAATTCATATTATTTTTTTTACACATTCAAAACATCAAACAACCAACAACAATTACGCGCACAAACAAGTCCACGCGCCCGCACCAACCACGAATGAAAAAATATATAAAAAAAATCCGTTCGCTATCAAAAGAAATTTGTTTGCCCACAATTCAATTCACAAAAACAATAAAAAATAACAAATTCAAGCAATTAACGCAGAAGTCGCAACATTAGCTTTAGATTTATGGCGAAATTCGTAAGATTCGTAAAACTCGTAAATCTGCTAAACAGACGCGTCTTCGTTGATTGCATTTCCGCCAGCGAGAACAGCAAAACACCGCCCGACACCGACACCAATGCGATTGTGATTGCGAATGTGGCTGCAAATTGTTTCGAATGACGGCGACGTGTTTGCGAGTGGCGACTCTTGGCGGCAGCGGCCAACTCTGCTGCCACTGCTGCTGCTGCTGTCAGCTAATGGTTGTTGGAGCTGCTGCAACGGCGCGCAGTCATCAACAACACCAACCACACCAACCACACCAATCACAGCAACAACAGCCAAACAGCAAGAGCATCAAAAACAACAACGGCCGCTACAAACGCTAGAAAGAAAGTCGCCAAAATTCGCAAGAATGAGTAGAAAAAGAATTTTTGCGTACAAAAAACGTTTCAACGAGCTTTTGCCAGTGACGCGATGCAGTGTGCGTCAAAGCGCGACGCGGCGTTGCAATCAAAAATGTCGCGCGTATAACAGTTGATGTTACGTTTCGTAAAAGTGAGAAGATTTTGAAAATATTGCCTACACTGATAGATGACGTAGTCAGTCGGCTTGCCGTGCGTTGCAATTCATCCGCGTCGTACGTCCGTGATGGTGCGCCAGTAGCGTGCGTTTGCGACTACGTGCACCAAGGTTCTGCAATTGCTGGCTGTCACACAATGCCAGTGTCGACCAACAGACACAAACTCATTGCGCCTAACACCGCATAGAATAGAATCGAATAGAATATGGTAATGGTAGTGGCGCTGCGGCTAGGGCGCTGTGATGCGCTATGCGCGGCGACGTCGGCAGAGCGCGTGTGAGAGCGAGCGCGAGGCGAGTGAGTGAGTGAATGCATGCAGCGCGCACACACACACACACACACCTAGAGAAACTAATAGTGCAGGCGCGCGCATAAAAGCGCTAGAAAAATGTTATGTGTTGGTCATTACTGCCTAACAAAGACAACAACAACAACAACACGGCACACAGTATCTCATGTCAACAACATTGGTCTGTCAGTTGTCCAACCGTCCATCCATCCATCCATCCATCCAGCCAAGCAAACCACATCAAACCTGCCTGCTTGCAATATTACTCAGCGTACATAGGTACATATGTACATAGCGACGAACCACATGGGGACATGCGAGCGAGCGAGCTAGTGAGCGCGCAACCGAATTGGAATTGATAAAAACGAATCTTCGGCGCCCAATGCGACGATGACCAAAAGCTTGCTTTCGCGCTTTTTTTACACGCTCGCCACCTAGCGACTGACCACTCGTCTATGTTGTTCTCGTCATCGTCGTCAGTTGGGCCGTTTGGTCATTTTTATGTTTTTTTTTTTTCCTTTCGTTTTCTTCATCCTCGCGCGCTCACACGCGCAATTCTTCGTGCGGACACTCACTCAAACGCGCGCTTATTATGTGTCGCCCCCCTTAAATGTTAGCAGGACATTTCTTTATTATTCTAGTGACGAGGAAAGAAAGTGGGAGGGAGTGAGTGCGTGCTATGCGAGCTTGATTTGTGTGAAAGCGCGCGCGCGCGCCGCACAGCGTCTTGTGTTAGGCGCACAGCAAAATGGAGCAAAGAATTCGCCAATGGCCACCCTCACTCACACGCGTGGCAAGTGGCAGCACAGCAACCCTTACCAAAGCCGAAACAACCCCAACCCTGTAGCTGGGCGCCTTACATTACTGTACTCTGCTTACTTAGAGTGGAGTAGGCGCGCCTATTAGTTGTTGTTGTTTGTGGTGGTCTGCTATGCGTTTTGTGGCGGATCTACAGCGCCGTATTACTGTTGTTGTTGTTGGAGTGGTAGTATTTTGTAGTAATTTTTTCTACCAACAAGTGTTGCATTTCTCTTTTGTGTTTGTTGCTGCTGCTTGTAAGCTGTTATGGTGGCGCATTTTGCGCCAAATGTCCATTAACATTTGATGGAATTGTCAAACAATAAAAGAATTGTGTGCCCTTTTTTTGTTTTTACAGCCTCGACATATTAATTTAGTCGGTTTGTTGTTGTTTTTTAGTCTCATTTGTTGGCATGTTTATAATATGGAGTGCCAAAGGTTTTACGGACAAGTGGAAATATTGCACAAATTTGTTGTTGGTTAGGTTGATTAATGTTTCGTTGATAGAACATTATTTTTAATATGACATCCTTTTTTGACTTTTAAATTGAATACCATTATTTGTTTATATAAATTAAGACGCGAAATAATTTTAAGATTTTTAGAAATTTTTTTTTAGAGTTTTTGGTGCAAAAATTTATTTTTATAACAAGTTTTAATATTTTAATTTTTAAATTAAATTAACCGTATTTTTATCAATTTATTTATTATTGCTTTTTCATTATTAAACTTTATTTTATTTTCAACTTTCTGAAGCAACTATATTTAGAATTCCATTAACCGATTTCTTTGTCGATAATATTCATTTCATAATATCTTAATTATGAGCAAAATATGTTTATTTATGATTAATTACGCTAATTAAAAATAAAAATTGTCAATAATTAAATTATTTCTGAAAAAAAAAGATTTATAAAACGTTTCCTA
This sequence comes from Zeugodacus cucurbitae, assembly GCF_028554725.1. NCBI lineage: Eukaryota > Metazoa > Arthropoda > Insecta > Diptera > Tephritidae > Zeugodacus > Zeugodacus cucurbitae. The sequence continues at coordinate 61,264,657 of NC_071670.1, forward strand.
TGGGCATTTTTTACTAAAAAGTGTTAACTTTACTTGACAAAATAAAAAATAGCTGTAAATCATATAAAACCAAGATAAATAAACAGTTTTTGAAAATAGAATATATATAATTATATAAATTTTAATTAATTTAGTTTAATTTAATCATAAATTTTAATTATATATAAGTTCTTTCTTCATATTTTATTGTAGTGTTAAATAAAATGCACCAAAACAATCTAAATGATTTAATTTAAAAATTTTAATTAACTTTGGTTTAAAATTAGTTCAATTTATTATTATTAATTTTTTTTTTATTATTTTATTTTATTAATTTTTTATTAATTTTTTTTTTGTATTTGTATTTACGGTATTTTATAATTAATTTAATTTAAATATGTAAATAAATACCCGTATATGACATAGTCCTGTTTATTTCAAATTAGCACATTTGACTTATATTCACATTATCTAAAACTGGAACATTCACAAAAATTAAGGATTATTTTTATATTTTTTTAGATTAAGAAAATATAATATTATTATTTATTTGTTTTGAAAAAGTTAAAGTTTGTTTTTAATTCATAACACCTAATTATAAATTTTTTTTCATTTGGATTTTTTTAAATTAAATAAACTCATAATAAATAAATGGAACACTCTTTTAAATATTTCACTACGATATTTTAAAATTTTGGTTTTCTTCTGTAATTCTTGAACTCGTATATGCTCCCATTTCCTTTCATAGCATATTTTCGAAAAGTCCGTACAGTTTCAAGTGATCCATTGTGATCAAAAGACTCTCCTCAAACTATCACAACACAGAAACACCTTTATAAAAGCAAAATTTAGAGTAAATTTTGTGAAAGTTCTGTTTTTTGTTTTTTAAGTTAAGCTGGCACTTTTTAACAGATTTTTATTTGTTCTCATATTTTATATTTTTTTCACATTTTCCTTAGAAAATACTTGCTGAAGCGCAAATTATTATTTATTTGAGTCCACTTTATCTCAGTTCAATTTTCACCCATGATCTTCGCAATAACTTTTTTAATATATTTAGTTTTTTTCAATGATCATAGTATTTAATACACAAGTCAAATAACAAATTACCCAAATCTTATAATTTTATTATTATTATGTTATTGCTTTGTTCACAAGATATATATTTTATATTGTTTGTTCTTTAACAAAACCTATTTAAAGTCGTTATCTGTTTGGTATATTATCAAAATTTGTTCTTCACATCCATTATTTTTCATTTCGCAATTTTTTATTTTGTTTAGTCACTAATATTTATTAAATTACTTAATTTTTAACTATTTATTTTCCATTCACTTGTCTTGGTCACAAAAAGTATCACCTTCAAATTTAATTTTGTTTTTATGAACTCCATTAAAATTATTTTTCTGTTCTGTTGTGCTTTTTTTTTGTTTTTGTAGTTCTGGTTCAGTTCCAAACACTATTTCTGTTCTACTTATGTATTTTATATAAATTATTAAATAATATTCAATATGGCATAATCAACTAGTGGAACTATTTGGAGTATTTTGTAACATGGGAGTCTTTTCTATTCAGTCACAGCCACAAATAATTTGGTAGCGTAGCCTTTTTACTAAATTAATTTATATATTACTCTTCTATGCCGTATATTATGCATATATTTTCGACACTTCTGAGAAGTTTCACAAATTCACTTAATATTTTTTAGTCACTAAGTACCAGGATGAAAAGTTATTTGTAGGTTATAAGTTAGGGCTGGTTTCAGCAGTATTTGGTTGTTCCCACATTCAATTGAAAATTATTTTCACAGTAGAAAAACTAAAATGTATATATTATGATTATGATTTAATATTATGATATTATTTTATCAGAATTGTATTTAAATTTTGATATTTTTATGATTTTTTAATATTAATCTACCTCGCGTTCATTTTAATTTTGCACTTTGATTACTTTAAAATTTTTTTTTTAAGTTTTTTAATTCTATCTCTTGATTTACTGCACTTGTTTTTAAACATGAATAATTAATTTTTGAGGGGCTTTCATTATTAATTAAATAATTTATATTTACTTTTTATTTAAATTCAATTTATTTATTTTATTCTCTATTTTATATTACATTAGCTTAATTTTTTATAATTTTTCAGTATTTATGATTTCTGCTATTATATTTTCTAATTTATAATATTCTAGTTTAATTGATTTTTTTTTTATATTCATTTATTTTTTATTTGCACTCAAAATAATTTTAATAATTTTTTAATAATTTTATTTTCAATCTATTATTGTTTATAATTTTTTATTAATATCATTTAATAATTATTTTTTTATAAATACATATAATTTATTAAATTCATTTTTTTTATTTATAAAATTAAATATTTTTATTATTATTTTTTTATAAAATTATTTGTTATATTTACATTTCATTTCAGTTAAATTTTTTTACTTGAAGTCACTCAGATCATTCTACTAAATTTACCACACTCCTTCACAAACTGCACCAAAAATTAATTAATATTTTTTAATAAAAAAATAATAATAATTCACTTCAACTGCATTGCCGTCGGTCAAACGAACCGACATTTTTGCAAACCTACCGCACTTTCTCACTGCTATACTTCCGCTATGCGCACGACGTTTACTGCCTTTCCCGCTACGCTTCTATTTCTATTTCTACGTCGCACTCGGTAACACTTTTTTCAGCCAGTTCACTTTGCAAACGCGTTGCTTGGCGTTGCATTTTCACTAAAGAGTCCCGCTTTTTCGAAAACTTTTAACTTTTAACATTTCACTTAATTTTTTTTTTTTATTTTTACTACAATTACTTATAAACAGCGACCGAAGTAATTTCTTTCCGCCTTTTCTACACTCGTTCAGCCGCCGCCGCTGGTCTTGCTCTAGTCTGTCTGTGAGTTAGTTAGTTAGTTAGTTATTTGCTGCGCTATTGCCGCTAATGCGATCCGTTCTTAGCCCGTTGCGTGTCTCGTCTCGTTCGTTGCAAGCGAGTAACTTTTTGCATGTGTTGCGTTGCGTTCGCTGAGTGTGCGAATATGCGGTGGCTGTCTGCCGACTGCCCGACTAGCTGACTGGCTGCCTGACTTGCTGCCTGCCTGGCTGGCTGCTCGCCTGCTTGGCTGCTTGATGGGTTGGTTGGTTGGTTGCTTGCTTGCTTGGTCGGCTGTTTGGTTGTTGCTTTAGTTGGCGTGCTAACTGGCTAACTGCACGAGTGGCTGACTGGCTGCCCGAGTGACTGCTGTTGACGCTGACACTGCCACTGCCGCTGCTGCTACTGCTACTCTAGTACTTCGATGTTCGTTGTTCCTTCCGCTGGCTGGTTGCTGGCGCTGCCTGACGACCCCAAATGTCCCACAGCTGGGCTAACTCACTGGCTGGCTAACTAGGCCTGTGTGTCCAACGGACGTGTGACGCACTGACTCGCTGGCTAGCTGGTCTAGATGACTAGCAGACTGTTTGGCAGATCGACTGGCCCGCTCCTACTGCCAACACACACTCTGTATACTGTGGCGCTGGGGTCTGGCGCTGTGCTGCCACCGCGTCACTCTAGTCACTTTCCTACACACACACACGCGCGCTCGCGTCTTCTAGAAATTTTTTGCCGCTAATGCCGTTTGAGTGAACTCACTCGCTCGCGGACGCTGTCAGTCTCATATTCTATTCAATAGTCGCCTGTTGTTGTTGTAGTGTATTGGTCAGCGCTGTGTAGTTGTGGCGATCCGCAAACATTTTGTGTGGAGCCCAAAACGCATTAACACTCAAAGCATCAAACCGCTGCCGTCAGCGTCGCAAACTCTTAGAGTCGGCCGTTGGCGGAGGAGCAGGCGGTTTAAAAAAAATTCGCCAGTGTCACTGTCGTGAGAAACGCAGAAGATATCCACACGCACACACATAGTTATGAGTTTTAGAGACTCAGAAATTTACAAATTTTACACAGCGCCGCTTTACCCCTTCCGCGCTGCGAGCCTTTACTTATGCGCGAAGCAGCGCGGCTGTAAGCAACATTCTGTTTTGCGCTCAGCGTGCGTTCTGCTAGCTAATTCATAGCTAAAATGAAACACACACACACAGAGAGACAGCAGCGTCCACCGACGACTTACTCATTTGCTCACTGTGCGTTTCAGCTCCTCCGCACCGCTTACGCGCCACCACCACCCGCTCCTTGTTGGCTGCAAGCAGCGCGACGCACACACTTGTTCACGTCACGCCACGCTCTGTGTGCAAAAAAATGCACAATTCCACTCAAACTAGTCTCCTAAACCTCCTATTGGTCTTACATATGTACGGGTACGAGTGCGAGCCACGGACCGGCGCACCACACCCCGCCCACTTCAAACACATACCAGCCGTGGCAGTGGCATTTCTATTTGCAGTCAACGCACAATTCGCATGCGAACCGGCCGCGGCAGAGCAATGCTCACGGTTGGCGACAAAACGGCCAGAGATCGGGAGCTCACTGGGAGCTAATGACTGAGTGTGTAGTGTTGCAATTGTACTCCTGTTGGCTCAAATACACGAGGAGTGTGCTCTTAAGAGTCACAATTGAAATATTACAAAAACAAATATAGCAAATGATTCACTCAACTACCTGCAAACTACAAAAATCATCAAGTAGTCAGCTCACTTTTTTGCTTAGAAATAGGCGCTCACTAGCAGCTCCTGCCCCCGCCAACCCACCTGTTTAAACACACACACTCATACACCTGAAAACTACAAAATTCACTGCTGAGCTCTTATTTTTGCTCTGCTTAAGCGTCATGAGTTGCAAAACATATCCCCACTAGCAAACATTGCGAATAAACACTCTTAAATGTTGCCAGCAACATGTTGCTATGCTATAAAAAAGCGTTAAACAGCATTTAACTGTACTGTAAAGTGGTCGTAGTTGTAAAAATACTTCTAAAATTCTACTAGCATTCTATTTTAGCTCAAACTCATGTTTTTGCCAAAACTCTTCGCTGCGCTGCTGCTCTGCAACATGTTGCTAGCCGTTGATACGCAAGTAGGAAGTGTCTAATGTGTGGAGTAGGCGATTTCTCCATTTGAATTACATACTTCATAATGCGTAGCGTATTTTAGTGAAGTGTTTGCGCGGCGTATGGTGTGTATACATATATAGATCATTGAATGAAATAGTTTGCGGCACTCGTAGTGCAAATGAAAAGGTGAAATGTTAAACAAAAAGTTTTTTAACCTAATTTTAGTGGTTGGACGATAAAATTTTTGATTTTTCGTTGGCTTTTGGATTGTGTGTGTTTAAAAAGCAGCTGATATAAAAATAATTAGTAATAATATAAATTTTAAAATGAAAATTTTCGAATTTCAAAATAAAAAATATTTGCTTATTTTTTTTCATTTTTTTTTTCATTTTCACAAAACAATTTTTTTTTACATTTTAAAAATGATATAGATTAAAAACAATAATAAATTATTTTATTTATTTGAAATTTTTTTTGGAAGAAATTATTATTAATCGGCCTGAATAATATATTTTTTTTTTAAATTATTTTAATAAATTTTTACGTTTTGGGAACTATACTTCCGGCTTAATATCAGTACAATCTCACTCGAAAAGACAATCATGCAACTCTTTCAAGCATTTCTAAAATTCAAAATCTATTTTTATTTAAAACTACAAATTTCCCTTCCGCTAACTATAGACATTTCTCAACTAAATTCAACTTACTTACATACCGTATATACATTTCTACGCAAAAGTGATCTCGTTATCTATCTAATACAGCCAACTTACAACCTTCAATGTCATAACTGTATGGCAGGCAAAGAAACCGCCGGCAAATTGCGCTACAACTACTTACTACTTGAACTCTTGTAGAAATCTCAAATCTAATGTTGCTCTATCATCATCCGTCATTTCATAGCATTTTTATTCAGCTTTTACACGTTTCTACGCAATTCATATGCATACGAGTGGAAATAATAATTTCTCATACGCATACGCGCACACACGAATTGAAATAAAATTTGCAAAATATTCGCAAAAATCACAAATACATACAAAGCCACACTCTTTTGCCAAACACTCAATGCTCAATTTTCGCAAATTCCCATTCGCAACACAGCAGAAATAGCTACGCAACATTTATGTGCCAAGCAACATGTTGCGCTGCCAACGCACTCAACATTCTACGTGTATATTCGCAAACTCACCAACACACTGCCGCACACACACACACCGTGTGGTCCTCTTATCTTGCGCACTCGCTCGCGCCAACGCAATTCACTCGCTCTTTGGCTCCCCACTTCGGCTGCGTATGACATCAGCGGCAGTTGCGTCGGCGGCGTCACGACTCTTTGCAAATTTGCGAATTTTTTTGCCAATTCTCTTGCTTCGGTTTATTCTATGCTGAAATGAAATCGAACTCGGTTGGCGTTTGCGAATTTTTGCTCACACATTTGTGGCGAATTCTTTTTGGTTTTTTTTTTTCGGCTGGCGCTGCTTAGTTTGAAGAGTCTTCTCAGTGAGCGCTTATCTGCTTGTGTGTGTATGCGCAATTGTTTGAGTGCGAATTTTTTGTATTTCATATTTCTTTTTTTGTGTGAAGATGATCCGTTGGCAAACTTCAACCGCGACAAACATAAAACAAAATACATTACAACAACTCAAATAAAGGCAACCATGCGACCGATAAAGATTTATTTTTGCTAAACTTGGCGTTGAGAAATGTTATAACACTCGTAGGAATGTATATGTGTGTGTATCAGCTTTTGCAAAATGTTTACAGAAAGCATAAAAATTTTAATGAATTGTGACACGATCGGTTAAAATTATGAAAATCTACGCCAAATATATTGTGTAATATAGAATGGTCTTCCAAGAAGTGAGAATTTTGCAGATTCAACTTGTCGGTTGCTTTAAGTCGTCTGATCAAATCTTATATATAGAACGGTTTATAGCTAGTGATCATGGCATAGTTGGAAATTATAAAGAAATTAATCATATTTCAACTCAAGAAATCCCATTAGAAATGTGAGGTTATATAGGTAGGTTGTCTGACAACGCGCCTGGGCATTTAGGAGGTCCATCGTGACATGTGAGGTTAGGTTACTCATCATTTATTTTAGTTTGAAGTTCATGTGCCTTGAGAATCTTATAAAAACAGGTTAAATCATAATTTTTTCGCTACTTTCTATTCAACATTTGTCAAAAAAAACATTCAAAAGTCCAATCCTAGGACCTGAATGAAGTGGTTAGGAATTAAACAGAGACTATTTGTATAGTTTTTTAACCTAGTATTGAGTTAACCAAGAGGAAGATGACATGTTAATTAATATTTGAGAAGTTGTCCAGGCTCAAAGAGTTAATTAACTGATTTTAACCAAACTTTGGTGATCAGTGAGTAATTACGTTAAGAAAACATAACCTTATCGTAAAAATCAATTCCCTGCTTTTATTACACTATTGTTCAATTTCAATAATTCAAGGCCTATTTAAATATCAAATAGAAAAGTGTGTCAAATAAAAACCGCTTTATAGCGATTTTTTACTATTTGTAAACATTTCTTCCGCATGAAAAAATTCTCTTCAGACAACGAAAGATCTCCAGTCGCTTAAGAAATATCGTCTAGACGATCAATATGAATCGTAAAGTTAAAACGTTTTCTATTAAAAAATAATAGTAATAATAGTATATTAAACATGTTTCAGAGTCAATTTCGTATAACTAACGACAATTTTAGATGCGCCTTTCACAAGAAACTTCAAAATTATTCGATTTACTTGAGTTGTTGACAAGTCTACTCTCAATGAAATCAATTCCATCTATCGACTATCTAAGGCTATATTTCAGTATAAAGTAGGCACCATGAATTCAATATAGGGGTATAGAATATCTTTAATTTATCAGAATCTGAAACACACGACAGAAATATTTAAATGCTGGAACATAAACGAAGTCATATTCTTGGCGCAAAATATACATTAATTAGACATAAATAAGTATAAAGATAACTACGATATTTTGGCATGACGAGGAAAACATCTTTATGAAGTTAGACAGAAGACTACAAAAACCAAACATATTAAAATAGTATAGACCCTTTCAGATAATATCCACTAAAGGAGACTGCCCTATATATTAGTTTTCTGAAAGTAAATTCACACTATAATAAATATAACAAGGTGTTTTTTTTTTCAAACCAAATATATAGCATAGACAGATTAAGGGCTAAGACCTCAATATGACCCGCGATTTTTGGCTACTTTTTTCCACATGTGAATGCATAATAAATACAGACATAGGAAAATGGTAGGTTCTAAAGGATCTTTCGTGACGAGTTAATCTGTCATTTAGCAGCAATATGAACCTAACCATTCACCTAATTACTGGCAATTTTAACCTTATATAACATAACCTCAATTCAATCACTCAAAAATATCATATTCATCATATATTTTAATATACTTTAATGATTTGAAATGATTTACTAAAAATTCTATATTAGCATTACAACATATGGACTTTGGCCCCACAAAGTTCGTTAAAAGCGAAAAAGCCGAATTCAAATATATTCTAAATAGTTTCTGGTAAGTAAAATACTCATAGAAAGGCGAATAAATACTGGATCAGCGACCAAACGAAACGGATAGAAAAATTTTATCAAATAAAAAGTTAAATTAGAAATAAATAAAAAAAACTTAAAAAAAATTATTTTGGAACTTTTATAGTTACATAATCACTGATATGACCATTTCTTAAATATTAAATATTTAATTACTTCTAATGGGTGTTTTTTATACCTTTCATTTTCAATGAAGGAATATTTCTTTCGGATTTGGACGTTTTAGACAGCTGTTACTTGATTTAAACTCAATTTGGCCATGCCATGTAACAGATTTAGTCCGGAAAACATTTGTTGCTGACATACGGCAATTGGTGCTGCAAAAAGTGGTCGAAAATTGGGCCTCTCGGCTGGAATTTATTTCAGCTTGCCGCAATCATATTTTAAAATTAAAAAATAATAATAATGGTAAACCCTTCTTTATAATAAAGCTGAATTATATCCAATACCATTAATTTTCATGCGTTTTATTTCTTCTTCAAAACCACATGTCTAAAAACACTTTTTACTAATAAGGATATTATTAAAATACGAAATAAGAATTTATAAATTTCTACTAACAACAAAAAAGCACGAAATTTTCACCAAAATCTACGCTTGGTATTACCAAAAAATAATCGAAAATCAATTGAAGTCGATGGCTTTGTGAGCGTCGGAAAGCGACATTACATGGACGAGTGCAGTTTCACCAAAAACACAAACACATACCCAAAATTTAAACAAAAACAAATCAAGACACACAAATGTGTGTGTGCGTGTGCATGCTTTGTTTCGTACATATTAGATATATAAACAAGTTTAGGTATATAAAGTAAACAAGCACACAATAAGAAAACAACAAACACAGAGACACGCACACACAGGAACACAAACACAAATGGAGTGGCCCCAACGCATACGCGCACCACGACGCGCTGTAATTCTATACTCCTTATTGAGTTTGTTTTGTTTTATTTTGTTTTGTGTGCATTTTCATCGGTGTTTTTTGTTTTCATTTGCGTTTTCATTGTTTGCTCAATAAAATCGAAATGTGCCGCCGCCACCGCCGCTGTCAGTCTGCCTACCAACCCGCCACCCAAAGGATAACAACAACAATGCAACCAACATGTTTGGCGCTCGCCAACGCAGCCGCCCGAAAATGACCCAGCGCACCCATGATAGTTGGAGATATGGTGGAGGAACAGTCATGTCCTGTTAAGCGCCCACACGCCTCCACTGCCGAAGCAGCAAACTTCGAAATCGGCAAATGCCCAAAATCAGTTGTGCAGACATGCAATGCCGGCTGAGTACGCACACACACACTGACACACACATTTAGTTGTTGTTGTTGCATGAATTGCGTGCTTTTTGTTGGCCGTTTGGTCGCGTTGCCAAGGGTTTCCTTTGTTGTGCCGCCGCGCGTACGCTGGTGGCAGTGGCGACGTCGGCCACACAGAGGCTAGCAACCTCACCTGCCACCCTCTAACCTCAACTTTCGCCACACTAACGGCACTTGTGCCTGAGCCGTGTTGGTTTTATGTGTTTTGTTTATTTACATATATCCTTCAGTTGGAATCGAGTAGAAATTTTCTTGTTTGTTTTGCTCGTTTTGTTCGTTGCATTTTTGTTTCGATTCGTAAGGACACCGTTGAGAGCGACATCTAGCAAAGTGTTGGAGAAAGCACGAGAGGAAGAGAGTGTTATTATGGTTACTCTCTCGTGATTTCTCTCTTCATTCATCCATTTCGTCGTTATCCTGTCGCAACCACATACAAGCTTCTTCCTTGCAACTTGTTTATTTGTTGTATACATGTTGCGTGCAACATGTTGCCACGCACACACTTTCACTGCAGTCTACACGGCGGTTCGACGCTGTTCGCTGCGTTGCACGCGTCACTGCAAGTGACAAAAGTCCTTTGACTCCGATGTTAATTACCCCCACGCGCTTTTCGTTGACAATACATACAGACACATACATATATATATATATACATAGAAAGCAGAAAAAGAAAAATTGTCGCGATTTTTTCATTTTTAAATCATATTTTTCGGAGCGCCTGACGGTTTCATCACTTTTTTCGGGTTACAAATAAATATTGAAAGACGCCATGCAAATACATATACTAGTTTTTGTTATTGTTGTTGCTGCTTGTCGGTTATTTGTCATAATCCCTGGCAAGTGCGTGTGCATATAAAAATTGTGCTCCGCACTCCCCTCTCAACATAAAAATCCACTTGCATACATGGCACTCGTTACTCGCGAAGATTTCAACGGCTTTCTTCGCTTGTTTCTTTTTCATAATTTTTATATTATTTATTTTGTGTTGTGATTATTTTTTCCACATTTCAAGCCATCCTTTGAGTTGCCCTTTGTATGTTTGTAGCGACGGTACATAAGCACATATTTTCACGGTTCGTTCGAAAAGGCGAAAATTAAGCACGAGTGTCCTTACGAAAATGTTAATGAACTCATTTCGTTTGCAGTCGCACTTTTCTCTGTTTATTTGCTTGTGTGTGCGTGTCACTTTTTCGTATGTTGTTGTTATTTTTGTGTGTTTTTTGTGAATTTCATGTTGCGTTGTTTTGCTGTTTGCCTTGTGTGAAGTATTACAAGAACTTCAATGAGCCACTCGTGACAAAGTTTAATTGCACGAAAAACGGGCAGTAGAATTTGTTCTTAAAGTGCATTCGTTTGTTGGCGCATCGCGTTTCGCTTTTTTCGTGTGTTTGTTGTGCTGCTTTTGGTTAACTTTAAGAAAGTTTTCATTGACGAAATTTGGGTTAACTGCGTATAAATTGTGTGTTATTATAAACAAAAATATTTATTTTTCGTTCATTTATATAGAATAAAAGCAATTCTCAACAAGTTTATGAATTATTTTTAATAAAGCATGGATAAATTATTTTAATTAGAATTGTTCTCATCATAAAGTTTTTTTGAGGAGGTTAAAGTCGTCGATCGATATCATAGGCATCAGAGCCAACTTTTTATCAAAATCTTTATTTATGAACCGATTTGATATATGTTCATAGGTGACGTTAGTTGACACCAGAATCCAATTATTACCAAAACCAGTCCGATATTGTGAAACTAATGGTTTTGCTATATGCAGTAACGAAGGGAGTGTGTAAGTTAATGGGAAAGTCCATATACAATTTTTAAAATATCAAGTTTTTAAACTAAAAGTATAAAATATATACAAGATGGAAAAATCTCGAATATTGACGAAGTTGGCCAGAGTGAATGCGTATTTCTAAATTCTTACATTTTTGAAAGGCTTATTTTGTATAGAAGTGTTTACTTTATTTTTTAATTTCATAGGTTTAACTTTCAATCCTTTCTAAAACACACTTTAATTTTTTGTTTGAGATCAATGGTTTATGAATGATAATAGTGATCGCAGCAGTCAAACAATTATACTGAACAGGCATTTTGAAAGAAAAACAGGAAAAAATACTTTTGTACTCTAGAAAGTTTTGATAAAATAGTGTTAGAATTTAAAAAAAATTAAACTTTATAATATTTAAAAAAAAATTAGGCTTTTACATGGACTTTCCCTTAATTATAATCGAGGTTATCTAACGGAAGATCCATAAAACGAGTTGTTTCGACGGGGTCGGACCCAAAGGAGAGGGGTATTAGATGTGTAGTTTGTTTGGTCATTCGGGGACTCATTACATGCAGGAATATGTCAGGGTCTTGTCTGGATAGGCAGAATTTTTGTTTGCTACAGTATACAGACCGAAGTTGCGCAAGAAAATTATTAGATTTCAGCACTTACGGATGATTTTATAAATATCCAATATTAATGAGGCGTTTTATGAACTAAATTTCTTATATATTATTCAATTATATATCATAAGGAGGAAATTGTCTCATAAGATTAAGCATATAGTTTATGTAAAACATAAATTTCTAAATTAATAAATTTAGTTTGGACAAACAATGGTGTAACTGCAAATACTAGGGATTCAAGTAACCGTCCATACTAGCAAGTTTCATAATCACAAAAAAATAACTCAGTCCAAAAAAAGTCTTATTGAGGCCTATAGTAAGGTTACTACAGCCAATTTTGAATATTATATGCATAAAATCATAAACAAATCGAGAAGATAAAACCTTTTGAAGTATAACCAAAAGAGATATTTTAAAAAGGTTTTAAGGCAATTATATCAGCATATGGATCTTTATACATATGTATGTGATTTCATTTTTTATAAGAAAAGACAAATATATGTAAGTTTTCAGCCTACATAGCTCAACAGTTCAAGGAACTGAGTACCTTATTAAATATAAACTCTGATTTATCTAAATTTTAAACAAAAAACTATATAAGGTAAAGATTCCATAAAGCTATACTTAAAAAAATAAGAATAATTGAAATTTTCTGATTCGCTTCGAAATATTTTTAAATAATGCTTTATATCTCAACTAAAAAATTAAAATAAAACTGTCTTCAAGGCAGTTAAAAGAGTTAAATGCTCCTCTATTGGATGTGGTAGTATTGATTTTCGATTTTTAAGTTTTCGAAATTATAGATATTTTCATAAAAAAAACTGACTATCTTCTCGTTTTTCAATATAGCAACATGTATGGGCTTTATAATAATGTATGTTTCTAACATTAACAAAAAATGTTGACACACCAACCACCCCACCCAACAAAATTCTTTTCCACTATGCATTGCAAAACCAGCACCTTAACGCAATTTATTGAAACTACAAATATGTATATAAAACAATGTTTGGTGGTCAGAATGTTGATTAGCAACATGTTTCAGCAACACACAACCGATTGCTATCTCTTTTATACACACAATAGAGGCGACTGGACAACGCACACAATCAGCCACACCACACACACGCGCGACACGTTACACGACGCACCAACAAAACAAATAAAAACGCACAATAACAACAACAAGACTGCTTGCTTTCCGGCATTTACACACCCTGCCTGCGAGTTGCCTGTGTGCCTATCGTAACAGCCACCTTCGTGCGGCCTATTGCTCACAACGCATACGGTTTACAACAAAAGCACACTACTACAACAACACTAACGCGCACGTAATGCACATAATAAAAGTAGGCTGGGTTTATGGCGCCCCGGCCTAAAGCCATAACCATAGCCGGAGTCGTAGTCGTAGTCTCATGCATACAAACGGCTTTACGCACACACATGTCTTTGGTGTTGTATTTATATGTATGGCCAAGAAGCAAGAGAATGCAATGCAGTTTTTCTGCATTATTTTTGTTTCATCGCCAACGAAGTACTCCTCTCTTCACTCTGCTAGGCAATTATATGCGGATGCATGTATGGACATACATATGTATGTATGAGTTTGGACACAGTGACGGCCTATATTGGTTGTTCGTTGTTGCTTTTGTTGTTTTTGCTGCTTTTTATTGCTATTTACACAGATGCAATACGCGGCTGCAATGCGTTGGTGCAAGCGAGAGCCACAACAACTAAATATGCTGTAAATAAGTATGGACGTAGCACATATGGGAATAGTAAAGTGCATACTTATGTGCATACATATATATTCATATATGTAGAAATATAGAAAGGTAAATACGTATATAATAAAACCTTAGTGCGAGACATGTATTGCTGGCAGTTATGGTATGCTTTTGGTGCTCGTATGTACATACATATATATGTACATATATTTATCTATGAATATATACATATGTATATTTAAACGTGCATAGTTTCGCTTGCACTTCTGGTCACATAACATTGATGTTATTGTTATTATTGCCTCTACCAACAGTGGAGACTGTGTTGTTTTAGCGAATAAATTCGTCAAATAAACCGCAAGTTCGCCAACTGACTATTAATAATCCATATAACAGGTGAATTTGTGTGTGTTTGGTACAATAATTGAACATTTCGACCGAAATACCAAAAACTAGAGTAACTGGGGAAAATAAGCTGATTTTGGTGAATAAATAGATTTTTCATAATTATTTAGAGGGCTTGGCAGTTAATTCTTTACTTCCTAAATACATATGTATGTAAATATCACATGCATGAATTAAGGCAGTAGTCTGCTTTACAGGCTTCAAAAAATCAATTTTTTGTTTTGTTTTAAATCTCTTCCAAAACTATCCAAGAATATGCCTTTAAAATTCCAGAGGCCAATTCGACATGTTTTCGAAGCTAGAGCAGTTTTAATGGCCGAGCGTCGAGCAGGTGCGAATGCGAATCCGAAAACTTTAAAGCGCGTTTTCTCGAGTTTTCATTTTCACAAGTGTTAGAAAACGGTGCCGGCGTTAGCAAAAATAATATATGTCCAGTCGAAAAAAACCAAAATGATCTGGCTTCAGTATTAAATTATCTTCTATTTGAACTAAAAAGTTAAATACAAAAGTATTATTTAAACTACTTGTTTTGCAACTTAAAGTAAATTTTTTTCTTAAAAAAGTGAATTTTTTTCAAACTTCGAAAAAATTTGGAATTTTATAACTTCTTCGGTATTTTTTTAGTTCATATAGAAAAGAAATTTATAAAAATTAAAAAAAAAATTGGTTCGACTGTTTCAAAATCACCGCACGACCTCCATCACCGGCACCGATTTAAAAGTGCAGACTCCAGGCGCTCCAAAAAAATACTTACAACTTTGAAAAAATTTCAATATTTTTTAATAATAAATATTGTTTTTTAAGCCTCAAATATAGTACACTATCGTCTTAAAATTCCGTTAACCGCAATCATTTCCTCCCCTTTCAAAAAAAAAATATGCTAAAAAAACGCTTTTTTTTCGGCTTCTAAAGCAGACTACTGCCTTAAATAAACTTTTTGTGTGTTCTAATATCGTCAAGACAACTAGATGAATTAGTAAGTCTTTATCTAATATAAATATTTAAATATTCGGTATAACTTTAAGATCATATCATTGTTTTTATCATAATTAAGCTTTCATTGAAAGTTTACTCTTAGTCCCCATCGTATTTAAAATACTCGACGCTTTTAAAAAACAATCTGAAGGAGGTTGTTTCATGAAAAATAATACATATACAATAAATATAGAAAAATAATAAAATAAAATTTGAAGGATTACATTTTAATCCTAGGATTACATTTTAATCCTTAGGTTTCAAAACTTTTGTGTTGACTTTTTAAATAAAGCAAAATTTTTAAAACATTATTCATATCGATCCGCATTACATTTTAAAGCGTTAGGTGGGCTGCACTCAGATTTTTTTACAAAATGAAAAAATGGGCGTGGCATCTCCCACTTATGGGTCAAAAACCATATCTCAGGAACTACTCGACCGATTTCAATGAAATTTGGTATATAATACTTTCTTGACACCCTGATGACACATGTGAAAAATTCAATTTTGAATTCCATCTGATTCCTTCACTTTATAATGTATAAATAAGGAACCAATGAAGATAGCGGAATAAAACTTTACACAAATAGTACATATCATCTCTGGCTTCACTTGAGAAAAAATTGTCGAAAACGGACTATAACTTTTCAAGACCCTAGATATCGGACATGTTGAACTCAACGCCTAAGGGTAAATTTTAACCAAAAATATTGGTAAATCTCTTAGATAATTTAATGTAATTCAGAGGAAATTGTTTTCTTCTAATAGTGTGTCTCTGTTCCAAAAATTATTAAAATCGGATAATAACATCTCCTAGCTCCCATGTACCTAATTATAGGTTTTTCAAAAATACGGTAGGCTTTAATCTACATATGTATATGTATTGATAAATATGTGAGATACTATATCTTTGCGAAATTAAGTGCGTGTATAGTTTGGGATACAGTGTACCTAGCTGGTGAAAATGAATGAAATCGGTTCAGGAATTACCTCAGCCCTCATACACTATATAGGACGATTTTCGTTATTCTATTAAACTTTGTGCCGAATTTATAGGTAAATTTGGGTGTTATCTTATTAAAATTTCTTCAATAAATTGCGAGAGTATAAAATGTTCGGTTGCACCCGAACTTAGCCTTTCCTTACTTGTTTTTATATTTTTTTATATTTCTTTTACAACTATTTTTTCCAGCCACTATATGGCGGATTTTGACCAAAAAAAAATTTTTTTGACTAAAATTCTGTCAAAAATTCAAATTTCAATATTAGATTTTTTCCTTCGTTCATTAACTAGATTTATTCGTTTACTATTGAAATACATCGCTCATTTATTTGAATAGTGTCATAACTCAAAAAATACGATTTTTGAGTTGAGTATGCAGAAATGTGCACAGCGTCCATATTGCATAAAAATTTCATTCCGATGCGTAGGAAAATAAACCGTTATATAAGAATGTGCCGTTCTTTAATTGTTATGTTGCAGTAGTTTTTAACCACAATAACGACACTTCTCAGTTGTGCCAGAATTTGTTATAATGTTTTTTACGAAATAACGACATATTTTGTGTTCCAACACATATTTTGAAAAGGTAAATTTGATTTTGTTTTCAGAAAGAACGACACATTTTGTATTACAACGATATTGGTGAGAAATTAATTAAATCTTTCATATTGCTTTTTTTCAGCAAAAACGACACATTTGACTTATGACGGCGAAATGGAATTATTTAATTTCACAAATCACGACACAATTCAAAATGGGTCACGTTTATGCCCAAGAAAAAGGATTAGTACACTCTATTTGGTCCATTTATGCAACATTGTATTTAATATATTACAGGCCACTAGATTTGTCAATAAACTGATGGCATTTTTCTATATTTGCTAAATAAGAGACAATTGAAAACTTTAAATCGCTCTCCTGAAAAATCGACTTTTTTGAGTTGTGACACTATTCAAGTGGTAGTATTCAAGCGATATGGTTATGTATATGTATTAAAATAAATTATAAAAATTCGCTTTTTTCAATCTCTGAAACTCACCTAACACCATAATCTAAAGATCTGCCCAATATACTCCTAAAGCGTTCAAAAATCATCATAGGCAAGTGCTTTGCTAAATAGTCTCAATCAGCATTTACTATTTTTACAAATGAACTTAAATATGGATTTCATTAATTGAGCATCGATTTATTTTGCAATTTACCAAACATCTTTTAGAAAAAACTATATTTTCGTATTTAAGTTTAGAATTATTCGAAGTTATTTGTCTACAGTCCGTCAGTCCAGTCGAAGTTTCAATGCATTGATAGACGACCTTATACATGCAGGTATGTGAAAAGCAGCAAAAATGATTTCCCTCTCTTAAAAATTAATTTCTTTAAATATGCAGATACGTGTTTTATATTTCATAATGTCTAAATAAGCGTAGGGTATGCCATTTACTGCACGGTACCATATGAAATTATATATTATTTACCTGTAACTGTTTATATACAAAAATTCTTATGTAAATTCTGTTCGAATCTAGTGTTTATAAGTAAGCACTATTTACCTGTAATAAAACATTATACATTATGAACAATATTCAATATACATTGAAATTTTATGTTCAAGTACTCACCTTTCAGATTAATCTCTTTCCGGTTTGTCAGACTTCCCATATCACATCGTGACACAACTGTCGCCGAAAAGGCACTTCCGCCGATCATACAATGTCCCAACACAAAGTTGCCACAGCTGCGGAGCACCAACGCTGCAGCAAAGGCGTCTTCATATTTTGATATTATTAAAACTTATTACAAAAAGCCAAACTACATTTAGCACTACTATTTATAAAACATAGCACAAAACACGATTTACTTAATCAATTCACCGAACATTAAACCATATAACCAATGGGAAGTATTTCCGCCACACACTCGCCGCGACGCAATATTGTATTACCATTTTAAATAGTCCACCATCACCAAAAACAATACAAGCGCTGAATATCACTTTTGTTTGCATCATTTTATACATGTGAACACTTTTTAAACAATATATTAGTTTATATTCCATTTTAAAAAGCTCTTAAAATTTTTGCAAACGGAAGAAGTCGATGTGAAATAAAATCTGCATAATTTTCTTCAAAATGGTGGCGGATGTGAAGCTTGTCAAACTGAAACCGTTAGCTTTAGTGTTGTAAAGTCTAATTTTTGAAAAACACTCTTTGTTTTTGAAAGAAAAGTAAGTAAACGGTAGTGTGATGTGTTCAAATTATTCAGAATTACAAAAAAACATATGTTTGTCAAAAATATTGCCAATAAATATAGTTTTATTGTTGCTTTTACTGCATTTTTTTGTTACAAACAGGCACACAACACAAAGCTGGCAGTTGTGAAAACTACAAAATTTTTCTCATGACAGCGCTTCTGTTGCCTACTACTGCGCTCACATTCACTCGCACGTTCACTGGCACCCTTCGCCATGTTACATATTTTGTTGTTTGCGCTCTTTCACACTTATGCGCTTGCCCCTATGCTACAGCACTGTCAGTTTGGACAATTTGTCAGAAAATTTTTTTAAGTGCGTTTGTCGTGAAATTTCTAATTGTTTGTTTTCAATTATTACTCACGAAAAGTAAGCAATAATAACCAATAAAAAATAGTGGTGAGTGTGCAACAAACTACGCTCTATTGATAATTAATCAAATTAATAGCTAAAATTATATACTAATACTGATAATTGCGTTGATAGTGAATGCTTAAAATTTGCAAGTTCATCGGTGTCTCGTGGTTGTGGTATTCGTTTTGTACTTCAGTCGGTGTTTTAAGCGATGTATTGAGAAAATTTTCACATTTGCAGCCTTTCTTCAAATTGAAAGATAACATATTTGCAAGTTTACTAGATTCTTATAGATTTCCGATTGCAATAGCATGATGCATTCGCTGGTATTTTAGCTGTTGGTTTATTGATTTTCCAAAGCGTAAAATTAACAAAGTAGGTACGTGCCTTCTCGGCTTTGGCAATCACGTACATACGTACAAATACATATGTATGTATGATTGCATGTAGGAAGAGCGTGTGGGGGTCCATTCAGTGGTAGGTTCGAGAAGCACGTAATTTTGTTTTGTATATAAGCCTGCCAAGAAATCAATATATCACTTTTGGGGACACAAGTGCTGATCGATGATTAGCACACCCTCTGGGCAGTGGTATGCAATCTGTATACGAACATATTTATATATCAATATGAACTTGTATGATGTCTACGTTAAGCTTCTACTACGCGTAGCACACTCCAAATATTTTCTTTGTTTCCTTTGTTTAAAAAAAGCCGCTGAGTTGGGCTTTCACCAACGACTTTTTACATTTGTACATACGATATAACAGATATGGCGTTAAATGAACGCGACATTCGAGAGAATGAGTAATAAAGGGTGATTTTTTAAGAGCTTGATAACTTTTTTAAAAAAAAAAAACGCATAAAATTTGCAAAATCTCATCGGTTCTTTATTTGAAACGTTAGATTGGTTCATGACATTTACTTTTTGAAGATAATTTCATTTAAATGTTGACCGCGGCTGCGTCTTAGGTGGTCCATTCGGAAAGTCCAATTTTGGGCAACTTTTTCGAGCATTTCGGCCGGAATAGCCCGAATTTCTTCGGAAATGTTGTCTTCCAAAGCTGGAATAGTTGCTGGCTTATTTCTGTAGACTTTAGACTTGACGTAGCCCCACAAAAAATAGTCTAAAGGCGTTAAATCGCATGATCTTGGTGGCCAACTTACGGGTCCATTTCTTGAGATGAATTGTTCTCCGAAGTTTTCCCTCAAAATGGCCATAGAATCGCGAGCTGTGTGGCATGTAGCGCCATCTTGTTGAAACCACATGTCAACCAAGTTCAGTTCTTCCATTTTTGGCAACAAAAAGTTTGTTAGCATCGAACGATAGCGATCGCCATTCACCGTAACGTTGCGTCCAACAGCATCTTTGAAAAAATACGGTCCAATGATTCCACCAGCGTACAAACCACACCAAACAGTGCATTTTTCGGGATGCATGGGCAGTTCTTGAACGGCTTCTGGTTGCTCTTCACCCCAAATGCGGCAATTTTGCTTATTTACGTAGCCATTCAACCAGAAATGAGCCTCATCGCTGAACAAAATTTGTCGATAAAAACATTTCGAACCGAACACTGATTTTGGTAATAAAATTCAATGATTTGCAAGCGTTGCTCGTTAGTAAGTCTATTCATGATGAAATGTCAAAGCATACTGAGCATCTTTCTCTTTGACACCATGTCTGAAATCCCACGTGATCTGTCAAATACTAATGCATGAAAATCCTAACCTCAAAAAAATCACCCGTTATTAATTTCAAAATATTTATTTATTTTTTCTAAAACTCAAACCAATTCATTTAACTTATCACAGTGTTATTGTTCTGTCCTTATATATTTATAGCGTTCCCCTTTCACATGTGCATCGTTCCCTAGCGAACAGTAGCGAAACAGGAAAGGCTCTCAAATATCATAAACTCATAAGAATTATAATAACGACCAAGTTTACACTAAAGTGAATAGCTAACAAATAAACTGCAAACATGTCCAGCCTACCACGTCGCATCATCAAGGAGACTCAACGCTTGATGCAGGAGCCAGTGCCCGGCATTAATGCCATTCCCGATGAGAACAACGCACGCTACTTTCATGTTATCGTAACAGGTCCAAATGATTCGCCTTTTGAAGGTGGCGTTTTCAAATTGGAATTATTCTTGCCCGAAGACTATCCTATGTCAGCGCCAAAAGTACGTTTCATTACCAAAATCTATCATCCGAATATTGATCGCTTGGGACGCATTTGTTTGGATGTACTGAAGGATAAATGGAGTCCAGCATTGCAGATTCGTACAATTTTGCTTTCAATTCAGGCGCTTTTAAGTGCACCCAATCCAGATGATCCACTAGCAAATGATGTCGCAGAATTGTGGAAGGTGAACGAGGCTGAGGCCATCAAGAATGCACGTGAATGGACTCAAAAATATGCCGTCGAAGACTGAAGTGCAAGCATGTTTGTAGCAGAAAACGAACGAACGACGATGAAACGAGCAGGCATGAAGCAGCTGCATGCTGTGTGGCGGGGGGATGGGCATACAATGGGAACAACACGTGAATACAACGGCTTTTAGTTGGTAAACAAGTGATGGGGGTGGGGGCTTGATGTAGTTGTAATGTGCGTGAAACATGAAATGGAATTATAAAATAACATTTAAGTAGAGTAATATTGCGTAAAATAATTTCTAACTGGCTAAAGAAGAACAACTATTTTCCGGTGTGCTGTTTAATATTTTTAAAACACTATACAACTTAATACATTGAGATGCTGATGTCTTGAATGTTTTTAAACAAAAACCACTCTACTACGCAAAATATAAATACTACAAGAAACAAATGAGTATAATAAATGAAATACAAAACAGTAATAAAGTTATTAATAATGCAAAATAATAAAAATGGAATACATAAATTGCTATAAGTACATACAATAAAATAAAATAATGAAAAAAAATATATATATATTGTATACTCTTACTACACACTTTAATACAAGCTAAAAAAGGATATGGATAATAGTTTAAATAGTATATACATATAAAAACTAAATGCTAAATCACTTGTAAGAAGTTGCAACAACAACAATAACTATGCGATATTTGATTCCAACTTTTTATACGGTCTACATTTGGCTGCTAAGATGCGCGGTTGAGTAAAGAGCGCTACACAACTTGCCGGTTGGCGCTTGCTACTGGCTTCCAGCCATGTCTATACGTTGGTCCAAGTGTTGCACGTTGTGCGCGCTCGTTAGCTAGGTCGCTGTGTGCTATTTATTCGCATTTTCTTTTAGTTCCCCTAACAATAATTCGTTTAGCCGTCTTTTCATATAGTAATTGTATTCTATTTTTTTGCATTTTAGATACTTAGCCACTCTCTTATACATATGTATGTACATATCTACATGTAAGCACGCCGCATGTTGACGTTGTAGATATTCTGCGTTATGGAAGTTGCTATTCAATTTTAATGAAAAATGAAAATTTATTAATGTTTAGAGTTTATACTTCGAAAAAAAAAATCACTGATCTTACTTATAATTTTGTATGCTTGTTTCCTTATTATTTTCATTATAATTATTAGCATTATTTAAACAAAATCCATAAGAGGTATTTTTAAACTTTTGTGGCATTTCATATACTACGCTGCATGAAAGTCAAGTTGAAAGCAAACGTCAATATGGAGAACTTATGACAGCAGCGGTTAGTTGTTTTGCCGCTCTTTCTATTTGTTTGTGTGTAAAGCAAAAATACCTTTATAAAGTAATATTACGTGAAACATTAAGAATCTATATAATTTTTTTTATTTCTTATTTCTTAAAGCGTTAGTTGAAATAAACACGAAACCTGAATTGTAAGATAAAAAAATAAATGTGACTTTTTAATTATTAATGCATGAGGATTAAATTTTGCACTAAATTTGGGATAACTTTGTTGGAGGCACGTTGCAAGGACCAGCTAAGATCAGTGCAACGCTAAAGTGGTGATTATTTTTGTTTTTTTTTTTGCAACTATGGCAAACATTTTACCATTTTCTTTGCAGTTCGTGAAAGTCGGCAGACGCTTAAATAATATTAACAAAATCATGCTACATTTCGCGGCATTTATGGCTGCATAAAATGCCGGCCGACACTAAAGTTGCACAAATATTATTTATAACAGCATTTAGCTAAGTACTTTTAGCTTGCATTGTCTTTCCAATTTCCAAAACATGCTGCGCCTAAGCATTTCTACTACAGCTATTCATAATACATTTTTTTTGAAAGTGGCAAGGGACAAACACTCATATGTATCAGCTACTTCCCGTGTTAGTCGCCCAACTGTTTGGCCAATGTATAATGGTAAAAGCGCCGCTGGCGGCCAAATGTGCCGAAAGTGATTTATATAACCACGATAATCGCTACTATTTGTGCCATTGTATAGTTGGATCACATATTGTTGTTGCTATTGCTGGCTATTGTTGCTGGTTTTGGTGTGTTGGCTACGTACATACATACGTGTAAGTAGATATTTTCTCTTGTTGCAGCAACAGGCGAAATGGGTGATGGACCAACTTGGTGGCTGCTGCTAAAAGTTTAACAACAACTATGCTGTTGGTGGACATGTATGTTTAAGAATGGATTCTTCGTGGGCGCAACGCCACGCATTTCGTTATTGTTAATTGGCCCTTTTTGGTTGTGACTTGCTCAGCTGCGAAGGTGCTATTGTTGTGCATACATATGTACATGCCACTGCTTCTTTTAGTGTTTTTGCTGTTGTTGTTGTTGTTGTTGTTGGTGGTAGTGTGGTGTTGTTTCGGGTGGCAAAGAATTATTACAGCTTGTCACCTTATTTCGGGCGATTTACGGTAAAATTTATCGCTGATGATCAACAATAAAAAATGTGTCGCTGCGCAGCGGTGCACACATATACATATGTATGCACGTTTTAGTTGCATTTGGAAGGTGGCGCAAGGAGTAACGCCGTGCCGTTGGATAATTGCACTCATAGGTGTCAAATTAAGTCCAATGCGGCACGGGCAACAGGATTTTCACTTTGATTTATGGATTGCAAGGCAAACGGAAAGAAAAACATTTTATTTTTTGGGAGTGTGGCAAATAAGGGCATAAGGAAGGGGTACTGAATATGAAAAAATATTAGAAAATATTTTGAATAATAAGGATGCAATGCTTAAATGAAATTAAATGATTTATGAACGCACATATTTGCACTGAAGTAAAAAATATCGGTAATTTCTTATTAAAAAAAAATAAATAATAAAGTTATGATATAAAATATAAGATAAATATTAATAATTTTAAATTATTAGCAACATGAAATTAAAATAAAATAAATAGAAATCAAATTTTGTTGAGAAATTTTCTACATGATTGCAATTATGAATGGACATACGATACGATAAAGGTTTCAATTTCAGAGCAAATATACATTATTTTTTTTTTTGTTTCAGTGCCTATACACAATTCCTTTTTTGCTCAATGAATACTGAGAGCATATAATGTACATTATTCATAACAAGATAAGATAAGAGCATAAGCAATTAAGGGCTTGCCAAGTGCTGACAAAATTCACTTTCAGAAAAATTACGTTCTTTGCCATTGAAAGTATGCAATAAATTTGTAAATTAGAAATACGTGCACATAGACATACATACGTGCACATAGGCATATATATCCAATCACACTCGATTCTATGAGCATTTTCTGAAATTTTGTGAATGAAAAGTATTGTTTTACAACAATAACAGCAATTATTCAATATCTATGAAAGTTAATGGAATTTACTTCTTAAATTGAAGTCCAATGGCAATCGGTGAAAAAAGTAAATAACGCTATGTTATGTTACAAAATTTGTGTCAGTTAGTTATTTTATCTCGTTCGAAGCGTTAGTGAGTAGTGTCTTCAGTTTTGTATCGAAAATAAATATTTTTTTTTGTGTGTATAACATAACATTCGTACTGATAACGGTGTAGATTGGTGAGTTTTTTGGGGGGAAAATATATATTCGAAACTAATATTTTATGCTTACAAGCTAGTTTTACTTCTAAGCGCTTCCTGAAGATCGTTAATATTGAAGTATATTTCACTTAAATTCCCAAACCTAACCTATAAACTCTAATAAATTAAGTGTTAAGTACGTGGTTAAGCACAAATAAACTTTAGAACTTCAAATAAGAGTGGGATAAATCATAAGTTCAATGCCTGCATTTCAGTACATAAACATCTTTATATTCCTTATATACTTACATATATGTATGTATGTAAATCTCTCTCAAATTTAATGCAAAATCATCTAATCCTCTCTAAAGCCGTCTCAACTTGTAAGGACCTATTATTAATCGCGTTTATTCCACCGATTTACGGAATTCACACTAGTCGCACATCGCGTGAGTGACAGCCAGTGGGCAAAGCGGTATGCTGATTGGTGGTATGCATGAGAGAAATAGGCGTAACATGTTGCATATGCAATAAAAAATGAAATTATATAAATTCTAAATTAAATTAACGCAAATTGCTTGTACTACAAGATAATAGGTGCATGCATAACATTTTATTGATATATTTACATATGGAAGTATGAATTTCAGTTAGTTTCTATAGAGCTACTTCCACTACTTATATGGTGAACTCGAAAGCAAGCGAAGATTTTTAAACGAGGGCTTCATATTTCTTGGATTAAATGTATGAGAAACTCAAATGTTGACTTCTTTATCCGATTCTATCGCGTACATCCGATTGACAAAAAAGCTTAGGCGGTTCCACTGCAGCACAGTTCGAGAGCTTAGATTGCTCCAATCTAGAAGATCTATTTTTGTTATACATTATTCTTCCAAAAATAGTGCAATGATGCTTTTTTAAGCCAAAGTGTATTACTAACGGAATATACCTGTTGTAAATTTTACTCTGTAAGCTCGATATGTATTCCACAAATTTTGAATTAATATCCGTTTGTAACCAAAAAAGATCTTATCATCCATTAACTAAGCTATACCAAGTTCAGACTGAACGGTCTACAAAGAAATCTAGATAATAAATGACAGGAATCAGAATGCAGAATCTAACGGAAATGATTTAAAATTTCAATAACCCAGTTTCCCCAGGTCCCAAAGTCTTCGTTTTTAAGCAAACTAAATTTTGTACGGACTCTGAACTTGAAACTAAGTGGGTCGGGAAGTACCAGGATCTCCAGGTACAAAGAGTTTTCGCTTTTAAGCAGACTAGAATAAGCAGACGAGCTCTCATTTTGAAACTATCTCTTCTCTGAATCTCTCCTCCGTTCTTAAAATGTATATCAAAGAGAAAAAATCAACCAACAATAAAGAAAACGATATAACTGAATATTTTCAGTGAGTTCAAGTTCATCCAGCTGTACCGGAGAATGCGGCATTTACCAAAACAAGCGTTTTATGTTCCTTTGTCGGTCTTTAAAAGTCAAGTAACTAATTTTGTTATTGACTGAGATAGATTTTGGGTCTGTGAGTAAATAAATTTGTTGTTGTAATCTAGCTAGGGATGTTCACATTGTCGAAGGGGATTGGTACCGAACTTCTTGGCTTGTTCCCCGGCCACTTTTCATTTTAGCAAGGACCTTGTAGCAAGTATATATTGTTCGATTTCTATATACTTTAAAATAAATTGTACCCCCATGACATATTTTATTTATCTACGCCTCTGCCTACTTATAAATATGTGTGAATGCATTTGCTGCAACGCATTGGAAAACGCTTCAATACAATCGACATGAAAAAATGCTTCATAATCATAGCTTAAATTGCATATCACAAAACAGCAAATACAATGCACACACACCCATACAAAAACAACAAGACGGCTGTCTTGTATGTGTTGCTCGCCTGCCTACAACGACTAATTAGCAAATTATGCCGTAATTAGTTGTAGGTAATTAATTTGAGTTGTTGTAGTACTTTGCATTACTGTTGTTGTTATTGTACTCATTGTTGTTGTTACTGTTAAGCTGCTGTCGGCTTTGTCTGTGGCCGCGGCCATGACAGTGGCAGTGGCAATCACGCTTGTGGCCACACTGCTAGCAATTGTCTATTGCAAATATTGCTATTGTTGTTGTTGTTGAGCAATTATGCATTGGTTTGAAATTAAAATGCTGAGAGCACATCTACATGCATATGCATGTCTAGCAGTAAATCTGAGTTCGACAGCTTTGATTGCCCGGCAACAGTAACAACAGCAATAGTAGCAACTACAACAACAATTGACGCAAAATGCAACATGAAAAGCAGTTACAGCAAACATACATCAAAGCAGTTCAATATTGCCTATTACTTAGCAGCAGCAAACGCAAACAGCAACAGCAACAACAACAACAAACTGTATGCTTCTTCATTCTTTATTATTAATTGCATTTTATTTGTAGCTGCTGCAGCATTTGTTGCAGCACGGCTGTTGCATGTTGCCAAGCGTGTGTCGATTGCTGGCCCTCTTGTTTGTATGTGTGTGTGTGTGCGCATTGCCAGACAGTTACATTTTGTTAATTTGCAATTGTTACGCTCTCAGCTTGGCAGCAGCAGCAACATGCAAAAGCAATGAAAATGTTGCTGAGGCTGCAACTTGCCAGATTTATGTATGTATATAAATAGGCTTATATGTATATCTTTATATATACATTTGTACATTATGTATGTTTGCCTTCCAACTTTGGCGCGTTCTTCGCTTGAGTCTTTTGTTTCATTTGCTGCCTGCTGCTAATTGCAATATACTGAATGCTGCATCGCCAACACCTACATATGTACATATGTATATATACATATTTTCACATTGCAGCTACATATATGCATTGCGAATCGGTTTGCGTTTGCTCATTACATTGTCTTCCTTCCTTCGGTTATTTTTTTCTCTTCGCAACTTAAAATCGTTGAACTCTTAAGTTATGTAAGTATGTATGAAGTCTTCCTTAATTCTTAAGCAGTACAATGATTAAAAATTGGCTGCAGCACGCAAAAGAATGCGTCAAAAATATAAATTTTTGCTTAAGAGTCTGATATTGGTCTCCTAAAATACATTTCAATTTCATAAATTCCTTCTTAATAATGTATAAGACAATAAATAATTCTCAGAACCACTTTTTCGTAAATAAAATGAGAAACTTCAAGTTCTTTTCCTTTGAAATCCACTCCTTCAGCCCATTTATTTAACTCTCTCCAGACTGAGTAGCATCGATTTAGTTGTTGTAATAATCAATTAATTACTAATGTACATTTATTTTGAGCAGATCGTTACAACAACATTCAAAACCGATCAAATCTTATCGTTTTTCGCTTCTTTAGCAAATCCATAACCAAATAGAAAACTATTACGATATTCTCATTTTCCGTAGAAGATCGGTAGTTGGATAATGACTTAAAGGACCCACTGCTATTGAAAAGAATTACCACAAACTTAGATCCTGAGCACCCGAATTTAGAACTCATAATTCTTTGAATTTTGGTCAGGTCACCGATTCACTCGACTGGGTCTTTGATTCCGTGGGAAACTATTTCTTCCAGATTCTCATATCATATGTAATTAGATTTGTGCAGATGTGCTGATTTGGATTGATACACATTACTTAGATTTTCATAATGCGACTCGTGTGGGTACTCGGTCAACGCGGAATCGTTGGGAACTGTAAAGCGGACAAGTTTGCAAGAGTCGGTAACCTAGCAACATTGATGCCAGAATGAGAGCGGGTTGGCAGTCCATGATCCACTTGCACAAGAGCGTTGTACATGCAGATATCGAATGAGCTCGCCAAGTTCTGGACAACAACCAGCACCTGTACAGTTGCGAGGTTCTTTTGATCATCAGTGGAGCGTAAAAGGTCCTTCGAACTGCTTTCTCTCAGCAATTTCCAACTTGACGTGGTCAATGGTGTGCTTACTGGACATTGTCCGATAGGCACGCATGCGTTGAAATTTGGAACCCTTGGAGATGCAAGTTGCCAAAACTATTTGGAGGAAGGCGAGGTGGAATCATCTAAGCTTTCCTCCTCCGTTGTCCAGCTTTTGCCAGATTAAGGTTGAAACACCTTGGAAGGCTCACCATCGGCGAACCTAGCGAATTGGCATACATATTCTTAAAAATCATAAAGAATACGTAGAAAGTGAAATGTAGAAATGTACAAATTTTACTTTTGACTCAGCGTAGAGGTCATCGTCCAAATAAAGAATATGAAAGTTAGCGATAAGCGATAATTAATTCTATATTAACTTAAATTAAAAAGTAAAACCGTAAAAAAAGTCATATCGCAGCCGGTAGGATTCGAACCTACGCTCCCAGAGGGAATCTGATTTCGAGTCAGACGCCTTAACCACTCGGCCACGACTGCTGCGTCTAACTCACCACCAATGGACACACGACACCAGCACTGGCTTATCGGCCAAAGAGCGTTGAAATATCGCCAATTCCGTTTATCAAAGGAACCGTTATCTTTAGAATATAAATAAATACATATATTTCAAAAATTTATCAACAAGCATTAAAAATTGCTTTATTAAAAAGTCGAATGAGTCGACGGTATTTACGAAATATTTTAAAGATAACAGACCGAAATATAAAGCAAAGGGGGGATTGGTTTCAAATCCATGCCGACATGAAATGGAATTTACTGGCCATTTACTTCAGTGCTGTGGTAAAGTGCAACGCGAGAAGTTAATAAAAAAATTTGTGTCAGTTTACTGTTATAAAATATACTTTTAATAAGCGGGTTTTTCGTATGCGAATGAGAAAAAAATGAGATGTGAATGAAATTGAAAAAAAATACATAATTATAATCTGTTTATAAATATTACATTTACACTAACAAAGGGAGTGAGTAAAAATACAAAATTGAAGCAATATTTATTTTTTTTTTGAAATACCAACTTCCTAGAAAATGTGGTAACACTCCGAAGAGAAGCCTAATAAATGTAAATTTTGGTTATAGTGGTCATGTAGTAATGTTTCAGTGCAAAAATTAAACTCGGGCAGATGGCAGATATCTATTAAGAATTGAAAACAATTTTTCGGTTCCTAAAATTGGTGAGAGTGATCTTTACTCTTTCCTAGTATCCCTTTGTTGAATATACAGACTTCACCTTAAGCCGATTAACATTCAGATAAACATTTTACGAACATAAACGCCCCTATTGCGACTATCGACTGGCAGTAGGATAGACTCCAGACGATTATATTTAATTTTTCTATTCTATAACTTGATCGATAAAATTCAAAAATTTCAGACGACAAATGAGGTATTGAAAAGCATTTATACACGATGGTTGAGCGACTGATCGTCACTTACAATAGCACCGGTAGTAGTCTAATCGCTTAGTAGTCTAATGTCTACTTTTAGTCAAGACTCGCAACAGGAAAAAATTGCATTCATTCTTCTTCAAGATATCAGGGTTTATCAATTGATAGTTATGTTCCTCACGGAGTTAGACCTTCCTTACTAAACTGTAGATAAACTTTATAAAGTTTAAACAACATGTTGACTGTATTCACTTTCATTTTACTGATAAGACCATATAGAATCATTTCATTTCGTTGAATTCTTAATCAAAAAGGCATATCATGAGCATACCGGTGCTAATTATATACACTCTCTCTCTTTTGCCCATAAAGTACACAACTTTAGATAGAGTTCTTTCTTATCTACTAATCATACATTTTGTTACTGATACTGACTACTACGAGCTGGAATCCCGCTGGAATTGTTAAAAACATTGGATCTAAAAAACTGTGCCAATCGGTGGCAAACAGTTGAAATTTTCGTTGCTTTGAAGAGGGAGATTATTCATCTAGGGTTCGCAGAAGAGAGTTACCAATAAGAAGTTATAAACGTGTATCCATTAAATCGATAATGAGAACAAAATCTTTTTCAAGTGTTAAGTAAAGCTCAATCTTCAGAAAATTGCTTTATTTCTTTCGCCAAAACGTGAAATGTGAACTATTTGCTTCGAAGAAAATATTAAACCACCGTGGATCTGTTGGATTTTATTTCACTGGTTTTTGGTAATGTCTGATTTTTTTGATCGTTCCTAATTTTTTTTTAATTTGAAACTTATGTCCATTGACATTTCCTGTGATTATTTAAGATATCGTCTTAATGGATATTGCCATCGCTCACACCGCACTGATAAGATAATAACTGAGTTTCTTCTAGAAAAAAATTGTTAATTTCTAACTTATTTATTGGTTCCTTTTTGTTTCTGGAGAAGTCAGAACTTCGATATCATTCTCATAATCCGTTATTTTTACACGCTTAATACTTTTAAAAGAGTGTTCGAGTTTTATTAGTGGGTTATGCGATGTGAAACAATACTTTCCTCACAATTCACCTCATGCTTTCTCTGTTGAACAAATTAGAGAACTTCGGAGAAAAAAATTTTTGATAAAATAATTTCTTCAAGTGAAATTGTCACTATATTTTTACTACTAATTTGCAATTAATAAGCATTTCTTAAAATTTTCGTTGGTAAGTTTTTCAAATAAATACAGCTCACATTAAATTACATAGAAAATGAATGAATTGCACCGCCTCATCAAAAGTAAAACATTTTTATGTACGTAAGAGATTAAATCCATGTCCGCCTTCATAGGAAATGTAAAGCAAAACTTGAGTTAGGTCATGTTAAAAGCAACAACGGGCAATAGCTTCCTCAGAAACACACTACTGTATGTGTGTGGAATATGTGCTTGAGCACATTATTATTATTTTATATGCTATCAAATATCTATTTACCGGCACATCACATACAAAGGTATGTACATGAATATAAGCTGTGATTTTGGGCAGGAAATATTTATGCGTCAGGAATTTATTTATTTATAGAGGAGTGTGTGTGTAGAAGGTAGCATGTGTCTGCCACTCAAACCTTTTTCAAGTATATAAACATGTGTGAAAACATACATATGTACATATATACTCGTATATAGTATGTAAGTACACTTTTGGTTGGTATAATTTTACTTGTTTTGCACCCAATAACTCACGCACCTTTACAAGCTGCAGACGGTCTAAACATTCGTTCGCATATTGGATCGATAAAATTCGTCTGCGTGAGCTTTATAAGTAGTTGCCGGTTTTGTATGTGAATTTGTTTGTATTTTTGTATGTAAGTGGAAAAATAATTTCCTTCCTTTATAGTCCAGAGATACTTTAGTACTTTTAAATTTTAAATAAACGGCTACTTATACATTTTATAAATCTCTCATTTAATGCTGTCCTTGGATTTTGTATAAAGATACCTTATATTTTCGGTTGCCCCACTGAGGGACTCTTGTTCAGTATCTAGGGTCTTGAAAAGTTATAGTCCGATTTCGGCGATTTTTAGGCGGGCGATGTCAAATTTTGTATTTTTGCAATGTTTTGTGCAGGTTCTTGAATCAGATTGACTTCAAAATCGGGTTATAAGGGAAATAGGCATGGTTGTTAACCGGTTTTCAAGATATAACATCAGGAAGTTAAAGAAATATCATGTACAAAATTTGGTTGAAATTTATCAGGTAGTTCCTGATATATGGATATTGACCAAAAAGAGGGCACCGTCACGCCCATTTTTCATTTGAATGTAGCCTTTCTATCATCATCGTGCCTTTAAAATTGTGTGCTTTTGGGCATTATGATCCTTTTAGTAGGATTTAATATAATCTTTTGTATGGAGGATGGACGTCGGATAATAACCGATTTCACCCATTCTGACATCATATAATGATATATAAAGGGTGATACATTTCGAAACTTCCTGCTTTTTTAAAGAAAAAACACAGAAATTTCAAATTTAAAAGGAAAAGTTTATTATCACTCGAAAGAACATTCTTTGATTTCTTAAAGATTATCTCTTTCAATTGGTGGCTGCGACAATGTCTCAAACGGTCCATCCGTTGAGTCCAATTTTCTATTTTGATTTATTCGAGCAGGAAAAAGGTGGCCAATCGATCGGCTCAAAACGTGAAACTATCTGCTCATCGAAGTGTTCTCTCAATAAATCCATTGATTGTTGCGATGTGTGTGAAGTGGCGCCGTCTTGTTGAAATCAAATGTTGCCGAGATCACGAGCTTCAACTTCAGGCATCAAATAGTCGGTTATCATGGCGCGATAACGGTCGACGTTAACGGTTACATTCTCAACGGCATAATTTTTGAAGAAATATGGACCGATGATTCCACCGGCACACAAACCACACCAAATCGTTATTTTTTCTGGATGAAATGGCAACGCTTGAATCTCAACAGTTTTCTCTTCGTTCCAAATGCGGCAATCTTGCCAATCAGGGGAAATGATCCCATTTTATTCATTACAAAATAACAATAGGTGTGTGTCTTCGATAAATATTTAATTTTTTAGCCTAAATGTGGACAATGTTTGTGTTACTTTTTCAATTATATTTTTAATATTCATTTAAAATATATGTACATACTTCCCCCAAAACAAATATCCCCGTTAAACAAATTTCAAAATTATTTCTATACGCAAATATTAACGTATCTCAAACTTACCGATAGTTCATTATCCTTTTGGTCGACAGTTGCACACATTAGGTATTTGTACTGTTATATACCCGAAAGCATATATGAATGTGAACACATACAGTTATACCGAATATGCACAGTTCAATATAGATATCCACGAACATATATAACGTAACGAGTAACACGTCTACATAAGTTGGTTGTCCGAAAGGCCGCCTGGCCGCCTACAAGCACATTACCCTGCTGCCTCGCACAAAAAAAGCAACAACACACACGCAACACATTTTGTTTTTGTATGCGTACACATGCATGTTGGCTGGCCATGTCAAGAACCTTTCGGTTGTGGCTCTTTATCCTATCATCCTTTCGTGCGTAATGCGTCGGTATATGCGAGTACGAGTACGTGAGCCTTTAACTAGTTTGTACGCCCGCTGCGGCCAGACACAACAAAATCAGCCAGTCAGCTAACTACAGGCAGCCGCTTGTTGTTGGCCCATGAGACGCGCTCTCTCTTTGCCATTCGTCGTTGTCGGTCCTTTCCTTGCGTTGATCCTTTTTTCTTGGCGATTTTATTTTGTTTCAATTCGACCCGCAGTTTATTTGACACAGACACATTTGCCTCGTTGCGTGTGTGTTAGAGTTGGTATATGTTCTCTACCCTACGGGAGCACCTTTTGTGGTCTGGGCATTTTAGTTCAATGAACCTTTTGTTTTTGTGGTATTTTTTGGGAGCTTACATGGCAGAAATTTCGGCAAATTTTAAGTAAATTGCAATAAATATATGTGGATATATTATGTAATGCGGAGGGATCGAAGGGGGAATGAATAACGGTGTTCCGGTTTATCGATTTATTTTTGTATTTTAATCGGAGTATATTGATTTGTCAATTATTGAGAAAATATCCATAGTCTAGTGAAGAAAAATAGGAATATCCAGTCGATTTGTGGGAGGGAAGCCAATTTTTTTGGATCACTCTCTTTATCTCTCTTTATACGATATCTGAAATATTACGGATCGTCAAGGAAGGGTATTCTACAGCTTCTCTATACATGTTTAGTTCCACAAATAATTGTATAATTTCTCTACAGTTCCACATATTGTATCGAGAGATCTGAGACCCTCTTTCACTTGTTGAGGTAGGATTCTGCATGGTACATAGTTCGGCTCCATTTAGTAACGACTTTATGCCTTCGATTGACTTTTACTGAAGGGTTAGTGTCTATGTTTAAGGGGATCCCTATCAAACTATGCTTAATTTGACTCAACCTTGAAACAGAGCCCTTTTATCTGAACCCAAATCCGTTGATTATTCGTGCTGAAATAGATGTCGAGCGAGGTCTTAGACTTAGGTATTGATATAGATAGAAATACAATAATAGTTTAGTTTCCAACAAATTAGCTGGGCTTTTTCCTGAATAGTTTCCGATTACTTCTTTATTCCGAGTTCTGAAACTGGGATTCCAAAATAATGCAACGCCCGGATAGCAGTTGCCTTGAGAAAAGTGGTATCCTCCAGCAGATCTTTCTATAGTGACTTGGTGGGCTCTAGGCTTCTTATTTCTAAGGACATATTATACGGTCTAAATTTCTCCTCTTTTCCAATTAAACTAATTGCCATAAATTTTTTCTTTAGCGCACTGCAAAATGAATATATTCTTCAGCAAGTTACTCGAAGAATTCCAGAATGTAATCGAATCACCATTTCTCATATGGGAAATGCTCACAATGCTGCGCATCGGCATCAAAGGTGAGAGCGCGCTTGAGTTGGATGAATTCCTAAAATCAAATGCGCCCGAAATTGAAATCACCGAAAATGATATTGAACACTTAAGAACGCGCTACATGCTGTCCGAAGGTGCGAAAACAAATAGTCACAGAAATCAAAGAATCTTAAAGATTGCCAATCGAATATTTATTAACAACGGCACACGCTTAAAGGAAAGCTTTGTAGAAGCGCTGCAGCAACGGTTCGCCTGTGGCGTACAGGAAGTCGACTTCAGTGCGCGACAAAAAGCTGCGGCCACAATAAATACGTGGGTCAGTGATGCCACGAATGGACGCATACCGACGTTAATATCCTCGCACGATGTGGGCGTCAATACACAGGCGGTGCTGACGAATGCCATCTACTTTAAGGCGAAGTGGCAACATCAATTCGAGACGATCGACACGAGGCAAGAAACATTCCATATAAATAGCGGGGAAGATGTGATCGTGCCAATGATGGGCCAGACAATGAACGTCCGCTATGCTTACATACCGAGCCACAATGTTATGGCGATAGACTTGCCATATCGCGACACGGATCTGTCAATGCTGGTGATAATGCCTATTGAAGAGCCGTCGTCGTCTAGGAGTTTGGCGGCTGTCTCGCAACTGAAATTGTCGGTAGTGCTGGATCACATGGTGTTTCGGAAAGTCTTCTTGAAGCTGCCAAAATTCTCATACAATTGCAACATAAATGTGCATAGCTTGCTCACGCAGGTGGGTTATTGGTGATACTGTTGGATTCCATGATTTTAAACTTTTTTATAATTTATACAGTTCGGTGTACATGGTATTTTCCAAGCCAGCCATGACTTCGATAATCTCATTGCGGACCATGCTTCCAATTTTAGCGTTTCGAAAATCATACAAGAAGCTTACATCAATGTGACCGAGGAGGGTACGGAGGCCGCTGCAGCTACAGGTTAGTGTGGTTGAAACTTCACAATCGTTAAAAAATAATTTAAATATTTCTTTTTCTTTTTTTGTTGTTTTTAGCCTGTTGCATTGATGGTTCCATGCACTTTGATGAAACTTTTATTGCGAATAGACCCTTTTACTTTTGCATTAAAAACAGAAATCTCCTGAAACTATTCGATGGCTGCTATCGGCGTCCATGTTGAATGCAAACGGTACTTCTTACTGATTGTTGGACTGATTTATTAATGAGTATTCGATATATATTTTATATTTTTAAGATATTGAATATTTAATACAGATATGATAACTCTTTATATTTTATACCTGTTAAAATATCAAATAAAAATCTTTGCAAAAAATACCGGTTTATTGATTTATCGTACTAAATTTTGCTGTTCAACTACACAAAATGGATGCCAAAGTCACTCAAGTGTCGACAAAGCGCTTTACGAATTTGTACAGGCAACAAATTTGTAATCGGGACAGTTTAACTGGTTCTCCGAAGTTTGTCCTACCAAGATGTTTCAGCCGCAGTATAGACAATGAAGGAGAAATTATCTCAATCTCCACTTCTTCCATGCAAATTTGACAAATTGTATCCGGCAAGATATTTAACTTCACGGCATGTGGCCCCATCGGGTAGTGATCAGTAAGGATTCTTATCATTATGGTGAGCTCAAACATTACTAAGAGCAAATAGCTCAGTGGATCTCCTGCGATCCACCTTAGACCATAATGATTTCGCACAGGCACTAGTCGTTGTCCAACGCCTACCGTATTCATTCGACGAACACTGATCCAACGCGAAGAGCCAGGAGGATAGTGGGGTACCAGCTTGTCCCAATGTGATGAGATTGCAGCTTGGATACCCTTACGCGCAAGCTCACCGGCTTTGCAGTTCCCAGCGATACCGCTATGGCCTGGGACCCAAACGAAACTTATGTTAAAATAGTTAGAAGCTATTGATAGAGAGACTACGGGCTCCATTACTAAATCGATCTAGAGTAAGATTCCACGAAAGCTTTTGACTAATTGACGGAAAGAGAAAATGAGAAGAAAACTAAGAGAGCTGGACTTGCGTGTTTCAAACTGGCACTAAATTTCGAAATTGAAAGTAATAATAGGGTAGATATTGCGAACTTGGTCCTCAAGTTCTTGCTTAACAAAATATATTTTGAGGACGTTTATTAATAATTACACCAGACTCGAAATGAATCTGATACAACAGAAACCAAGCATAAGCTCATCGTTAGAACTGCGCCGTACCCTTCAGTACCTCTCTGACTTTTTTCAGCTGACTTGAACTCATACGGAGTACAAGTTAATGGAAAGGAATTCCTTCAACTTCAATATAGTTTTTTAAAAATACTTCGAAAGGTTTTACAAACTTCCCTCCAAAGCCTTCAAAGAGACATACTTCAACGAATCTTTATCCATCAAATAAGTGTGTGAAATTTCACTTTTTAAATTTTCACTGCCAAAATGACTACAGCCACTTGTAATGCCAACCAAACTCATATTCATACACTCTTATTGAGGTGTCTTATTGCAGTGTATTTATTTTGATATTCACACTACATACCTATTGACCTGACAAAGCGCAGAGTTGCACTCAACTCACAGCCATAAAAACTTTGACGGCAGTTATGAGGCGCAGCGGGTCAAGTCGTGAGAAAGGATGCTGAAAGCCGGCTGAACGGGCTTACAATAGTTCACACTTTGATGACCAAACTGACTAAAGACTGCAGCCGACCGCAATGTGTGTGTACGATGTGTGCAGCGGGAAGCGTTTGGAATTTTTCACTTGCGCACCGCAGAGGCGAAGTCCTTTTAGTCATGCCTAAAAGCGATGCACTGCCAATCGGGTGGCACGAAAGCCAGTGTAAGGCTGGTTGGTTCGCTAACTGAGCGGCCGCCTGCTTGGATGGTCGGTGGCTCGCTGAGTTGCATTGGGGGCCCCTAATGGGCTGTGATGCTTAACGCTTAAGTGTTTTAAAGGCATTCATAATTTTGCGAAATTTGCCAAAGACATTCTGTAGCCGACAGTCGTTTGCCACCGCCGCTGTCGTCGTCGCTGCATATTCAGGATACACATTACGATGCTGATGGCGATTTGGCATTGCAGTAATGATGGTTTTTGCGAGGTGTTGTTTTGTTGTTGTTTTTACTGACGACGTTATGCGCAACTAAAGTATGCAAGCCAGCAGTCAAGTCATCCAGTCTGTGTTTATGAGCTGTGTGTGTGTGTGTGTGCCGACTCGTAAATATTCAACTACTTACTTAATTTTCAAGTCCATTTCACAGTAATTACTCAGCGGCGAATGAAATGTTAAAAATATTCAATTTAACTGTGGCTAATTTGTGCGCAACAAATCGATGGCACAAAAGAGCAAACAGCCCAAAGTACGAGTACAGCCGCCGCCGGTGCAGCCACGAAGACTGGATAAAAGACATTGCGCGAAATGGCGTAGAGCAACAAGTGGCAATAGTTGGCAAAGAGTTAGCTTGGAGTTCGCTACTGCAAGCCTATTTCTTCAAAGCTAACGCAATGAGATGAAAGCAGGAGACTTTACTTAGGCGCATATCTTGTATATCTTGGATATATTATAAAGGGTTACATATTTTGACAAGTGGATATCCTATATAGATGATATTCATGTCTCCACCAGTTGGTCTTGCGTTAGATACTTCCGAAACCTGTGTTTCGGGCGAACCTAATTCATTTAATTGGTGCCGCCGTTGGGTTTGTATTCTCCATACTCCAAGAGCCGCTTCGTATCACAGACCATACTTCTACACCTGATATTGGGACGTTAGACTGTTTTATACGTCCCTTATATCCTTCGTCGTTATTTTTGGTTGTGAAGATGTTACTCCTTAGTCGCCATTTTTGATACTGTTTCTACACTGGATTCCACGATTTATCAGCCGCTTATAACATTGCGGATATGTTCTATTTGTAGGGACTTTGTTATCATTATTTCCGATAGAAACTACGAAGTCCATCATATCAAATCCTAGTTATAGTCAAAGATCTTCGCGTTCTTCGAAGTATTCCTTTAAGTATCGAAATATATTATTTTCTATATTTAATGTTGTAGGTCTGGGAAGTCAACCATTTATTAATGACTTATGTATAGATACTTCATGGATAAAAGAGTCTTATCCATGTTTAATAACTCTGTTTCGTTGATTTTTTATTCTAAGCCCAATATTTATCTCTGTCGCATTAGATTTTCAACTTGATATTGAAGATGTAAGACTCACTGAAAACGGACGGCACTGCAGTTTCATTTATATAACAACATTAACCTCGGTTTTTGGTTCCACAATACAACTCCTTCCAGCTGGGAAAATGGGAACACTTTATATTCACCATTGGATTTAATAGTAATCACATACCAAAGATCCGAAGATCAATTCGTATCAAGATTTACACCATGTGAGCTGTTATCGGAACCACAGTTTATGTGAATAGAGGAAACTCAAATCGATTTTTAAACGCTACCTTCTTGAAGTGCCGTAGTCGTACATATGAAGGGTGAGTTCCCACAAACAGTCGGTTCTTCATAACTGTAGGGCCACGGATTTTTATTCAGTGCAGTACCGTTCATCTGAAAGCATTTTCCAATCAAATTTAGTGGATATTTTATACCAGAACAGAAACTAGAAAATCACACCATATAAACGATCGACCGAGTTCGGAGAAATGAGTCGTCTATAGGACAATACGATGAAGAGAAATGGTGAAAGGATAATCTCGAGGCTTTAGGATAGCTCGAAGTGGTGCTTGATTGGTTTTCTTCTTAGTGATTGAAGGACTCACCCTGTAGATCATTGATTCAATGTTACAATTTCCCAGAAAAGTCTCGAACAAAAACCTTTGACGGTATCAAAATTAATATGCATAATATATATCAAGACTCCTATATGTGTATGTATGTATGTGTTATTGATTGAGACTACAAGCTTCCATTTCCATCGGTGAACTTCGTAGAGATCCTTTTGCCTTAACGCAACGCAACGCAATTAGGCTTGTAAGTTCAGTCAATAAATATGTAAAAATGTAAATATGTTTTTGCATGATTACAATTACTATATTGGCTTCAAAGTCACTGTTCATTTGGCAGCGAGAAGCATAAATATTTTTTCTCATGCCCTCAATGGGCCACAACACCGCTGCTGCTGCTGAAGATGCGACCAAACTACAACAAAAATACTAAAAACTACCATAAAGCAGTGTGCAAAAACGCATAACAGAAGAAGAAGAAGAAGGTTAGTAAGAAAAAGAAGAAGAATCTGCGGGAAAAGGCGATGCAGTAGAGAAGCGATGTCGCCAATCATGAAGCTACATATGTATATGGAATGTATGGATAGAGCGTACAGCAAGATAGTAAGATATTCAAACAACAATAAATACATTAACAACAGCAGCAACATGATCATCAACAGACAGCCGGGCCACATCAATAATATTGCCCCATGGCTAGGATGTTCGACCAGCATTTGGATTATCAGCAAGCTCAAGCTCTCATATGCATGTATGTACATATGTTGTTGTAAGCTTGCATGTTGCTTGCTTGTTTTGAGTAGGCTCAATTTGGATTGCTTCTTGCCTTTCGGTCTTCTGCCTTCTGACAAACGCCGCACAGACGCCGTCGCCATTCGCCGTCTTAGCCATAATAAATGTCACAAATAATTGGATTTTAATTGTCTGTTAAGCAGCGAAATTAAGTGCGCACCCGGCAGCAGCAGCCAACGGATCGTCGTTTGCATACTGAATAATACAAAGATGTGGAATTATATACATATAGAGAAGAAAGAATGGATAGAGGAGATGCACGGTAACTTGCCAATTGGCTTGCGAACGCATTTGTGCAACAAATTGTGGCAAGTTGCAGAGGCATAATAAGCACGAGGTACATGCTTAACTGCATTTGGGTGGCTATAATCATACTGGTTGCATTGAAGCCATTATTCTTTTTAAGATGAATACGAGGAAATGTCGGACAAACACTTTAAAAGATCACTTGTTCCTTTCTTCTAGCCAAAAAAATAGTCTTATGAGCCTCTAGGTCGTGCTACAAGTTGTGGCTACCTAGTGGTGACATGTGCGCCGAGTTCGGTAATAAGTTTTAAGTGAAATGTTTCATAGAAACCTTGTAGAAATCTTTCAATAAAGTGTCCTTGTGAAAGAGTTGATTAATATTGGCGTTAGCTGGCCTATGGATAAAATGTTTCAACGACTTATAGTGAGATATTTATGAGAACATACATATATCGAAATTGATGTCTATAAAATTATTGGTCCGTAGTTAATTTCGGCGACATTTTCGTCAATTACTATATAAAGATTCCTTCGAGACTACAGTTAAGCTTTTCTTCAATTTATATACGTGTTCTTTCATTTCTTTGATCAATCACTTACCATTCAACGTCCATACCATTCTAAAAAACTCTCAACTCGTTCACAAATACATAAGGCTACGGAAAAATTCAGAGGTTTCGACATTAATGTATGTTATAGGATTACCTGAGTTCACTCAAAAGGTGAAATCTTTGCTTAGAACCCTTCGAATAGTTTCCTCCATTTCAGAGAATCTGACTATCTAGCGAAATCTCCTGTTCCTCGTTTCCTGAACATTATCTAGCGTCGTTAAGATCAATCAGCTCAACGAGCTCTTATAGGTAACTCAAATCTGAAAGTTAATAAAGATCTAAATACAACGAAGACATTTCATGAGAACTTTCATCGAAGATTTATCGCAGATGTTATTCCAAATCTTGCGATTTGCTCAA
This sequence comes from Zeugodacus cucurbitae, assembly GCF_028554725.1. Classification (NCBI taxonomy): domain Eukaryota; kingdom Metazoa; phylum Arthropoda; class Insecta; order Diptera; family Tephritidae; genus Zeugodacus; species Zeugodacus cucurbitae. The sequence goes on from NC_071670.1 coordinate 61,306,602, forward strand.
CAGTAATTTCCTTTATGGGCGTCATGCCATGTGATGTGCTCAAACAAATATATATCATGAAATGCTTTCTTAACACGTCTTGAACGTCGATAGTAAAGTGATTTTTTTAGATATTCGAAATGGTTTTAAAGATATAGCAGTTCGAAGAGGGAGTTGTTCGAAGCGCTCTGATGGCAGCTGGAAACTTTTAACTCGTTTATCTCAAAACTGTGATTCTTAAACATTCCTCTATCGTAAAAAAAAATAATTGTAAAAAATCATTAAAAAAAACCGGCCGTCACATGTGATGACCCCTTAATTATTTAATTTGTGAAATAAGCGTTATTATCTTTATGTACACAGTTTCCATTCGTCAGATTCAGTAAGAGTTCTAAACAAAATGAGTTCTACAAAAGCAGTATTTGATGGATATTCTTACATAGAGTGGGTTTCGACTCTTCTTTGAACACAGACTTTTCTTAGTGAAACTAGAGCAAATTTTTCAAAAAAAGAATGTCAGTCTCGTGGAGATTCTAAATTTCCCAGTGACTAAGACGTCTTAATACGAGCTGCAGAGCTAAATAGAGAAGGTACAATCTTCTACAAGAGTGTATAGCTGCTGGCGTAAACCGATGATATTGATATCATCGGAAGCAACAACCGCGCCGTTTTTCTGCTTTTTCCAGACTATAGATAAAGAAGCGAAGCGTATGGGTCTGGTGGTTAATGAGGACAAGACGAAATATCTCCTGTTATCAAACAAACAGTCAGCGCACTCCCGTCTTGGCTCCCACGTCTCTGTTGACAGTCATACCTTTGAAGTAGTAGATAGTTTTGTCTACTTGGGAACCAGCGTTAACAACACCAACAATGTCAGCCTTGAAATCCAACGCAGAATCACTCTTGCCAACAGGTGTTACTTTGGACTGAGTAGGCAATTGCAAAGTAAAGTCCTCTTTCGACGAACAAAAATCAAACTCTACAAGTCGCTCATTATTCCTGTTCTGATGTATGGCGTTGAAGCGTGGACGATGACAATATCCGATGAGACGACACTTGGGGTTCTCGAGAGAAAGGTTTTGCGTAAGATTTATGGTCCTCTGAACATTAGCAACGGCGAATACCGCAGACGATGGAACGATGAGCTGTACGATTTATACGACGACATTGACATAGTTCAGCGAATAAAAAGACAGCGGCTACGCTGGCTAGGTCATGTTGTACGGATGGAAGAAAACACTCCAGCTCTGAAAGTATTCGATGCAGTACCCGCTGGAGGAAGCCGCGGAAGAGGACGACCTCCACTCCGGTGGAAAGACCAAGTGCAAAGTGACCTGGCTTCACTTGGTGTTTCCAGTTGGCGTCAAAAAGAAAAAAGGAGGAATGAGTGGCGCGCTCTGGTGGATTCGGCTATAATCGCTTAAAGCGGTTTCTACGTCAAATATATATATATATGAGACGACTTGAAGAATAAAGAAATTAATGAAGGTGTGTGAAGGAATAACCTAAAGAGAAGAGAAAAGCAAATGGTTACTGCAATAAAATATTATCGCTATTTCTTTAGAAGTCGGCTGGATATGGTTCGAGGACTTCATTCAAACAAAATCTGACATGTTTATAATAGTTTATGCCGTTACGATAAGTAAATTCTAGAAAATTACACCAACAACAACTTTAGTAAAATAAATTTGGCAACAATAAGAGCAAATACAATAATTTAACGGCAACTGACTTTACTTCTTTATTTACAACCAAAAAATGTGTACAAAGGATCTATGAAAACAGTAACAGCCGAAAAAGTGCGACAAGTATCAAAACGGTTGGCTTAATAACATTAGGCTACACATATGCGGATATATACAAACATATGAACATTTGAACACATGTGACCCTACACTTTAAAAGAATGACAAATAAACAAATAATATCTATGTAAGTAAGTACATATTTATATTTGTAGCCAAAAGTAAAAATACATGCATAAACACGCCCGCAGCCCATAGCCATTCCCGCTCACACCTTCGTCAGCGCACGAAAGACATTCAACCGCAACGTCACTGGCAAGTCAATAACATAACGGCAGCGCCAGCCAAAAAAAGGACATTCACAACAAGGCGCACAAGGAGTTGGAGTAAAAAGGAGCCGCAACGACAGGCTGCACAGTTGTCTCAACTCGAATTTGGCTCGTGCTTTTTTCGGGCATTAACGCAGTTGTTAGTGTTGTTGTTGCTGTTGGTGGCGTTAGCTTATCCTTAAACGCCGACGACCGGCGAAAACAACAGCAACGACACTGTCACAACTTAATTTTTTCCCTGCGCTTTCGCTTAGTCGCCTGCTTTTTACGTTAATTTTCTACCTCACATAGGTATAAATAAATAATGTGCTTATGTGTAGTCCTGTCGTCCCTTGCTCCTTTACATTGTACATATGTATGCACACATGCTTGAACGAAATAATTTTTTACCCAAACTTCTATTTTTTTGCGTTTGTTTTTTGGTGTTTTCATTTGGCATTTTGGGTCCCTTGACGCAGTTGACATTGTAGGCGTCGTCGGCGTCATCGTCATCGTCGTCCTCGTCATCATCTTCAATTTGTCGGTGTCGCTGCTGGTGTTTTTGTTATTATTGTTTCATTTTGTGTACGAAAACGGTCATTGAACTTGTCGAAAGGGACAGTGGGGTCAATGAGATGAAAATGAGTGTAAATTTTCTAAGAATGTTAACAAGAGTGATTGAGAGCAGAAACGTTGAGTGAGTAATAAAGATGAGATAGAAATGGAGTAATCTCTCAGACATTGTCCAGGAGCAATATGAGAACTTCAGAATGATAATCAACTCTCCATATTGCCCCTCTAAAATTTCATCCCGACTGAGAGTTTGCTTTATTTATTAACACCTTGTTTCATGAAATTAAGAGAAATGCCATAATACCCTTTTTCAGGTATGTGAAGGAACCGAACGGGATTTTATCCCTATTTAGTTTCTTCAAAGAAAGAAAAGGGGATTACAGTAGATTCAAGGTATACAGTTTGAGTTTTCTCTTTATGGTCAAGAAGCAACTTTGTCTTCTTCGAACCATCTTCAGGAAGATTGTCACCTAATACCAGAATATCAATGTTAGATATCTTTATTAATTTTGAAGGTGATTGATGTGGTAGACATATATAAAGAGAACGGTAAAAAATCTGAGAGATCGTCTATTTGCCAGTCATCCAATGAGAACTGAGTGAGACTTTTTTCAAATCTTCTAACTTCCGGTAGGATTCTCGAAGACACAAACTCCACTAGATCGCACGCTTCTCACTTTTTATTTTATTTCGTAGTGTTTCTTCTCCTGTTTCCATGTGCCTATTGGATAAAAAGAGGGTCCTTAAAGCTTCGAGGAGACTCCCAGTTGTAAAGGGACTTTTTGAAATGTTTTTAGAAGATTTTTCGTTACTGAGGAATTGACGATTATAGAGAAAACTTTTCTGGATTTTGATTTTAAGCGAAACAGTAAAAATAAAGAAAAGAAATACTGGAAAAATATATTTTTTTTATTAGACTAAATCAAGAATAGACCCACTGTCCGCCTTGTATCCTGTTTTTTTGGAAATTCCTGTTGCGTTACAAATTTGCGTGTTTATCCTGGGTGTTTATTTCAACGTGACTACACACATATATGTAGACCATTTATTTTTGTGTGTTTGTTGTTATTTTTATAAAAAGTATTTATTTTATATACCTAGAAAAAAAATTTGCTGAATTTCATGTGAAACATCAATGGGTGAGAGGTTTTCGATGGAAAAGGTGCATTATCCTCTGAGCACAACAACGACAACAACAAACAACTTATAAGCGTTAAGTGCATTCACTTTGCCATAGCCAGTGAGACTAGGGAGGGATTAACGCATTACTTCCACAAACAAACACACACACACTCAAACATTCGCATGTAAGCTCACGGCGGCTAGAAGCAAAATAAGAAACACGTGAAGGCGTCGTAGGCGTAATCAAGCGGCGGCGTTGCATTTACTAAACAAAGGAAAGCACATTTGCGAGTTGAAAGTTCAATGAACTTATCGGTGAAAGCAGTTGGCGTTCATTAAACGATCGAAATTGAAATGAGAATAAATAGAAAATGAATTGAATAAAATACAATTAATCAGTTAGGTCAAACTCGTTTATATCGGAAATATTGGAGTATGGCAAAGTCGGCAAAATTTTATGTTTTTCCAGCAATAATCTGAAGTATACTCAAGAAAATATTGTTGTCTAATTTTATTTAAGGTAATTCAATATGCACGATATATTCGGCAATAAAACAACTTGCATACCAACAAGTAATTAAGGGCTCAATTTGGGTACAACCGAACATTTTATTCTCACGCAATTCATTGATATTATTTTATTAATATTATATAACACACAAATTTATCCATAAATTTGGCATAACGTTTAATAGAATAACGATCATCATATATACATAGTGTGTCATTTTCACCACCAATGTATACTATATCCAAGACTATCGCTGCTCACTTAATTCGCCTAAGATATTTCACTTATTAACCGATTTTAAGGTATACATATAACTCACCATATTTTTGAAAAACCTATAATTAGGTATATGTGGTAATGGGAAGTTATGACCCGATTACCCGATTTTTTTCAGTGAACGTATCAAATTAAGTTTAAATTTGTATTGTCTGCAATACCAACTGTCTCATGGTGCCAAGGAACATGTGTACCAAATTGTATCAAGATATATTGGTTTTTACTCAAGTTATCGCTTGCACAGATGGACGGGCGGACAGACAGACAGACTACCGGATTTCAAATCTACTCGCCACCCTGATCACTTTGGTATATTTAACCCTATATCTTTCTTAGCGCATATGTATGTATATAGTATAAGTGGACTGAGGTGACTTATGAACCGATTTTAAAAATTTTCGAACTAAAATCCATGAACATACGTTCACTTAATCTTACTAAGGTATCTTCCATTTTGACCAAATTATACGGTATAAAACCCATAGGAACTTTAAAAGTCTTTTTATAAGCTACTAGCAGATCACTCCATGCGCGTACTTGGGAGGTTTTGCAATTTTTTAGCAAGCAGCTGCGAGCGCTCGTTACTCGACTTTGTGGCACTCGATTGCGATGCGAAGAGAATGACTTGCAAGACGATTTTCAGTTTCAGATTAAGATTCACAATCACGAAGTCTTTTTGATACCCTCACCCAGGAACTAAAGGGTGATTTTTTAAGAGCTTGATAACTTTAAAAAAAAAAAAAACGCATAATTTGCAAAATCTCATCGGTTCTTTATTTGAAACGTTAGATTGGTTCATGACATTTACTTTTTGAAGATAATTTCATTTAAATGTTGACCGCGGCTGCGTCTTAGGTGGTCCATTCGGAAAGTCCAATTTTGGGCAACTTTTTCGAGCATTTCGGCCGGAATAGCCCGAATTTCTTCGGAAATGTTGTCTTCCAAAGCTGGAATAGTTGCTGGCTTATTTCTGTAGACTTTAGACTTGACGTAGCCCCACAAAAAATAGTCTAAAGGCGTTAAATCGCATGATCTTGGTGGCCAACTTACGGGTCCATTTCTTGAGATGAATTGTTCTCCGAAGTTTTCCCTCAAAATGGCCATAGAATCGCGAGCTGTGTGGCATGTAGCGCCATCTTGTTGAAACCACATGTCAACCAAGTTCAGTTCTTCCATTTTTGGCAACAAAAAGTTTGTTAGCATCGAACGATAGCGATCGCCATTCACCGTAACGTTTCGTCCAACAGCATCTTTGAAAAAATACGGTCCAATGATTCCACCAGCGTACAAACCACACCAAACAGTGCATTTTTCGGGATGCATGGGCAGTTCTTGAACGGCTTCTGGTTGCTCTTCACCCCAAATGCGGCAATTTTGCTTATTTACGTAGCCATTCAACCAGAAATGAGCCTCATCGCTGAACAAAATTTGTCGATAAAAAAGCGGATTTTCTGCCAACTTTTCTAGGGCCCATTCACTGAAAATTCGACGTTGTGGCAGATCGTTCGGCTTCAGTTCTTGCACGAGCTGTATTTTATACGGTTTTACACCAAGATCTTTGCGTAAAATCTTCCATGTGGTCGAATAACACAAACCCAATTGCTGCGAACGGCGACGAATCGACATTTCACGGTCTTCAGCCACACTCTCAGAAACAGACGCAATATTCTCTTCTGTACGCACTGTACGCATTCGTGTGGTTGGTTTAATGTCCAATAAAGTAAACTGAGTGCGAAACTTGGTCACAATCGCATTAATTGTTTGCTCACTTGGTCGATTATGTAGACCATAAATCGGACGTAAAGCGCGAAACACATTTCGAACCGAACACTGATTTTGGTAATAAAATTCAATGATTTGCAAGCGTTGCTCGTTAGTAAGTCTATTCATGATGAAATGTCAAAGCATACTGAGCATCTTTCTCTTTGACACCATGTCTGAAATCCCACGTGATCTGTCAAATACTAATGCATGAAAATCCTAACCTCAAAAAAATCACCCGTTATTTCCATAAAGTTGAAATTCTAGCAATAAATATGGTTTTTGTTACTTATTTTATTATTGTTATTTTTGAAATCGGCACAGTAGTTTTTGAGTTTATTCAATACAAACATACATATGTACAGTTCTTTCCTCTTTTAATAGTAGTATAATATGGGGGTTAGGGAAAGTATTTCCCCGATTTTATCAATTATTCGCACCAGGACGTATAATTATCAGGAAAATATATCCACCTAATTTTATCAAGTATCTTACAGAATCATCGATATTTTCGATATAAAGGCAGCCATAGGCTTTAAGGTCCCCATAAGGCTTGGAAAGTGAGAGTCCGTTTCGGTCATGTTTAAATGCAAGTTTTTCTTATAAAAGACATGTAGAGAGATATTATTATATTGATTATTGATTTATCTATTGTCTAGTGAAGTAATCTAATGAAATTTAATATTATACCTTATACAAATGAGGCGTGTTTGTGGTCCGATTTCTCTTTATTACAAAATGAACAAATAATTTATCACTTTTGGAGAGAGTGTCTTCACATCCAAGCACTGATTTTTCCTTTGTCTAACACTGATTGATTGACTGTACAAAGAAATCGTATGTATTTCAACTCAATTCGAATTCAGCCAACAACAACAATCACTCATAATTTGCCTAACAAATATAAATGCACAGAAACATACAGACGACTTATAGCGCATTTATAAGCAAATTCGAGAGCTAACGCACGTGCTATTGATGGACTTTGCCTTCCAGGCGGCTAAGTTGTGCAAAAGATATATATGTAACAGCAGCAACAACAACCACCACAACAACAGCAAAACAGACGTAAAGCCATCAAGACGAATCGCAGCACGTGCCTTTAGACATTTCGAGGATACGCTTAGCAAAGTTGTGTGCAAAAGTAAGAAACACAAACGCACACACACACAGAGAATTAAAATACACGCACAAAACACAAAAATATGTAAACAATTTCGTGGCAAGTCAATGTCCTTTCGTGGCTGCGACGACGCTGCCACTGCCAACACAACTGACGCTTGTTGCTTTATTTAGCCGCCTGCTGTTGTTGTTGTTGTTGTTATTGTTACAGCAATTGTTGCTTTGTGCCGACGCTTATGGCACATCAAATGTCCTGCAGGATATATACTCCATTGTGTCTTATTCATGCTCGCTCGTACAATTTTCGTGTGTATAAATAAATGGATTCTATATATATACCTATATACATATATATAAATTTCTATATCTGTAAGCTTATAAAAATGCGTTTGGCATTTTATTAGCCGGCGCCATGACGCAACCGGCATGAATACATGCAAGCAGGTCCTGGCAACTGCTTACATCTACATACATATACATATATGAAATGCGCGTTTGTCTGTATAGCTGGCGCTGCGGTTCACTGAGCTGTTTCATGCGTCTGCATTTGTTTTCGTCGCTTGCTGTAATGTTAGTTGGTATGTGTGTAAGTGACTGTTTTTGGCTTTCTTGACGGGTGGCAGGTGGGCAGGACATTGAACGTCTGTTTGATGTCTGCCAACGTTTTGCGTTTTGTGCCGCGTAGGTTATTTGCCCGACCAAATGGAAGTACATTACAAGCATTGTACACATTCTGACATCTATTTTCGGTATACTTGGAAATGTGTTAGCTGTAATTTTTTTTTGGGTAAGTCTTTAGTCTTTATTTAGCATGAAATATGTGTGAGTAACGCATTAGAAATGAACTGAGGTTAAATGTTACCAGATTTTATTCATATATGTATATATTCAATATGTACATGTGCGCCATACAATCACGACGACTATAATAATGACCGTATCGAGTCACTACTTTTGTCCTGTGCTCTTATTAAAAACTTTACTACAAAATTTTCTCTTAAAAAAGTATGTCGATACTTCATATGACTTATATTCTGTCGCTATTTGGTTGTACCAGTTTTTTATACCAGTTCTTTGTTCGATACGTCACTCCTTAATTTTTGGGAGAAGAGACTAGTATCGACTTTTTATCGACATTCGTAATTGTAATCGTAATCTATCGTAATAACTTTAAAAACTGCGACCTTTTTGATATTCAAGATATTACATTGCTTTTTGTAATGCATCGACACCAAAGCACTTCTGAATTAACAGTAGACTCAGTGGTAAACCTTTAAAAACTTCGGAACCCCTAACTTTCAGCAATAATATTCCTACCCAACGATATATCAAACTGAAAGATGTTCCCTCGAGTCTTGCTTTATATAAGATTGCCAAATATCTCCCTTCCTCATTTTTGGCCTTTTGAATTTCGCGAGTATGTATAAAGCGCTACAGAGCTCGTATCTGGCAATACTATACATCTTTGAAAAATCTTGACATAACCTAAAAAACAACGCTATGCATGATTAGTTTGGATATTGCATTTAACAGTTATAGACGTGTAAACATGGAGTTCACTAACGCCGAAATTCGCACTATTTTAAAGCTTTCCTTTGTTAAAAGGAAATCAGCTATAGGAACATCCCGTGAAGTTAATGGTGTTTTGGGGGATGCTACTCAATCACTTCGAACTGCGGAGGAATGGTTCGAACGATTCAGAGCGGGTGAAAAGGACACCATGGATAAGCCAGCCGGCGAAAGACCTGTGACGACGAATACCGATCAAATCATGGAAAACATCGAACTCGACCCATTTTTGAAGCGAATGGTGACTGGCGACGATAAATGGATCACATACGATAATATCAAGCGAAAACGGTCGTGGTCGAAGGACGGTGAATTGTCCCAAACGGTGTCCAAGCCGGGATTGTCGGCTAAGTAGGTCAGAAGCAATGGGAGCTCGGATGGGAGGTTTCATCACATCCACCCGACAGCCCGGACATAACACCAAGTAATTACCACCTGTTCCTGTCCATGGCGAACGCCCTTGTGGTGTAAAGTTCAACTCAAAAGAGGTTTGTGAAAAGGGGCTGTCCGAGTACTTCGCAAATAAGTAGGAAGCTTCTACGAGGGGAGTATTATGAAGTTGCCGTCTAGATGGCAACATATTATCGAACGAAACGGCGCGTATTTAAACTAAATCCGATCACTGTAACACTTTTTAGAAAGCATTGAATAAAAAGCGGAAGGGAGATATTTGCCAACCTAATATTTTGCTTAATCAAACAAAATTACGAGTACGAGGTCTGTTCAAAAAATAAGGTGAATTTTCATATTTCTCAAACAAATATTTATTCAACAATTTCTATTTTTCTATTTCGAAGCAGTTCTGATTTGTACTTTTTGGTATGTCATTGAGCTCCCTCAGCTTTTTTTAGCGCTTTCTTTGGCTTTTGTTCCCCTGGACTCTTCCATTGGGACAATTGGACTTTGGTTTCGATGTCATAACCATATACCCATCATTCGTCACTAGTTATGAGTCTTTTAAGCAACTCTAGATAGCCGCGGACGTCATTAAAGAATTTCTGAGCGATGTTCATCCGACGATTTTTTTGTTAATATTCAGTAATTTTGGAACGAAATTCTTTGTCTGGCGTTTCAGCCCAAAATTCCGAAAAAATTGCATGGAATGAAGTAACCGATATGTCAATGTTTTCAGCAACTACTCTCATAGTGATTCGATGATTTTATATACAAGTTTCCTTCACTTTCTCAACATTTTCATGGATTGTTGATATGCTGAGGCGTCCAAGGCGAGCATCATCATTCATGTCTTCCCGATTTCTTTGAAAACTTGTAAACATTTTTAGAAACGAAGTCTGTTATTTTTTGAACAGAATGGAAGGACTAATTTCATAGACTTTTCATAAATAACTCAGATGTTGGCGTAAGGAATTCTTGAAGGCTACTTGTCATATTTTAAAGTCAACAAAGTGGTTAAAATTAATAATTTATTGTCGAAGTGAGGGGTCCAGAAAAAAATATATTTTTTAAATAATAATTTCATCCAATCTAAGGGGGAAGTTTCCACGGTCAAGTGCTTTATATAGGCGAAAAAATATATACAAATGATTCACCTTTTGTACAATCAAGTAAACCAGAAATGAGTCAAGTATAAGAGAAATTGGGCCGGCTTTAAACATTTCCAACCATTAACTCGGGGCTCATCAGAATGTTTCGATTTAACCATATATAGTAATTTAAAGATTATATTTATATTAGTGGTGATCACCTTATGGTTTACAGACAACTCTCATAAGCCAAATATTCCTTTAGTATTATAAAAAATATACTATTTATTATAGCAGTTATGTGAAGTAGAAGTAGCTACACAGAGGCCAACAGCCTTTAATTATTTTGACAGTTGCTTAACTCCACAGTAAGAAAAAACTTCGAATTCGCTACACCTCTTACTGGTTAAAATGTGCAAATTTTACGGTTGATTTTGCAAAACAAAGAAAATCACGCAAACAATTGGAACAAAAGAGCCAACCTGGAATGAGATTGAAAATAAATTAATCAATGAAAATTGCAAAAGGCGGCAATCCAAAACGCCTCTTACACATTTTATCAGAAAAAACAAAAAAGACAACAACAAAAAGTGCAAAAATTTAACCGAAGCGACGCTTGCCAATGAACTCTAACTAACACTTCTTGTTGCTATTGTTGTTGTTTCCACAGCATTTTATTGAAATTCGCAAATCAAATTCGCATACGATTTCCTTCATTATATGCTCGCTACGCAAAGAAAACTCGCAAGACACCGAAATCTCAAAAAATAGATTCGCATGTAAACGAGTGCGTGTGTGTGTGCGTTTTCGCATGCGTACTACGCGCACTACGATCCACTAATAGACGAACGAAAGTCAATTAATCTGCACACCGGGGCATCTCGAGACGCTCCTAGATATATCTAGTAGACCAACACTACAACAAAAACAAACTAATAAAATGCCACAAAAAATTTGTTTTGCAAAAGTTTTCGCAGCGCAGTTGACAGCACGAGAGAATTTAGGTCAAAAGCTGTGCGAATTCGCGTACGCGGTCATTTACGCGCGGTCGCGGATGCGTCTCAAAGCGGCCGGCCACTCAACCGATAGGCAGCGCGCGTAGCGACAGCGAGTGAAACGATGCGATTGAACTTTGCCAATTTGCAAATTGTGCGGAACGCGTTCAAAATAAAGGCAAAAATTTAATAGAGTTAAAAAAAAAGAAATCACAACAACAATAGCAAAAATTTGTAAAGTCAAAAACTTCATTATAGTATTAAAAATACTAGCTGAGATAAAAACTAAGCGCCGAACCAGTTTGAATGGCAGGCTAAGCGTTGAAAATTTTGCGTTTGAGTACCAATTAACTAAGCATCGACTAGCATATGTTCGGTCAACTGAGTCATAGTTCACACTGCCACAGATCGGTCGGTTTAACGCACTGCACGCAAATAATTATAAAATTTATTTATTTTAATAAAGGTAGTGAGTCACACAATTAAGACGACTACTTTGGCTGCAGTGAGGAGTTCTCATAATTATTTAAATTAATTTCGCTAGGGTGGCCAGTGTTCCAGAAATAAATGAAATATATTTCTTCATCTTACTAATCCTTCTATATTTAAGTCGAAAGGAGTGTGGCAACCCCTTTAACAGTTATTAGATATTTCAAAAAAAATGTGTACAGTTTTTAAAATTTCCGGAAACATTTTCAGAAGTTTTCTCACATACTAGCAAAATATTTTTATACTCTCGCAACAAAGTTGCTAGAGAGTATTATAGTTTTGTTCACATAACGGTTGTTTGTAACACCCAAAGCTAAACGAGTTAGATATAGGGTTATATATACCAAAGTGATCAGGGTGAAGAGTGGAGTTCAAATCCGAATGTTTGTCTGTCCGTCCGTCCGTCTGTGCAAGCTGTAACTTGAGTAAAAATTAAAATATCTTGATGAAACTTGGCATACTTATTTCTTGGCACCATAGGAGGGTTGCTTTCGAAAATGAGCAAAACCACTGCCACGCCCAAAAAATGGCGAAAACCGAAAACACATAAAGTGCCATAAATAAAGCTATGGAAATAAAATTTGGTATGAAGGATCGCACTATGAGGGGCATATTTGGATGTAACTTTTTTGGGGAGGTGGGCGTGGCCCCGCCCCCAAATAGATTTTTTGTACATATCTCGGAAACCAATAGAGCTATATAAACCAAACTTCCTGTAGTCGTTTTTTTAGCCATTAGGAAGTGGCCAAAACCAAAAATGAAAGAAATCGGATAACCACGCCCACCTCCCATACAAAGGTTAGGTTGAAAATTACTAAAAGTGGGTTAACTCACTAACGAAAAACGTCAGAAACACTGAAATTTACATAAGAAATGGCAGTTGGAAGTTGCACTCAGATTTTTTTACAAAATGGAAAATGGGCGTGGCGTCGCCCACTTATGGGTCAAAAACCATATCTCAGGAACTACTCGACCGATTTCAATGAAACTTGGTTTCTAATAGTTTCCTTACATCGGAATGATATGTTGTGAAAATAGGCCAAATCGCTTCACAACCACGCCTACTTCCTATATACCAGAACTTTGAAGACGATCTGAAACGTTTACATTACAATATATAAAGTAAGCACTAGTGAAGATATCGGTGCAGCACTTTGCACAAATACTATGTTCACATTGTGGCAGCCCCATTCTAAAAAGCGCCGAAATCGGACCATAGGTTTTTAAGGCCCCATATATCGAACACGAGGACCTCGGTGCTTCTAACCTAATATTATGGTTTCCAAGTTTCAATGGACTTTATACAATATATATGATGAATATGTGGGTCAAATTGTTTATTATATAATATTCATAAAGTTAAATAAATAAATTGCGAGAGTATAAAATGTTCGGTTACACCCGAACTTAACCCTTCCTTACTTGTTAAATTTCCAAATTGTTGGCAACTCTAACATAAGGTAGTATAAAGTTTTTTAGTAAGACTATTAATATATTACTTTCCATAGAATCTCTTGGACTACCTTAACAATCACATTAATCAAGACAACTTCAAATTTCTTCTCGGTAATAAAAATGTAACTGTTTTTTATAGTAAGTGAAAATTCATATACATTTTCCAAATATTTTCAGATATTTGGTCACTTTGTTGTAATATCTGCAATATTTTATAACTCTCATTACATTATTTTACTCCTTAACATTTTAATTTTGTTACGAATTTGACAAAAATAGTGTAACAGGCAACCCTATAATAAATATTTTTAAATTAAAATATTTTTTGATTTAAAAACAAAATAATTGTGCATTAGAGAGTAGCTACCATAAAATAAATTATGCAAAATAGAGGCTTCAAAAATATATAAAGTGTGTATAAAATTAATAAATAATGTTCAAGTTTACCCTAATGTAAGAGCCATATATAGTACGTATCTAAAAGTGCGTAAATTTGCAAATTCTCACATGCGAATTTAAAAGTTAATTCAACTTTTACGGCATTTTTTATATTTTTTTATTAAAGAAGAAGCCTAATACATTTATCTTAGTTATATACATATGTATGTACATAAATATTTGTTGCCTGCCAGATGGTGGCGCCTTAAATTTAGTATTTTGGCATTTTGCTTTGACAGATAGCAGCGTGTAGATATTAAAAATGCAAATTTTAAATATGGTAACAACGAGATATCTACTAAATTTGCATATTTTGTAGACATTCGTATTTATAAGCTTTGGATGCTACACATTCGTAGGTCATTGATCGACCGAAATAATTTCTATAATTGAATACTCCAGCTTTCAGATTCGATTTCTGTTTTAGTATATGAATGTAAAATTAAAATTAAAATTAAAATTAAAATTAAAATTAAAATTAAAATTAAAATTAAAATTAAAATTAAACATAAACTTAAAATTAAAATTAAAATTAAAATTAAAATTAAAATTAAAATTAAAATTAAAATTAAAATTAAAATTAAAATCAAAATTAAAATTAAAATTAAAATTAAAATTAAAATTAAAATTAAAATTAAAATTAAAATTAAAATTAAAATTAAAATTAAAATTAAAATTAAACATAAACTTAAAATTAAAATTAAAATTAAAATTAAAATTAAAATTAAAATTAAAATTAAAATTATAATTAAAATTAAAATTAAAATTAAAATTAAAATTAAAATTAAAATTAAAATTAAAATTAAAATTATAATTAAAATTAAAATTAAAATTAAAATTAAAATTGAAATTAAAATTAATATATATACACTTAAGTTTATTTTGAACTAAAAACAGAATTTTATGATTTTTTAACAAAAAAAAAAATACAATATTGGTCATAGAACACGAAAAGTTATGTTATTACGGCACTTAAAACTATAAGTGTAATAAATATTATGCGGAAGATGCAGTACATATCTTTTCCAAAACTTGACAATTTTCAAGGTTGTTAACTAGATCATCCAATAAGAGATCACACCAAAATACACAGTTTAAGTTGAGCTCTTTGTCTGAATGGCTTTCTGGCCATCTTCCGGTAATCGTATATATACGTGAATAAATCGTAATAAAAACAGTTTCCCTTCGACTACCATTGACGTACTGCTTGGTAAAGTTCACAGTGGGTATTAGCTTAGAAATGTCGCTTAATGTTACTAAGGATATTTCCACCTTTAAGTACTATAAGTGGCTGGTGGAAAATAATTTCGAAAGCTCAACAAAAACTTGAATAATATCAAAGATGTTTAACCATTAAAAATTAGTATATAATTCATATCAAAGGCCCGCATCTTCAATATCAAATACCATAATATTTGCATTAATTTTTCCTCGACGGAGTTCATTACATTCCCTGATGTTTTTTATACTCTCGCAACAAATGTTGCTAAAGAGAGTATTATAGTTTTGTTCACATAACGGTTGTTTGTAACACCCAAAACTAAACGAGTTAGATATAGGGTTATATATACCTAAGTGATCAGGGTGAAGAGTGGAGTTCAAATCCGAATGTCTGTCTGTCCGTCCGTCCGTCCGTCCGTCTGTGCAAGCTGTAACTTGAGTAAAAATTAAGATATCTTGATGAAACTTGGCACACTTATTTCTTGGCACCATAGGAATGTTGCTTTCGAGAGAAAAGAGTTGAGAAAAATCGGACCACTGCCACGCCCACAAAATGGCGAAAACCGAAAACACATAAAGTGCCATAACTAAGCCATAAATAAAGCTCTTCTTCTTCTTGACTGGCGTAGACACCGCTTACGCGGTTATAGCCGAGTCCAAAACAGCGCGCCACGTATCCCTCCTTCTGGTAGTTTGGCGCCAGTTGGTTATACCAAGCGAGGCCAGGTCCCTCTCCACCTGGTCCTTCCATCGGAGTGGAGGTCTCCCTCTTCCTCTGCTTCCACCAGCGGGTACTGCATCGAATACTTTCAGAGCTGGAGCACTTTCATCCATTCGAACAACATGACCTAGCCAGCGTAGCCGCTGTTTTTTCATTCGCTGGACTATGTCTATGTCGTCGAATAACACATACAGCTCATCATTCCATCGTCTGCGGTATTCGCCGTTGCCAATGTTTAAGGGACCATAAATCTTCCGCAAAACCTTTCTCTCGAAAACTCCTAGTGCCGTCTCATCGGATGTTGACATCGTCCAAGCTTCTGCACCATAAAGCAGGACGGGAATGATAAGCGACTTGTAGAGCTTGATTTTGGTTCGTCGAGAGAGGACTTTACTTTTCAATTGCCTACTTAGTCCATAGTAGCACCTGTTGGCAAGAGTGATTCTGCGTTGGATTTCCAGGCTGACATTGTTATTGCTGTTAATGCTGGTTCCCAGGTAGACGAAATTATCTACAACTTCAAAGTTATGACTGTCAACAGTGACGTGGGAGCCAAGACGCGAATGCGCTGACTGTTTGTTTGATGACAGGAGATATTTCGTCTTGTCCTCGTTCACCACCAGACCCATACGCTTCGCTTCCTTATCCAGTCTGGAAAAAGCAGAACTAACGGCGCGGGTGTTGTTTCCAATGATATCGATATCATCGGCGTACGCCAGTAGCTGTAAATAAAGCTATGGAAATAAAATTTGGTATGAAGTATCGCACTATGAAGGCGCATATTTGGATGTAATTTTTTTGGGGAAGTGGGCGTGGGCGCCCCGCCCCCTACTAAGTTTTTTGTACATATCTCGCAAACCAATAGAGCTATATAAACCAAACTTTCTGCAGTCGTTTCTTTTAGCCCCTTCTTAATACAGTCTAAAAATGAAAGAAATCGGATAATAACCACGCCCACCTCCAATACAAAGCTTAGGTTGAAAATTACTAAAAGTGAGTTAACTCACTAACGAAAAACGTTAGAAACACTAAATTTCACATAAGAAATGGCAGATGGAAGCTGCACTCAGATTTTTTTACAAAATGGAAAATAGGCGTGGCGTCGCCCACTTATGGGTCAAAAACCATATCTCAGGAACTACTCGACCGATTTCGATGAAACTTGGTTTATAATAGTTTCCTTACATCCCAATGATATGTTGTGAAAATAGGCCAACTCGCTTCACAACCACGCCTACTTCCTATATACCAGAACTAAGTAAGTACTAGTGAAGATATCGGTGCAGAACTTTGCACAAATACTATGTTAATAGTGTGGCAGCCCCATTCTAAAAATCGCCGAAATCGGACCATAGGTTTTTAAGGCCCCATATATCGAACACGATGACCTCGGTGCTTTATACAATATATATGACGAATATGTGGGTCAAATTGTGTATTATATAATATAAATAAAGTTAAATAAATAAATTGCGAGAGTATAAAATGTTCAGTTACACCCGAACTTAGCCCTTCCTTACTTGTTATTGGTTGTTGTTGTAGCAGCAGAGGACAATTTCATAGTCCTTGGCCATATAAGAATCCAGGTGCGTTCTTGTTACGTAGAACCGACTGCTGTGGGAATGGTTTTATTGCTCCGGCACTATGGACAATATATCTATTTGAAGAAGAAGTGCAATCAAAAACTACCGGAATATAAATAAGTAATGTCATCTCGGACATCGCTTTGCATATCGTTTAGTTTTCGCAGTGCGCTGTCATACAAAAATATCAAAAGAGGTATTTTATTCGTTTGAAAGTAATACTTTCATAAGGAATACCAGAGTAAGGAGAGAGTCTTTCAGAGATTCAGACATTTCTCATATGAAGACATATGATCCTTGATACCTTCAGAATATAGTAAATGATAAATTTCAGTCAAGTTTGATTATATTAAGTTTCACCAAGATCTATATTAATGATGTTTGAGCCGCTAGCAACAGCCAAAACGTTATTATTCCTCATACAAAAATAAATATTAAAGTTAAGAAAAACATTATATTTTCACCAATAATTTCGCACATTTCTTTTGCTTCATTTCATTTCAATGGAATGGAACATTCTGTTTATTTATTTATTTTTAACTATACCCACAGAGGTCGAGATAAGGACTTAATTTCGAATTCATGACATTGCCCTTCCCGTGTGTATAGCGCGGCAGAAAGCTTAGCGTTGTCTATTTTTCGAGCTTTACTCTCCACTCTGTTGCTGCCAGGCGCTGTCTTGCGGCAGCTTGCTTGTGAAGCGCATCAATAGGATGTTGTCACCTTTGCAATCGGCAGCGTTGCGCGTCTTCACTGCCGTTAGAAATGCGCCCCTGCAGCAACAACTGCGATATGATGCGCCGCAGCCGAGTCATTCGTTTTCATTTCTATTATCCCGTTTTGTGTGCAAGCGCGTCTTTTATGATTTTTTTCTCCCCTTGCTTTCTTCGTGCTTTCTTTCAGTAGTTTGAAGTTATCATTTTGTTGGTGTTGTTGCTTGCTGTACGTGCCTGCACATTTGCCAGAGTCGCCGCCGCAGTTTGTCAGCTGCAGCTTCTTTGCGAAATTCCCGCAGGCATTTTTATTCCTTTTCTTCACATTGCGTTTTCTTCATCCGGCGCAGTGTCGCTGAGAGGTCAAAGGGCAAGATGCGCCAGCAAAGATGACGAAGAAGATACCAAAGACGTAGAAAAGCGGCAAGGAATTATAAAAGATGCCATGGAACTTTGCGGCGCGTGGCGTGAGTCCAAGCTGCAGTGCGAACGAGAATTTGAGCATCCTTCTTTGGCCGCAAGCGTTGAAGGACATATGAAGGAGATTTCGTTTCGAGCCGTGGCATACCGTTGCTTGCTGCATTGATGCGTCATTGCGCCTGAAATGGCGGGCTGTGTTGCAAGCAGCTAAAAATGGCTTTTTGGGACGTTTTATGGCGCACTACATTCCACTCACAGTCAGCCAGCTAAATGCAAGTGCTCGCCGCTTTGCCACAGTTAACTGTACTTACGCCTGAGAGTGTGTGTGTGTTTGTATGTGTATGTCGCGCACATTTTATGTCCTTCGGCAATGACTTTTGAGTGCAAAATATGAAGGCAACGACTGCGTTTGTACGCCGTGGATATCGTAAAGCATCTGGTTAGTCAGTTGACGCATACCGAAGGAGGGGAGTCGGTTGAGTCACAAAACTGTTGGGCCAAATTAAAATGCATTAGCACAAGTGGCGGGTTATACTATTTTCGTTTATGTGATTGTCTCATTACCGCTCGAGTTCAAATGTCGGAGATTATGTGTTATTTTATTGATATGAGTGACGAGTTTTATGCTCGCGTATGCTCATATAAGTTGAATATAAATTAATTAAATGTTTGGAATTTAATTTCGAAATTAAGTTAGCGAATTGCAAAGCCGGTTGTCTCTATAACTGTGTGAAGTTGCATGGCTAAACTATTTGTGATCTCAAGGTCATATTTTGCTTCGTTTTATGCTTGTTTAAAAACCTAAAGCACGGAAAGCTCCATTGTCATTTTGAGGCACCCGAGCAACAGTTAGCTATTCAATAACCTAACCTCAAATTACAAAGCGAAAGAAGCTGGAGTTCTCCTGTCCATTAAACACATATATTCTTTTAGAAGACGTTTCCATAGGCTCATCGGCTCTAAGCGACATTCGAGAACTATCTGGGTCAATCGAAAATTCTTAGCATAAACCAATAATCGTACAACGTTTCGAGGCTTATACTAAGCTTTTTATTTTATTTTAGGGGACTGATCTGTGAGCTCATATAGCCAAAGTAATCATCCAAGAAAATAATAGCATTAGCTTCTATTCACGACGATCTCTCATCTGGCTTTAATTCACTCACACATAATTTTACTCACAATTGAATGAAAGGCTCATTGGTTTATGAATAGAGGTTTCACATATTATTACTCTCTCTTAGAGAGTGTCAAATAAGTGATGGTCTGCCATTGGTCACAGCAAAGCTAGATATTTTGCCTGCGTTTTCCATAATTTAGAATATCTTGAGTAATATACCAATGATCTTGGACCAAGTATTTGCTAAAAGCTCTTCAATTGTCGAAGGATTGTTGATGTTCAATTCGCTTTACTAATAACTCCTCAAAGGGTGTCATATCCGAAAATGTGGGTAGCCAGTCCATGAATATCTTTTTCATTCAGTTCTATGTAATACAAAATAGAATGTCTCAGAAGGTGAATGACTAAAGACCTGTAGAGAGTCGAGTAGAGACAATGAGTAAAGTTTCGTATGGGTAATCAACGAGTATTTACTGTTACTGCTATCCAGCCGACATCCAACTTTCCGATCAACAATGGGACCATTTAAGTCCAGAAAGAAATTTCGGGATTCAGATTGAAAGGGACTTATTAATTCTTACTACGTTTCTTTGTCTTTGTTCCATAGTCTCCTAGTACCCAAAACAACCTTACCTTTGGATATGATATACTTTTTTATAGTATTAAGAGCCCAAGGGATAGCTTGACCGCTGTTGTTGTAGCGGCATAAAACGTTGCCCAAATAATTTTGAGGAATGTTGCCGATTTGACAGTCCTTGGCCTGATAAAAATCCAGGTCCGTTGCGGTTACGTAGAACCGACTGTCGTGGTTAGGTGGTTACGAAGGCGAAGGTGAAGGCTATGATCTGTTGACCAACTGAACATTGAAGGGGACTTTGGAATCGGATTCATACCCTCTGGTCCGTCCTACATAGATACATCTATTAACCACTCGTATATGTATACTAAGATCAAATGAACGCATTCGCTCATATTTTTTGCGCTCAATCTACTTTCGCCGGATACTTTCTTTGAGTGAACTACCGCTCGAAGATTAGTTCACTGATCATAACTGATTTTTCAACAGCCTCACGCCTGGATTGTCTTCGAATATCGGACTGATAGTTTTTTCCTACAATGCCGTGTAGATCCATCGAGACAGCTGTCTCTTTTATAAATAGCTGGAGCGGTGTCCAACCTTCAAGAGAAAGGGATTACATTGGGTCCTTGTATATTATCCGGCATTTTTTTGTACATTTTTGGGTTACCATCACTCAGTGAGTTCCATTTATATACTGGTTTTATTTATCATCAATGTTTTATGTATTTCTGTAAAGTTGAGACACTAGTGCTACGTCTAAAGATCCGTACATTTTTTTCGGATATTCTACAAAATCCATTTGTTATTGAAAGACTTTACATATATAAGCAAGTTGAATGTGCTTTCAAATATCCCCGGATATTTGTGTCTTCATGACTAAGTCTACTAATACCACATAACCAAAAAAGTTGTTGAAAGTAACAACCGTTGAAGAAACACCGGAAACACCAAAATTTTTGGCGACAATTTCTTTCTTATGAGTAATCGCCAAAAACGCAAACCGCAGGATAATCCACAGAAACGGAAGAAAAAAATACTTTAGACAACAACAAAAAACCGCAAACTTTCGCCAAATCATTTACTCATTTGTTGCAACATTTCTTAAACAACGCTATGCATTTGCATAATACACACAATTGCGTGATACTTGAAAATAAATTACTAGCAGCCGGTCGTACAAATAAAATAACAACAACAAGAAGAACAATGAAATAAAAGACAGCAACAAAAGCTTGCCACAGACACAAAAGCGACGAAAAAATGCCATAGGACAAGCATATCAAATGATACAACAACAACAAATGGAACGGCAAAAGCAATGCAATAATGAATGAAATGCAACAACAATAAAAACAATAAAGTTATATATGTTACAACAACAAGAAACACAAGACTCTGCAACGGCGCGTGGCAAACAAAGAAAGCGCAGCGCCGCAATCAAATAAGAAAGCTGAAGACAACTAAAAGAAAAAAAAAAAGAAAAAATTACCCGAAAAACTATCGCAAAAGGATACAGGAAATGTAAAAGTGTACAAAACACCAAGAAAACGGAATTTGAACAAACGAAATGCAATTGCAGTGGATTGGAGTGGAGTGTGTGTGGGCGGTGTTAGAGGACTCACAGTGCAAATAATATATGAGAAATGAAAGTGTAATATATATTTGTGAGTATCTGTGTGTCCATTTGTATGTTTGTATGTGTGTGGCACAGAGGAAAAAAGCGCCGGGCATAACATGACAAGCCGCAATTAATATCGGATTATCCTTGTGCCGCCAAACCCGGCTAAGTGAAGTGAAGTGAAGAGTGTGCAACAAACGAAAAGCACAACAACAACATTAATAACAAAATAAAATAAAGTTCATTCAATTTTATAAGTAGCTAACTGCTATCAGACAAAAGTGAGTAGCCGTGCGATGAACTCACATACACACACACACACTCTCTTTAGAAGATTTCTTACAAAATATTTTATTTCATTTTATTTATTTTTTTTCTTCACTACTCGTTTATTTGAAAGGATCTGCCACAATGCATGTGCACCCACTCATACTTGCCACATGTTTATCATGCACCTTCTCATTGTTGTTGTTGTTATTATTTGGACTGCTAATGACAGTTACTACTCATTGCGGCATCGAATGCATTCATCAATTTCCACCGCCAGTCTTCGTGCATTAAGATTTTGTGCATTTTTTCGGTATTTTTGCCTTTTTGTTTTTGTAATCTTTTTGTTGCAGTGTATCTGTTCTTTTAGTTTTATCATCATTACTTATTTTTTGCCAAGCCATCAGTGTATTGTCTTTTCTTTTAAATTAATGAAAAAGAAAATTCTCATTCAAGAGTTCTTTCACTGGACTGAGGCAACAGAGGCAAAATACTAAAGAGAAATAAAAATCAAAAACAGAAACAGAAAAGAAGAATAGATAGTACAAGCAAAACTTGCAACAATCTTTGTTCGAAGCAAGCAAAGAAATTCAAAGTTCCATAGAAATCGAATATTTGTATACCCAACGTATAAGACAACTGAGTATTATGGCTATCTAGAAAGGTATCTAAATACATATGTATCTATGATGTCTCAATGTAGTCTGATGCCGTATTTCCAGATATCTTTAGTAGGGACTTGCTACAAGACCTATACTTGGTTTTGAAGTAATTCTCTCAGAACAGTACTCTAGATGAACGGAGCACCTTGCGATCGTCTCTGAATACTTACATACCTCAGCTTCTTACTTCACCAGAACTAACAGTGATTTTCTATTTTCTTGGATGCAAGCCGATTTGATATCCGAAAGATCTTGAAAGTCTAATATCCAATCGTGCGAAGTTTAACAAAGATACCTTTGTGTTCCCAGCTGTACAGTGGTATTTCTACCGATCGGTCGTTTAAGTAACTAAGTTTGGACATGCAAGACAATTTTTGAAGTAAGACCGTTTTTAACGTGACCCTTGTAAAAGAATGAGAAATAGAGAAATTATGGTATTTTAAAGAAAATATCATCTGGTATATATACCCAAAGGCCAATCTTCGACAATACCAAGAAGAGATTGAGAAGTAACACTACTGTTCAAACCAACATAAAAAAATTATTTTACCTCTATGAAATCCCCTACAGGACCGACTTAAGTGTTCTTTGAGATAGAGTAACATCTACTTATTTAACAATATGGTGCATAGGATTTTTTCACTTATTCTAAGTTTTTAAAAATACATATTTTTAATCTGAGCTCAACCTTATTGAGCTATGACCTCTGGAGTGATACAGTACTTCTGCTTCTGCATTTAGTTCCGACTTAAAATATTTCAAATATAAGTTTACAGAGACTCTCGATCTCAGTTGAACGGTTTTAATACTCTCTTTCGTCAGTTGAAATAATCATTGACCACGACATTGCTTTGGAACTTCCAGTAAACAATGTTTTGAAAAGTTTGTTGAACCTGTCTCCCACAGGAGATCCTCATTTCCAATATTAAAATTGTCTCGGTTTGGCTAAGATATCTGTTCCGACTCAAAAAGAGAACACTAGCGGTAAATTGTATTTCTTCCTTATGAGGCTATGAAGATATCACTTTGAGGACCTAAAAATTATACGGATCATGTTGGTTGGAATAAATGCTGAACGTCATTGCATTGGGACTTGATGCTTGAAGAGGGTATTCAAGGTGGTTATTTTCTTAAAGGTAAGATATCGCACGAACCTCTGATGACCCAAGTAAGCATTCCGTCGTAGGGTATAAAATACACAACTCGTTTAGTTATATCTCAATAGATTAGCCATACCGAATAGACAACCAGATGGGAAAATAATAGCTGAAAAGCTCACACACACACAAACAACGAGCATCGATTTGCGGGGCACACAAGAGGCCATTAACTCAACCAAAAAACTGTACACGGATACCACAGCTAAGTGCCACCAGCCGTTAAGTATGTAAGCGTTGTGCTAAGTAAATGGCCTGCCAGCCTGCGTCTGCCTCCGGACCTGTAGCCTGCCAGCCTACAGTCTTCTGTCTTCCTTGGACTGGAACAAACGAAATAATGAAGAAATGAATGAGTGGTCGCATATTGCATGCTCATTTGGCAGGCAGCGTTGCAATGCCTAGCTGCAAGTGCATGCGGCTGACTAAAATGCGAAAACAACCTGCCTGTACATTTCCATTTTTTTTTTGTTTTGCTTCACTCAAATATTCTAAAGATTTACTTTTATTTCAGTTTAGTTTTTGTGAAAATTTTTCAATTTTGTTGCAAGCAATGCACTAAAATTTCGGCATCGACATTGTTGCTTAGCATTTGTTCTGCTGCCTCTTCTCCTTCACCTTCCACTTTTACTTTACCATTGCTTGTTGTGTTTTTGTTGTAGCTTTCAAGCAAATATGCATTCGTCTATTCGGCAATTGCTGCTAAAAGATGCAAAAGTAAGAAATGCAAAAAAAAAGAATCGAGCGAAATCTTTGCTTCCTGTGTAATGAAGAGGTCCTTGAGGAAGCGTAAAATGGCAGCGCAAGTCTACAATGACTAACTAAGAAGACAATACAGCGTTGCATGTCTGCAATGTATGCAAGAAAACAAAGTGCAGCGCTGAAGACGGGGGTCTTCTTGGGGGTATTGTTGCAAAATGGCAAGGTATTTGCGAAGCTTCATTTGGTTTTATTGACTTGCATAGCGGCTGGTTAATAACCTTTGTGATTTGCGGCTAACGCTGCTGAGTTTGTGTATTTTTAGTTAAGCAGTTTCTTAAATTTTCGTAAGATTAGCAAAGATGTAGTAAAATATGGTAATTTAACCCTATAGAAGAGTCCTAGATCATACCTAAAGGAATAGTCTCTTCAATGATGATGATTTTACATACGCGATTTGTACCAATTCAACATCTCCTAAGTATGCTATGAGAGGACGTTCGACAGCTTAAAACATTGGGTAAAACATCTGACTTAAGTTCTGAACTAATTCTCTTGAGGATTAGTCTTTCTAGGTCGACGGGAGACCTTGCGAACAACTTTCCCTACTTATCACTCGGAGTTTCTCTCACTTCACCGGAACTAAAACTAATTTTCTGGTTTCTTGGATTCCAGCCAATTTGATATCCGAAAGGTCTGGGAAATCTAATATCAAATCGGGCGGATTTTAATAACGATAGTTTCCGAACCTCTGTGTTCCTAGCTATATAGGGTCTATCTACCGAACCGTCGTGTACGTAAATAAGTTTGAACTCGCAAGAAGACTTTTGAGTTAAGACCTTTTTATAATAGACCAATTGACCCTTGCAGGCAGACAAACTGCCAAGGAATCCTTTCTAGGACCGACTTAAGTGTTATGGAATCAAAGAATCCATTATTTCTGCAACGCAAGATTAGTAAAAATATAGTGGTATATGGAGCCTTAGATCGTACATCAAATAGTTGGCTCTTCAATGAAGACGTTATTACATGCTCGATTTGAGGATCCACTGAAAGTAGCTGAATGAATCCACTGATTGTGGTAAAAGAGAGACTCCGCAACGGAATACTATGGATGATAATCTCACCACAATCAGAATTAGATCGCTTATTTGCGATTTCGTTCCCAAGATCGGTAAAAAGTACCGATAAACCGAGTAAAAGTAGTCCGAGTACCTCGAATTCATATAAGAATACTGACCTTCTCAGTATTTGAAAAAAAAAAAAAATGCCCTTAACGACTGCGGCTGACCTCGGATTATAATCGTTTAGCTCTCTGAGAGCATTGTTCAGTAATTCGAAGTTTCTTCTTTCATTACTACTAGTCTAGTAGTTCTATTTTATTACTGGCTCCATCGAGTATAATGTAGGATTTTTAAAATAAGCTGCAGTTCTTTAGAGAGTTTATAGAATCGTTAAGTAAATGACTCTTGGACAATCTCTCAAGTTTAAAGATTCCTTTAATAGCCTTGGGTTTAGTTTCGGATTGTACTGATAGTACAATATGCCTTGGAAGTAATGGATCGGTAGGGAATTTAGAACCTGCACAAGTACATCATAGACTTTGGTTTCAGGGGCAGATCACTGTTTAAGGAATCTTCAGACTACTTTGAAGAATACTTAATATGTGGAGAATCCTCACTTCGTCATTGTTTCAAAATTTAACACCCAATAGATCGGTTAAAAGATTCATGAAAGGGGTTTCCTCTAAATTTTTAGGCTGGTCTTACTGGATATGACTAGGTTCTAGAGTGATTTAGAGTTAGTTATATTATTAGATTTTGTGCGTGTGGAAATCATAACTCATAGCGACTTATACTATGTAACATTAACTCCATAACTAAACTTAATCACATCTATATGAATATATATACATACAAATCTCTATGTGTTAGTCTACGCACATGTGTTTAATTCGCGGTTATTGACTTTGAATTCGCAATTTTTTTTTGGCTCTTACAACAACCAATTGGCAACGCCTCTTTATCGACGCTTAATGAGAACACGTCATAATACATACAATAGCAACACTTTAGTGGCACAAAACAGCACAATTGTTGCCAAGTTAATTAGGTTTATAAGCGATTTTGCTAAACAAGCCGGCCCCGCTTGGCAGATGAAGTGATTGAAAAAGTAGCCGAAACCCATAATTAATGGACAAAATATAATATTATGCGGCCGAGACGAAAAGAAACGAGCGCGTAGCAGTAGCAGCAGAGACCCGGAGGCAATTTAGTTGAAAAAATTTGCAAATTTCGTAGACTATTGCTGACAACAAGCAACGGTGGCAGCAGCAGGTAGCCACTTTCTCCAGCAGTGTAGAAAAATTGTTGGCAGCTGTTTAACAGTGTAAGACAATGAAATCAACACCAGCGGTGACGGTGCGTTTGTGTCTGTGAGATGTCTAATTAATTTTTAACTTAACTGTAAAGTAGTAGCACTGATAAATGGAAGTGGGTGTGGTGTGGACCACACATTTGATGGAGATAAGTTTGGGGTTATAGTGCTAAGGGGTATTAGTGTTCAAAATTTAAATATTGCAAATATTAATATTAAGATAATTTTACAATAATTCAAATTTTAGAAAATTTTTAGTTTTTAAAAATATCCAAAAATTGTTTTTTTAAATACGAAATTAAATTTTAGTGGCAACCCTAACTATGTAGTTGTGTTAAATATACGTACTACGTTAACTAATTATTGATAAATTATAAATTGTTAGATTTTTTGCAAATTTTGAAAAACAGAGTTGCCACATTTTGTTAAATAAAATAATTGGTAAATTGGCATAACAAATAATTGTATTGTTGACATTCATGCGAGTGACTAGGGTGTTATCAATAGTCAAGTATTTCAAAAATATATAATTCGGTATGGAGTTGCCACCTATTGGGAATTTTATTTTTGAAAATAATATAAGATGTGCTATCAACGTGACTTCTAAACCGCCTTTTATGAAGTATACGAGCAATATTCTATTTAGAAAACTTTATAAATAGAGTTGCCACCTAACGCATAAAGAAAAAGTCAGCAGAATTAAAAAAAAAGTTTTGTCAGTTCTATAGAAATGGAAAAAACTTACAGGACGTCTTTAGAATTTTTTTTTAATATAGACAAATATAAATTTAAAAATGAATTTTCATGTCTTCAAAAATGATTTCTGGACCTTTTTTTGCGTGGAGTTGCCAATTAATTTTAACCATACGTATTTATACCACTATAAAAATCTTACAGGTGAAATTTTAGGTTAATTATTTTTTATAAGACATCATGAGTTAGATCATGATGATAAGATCATCATGATAAAATTAGATCCAATCGCTTGGCTCTCAGTGTTAGTGTTCTTAGTATTCAGATTACCGAAAATTTGTATACGCTCTAACTCAACATAAATGTAGAAAATATGGCTTAAGGCTCCACAAAAAATTTGATATCTATTTACATTTAGCCACATCCTTGCCATCCAAACAAAAGACTTAAGCAACGAACTCGCTCGATCAAATGAGGATCACTCATATGAAAAGCAAATAAATATTGAAAAAAATTGAAATATTTAAAATCCAAAATAAAATTAATTTAAAGCAAGAAATATATATTTTCTATATTAGCAATTTATTTTTTTAAAATTCTGTATGAAATTAAAATTTTCCACTTAATTATAATTCGATGCGCTAAATAGTTCATTAACTCGGCTGTTGTGAAACACACACAGTACTGTCAACCAACTCTCCGACACTCTGCATTTAAGCAATTAATTTTACTAATTGCGTGTTCCGCTTAGGCCGCAACATTAATTTTTATTGTCAATTCTCATTCGTCGCTGCCATAAACACGCTTCCTCGCAATCCAATGCACTCCTGCCAACTTGGCTGGCGCATTTGTTGTTTTTGATTTTATATTCTATATTTTCCATGAATTTTTTTTTGTTTTTGTATTTACTTGTATTTCACTCACTTCTGTGTTGTCACCTCATCTGTCATTTTATTGACGTCCATTAACACTCACTCCCAACAAAATAGTGCCCGCGGCAGCTACTTCCAGATCATCAAGCCTTCCATTGGCTGCGACTGCCTGCCTACCTTTGCTTTTGTGTTTCTTCTTCTGCACTTCCTCTCCTCTTCGCCGCTGCCATTTTGTCACACTTCTGTGGCACTTGGCTGTTGCATTGCGTTTTCAAAAGCGCGTTGTCCACAAGCCGCATAGCCTGTTCCTTTCGTCTCTACGCGTCACAGACACTTGCTCGCGCTTTGCAGTGAGGTGTGAGGCCCGCTTGTCTACTACTGATTATATTTTTAACCGCCCATACATTTCCACCAGCCGCAAGCGAATGTCATTGTCGTTGCTATTGTTATTGTTTTTGTAAGTTTTTCATTTCTACTTTTGTTATAAAATAATATATTTCTATTGTTGTTGTGTCTTTGTCGCCAATCACTTTCATTTTAACTAATTAAACCTCGCCTTAGAATGCTCATTTTGTTGATTATTTGGTTTTGCGACGACAAAAGTACAATCGGACACGCCAACTGGCTAAGCTTGCGAGTTCACTGTCTGGCAAGGTGTATTAGGTTCGGAGTTTGAAGTCTGTGCGTGCGGTGAATTGAGGAAATTGATTTGTCGATAGTTTACTTTCAAAGCTGGTTGATGGTGAGAGCCGCTCATAATTATAGTTATGAGAGTTGGTCGTGATACTCCTGATATCGACTATCAGATTTGATGCGAAATCGTTTGAAGATTTAATCTCTTTTTTCCCCTACAGTCGTCACCAACTGGACTCTAAAATCAGTCATACCGGTGGTTCTTGATTCTTGATTTCTTGCAATCCACAAATGCGATAAGACTTTATAACCGTAGTCAGCGTACGTTGCGTTGGTGACGTTGCCTAGAGTCCGTGGTTCTACTCAGTATTTCGAAAAGTAATATGTGTGTATCTGGTGCGCCGAGCAGACACAGAGGTTAACTAAGACTAGTTCATGGATTCTAGAAATTTTTCGGGTCATGCTCATTTCGATATTTCCGTTAACGAAGAAACGAGTTTCTGTTTAAGCAGGACGAACGTCGGCTCACAGTGTCATACTTTAAGTAGAAAACGAAAACTGTAGAATTCTTATCATAGATCTTCGTAGTCAAAATGAATCTGACTTAGCGGGAAATGATTTAAATATGAATAAGCAAGTATGTTTCGAAGAGTGCATGAAGAAGACCAAGGAGACGCCTTGAACATCGAATGTGGAAAGAGGCGTCGAAACATAGAAGCCGTCCTTACTAAGGCCAACCCTTTACTATATTTTGCAGAGGAGTGACTCTAGTTTCGAATCCAAATAAAACTAATGATAAACGGGTTAGAATATTAGGAGACGGCTATTAGACTATTTGAGTGTGAGGTCTCTGGTACAAATGGACAAAATAATCAAATCCTTAGAACTTATAGTTAAAGAGAAGATGCCTGAATTTGGGCCTACATAACTGTCGGGGGACTGGGAAAATTAAGGAGAGTGAGACATTATTTTCCTTCATCATTCTTTAATGGAGTTTTGGTAATACTGGAGTAAAACTTAGACGAACCTGGTCTGCGGGCTAGGTAAACTGAGAAGCACAATCTTAAAGACTCCTTATTCAATGGTGATATATTCAGCGAGTTTAATTTAGTTTTCTTATCAAATTGGATAAAAAATAATTAAATGACTTTTTTTATTTTTCTTCAATCGATTTTCGATCCACACTTTCGTTCAAGTTCATCACTTTTTAATTCTTCAGAAACTTTAGAAACAGAAATCTGTCAATTAGCTGATCAAAAAATTTCATTAACCCATCCTTTTTCCTCTCATGAAATTTAAAGTTCCTGCCATAATTTAAATGGCATGCCATAACTCATACCATTTTATAACGGTACTCAGTTATAACGGTGTATATGTATGTGGAACTGTGTGTTCTTCGCGCGCTGATAGTGAAAGTTCGCAACATCAAAACTTGATGCTGATTTTATACAATTGTTACTTCCATTATCACTGTTGTTGTTGTTGTTGTTAGTGTTTCTGCTGCTTTTATTGCAGCCAGGAAGTTGCAGACCTACTTATGCCAAAAGTTTGTTATTCGTTTCACGAATTCCATAGTTGGCTATGAGTTGTTGTTGCTGATGTTGCACGACAGACAGCCAAAGTCAAATGGTTGTATGGGTGTGTGTGTGTGTTTGTGTTGCCGCTTATCAGTGTGGCAGACAAGTCTGAGACGTTTAATTGTCGTTTTAATGCGTTTGTTTGTCTACAACTTTAAAGTTAAAAACTTTTCAAGTCACCTTGGAGCAAGTGAAACCCGAAAAGAACAAGAAAGTGGAGAGGAAGTATGATAGTGTGAGTTTTAATTGTCGTGCGATGAGATCCTTTTATATGAATTTCATTGAAAGACTTGCAACAAATTTTCGAAAAATTTATTTGTGATTATTTGGTTTACATAAATATGCGAAAAAAATATTTTATTTACAAATTAAAAATAGTTTAAAATATTTTATAATAATTTTCTTCAGTTTACTTAATATTTATACAAAATGCTTGGTCTCAGTTTCCGATGAAGCTGAAGGTCTCATTACAGCGTATCTCATAGCAATCGGGGAATGAGGTGAAGTGTCGCGATAAACGCAGATCGAAAATGAATTCACAGTAAGGAAAGCTGGAAGTAAAGAATAAGTTTCAACAGAAAAATAAGTAATTATAGATAAAAAATATCGAAAATGCATTATTTGTTATCGATAAATTTTTGTAAATAGCTTAAAATTCGAAAGCAAATTTTTATGAAAATATAACAACCCAAATAGGTTCTATATTCACATGCAAATGAATGATTATCGATAAAAAATATATCAATTAAGATCAATTATTTGTTATCGATAAATTATTGTGCTTAGTCTAAAATAAGTAATTTGGTTAAACAATTTTAGAAACCCAGATATATTCTATATAAATATACAAATGTGTGATTATCGATAATAAAAATATCGAAAAGTTATTATTTTTTATCGATAAATTATGTCAATTATACTAAAATTCGAAAGTATTTTTTGTAGGAAAAAAGGAAGCAAGTAGATACTATGAGTATCGATCAAAAATATCGAAAAAAAACAATTATTTGTTATCGATAAATTTTTGAAATTACTTTAAAATTCAAAGACAATATTAAACAAAATTAAGTAAATAAAAAATCAGTTGTTATCGATAAAAAATATCGAAAAGAGTCGATGTGATTAATCTTAAAATATATAAAAAAAAATTAAGAAATTTATAATATTTAAATTTTAATAATTTACTAAAAAATTAAATACTATTACAAATTCGTATAAATCGATATTTGCTATCGCAAAAATATTGTATAAATTTGACACCAAATTCTAGTACATTTATCATTTAAGTTCAGAACTTATCTAAACTGCTAACGATACTTACACAGGCGGAAACCACAGCATACAACGGTATGTGCACAGTATGCCAATGGGACGTTTGAATTCACCATCTGGCGTTTGTATGGAACCGGCATTGTGCTTCCGCCAGCATTGAGCACTCCAGCCTGAAGCATGATACAGTTAATAATTATTAGTATAACAATAAGTTATGTAGAAGTAAATGATATTTAATTTTTAGTTATTTTTAGATTAACTCTTACATTTTTTTCTGATTTTAATTAATAAATTATGATATTAAGTTTAAGTTTAAGATTGAATTTAGTTTTAATTTTGAATTTATTTTTTTATCACTATTTCTGTTTAATACACCAACAGATACCTACCCGCTTCGATGGCTTCCATAAAAATACATAAAATCACTATTATCACACCGAGTAAATACACACATCTACGAATTTTACCCATAATTTCACGTTAAATTCGAGTTTCGAAATAGACAAAGAAACGAAAACATCTTTTTCTCGAATAAAATTTAGAATATTTCTATTTTTATTTGATTTGGAGACACAAAATTAAGAAAATCTTCAATCACACGCTCTCTCTCTCTCCGTTGTGGCACACGGTTGCAGCAAGACTAAACCAATATCAGACTCATGTAACGGTTGTGAAATTCCACTGAATGTTTGTGTAGCTCAAAAATTTTTTTTATTCTTAATATTTAATTTCTTTATATGTTTATTCTTCAGTCACAATTGTGTACAATTGATAAATTGGGCACTTCGTTTAGCATTAATGAGAATCACAGCAGGTTGTGAGTTGTTCGTGGATGAGGAGATGTTTATCAAGCGCACACTGAGGCTATTGATAGCAGTATACTTGACACCTTTATCTGATTATTTCATTGCTTTGTTGCTCAATTGAGCTTGCTTAGCTTCATATAAAGATTATATGTAAACATTTACTTAGAACTCATGTGAGGCTGTTTACTCAAGCGAAAAATAATTCAAGACGACAAATTTGTTTGTCCACTCTTCAAAATAAACAAAGATTTGAGTTTAGATTGTGATAGAATTTTTTAAATCAGAAGTTCAATATTTTTGAAATACTGTGGGCTACAAATAACTCATAGTCTGTACTCTCTATAGAACCTTCGACCAATGAGAGCAATAGACCTTATTCTATATTAGTATACTATACTATGCAGTTTATAAATAAAAACAAATTGAAAATTGGGTTGAATATTGAAACAGCGACATCTTCTTCTCAAATTAGTATTGCCCTTTACCTTTGGATCCTAGCTCATTCTTATTATAAGGCAAGAATACAGTTCTTATAGCTATGAAGCAGTAGCTCTTCTTTCGTGAAGGGCTTCTATCCATAGATATATTATATATGAGATGAAAACTATATATTTCGAAAACTAAAGCTTCGAAGAAACGAAGAGAGGGAGAGATCAGGTAGAAGTCAGACGAGTTTGCTTCCATATCTTTAACGTAGACTGGTCACTGAATTCAGGTTCATCTTATGGTTAAAGAACATGCGTTATAAAAGTCTCCATTCACATCACGTCAAATTGAATGGTTTTAAGAGACCGGAGAGTGATAGAACTCCTCCAATACTCAACATCAGTAGAGGTATTTGGAATTATGAAATAAAAGCACTCCTGAATTTTCGAAAGTCTTTTCCAATAAAATATTCGATTGATCTTAACAAGATCTGAGCCTATCTCGCCAAATAAATAACATTCAGAATAGTAAAATTAAACAGAGCAAAGAATAAGAAGCAGCAGTCAAAAGCTTCTCGGCTACTTTGAGCTGCACCTAGATTTGCTTTAAGGCACGCACCGGCGAATCTGTCAAATGGTAGCTAGACACCGAATGACAACAACAAACAAACTATCTTTTACCAATGTTATGTAGTTGTAGTTGCAACAGTTGTGGCGGCTGCGTGTCGAATTTAACTGACATGGCGCGTTGCATGTAGACAACATAGTACATACGTAAGAGCAGCGATTAGTTGTTGCAACATTCATTTGAAGATGTTGCTTGCTACACGGCGAATGGTGAACGGTGAAGAACGGTGGCAAGCAGCCAGTCAGGCGGTGAATGTAATCGACAGCGGTTGGCAGCAGCGCCCCAAGCACTTGTTCAACTGTCATGTACGATGTGGTGTTGCAAGCCAACGAGCAACGACCACGGCAAAAGTGATCAATAATAGACTTGCAACAACAACAAGAAGAAACAACAAGAGAAACACAAAGAACTTGAAGGAGCAGGAGCGGGAAAGTAGCAGCGTGTGGCAGCCACAGAGTACCGCATGGCACTTCAAATGGATGTCCAAAAAGTCGCCGATAGTGTTTTATATGTGTGTTGCGGTACTGTGTTGCATGCAACAAATGTACACAAATTTTGCGGCAAGTACCGCTCCCAAAGGCTGAGGCGCGTTTGACTACTGTGGCGCTGCAATTACGATTGTCAACAACTTGTATGCTTATATAGCAACAATTGCAACAGCAACAACAACAACAACAACAATGCAAACAACATGTTCGAATGACGCTAATTAGTAAATTAGACTTTGTTGATTGGCGACAGCGACAGCGACACCGGCAGCGCTGCGCATTGTTGGCGTCTTCGTCGTCGGTGGTTTGTCGTCTTCATTGCTCGGACGCCGCCGCCGCCAACCAACCTACAACAACAACCACATGAGCTATTTGCCGCGCGCTGCCCATTTGAACAATGATGTGTCGTGGCAGCTAACATGGCGGCGGGGCTTTCAAGCCGACTGCGATTACGATCGCAGCGGCCACGACGATTACTAGCATAGCAACAACAATAACAATAAGAGTAGCAGCGCCAGTACGATCTATTGATCGTATCGATCGTGTTGCTGCCAACATCGCCATCACCGCCACCACCAACGCTGCTGCACCACCGCACCACCAGCGCTCCAAATGCATATAGATGAGTAGAGAGTGTGCTTCTGCTTGTGTGTGCTTGAGCGCGGCTTAATTTGTATTTGTTAGGCGCAATCGCAATTAATTTTGCTGCTATTCGGCGCTTTGTGGCATGCCGCTAGCCGCCACCAAGCGCCTATGACACACACACGCATATCTATCGGTGCCACAATGCATCTATGAGCGTTGCACAGCCACTCATCTACACATACACACACACTCCCATGCATACATATTTATGTAAATGTCGATTGTAATCGTAATGCTTGTTCGCATTGGTGGCACCGCCATATCAATTGTTCGGGCGAAAATTGCTGTCAGCAGCATTGCTGCTAAATTGTTGTTGTTGCTGCTGCTGCAACTATAAATTGATTTCACTATTGCCGTTTATTTCTTTTTGTTGCATGTTGCTCTCTGTTGCGGCATCTTACAAGTG
Source organism: Zeugodacus cucurbitae (assembly GCF_028554725.1). Lineage (NCBI taxonomy): Eukaryota > Metazoa > Arthropoda > Insecta > Diptera > Tephritidae > Zeugodacus > Zeugodacus cucurbitae. Next base: position 61,342,008 of record NC_071670.1, read on the forward strand.
ATTGAGTGCATACAACGTGCATATTTTTATTTATTGCTTGTAGAACAAGTGATTCCAATGAATTCACAGCCCAATTTTATTGTTCGCTGTCTATTGTGTGTTCGCACAACAACAGCAGCAACAACAACAGCAATAACAACAACTTCATTCGTAATACAATAGTGATTGATTTATTGAGAATGCCGGCGCATGTGTTGTAAGCAAATGGTTCACAAGCGTGTTTTTTTTTTGCTTGACAAAGCGGAAACAATCGCAACGCCATTAAATGCGGAAACATGTTTAGACATACTTATATATGTAACCCTCTCGTTTTTTTCTTAACTTTTCACCATCCATAAGCTACATTGAGGGCTTAGTATCTACACCTTTTAAGATAAATTTAGTTGAGTGTTAAGAATAACTCATATACTTAATTCTTCATCTCGATTTGAACATAAAATTTTGAAGTTAAATCAAAATTCAACTTTAGAACAACTAGGCTAGACTACAGACCATCTATAAACGAGAGACATTCTTTAGGATCTATCCAGTTAAGCCTCTCACTACGGAACTGGTCGAAAAAATTGTAAACAATTAAAAGTGTTGAAATACAAAGTAGATAAACTCCATATGAACTGAAGAAGAATAATATGATAGAACACTATCCATAAGGAAAGGCTAAGTTCGGGTGCAACCGAACATTTTATACTCTCGTAATTTATTGATATAATTTTATTAAGATAACACACAATTTGACCCAATTTGAAAATTCTATAATTAGGTATTCGGCTATAATCGCTTAAAGCGGTTCCTACGCCAAATATATATATATATATATATATATAATTAGGTATATGAGAGCTAGGGGAAGTTATGAGTCGATTTTGACCACTTCTGGTACAGATACACACTATTAGAAGAAAAATATTTCCTCTGAATTAAGTTAAGATACCTGAGAGATTTACCGAAATTTTCGGTGAATTTTACCATGGGGCACTGAATTCTTCATATTCGATATTCGGGGCTTTGAAAAGTTATAGTCCGATTTCGACAACTTTTTCACAAGTGATTCCACAGATCATATACAGAATTTGTGCAAAGTTTTATTTCGCTATCTTCATTGGTTCGTTATGTACATATATCTTATAATGTGAAGGAATCAGATGGAATTCAAATTTGAGTTATATAGAAGGTAGTAGTGGTTGTGAACCGATTTCATCCATTTTCCATCAGGGTGTCAACAAAATATTATGTGCCGAATTTCATTGAAATCTGTCGAATAGTTCCCGAGATATGATTTTTGACCCATAAGTAGACGATGCCACGCCCATTTTCCATTTTGTAAAAAATCTGAGTGCAGCTTCCTTCTGCTATTTCTTCTGTAAAATTAAGTGTTTCTGATGTTTTTCGTTAGTGAGTTAACGCATTTTTAGTAATTTTCAACCTAACCTTTGTATAAGAGGTGGGCGTGGTTATTATCCGATTTCAACTATTTTCATGTTGTATGGTGGGGTACATAAGGGAACCGACTACAGAAAGTTTGGTTTATATAGCTTCATTGGTTTGAGATCATGTAATATCTCACATTCTCAGAGGCTCAGTTTATGCTTTGTGATCTCAAATGAATTTGAAAGAAATAGGAAAAATGTTAATGTCGCTATTGACTATCTCGCTTTTTCAGTTCTCAGCAGCTATCCATCTGGGAGTTGTAGATTCTTTATCTTTTTAATGGATTATTTATCTTGAAGAAAAATAAATTTTATTTTTTGGGACTAAATTTATATAGATCTGTTCTTGAAGAATGGACGACGGAAAATAAATATTATATAATTATAATAAAAAATAATAGTTATAATAAAACTCAAAGATCACACGAAATAAAAGATCACGCCGAGGAAATTGTCTAGATCACTGCGGATTTTCAGAGCTTGTGTGGAGTTCTTGATAATTACAAAATTGTACTTTCAGATTGTCAACATGATCTTCGATGTAACTTCTTAAGAGAAAATTGGTATTGTTAAAAGGTTTTCGTGATGTCAATCAACTTGAAGCCTTTCAAAATTGGTATTTGTATTATTGAAGACCTCAGAAATGTAGTAATGCTGTAACGCTCAATGAATTTCTGTGCACAAAGTAACATATATATATATATATATATATATATTTGGCGTAGAAACCGCTTTAAGTTATTATAGCCGAATCCACCAGAGCGCGCCACTCGTTCCTCCTTTTTGCTTTTTGGCGCCATCTGAAAACACCAAGTGAAGCCAGGTCACTTTGCACTTGGTCTTTCCACCGGAGTGGAAGTCGTCCTCTACCGCGGCTTCCTCCAGCGGGTACTACATCGAACACTTTCAGAGCTGGAGTGTTTTCATTCATTCGTACAACATGACCAAGCCAGCGTAGCCGCTGTCTTTTTATTCGCTGAACTATGTCAATGTCTTCGTATAACTATATTGGCCGTTGCCAATGTTCAGAGAACCATAAATCTTACGCAAAACCTTTTTCTCGAAAACCCCAAGAGTCGTCTCATCGGATGTTGTTATCGTCCACGCTTCGGCGCCATACATCAGACGGGAATAATGAGCGACTTGTAGAGTTTGGTTTTGGTTCGTCGAGAGAGGACTTTACTTTTCAATTGTCTACTCAGTCCAAAGTAGCACCTGTTGGCAAGAGAACAAAGAAACATAAGTATAGAATAATCCGTTCTCACTCATAACCATAAGTTTCTTCCAAATGATTTTTGTGAGATGAATTTTCATAATAAAAAATTTGACCAATGACTTAGCACTCTTTCTACGGAGATGAAATTAATATTCGAGCTGAGGAAGAATAATTTTTTTTTTATTTAAAACAATCGTTAAAGAGTGATCTTACTCTTATTAAATTTGTATATGTATATTTAAGAGTGTTTACATACTATTTTCAAGGCGGAAACACCCTGTGCAGTCAAGTTCCCCTTCAACATATAATTTCATCTGTCATATATTCTCATATAATTTTATTAAATATTTCCACATGCGAATATTTGCTGTGATTGTTGTTGCTGTTTATTTGCTTGCTGTTGTTGTTGTAACTCTTCAAATAAATAATCTCATATCAAAAACTTATGCATTTAGTGCTAAGTAATTCACTTTGCAGTTATTATTAAATAAGTCAGCTTGGCAAACGACAACAGCAGCAACAAACAAACACCAGCAACAGTAACAACAACAACAAACAGTTGCAAAACAGCAAAAAGTGCAACTGAATGAAACTGCAAACCAAACAGCAAAAATTAATAGGAAAACAAACAGACAAACAAACAAACAAGCCAAGCAAATCAACAAATAAACAAGAAACTTATACTTAAGCGACTTTAACGGTAGTTTTCGCTGGCTGTTAGCTGGTTGCCTGCCGCCTTGCGTTGCACTGCCACACACACATACCTTCATATGGCTATAGGAGAGTTTGTTGTTGTCTTTGCTTTTATTCCAACACTATTTTTGTTCGGGCAACAAGTGCGAGTCAACTTAGCGCCATGAAATTAAGAGCAATTAAAATAATTAAAAACTTATGCCGCCAGCAAAATGTTGCCACCAAGCCGAGTCAGGCCACGTTGCGCCGCATGAGCGTGAGTCTGCGAGTGCATAACTTCACACACACACACACACACACTCATTCTTATATGAGCCTTTATGTAAATGCTCGCTTTGGTGTGTGTGTATGTGTGTGTGTTTGTTGGTGTTGCCACCATTTTGCAGCCATGTGGCAAGTAGGAAGTAGGTGGCTTACCAGCACTCCTGCTCCTCCTCTAACTTCAACTAGCATACCGTTACTATTTAACTGCTAGTTGGCGGAACACTCTCTGTGTAGATGTGTTGTTGTTGTTGTCGCAACTATTGTTATTGTTGTTGTTTTTGTTTTTACTGCGGTTTCACCGTATGAATAGTTGCGCCAAAAGGAATGCGCTCAGTGTCAGCTTTCAAAAGTTTTTAACCTCATAATAAAACCACTTAAGTGTGTCATAATGCCGGGTGCAACAACAACAAAAACAACGACAACAACAACAACAATAACCACCAATAGAAATATACAGCCAGCAATAGCGCATAGAAGAAGAAAGCGCGCATTTAAAGTTGTTGCCAACAAGTTTGCTGCAGCCTGAGGAAGCAGCAGTGGTGGTGGTGGAAGGGTGAGGTAGTGGGGGGCTACACTACTTATACATTTTCTCATATACATTTGTATATAAATATCATTCACGGAGTGCCTGTATGTGTTTTCATATATGTATGTTTGTTGGCATGTGTTGTTGTCGACGTCATCAGATAAAAGCGAGGAAACTGAAAGTGAAAAGCTAAAAAGTTTTCCCGCTCTTTGGAAGCGAGCAGACGCTACACTTGCATACTTATAGACATTTCTGTAATTGTATATACTTATATTTTATAACACAAACAGTATTGCCACATTATTTGCCAAAAATCTAACTAGTCTAAATAAGGCTCACTGAAGTATAAGGAAGTTGAATCACAGCTTTTCCATGATCACTTATTGATATAATTAAAAAAAATTATATTTGTTGTAAGTGTCCAAGAATGAAAGAAATATGATATTGAGCAACGTGGGTATACATTCTTACATTTTTTTATGTTATACCAGTTTTTGGGATTTATACCAGTTACTTTTCGATTCACCACTCTCCAATATTTGTTCAATTAAAGACTCATTTAGCCTTTTTATAGCGTGAGATATTATTTACTGTTATTTTGTAAGCAGTTCTTCCATTTTTTAGTGTTATACCAGTTTTTAAGTTTTATACCAGTTACTGTTCGATTCGGCACTCATCAATATTTACTGCTTAGAAGACAGATTTATCCTTCTTTAACTTGAAATACTATTTATAATGATGCTGTTCTGAATATTCATTCGTCTCTGATCTGAAATAGTAAGCTCAGACTAAGAAAAGATCTGAAATATGTTTCCTCTATATATCATTAACTTTGATATATCAGTAGAATGAAATATATTATATTGCTTTACCGTGGCAACTCTGGACACCCAGCTTTCTACTTTTACTCTCGCTTGAAAACTATTCCTTGTGTGCGACATCCTTTTATACTCCTTTCCATATATACTTACTTTTGATTATATTATTAGAGATACGATACTAACGTAATATATTCACACATCATCAAGAAGTCTGCCATTTAAAATGTTATTCTCAAACAAATCTTTCTTTATTCTTTTTTGAGTAGAATAAGCTTTGATCATACATTGACAATACTTCAAAGTGATTTTTCACACAAAAGCGAAGGTGTCATTAAAGAAATATTTTAATCATACAAATATTATTTAATTATACAAAAATGTATCGGGTCGTTGTGGAGACTCATTAAGGGTTCAAATGGGGATAGGATATATATATATACACATTTATTACATATATATAATAGATATCTATACAAATGCAATAGAACGAGAGTGACCTCAATATAAGTAGTGGAATTCTTCGCGAGATTTTTTCAATTTATCTATGAATCAGTGCGAACTACAAACTCGATGAGAAACGCAGGAGACCGGGAAAGAAAAATCGAACTCGGATTTTTTGGTCAAAAAACAGTCTGAGATGTTAAAGAACTAAAAATTTAGAGCTTTCGCCTTTTTCGTAAGTCTTTGTGGTCCTACGAATACTAGGTCTTGACAAGTTTTCATAAACAGATTTTCATTTCAGAAGCTAGTTTGGAAGTTTGTAGTTGCATGCGGAATATCTAAGGATATTCCTACCAATATGGGCTGAAGAAAAAGAGTGGGGGTCTTTCAAATGAAATGTCTGCTCAGGCAGAGAACTGTAAACTATTTAGCCTAAAATATGTGTCGGCCGTAATTAAACCTTAGCTGTATCTTGTTAGTCTCCCAACAATATTTTTTTTTTTGTAAATTCACAATCTTGTAAGGTGAAAGCTTTTGAGATGATCCGAAAAATGTTCGTAAATTTACTCAATGGCACTTACATAAGTCTCAGCTCTCAAGAATAAAAGCGATCTGAAGATAATATTTATCATTTTGTCGCGTGTATATCAAAGAAGACATTAAGATTCAAATAAGCCCAACTTTAAGCTATGAGGATGAGACTGATTGAATGCGAGAGCTTTTGGTTCTTTTTTGATATAGGTTGAGGATGCAAGTTTTTTCGAGTTTGTGAGCTATTAGCACTCAACGACCATTTTATAAACTTAAAACTAATCTCAAAACCTGCTCGAGCCCCTTTTGTGGTAGTTTGAAGAAATGTGAAAGATGAAGGGGGACCCTCCAGCATTTTCTTCTCATAACATTGTGTTTCAAGAAGTGAACATATCTGTATATATGTATATATATTGTATATTTAAGTGCTGAAAAAGAAAGTTTCTGAGACACTTCTCCCGTTAATGCAACAAAACTTCTTCCTATACCAGAATATTACTATTTCACATGTGTATAACAATGATGACGAGATTTTATATAAAGTGCATATGTACATACATACATATATATAGATAACACTAGAAGAAGTAGTCGCTATATAGAGATTCTAACAACACTGCCAATCATGCGCCACACACACATACACCAGCCAGCAAAACAAACCGCAAAAAGTTGGTGGCATAGCAGCAAAGAATCCTTTCAACGAGTTTAATGGAGCATCAGCACCCCAAAACAACAACAACAATAACAGAAAACTCGAAGTAGAATAGTAGCTGGCTGCTTGCTTGTAGCATTATAGCGCTTTACTGGCGCAGTAAGGAACTAAGTTTATCGCTTGAAGACGCTTGCCAAGCGTTGAGTTAAATAGCAGCAAGCAAGGAGGGGAATTCCTTGGTACAACTTTCAGTATTTTCATTGAATAAAAAGCAGAATAGTTGAAACTGCACCGCGAAAGAAAAGTGAAATCGTTAAGTGTCTGCGTAGAAAAGGGGTATGCTTATACATACATAAGTAGGTGATGTGACATTAGACGACGTTAGACGCTAGAGAAGGGGCATTACGGCGGCAATCGGAGCATGGCAGCTACTTGTGTTTGTAGTGCTGTGGTGTGTGTGCAAACTCCAAACAAAGTCGTTGAAGAAGTTGGCGCGCTTTCGCGAGTTTTAGCTCAAGGACATGTCACAGACACTAACTAACTGGCTGGCTGACTCGCTGTTTGCTATGTATATATTTACTTATTTATTTACTTTAAATATATCTTATATACTTTTCGTCTATGCATTGCATATTTTATAGTTTTGCTCGTGCTTTCCAATAAAAATACAAATTTAAATACATATGTATATCCTTAAGTCCATATACAAAAGTGTGTTAGTAATTGCAAGCATTTCAATTCAAGAGTTGAAGATGTATGGAATTTAAAATGTAGCTTAAATTTAGTATTGCATTTAAAGGAAGCTGTAATTTTTCTAATATTTATCAAACTGCAATATAATACTTTCCAATTGAGATTTAAAGTTGCATTAGTTTTAGTCTCAAATAAAGATCGAAAATTTTATATTTCAACTGTTCGTTGAAAGAATTATCTTATGTAACATACATATTTGTCCACGAATCCTAAAAAATTTAATTTTAAGAACTTTATTTTGTAGTTTTTGATTAGTTTGATTCACCAATGTTCTCAATTTCGCTTGCTTTTAAAACTTCGTAAGTAATTCTTCAGTTCAGTTATCTAAAGTGTTGCCTACAATTGGGCGCATTGATGTATTTTTTAGCAAAGACATATACCTAATACGTTGTAAACAAATACTTCGTTCTAATATTTATATTAACTTTCTTATAGCGTTTTTAGACAGCCAAATGAATTGATGAATTAAAATTTTTATTGAGAAACCCTTTTTGCCGTTTCTACTGCCGGCTACTCGATAACCGATCAGATGTTATATATTTATACCCTGAACAGGGTATATTAAGTTTGTCACGAAGTTTGTAACACCCAGAAGAAAGCGTCAGAGGCCCTATAAAGTATATATATAAATGATCAGTATGTTGAACTGAGTCGATTTAGCCATGTCGATACGAACTAGTACTTCAGTTTTTAAGATATCGTTTTGTAATTTTGCAGATGTTATTTTCTCTTCAAGAAGCTGCTCATTTGTCGGAACTGCCGATATCGGACCACTATATCATATAGCTGCCATACAAACTGAACGATCGGAATCAAGGCCTTGTTTCTTACTTACTTTTTCTTACGTCTTTAGATTTGCTTAAACACATAGTTACTAAACGAAATGCACCTGTGAAGGGTATATTAGCTTCGGTACAGCCGAAGTAACGTTTTTTCTTGTTTTGTTTTTGTTTTGTTTCAACAGCAGATTGATATTTTTTAGCAGCTACATCTACCGTAGCTTTTTTTAACAAAAAATTTAGCCGCTGAGTTGCATTTGAATTTTAAGTCGATTAAAATTCAATTGGAAATAAATGTAGATTTTTTTGTATGATAAATTGAACTTAATAAGCGTTTTAATCGAACAGAGACCGGTTAATTGATCAATTAGCATTAGTCTATATATTATGGGTGTTACTTTTCCTTTCAAATGATTTTAATTGAAGTTACTAAAAGGCATGAGAAATGTAATGGATTTTGAACTACACGTATGTTGCCAGAGTATTTTATAGAATCTACAAAAATCGGACAAAATTATGAAAATTAAGGAAAAATTGTTTATAAATCAAATATCCTTTTTTAAGGTTTTATAAAAGAACCTTTAGAAACAAAAACCTTCATTTTGAAGATAAATCTACATTTCGGGCAACATAGCATTAAACATATACCAGATGTTATGGAATGTTAAAGTTTGATATTCAAAAAAATAAAAAAATTATTAATCGAAAATTATTGGACCCCTAAAAATATCGCCTTATAAGCTTGACTGAAAAGTTTCATATACCATTGAATTAAGAAATAAATTTAGATTTGTATCTATATTTTGGATTTTTAATAGCTTTATCACTCCTCTCTTTCCTTCGCAGTTCGGCTACAGTTGGAGATTCCAAGTGTAACTAGGTCGCTCTCCACCTGGTCCCTCCGCTCCGGAGGCCTTCCCCTTCCTCGGCTTCCTCCGTCGGGTACTGCATCGAACACTTTCAGAGCTGGAGTGGAAAATAATAATTTTTTATATTATAAAATCCTTTTTTCGAACTTTGAATCCAAATATTTCGATGTTGGAGGCTAACTTCGAAAATCGGAGAAATTGTTGTTTTACTTATGACTTAATCCCTTCCAAAAAAATATTTTGACCCAAGTCGAGTGCTGTACAGTGTAATTGACAATCTTACTTTATTTTATTACTATTCATTTCAATCCATTGAGGTTATGTAAAAAACTCGGTAGTCAACATATGATATGGGTATCAAGCGAGTTTTTCCGATGTCGAATTTCACTACTACTACTACCATATGTGATAGGATTTTGAGTATTTTCAAACAATAAGAAGTACCTCTGGTGATCTGATGTTGTCTGTCGATGGACGTAGGGATTAGTTATACCAGAGCCTTACCTAAAGAAATATAATTTTGAGAACTTTTTAGTCTGCATATTATTTTGCGTATCGAGAAGTAAAAAGCATAAGCAAAGCTATGTTCTCCATCATTAAATGCGCTATTAAAATAATAATAAAATATTCCTTTTTCATATGCGTGTGTTATCAGCACTATATTTCGATATTGATGAGCGAATTTATAAGCATTCAAAATAATAGAACTGCCATAACGGAAGATATTTATGCGAAAACAAACGCATAAAATTCGCAGCAGAGCCTTGCAGCGGACAGAAAATCCGCTTAAAACTACCAAAATGAGAATGAAAAATAAAAATTTTATAGAAGTGGGGGGCGGAAGAGGCAGGATAACTGCGTCGCCTCAAGTGTGCAGCGGCAGGCACGTGCGCCTACGAAAACACGCAATAAAAACTCAAACACAAACAAAAAATCAAGCGCCTGCTGCACTGAGGGACAGCTACGACCACAACCCAATACGCACACACACACATTTTGTGTAAATAGATATGGAGTCGCCTGCGCGTACGTGAGCGCACTCGCAAATGCGTCCTGCAATATATGTATGTACTTATCGTTGTTCTTTCCACTTACCAATTCATGGCGCTGCACTGGCTATTCGTTCCTTTTTCCGCCAACTAGGCGTTTTCGGCTGGCCGATAAGTGGGTGGCTATGCGTAACAGTATTCCCGACATTGACACCCCCACGAGCATCCCAACGAAGACAAACAATTTTTGGCAGCAACTGAATCGTTGTGCGCCAATTCGTAATTTTTCCCACTTTTTCCTTCGCATGCTTACTTCTTTCGTTTTAAAATTTTACAACTTTTTTAACTGCTTTTCCATAAACATTTTTATCTCCCGCCTTTTCATACTCCGTTTTATTTTTATTTTATTTCTTTGTTTTTTTTTTCTTTTTTATTTTATTTACTTCTCTCTCAATATTTTTATCTTGTCCATTTCGGCCGTTTTTGTTTTACACATCGATTTCGGCAGTCGTTTTTATTCGATACTAAAACTGGTCACAGCGTTCGTCGGTAGTTTGAGGTGGTGGGTTTATAGTGGAACTGCTTGTTCGCCTAAAAGTGTGCTGTAAATATATAGTTGGCCCACAGTTTACAATGCCTTGCTTGCATTTTCCTTTTTCTTTCATTCCCCATTTTCTCCTTTTTATGTATGTGTCCTTCAACCACTAGCACTAGGCGCTGTGGGCAGCTCGAGCTAGCTCGTCTTCCGTTCACCTTTAGCTCTGTCTCCAAAACTCACGATTATAGTTCGAACATGTCGTGTGGGTGTTCTCGTTTGGTTTTGTTCTGTTTACTCTTTCCTATTCTCTTTTTTTATACCCAGCGTACAACGTAATCCAAGTTGGACTTAATCATTTGGAATTTGAAAGAAATCTAAAAGTGGTAAAATTACATATGGACTCTGGAACTCCTTTAAATAGTTAGGATTTCGGCTAAAATACGGAGCTTCAGTGAAACTACTCGATTCAAGATAAGTCTAAAAAGCAATGACTGTTAGGGTGTTGTTGAGAACATTCAGAAATGACTTTGTACTATAACTACGGTGTGACTCATCCCGGTGAAGAGCGGGATACTCAGATGATTAGCTTGGTTCAGGAACAATTGCAGCATCTCCACAACCCAATTGGGAAAACGAAAATCTAAACAAAGTCATCCAACGCCGAGGCATATCAGTTGCAATGAACCCGAAACTTCCATAAGGAAGATGCGACTCTTACAACCTAAAGATTAGAAATACTGGAATTGGATTCTGAAAAACTGTAGAGATTGGCAATGCTATTGAGAAGGGATCTAACCTTATTTAGAAATACAAACCAGCAACGGATCATGGACTTATGATCTTTGGTAGGTGGAAGGAAATATAAATTCAAAGATGACGCTGTCCAAGTCAAGTCCTAGAAAAATATGTTGATACTTCCAACAGGAAAAGCTACAAAAACAATAATATTCGATATTAAAGTTATAAAGCTTTATAGAGCTTTTATTCATTTAAGTCAATCTAAGTGGCTTAAGAACCTAAATAATGATGTAAGGCCAGTCATGTGGGGAATTATGAATATAGAAAAGTAAAAAAGAAAGAAGCTCCCTTTCAAAAGTTATCGTTTGCAGGCTCTGAAAGCTTCAAGAAAGCTTTTCGAAAAGCTTTTGACCAATAAACAAATCATCAAAGCTTCTATTCTCTAATATGCGTTGGGTGCAATTTTCTCCTCTCTCATCTCTCTCCCTCTCTCTCTCCTCTTCTCTCCATACTTTTTCCTCAGCACTTAGTTTTTCTGTTTTTCTGCATTTATTATTTTGTTATTTTGTTATTTCGTTTTTGTTGTTATTTTGCGTTGTTGCCTGCCTGCCTGAGTGCATGCCAACTGTCTTCCCCCGCAACCAACACGCACACAAACAAGCAAATAAGGAGAATAGAAAAAAATATTCACCTGCCACTGCTGTGTGGCACGTAAACACAACTGCAGCTGCAAAATAGAAATAACAACAACAACAACATGAACAAATAACTGTGCGAAATAATCCAACGTCAGACGCCATGGCTAGCTGGCTGGCTGCCTAGCTGTTTGCCTGCCTGCCTGGCTAGAAGGCTACTAGCGGGGGGTTGCATTTAGGCCACACCCACACACAACGCTGCACTTGCCTGCGATTGGCCAATTGGTGCAACACACAAAACTCAAACTTGTCGGCATTTTCCCCTTTTACTACGGCCTTACGCGCCCTACCGTTACGCCTGTGCGACGTGTACACCCCTCACCTTGCCACAGACAGTGCGTCGCTTTCTTGCTGTTCGGTTGTTGTTGGTGCTGTTTTCGTGTAGGCAACATGCGATGCGAATGCTATTGAGTAAGCTTTGCTGTTGTTGTAGTTATTTGTTGTTGCATTGGTTATTTGTTGTTTTTCGTTGCAATGACACAGCAAAGGCATGACTGACGGGAGGTGCGTTGTAAGCGCAGTGCTGTAGCTAGCATGTGGCATGTAGCAGCAATGATGGTGGCATGTGGCAGGCATGCATGTAAGTGGCATGGTGGCTGTAAAGCTTTTACAGCAGTATATTGTTGTTGTTTTTTGTTTTTGGGCATAGCATGAGGGATGCGTTTTGCGTTTCGTGTTGCATGTGTTGCACCATCACAGCTATACACACTGCGGCACATACGCCATCATGTGTTGTATGTGGCATGACAGGGGTGGCGCAACTCGACATCAATATGTGTATGTGGTCCTGCTCCTGTGGTCCTTGGTCCTGCAAAACGACTGACTGCAGGACGCACAGACCAAATGGACGGTTGCACGAACAAACGAACGAACGAACGAGTGAGTGAGTGAATGAATGCGCGTACGACGGACAACTTGACGCTTTTGCTGCTGGTTGGTTGCTTCGGTTTCGACTGGTCGCACGCTGGTTAGGGCGGTCGGTCGGTTGATCGGTTCGAAGACTGCTACTGAACTGTGTGGCACGAGTTGCATGCCTTTTTGAGCTTTTTCACTATTTTTTGTTTGTTGTTGTTGTAGTTAGTGTTGTTGAGGGTGTCTGCATAGTGTATAAGCTGGTGTTGTTGCACGTTTCGCTTGGTAGGGCGTCGTATTTACTGCTATTTGCTTCATGCGTAACACAATCGATTGCTGTTGCATGTGGCTAGTGTCGCAGTTGATTTTTGTTGTTGTTACTATTTTTTTGTGTTTTCTTGTTATTGCTATTTTTGCCTTCGTTTTTTGGCCATCGTTGCGTGTGTGTGTGTGCACTTTTTGTTCATAGGCAGGCGTCCGTGCGGCGGCAGCACCGTTAATACATATTGATTTTTGGTCGTGCAACAAATTTATAAACACACACATACATTTGTTGTTGTTTCTGTTGTCACGTTCGCGCATGCAACCAAGCCGATAACTGCCATTTTTCTAGCGTCCACCCGCTCAGCCTTGCAACATCATGTGGCACACATGCTTTTTGGTTGTCTATATACACTCGCAAATAAATTGGTGTGTGTGTGTGTGTGGCATATTGACAGTCCCTTCAGCCATTGCCACACGTTTGCGTTGCCAATTTTCGCCAGCCTTCTTTTCTTACCTTTTCCCTTAGTGTTGCAAGGTGCATTTTAGACTTTCCTTTTTTAGACACAACACCCTCGCTTCAAGCTTGTTTATCTTTGTTTTTGTTGTTGTTTTGATTGCGTCTACATATTGTTTAGCAGTTATTTTTGGCAAACGCTGCTTGTTGTTAACTTCGCTATATTGTTGTTGTTGTTGGCTGTTACAATTGCACTGTTGTTGTTGTTGCTTTCGGTTGATTTTTCTATTGTTTTTGTTATTATTACAAAGGTTTATTGTTGTTGTATTTTTGTTGTTGTTGTAATTGTTTGTTGTTGTTACTGCTTGATTTTTTTGTTGTTGTTATTTTGTTATCTGTTCTGTTTTTCTACCTTGGTGACAGTCAATTCTTTTTTGGCATGTAGCTTTAAAAACAAAATATTTTTCTGCTTTTTGTTCGGCGGAGCATTTGTTGCCGTAAAGTCTAATGGTGTTATTTTTCACAAACTTTTTGTTGTTTGTTTTTGGTGTTTTCTCCGTGTAAGTGCTGCATTTTTTACGACTCGTTGCAGGCAAGTAGATAACGGTTTAGTTAGTTACTTCATGAAATGGACGGAGTTTATTAAACTTGGAGCTTTTATTGCTTTTCAAAAGCTTCAAAATTATTTGGTGGAGGCCTATTTTTACTATAAGAAGTGTGGTGTAAACTTTTCTTGGACATTAAGTCCTGAAATAATATATTGTATTGTAAAAAACCTTAACTGTAAAAGCTCTGACGGAAGCCTTTTAAGATTGAAACTCTTCATTCGAGCTAAAATTCAAGCTCTTAAGCCAGTTCTTTGGTTTCTCATAGAGGATATATTCACCTATGGAGTTGATCTGGAGATCATAATATTAAATTCTATAGTCAAAAATCTTAACTGTAAAAGCTCTGAGAGAAGCTTTTTAAGATATCTTCATTCGAGCTAAACTTCAAGCTCTTAAGTCATTTCTTTGGTTTCCTAGAGAGAAAGTATTTACTAATGGGGGTGATCTCGAGAGTATGGTGAATGGTCCACAGATTTTCACTATAGACTAAAACTTTTTTGCGCTGAGCTTGAGACATATTGTAGTTCCAATATTTTACACATCACCAATTCAAGTTTAATTGTGGAGTTCGGTACCTCATCTTAACCCATTTCAAATCGGATTTTCGGCCAAGATAGTTTTTATAGCCCTTTCTTTCCAAAATGTTTAGTTAGTTTAATTGATTACAAATCCCGTTTGTATGAGTGTGCCTCGAAAAACCTTGGTTCATCCACTGATCAACCGTGGCATCTGAAACTGTCTTATGTATTGAGTATCCATCGGTCAGCATCGTTGATTGTTGTTGCCTGCTTTTCACATATGACAACGCACACGCTTATACGGTTGCGACTGCAACTGTACTAAACGGGAATATTAGTGTATGTCCTGACTATCATCTATCGTGTGTATGTATATAATATATATATCTATATGCTTCCCTTCACAAATCCAGCGAATATTTACTAGTTTTTCATCCTCTTTATATTCTATTCTTCACTGACTCCGATGCCTGTCATTTTTACTATGCTTCTATTTTCTCTTTCTTACCTAATATTGTTATCCTGGCTTCGTAGTATTTTTCCTAGCCGAAAATCCTCCAGAGTTGTGTGCGTGCGTCCATTTGTATGCGTGTGAGCCACCCACTTTTTCACTTTGAAATTTGAGATGCGTGTGGACTTCAGCCAAACATTCGTGAATATGAGTATAAATGTATATTTGTATAAATACTCGCATTACTAAAATATATACGAGAGCTATACTTGCTTAAGTTTTTGTTTGAGTTTAGCCTTCTCTTTAGCCAGAGCTTTTATTTTATTGTTTTTTTGCTATTCACAATATTATCTCAAGTAATGCGGTCGCAGTACATGTCAAAGCCTCGGTCATCCCAGCGTTTTTAGATATTTGTTTTATTACTGTCGTAAGGTTCTTTAATATATATTACATAAAAAGGTTGTAAGGAAGCCTCAATCTGAGAGCCATACTTATAAATTAACTTTAGAGCATGTAAAATATCCAAAAATTCGGAATTTTCTTTGCTTTAGACTATAATCTTCCTTACTTTCAATAAGAGGTTGGTCAACAAGATTATTTACAGTACTTAGTATTTAATACTATGGTTCTTGGGATATTCTTAAAACGTAGAACAGTCAACTGAAGCACTCGACGTTCACACACAATACTCAGTGTACCCACTCTCAAACCCTATAGTTATTCAATGTATATATCTGTCAAAAGTTCCTTCGATAACCAATTATTTATTAAATATATCGTAGGCATAATCTGTATTTTCCTATAGAAATATTTATAGATAATTTTTCATCCGTACCAGAGATCATAAAAACACTAAGAGAAACTCAGAGTGACGATTAGTATAGGTCTCCATCAATTCTGTAACATTTCAGTTCTCGTTGTCTGGAGCGATTTAAGCCCATACCGATTATCTGAGAAGATTTATGCAAAATTTATCGTGGTCAACCATTTTCAAGATTTTGAATAGTTTCTTGGAAGGTTCCCAAGATGTTGAACGGTCTGTCAAAATAAAGAAGGCTGCCGAAGAAGCTTTGAAGGTGCCGAGCTGAAAGAGGAGCAATTTCGATCGTGAAAAGACGGTCTTATAATGTCAGCCATATGTAATGTATAAATATTAGGCGGGTCTGTATGAGGTTTTCTTTTACTATAAACAATGACATCATCAGATTGGGCAACACCCCAGTTACAGAGAAGACTCTGTGATCTGAAAGACCCTTATGAAGATATCAATAACACGTCGTTCGAAACAATGCAAACTTTTAAGATGCGAAAGTGCTGGGCAGATAGATGATATATGAAATATGGAGGCTCATCTCGATTTCAAACGAAAAGGAGATCAGATTACTGTTTCGAATTGCGAGACGAAGAACCTACTTAGAATCAAAAGGTTTGCGATTTCTGATTAATCATGATCAAAAACTCCAATTTTAAATGAATTAGAATTATGAAATCGACTTTAAATAAGAGTAAGAGAGTAATGTAGACTACTACCAGCGGTTCTGGAGCCAACGATACCTCGGACCAATTATATAATTTCTAAATTCTTACATTAGGGCTAAAAAATATTCACAGGCAGAATTCATCTACATAGATTATAGCCATTAATTTGTATCCAAATGTACCTATATATCAAACTCCACGATCTTCGACATCCCAAAGGCTTCCACTTACTTCATGCGAAATATTTATTTGTTTTCTTTAATCGTCACAAAGGTTAATGCATTTACCCAAATGTGTTCCATGAAAATACAATCGTTTGCATGTATTAGTGAGCACTTTGTATTTACTTCCTGTTTTGCACATTTCTATTTTGTCGTCTTAACTCACCTTTGGCTTATCCTTGCCGTGCAACATGAATACACGTGTGTGGCATAAGGCATGAGTAGTGCAAAAACTCTAACTCTACAACGCTCTACCTTTGTGATGATGTAAGTATGTGTGGATTTGCATTTGGACATATGCAGATGTCCTGCCAATCAATAGATACGGACTGTTGAACTTACATTTGTGGCAACCAATACCAATCAGGTAAGAGGGGGGCATGAAGTTGAGTGAGGGATGAGGTGAGGAATGGATAGTAAATGAAGAAGAGCAGAGAAGAGCTTCAAAGGGCTTATATCTGTATATACTAAATACCGTTATGTATTTAAGGAAGAGTAGTGGACTTCGAAGTATCTCTGATCCCTACCAAAGTTTAAAAGAGAATTTTGAATTTTTGATTATATAATGTTGTTACTACATGAAATCATTAATCATTAAAAAATATTTGTTGTTTTAGAAGTTTGTGAATCAACCCTGTGCGAACATACAAAATACAACTCTGAACAAGCTCAGCTCTCTTTCATACTTCATGCCCTCTTTACTAATCAAACGTCACATCAACTATCCATCCATCCATCCATACAGCCATCGATGTATTCGACAACAGCATTATATCTAACTTTCCACCGCCCAACCCCTCCAAAGATCCAACAATCAGATTACTCCCTTAATGTCCATACATTTGGAGGGTGCGTTTGTGGTAGGCGCCTCAGGTGCCTTCGGACGACCTATGCGGAACGACATACGTTTCTCCCCTTCATGCCAGATTCCATCAATATTTTTTGTGTTGCTTGTATTTGTTGCATTCAGCTCGACCACAGCCAATGGACCATTTACATAGCACATATGTAGTTAGAATTTTTCCGATTTGAATTTTCCATTACTCGCTGCGCATAAAGAGGCTTGAGGACCACCATCAGTTCATGCCTCATACCACAAGCTGTCCTTTCCTCTTCTCCTCTACCATATGCTAGCATTTTTCATTATTCTCGTTTGGGTTTCCTGTGCTACAGGACACTCCTTTCCTTTCTGATGCTGGTTACCACTTGTGCTTGAGCCGCTGCTCCTCCATCGTATGCTCCTAATTTGTGCGACTCGGCCCTCTCCGTTTCAATCTACGGCTATGTTGCATGTTCGATGTGCTCGGAATTTTCCAATTTTTAATTAGAAAATGTACACATGAGTTGTTCCTTTAATGAATGCAACGGACATGTTAATGTAATGAAATTTCAACTACCAGTACACTTACATTACACACACACACCAACAACAACAATAAGGGTATAGGTAAAGTCCTGCATAATAGTGTACAAAATGTATTTCACTTCAAGTAGTACAACATAACAGTTTTGTTTTTGTTTAAATCAAAGTGAGTTACAAGGAAATAAGCAGCAGAAATACAAACTCTGTAAATAAATCATAATAGGAGCAGAGTGACCAAAAAGGTAGGTACAGGACATCAAAATAATAGAATCAAAGCTTAACACGAATTGAGAATCAAAAATCAGAGATAACTACATGGTAGAAGGAATATAATTATTATACTCCTGCAGTGATTGAGTTATACTCCAATACTGCCGATAATATGAACACAAATACTGAACACAATTCCAGTAATATACTATACTTCCTTCGAACAGTTCAAGTCTTAATTGATTACCTAATGACAATTTTTAGAGCCAACCGAAAACACTCTCTACAGTGTTAATAAATTCTTTGAAGATGTTCCGAGATGAGAGTTTAACTATAAGTTTTCTATTTTGAACTCACTATACGATCACTTTTGATATATTGAAGCAGAAAGTTTCTTTACTAATTTGAATGAAAAGATCTAAACTGTGTTGGAACTGCTCTCATTTATAAGAACATCAGAAATATGTCATTTTTCGACGATAATCCTTTATAAGAATCTGAGCATAATTCATGATTATTTATTGGTTCTAGGATCGTAACCAATACCAAATAGTTGATGGGATGTGTTAAGAATAATTTTATTGTCAAGTTCAACATGATCTGTTGAGGAATCACGGTTAGAGCAAAAACGTCCCGGGTATTCTTAGTGCACTCAACTTCCTTATTATTGGTAAAAAGCAATTAAGAATCTTGATCTAATTATTTTCTTTAATTTGTTCTAAAAATCTATCTAATTGATGACGATTTTCCACTTACACAGAAGTTTGAGAAATTGTGGCAAATTAATGAGTTGAGACTAGTCTTAATAGCTATATTTTCGATAACTTTCATAATTTCCGATCGTAAAACTAAAAACACTCTAAAAATTAAAGCTTTGTCCTGATAAGAGTATTAAGCTTTATAATGTCTGCTAGGTACTGCAATAGTCATACCTAAATATGTTGTATTCCAAAAAGATTTTACACAGAATTGCATGTATGCTTGAACAAATACAGTCTGTAGAACTATAAAAATAATAATTTAATCAACTCTAAAACACAGAAATTGAACAGTGAGGATAACTTGAATGAGCCAAACACTTACACGGTAATTATGCGAAAAATTACGCAACTGATTAGCTACTGCGTACTGTAAACAGTAAAAAGTGGCAGGCCAACTATGGTGGTCTGTACCTACACGGTTATACGTAACTAGTAGATGGTCGATAAAAGCGTGAAGCGTGGAAAAATTAGGATAACTTTAGCTTTATCCTGATAATTTTTACAAATTTTAGCTTGGCGATCTTCGTTCGTTAAAACCTCATACTTCGTTGCTTGTTCGAGAATTCTTAGCCAAAAACATTACAGCAACGTTGCCCATGCTTCCATATTCGCAGACTTGACTCCGTGGGACCTTTTCATATTTCCAAAAATAAAGAGAACCTTAAAGGGCTTGAGTATTAGGTTGCCAAATAACTCCCTTCCGCCTTTTTGTCTTTTGAATTTCGCGGCTATGTATAAAGCGCTACAAAGCTCGTATCTGGCAATACTATACTTCTTTGAAAGGTCTTGACATAACCTACAAAACGACGCTATGCATGATTAGTTTGGATATTGCGTTCAACATTTATAGACGTGTAAACATGGAGTTCACTAACGCCGAAATTCGCGCTATTTTAAAGTTTTCCTTCGTTAAAGGCAAATCCGCTAGAGAAACGTTCCGTGAGATTAATGGTGTTTTGGGGGATGGTACTCTATGACTTCGAACTGCGGAGGAATGGTTTCGACGATTCAGAGCAGATGGAAATGTCACCATGGATAAACCAGCTGGCGGAAGACTTGTGACGACGAATACCAATCAAATCATGGAAAACATCGAGTTAGACCGGCATATGGCATCTCGTGACATTGCCCAGGAGATGGGAGTTAGTCACTAAACCATTTTAAACCACCTTAATACACAAAAAAGCTTGATGTTTGGGTGCCCCATGATTTGACGCGTAAAAACCTTCTGGACCGAATCAACGCCTGCGATTTGCTGCTGAAACGGAACGAACTCGACCCATTTTTGTAGCGGATGGTAACTGGCGACGAAAAATAGATCACATACGACAATATCAAGCGAAAACGGTCGTGATCGAAGGCCGGTGAATCGTCCCAAACAGTGGCCAAGTCGGGATTGACGGCCGGTGAGCTGCTCCCATATGACCAACCTTTAAATTATGTGTAAAAAAAATAGAAATTTTATAACAAATGATCCTTAAAATAGGTAATAAATCCATAATTCACTACCTGAAAACACACTTTGCACTACATAATATAATTAACATTTACCAATTCAAAAGCTTTCTATAGGTCAGTTCACAAGCTTTTTTTCATTATAAGCCTTGTTTTTCGGGTCTCTAAACTAAACCATTTGCGCTAATATTTCCCAAATTAGTAAAATCACATATCAACTCTTAGAACTCGAAATCCACCGACAATTGCTGACTGCTGATTTCGCATGTTCTTCGCATTGCTTGCCATGCCACACCATTCGCTTTCTTATTATTTTACTTAAATTCCCGTATTTATGTGCCGCAGATAATTTTCCCATTTAAGTGTCGAAATTCGTTCTTGCGAGCCTGCTAGCAATACGATGAGTAGCGTGTCCAGTCAACCAGCGGCGGCAACAACAACACCAGCAACAGCAAACACTGAAGAAGTGGCAAGTGGCTTAAGGTGGCAGTAACCAACTTAGTTAACCCGCCTGATGGTCGTATTACGCGGCTATGATCGCATAGATCACACAACAACCGAAGAGCAGAACAGCCGAATGGGCGAATGGGCTTCATGCATCATCACCCTGAGCAACAAAAACAACAACGGCAATGAGCCCTGCGTGCAATAGCCCGCAACAACGCTCGTAAATCGTGTTCATGCGCCACAAAGCCGCAGATAAAATGCCAACAACTAATTTTGCAGCTACTTTTCTGGCGATTTTGCCTCTTTCCAACTTTATAATTTACTTCCATACAAAAAAAAAATATTTTTTTTTTTTTTTTTAATTTTTCGTTAACGAAAAAATGATTTGGGCAGTGGGAAGAACAGCGAGCGAAATGGTGAATGCGTTTGAGTTTGAATTGGAGCACTTAAGCTGTTGTTGTTGTTAGCATGTTGCATGTGTTGCCACAGTAAGTGCATTCGAACGGGAATTGCACTAATTTCTCAGCGTATCAACAAGCTGCTTAATTTAAGTTTAAGCTTGAGAAAATTTAGCGTGCCACGATTTGCTGCTGTGCCGTGGCCATTATTTCTTTCCACTTACATTTTATTTATTTTTATTTTTTTTTTATATTCTTTTCAAGCAACCTTCACTAGGGTCACTGCGGTTATGGAAAATGCTACACGTTGTAGGGAGAACGCAATGCTGGCAACTCGTGGGTTATGTGTGATTACATTTTATGGAAGGTTATGGAACATTTTTATGGTTGACCTTCCATCCACAATCCTTTAATTTGTTTAACTTGTTCAGTAGCGATATACGCGGAAATTTATATTTTTTAATAGAAAATCGCACTCCAAGCAACAGACTTTCGCATCGAGTACACTTTTCGCTGGAGCGTTATCATCATCGCTGGAAATTAAAGCACTCAACATAAAAATTCCAAAATTCCACTCTATTTTCAAAATTTTCGTACAAAATTTTTTATGGTAAAAAATTTAGTCTATACGCAAAACTTAAAAACCCTTTAAACACCTCCGTCCTATCAGAATTTTTTTTCTAATTCTTTTAAGTTTAAGCTTTCAACTCAAAGCACTCTGGCTCAGCAATTCCCTCACAAAATGCTTAACTGAAGAAATGTAGAACTTATCTTGAAGATTTTAACTTAACTTTTTTAAGCTGCTATAATGAATTCCTATTTTAGTTAACAAGTTACACTTTACATTTTTATCATAAACAATATTTTGAAACCCTTTTATTCACGTTTTGTATAAGGCACTCTATTATATTAACTCCACTCGAGCAATTCACTCAACAAATCAATAGCAAATGCTCTCCTACGCTCTCTTCTACGCATAATTCACACGTTCACTCATTTTCACCGCACCATTTTTACAAAATCCTAGATGCTCAGATAAGTACGCCACTTTAATTTCTATTAATTCTAACAAAATCTTCTAACAAAGCTCAGCTAACACTTTGCTTGCGACAGTAATTTCATTGCTTCAACGAACGGACGAACGATCGAGCTTTTATCTGAGCTTTTCTAATGCTCCTATGAACCGAGTATTGGGTACTTCAATAAACTACGTTTTGCTTCCGCTACTTATATAAATTGAATTCTTTTATTTTGAATCATTATCTAACTTTTGTAGACGGGCCAATAGAGCATCTTACAAAATTTGACATTTAATGTTCTCTGATACTACCTCGACTTATAAAATTTGCTTTCCTTTGAAAACTCATATATAATATTTATACTCTGAACAGACAGGGTATATTAAGTTTGTCACTATGTTTGTAACAGCCAGAAGGTAGCGTCGGAGACCCTATAAAGTATATATATAAATGATCAGTATGTTGAGCTGAGTCGATTTAGCCATGTCCGTCTGTCTGTCCGTCTGTCTGTCCGTCTGTATATATACGAACTAGTCCTTCAGTTTTTAAGATATCGTTTTGAAATTTTGCAGATGTTATTTTTTCTTCCAGAAGCTGCTCATTTGTCGGAACTGCCAATATCGGTTCACTATAGCATATAGCTGCCATACAAACCGAACGATCGTAATCAAGGGCTTGTATGGAAAACTTTCGCATTTTACTACATATCTTCACGAAATTTGGTGTGAGTTATTGTTCATAGAAATAATTTAATCTACGAAAAAATTATATATTTACTAAAAGAAATGCACCTATGAAGGGTATATTAGCTTCGGTACAGCCGAAGTTAACGTTTTTTCTTGTTTTAGCTATAATTCAAATATTTTTGGTAACAATTTTTCCAAGAAAGATTTTTACTATAAGCCATATATTAGCGGTATTAGATTTAATGAGAAATTTTAAAATTAATACATGGCAACACTGTTCCTATTCCCCAATTTACTTTTTCAAATCAACGAAATAATGTTTTCCGATAACCGGTATACGGTAGTTCCGGTTTGCGATTTTTGTATATAATTTTGTACACATACATTTTTATAAATTAATTAATTTCATATTTTATTAAATATATTATTGAACTACCTTACCGATTCATTTTATCTTCTATGTTTCGTTAAATTATTTAATACAATTATCTATTATTTTCATTTATCTATATTAATCCTTCATCTATGATAGATAACAAAATTACTTCAGTTACACATCACTGACCTTCCACTCGTTCGTTACGCAACATGCAAATGAGCGAGATCAATGACCTAACGAGCAATTAGTATTGCAAAGGAATTCGGTTCGTGTGTTAGTCTCGTTGTGGTCGCTCTTATTGTATTAATATTAAAATGTTAAATTGTTTAATAATTTGTAGAAATATATTACTTTCTGTTTGCTAAGTAGTTCGCGCATTCTAGAATAAAAGTATTTTAATGTAATATGTGTCGAAAGTGCAATCGTTGTAAGTGAAAAAGGGCAGTAAATTCAACGCAGTGGCTGTGGTGGCCATTGCAGCAAGCTGTCTATTGTATATCAAAACAAGTGGATTCAGCAAATGTACAAAAAGATGATGAAGGGAATGCAATAAGAAGGCATATATTGAAGTGAAATAAATAAAAATATATATTAATTATATTAATAATGAAGGAAAGCCATGTAATAGAAACTAACAAAAAGTGCGTAGTCATGCTAGTTCGTGTGTATATGAATATGTATACATACATATGTATATATGTTTGTCGGTATGTCACTCGTCAACAACGCCGAAGCAGGTGTAACGGAAATGTATTTAGCGTTGCGCGAGTTGCTCGTTCTAAGTTGTTTAACTAATGAGAAAAAAAAAAAAAACTTTGAAAGCTCGTTCGATTTCTTTTGCGCTCTAAGAGTACATGTGAGAATCTCTCACTAGTGTGTGAGTGTTATTGCACATATAGTGCGTAAGAATATGTTTGCTAGAAAGAGAAAAAAATATGACTACTTCGCTCAGAAACTTTCAGTGGCAATTTAAAGGAAAACGGAAACGCGTAAATACACAGGAACTGATAATGAGTGAAAAAGGTGAGTGTTTTGTGTGTGACTCAATATAATGTTAGTAAGATCATATGATTTATTTAAAATATCGTATTAAATATTTATGTATTATTTTGGGAACTTAGAAAATATGCAAAATTGTATGTGCATACAGTGGAACTTCCATTACTCGAACTTCTATAACTCGAAGATCTGCATACACATTTCCTTCCATAACTCAAACTTCTTTAACTCAAAGTTCTCCATTACTCGAACTCTTGAATTGGCAATAGAAGTCAAATTTCATAGAAATTTCCTTCCATAAATCGAACTTTTCGACCAGGGCATAATACAAAATATAAAATTTTACTATCGACGCAGAATTTTAAAAGAGAGAGTACGTATGAAGGCGAACAAAAAATCTATATTTTAAAGCTTTTTACAAAAATTTATTTTTAATGAAAAATTCTATAACTCAAAGTCTCTCTAACTCGAACTTTTGTTGTGAATTATGGTGATTCGAGTTAGAGATGTTCCACTGTATTTTTAATACCTACATTAGGTGCCCAAATCCAAATATACATATAAATTCTTGCAGGTATAACCTATAAATTTGTATATCTATTGGAGATTGTTCATCTCAAAAATGTCAAAAAAATAAAAAATGTATTATGATTTAACCGTTTTTAATCTGGTCTAAAATTGTTGTAAAATGTACATATTTTACATTGTGTATATTAAGAAAAAGGTATTTTTGTCTGCGTTTGACTTCATCAGGCAAATGGGACCCTACAAGTTGTAAATGGGTTCCTTACGTATAATAGATTCAGAGGTAGATAGACTTTTTCATAGCAATAATACACTCGGAGGATACAGTTGCTTAATTTTAAATTGTTTTCCGAGTTAACAAGCAATATGTATGTTGAATCTTGTCGATTCGCATAATTTTCATTGATTCATATTTATTGCTAGCGCTAAATGAGTTAACCTCGAAATTTAAAAAACCCTTATTACACAGAAAAACTTCGAATTTATAATATATTTGACAACACACTAATAAAAATATATAAAATAAGCAGAGCGAAAATCTATGTGGCGGCTATGGGGAGCAAACGTAGATTTCTTAAGAACGCACAAGGCTAAGTAGATCTATATGTATAAGTATGTGTTCGTGTGTCAAAACAAGTGAATAAAACTTAAAGGCGAACAACATGCGACACGCCGCACAAGGCCAAAAGGGTAGCTCAAGGCTATATGTGGGACAAACTGACATCGAGTAAAATATATAATAAGAACACATTTAACGGTAATGTGAAAAGAAGTGATTGCGAAGAAAACGCCAGCGAAAATTGCGCAGCACACGCAACGGCAATGGTAGTGGCAGCAAATAGTTAATAAAATGGATAAGTGTAAGGGGGTTAACAAGGGGAGATATGCGCTGAAAGTAAAACACAAAAGCCTGACGGACAAATATTATATAAAAACGCAGCGAAAGCACAAAAATGTCCTTGTTTGCTTAAGTGCAGGGAATTAAATTCAAAAGTTCAATAAAAAATTATTAAAAGAAACAGAGGTTGGAACAATAATAAAAATTGCTAATTGAAATGGGGGGAAGTTTACAAAGGCCTAAGAGAAAATAGTTTAAAGTAAGGCATTGATATGTAGTGAGAGACCTTCTCGTTTAGTGGAGAACTTTAAGCTAAATATATAAGACTGTCCCACAACCATATTTTTATGATACAGTATTGATATACAGTTACGGAAAATAATATAGAATAATCCGTGGTAATAATTTTCTGTTTCGAAAAACTAACTGTATATATAGATATTTGTCTGGTAATTTTTCATTTTCAGAGAAATCAGTTGTCTCTGGTTTCTTTCTTCGGTCGTCTTTGTTTTTATAAAAGGAATATATATGATTTCACCAAATGCTGTTTTTCTAATTATCCATTTTCGATCACAATTTTTCATAAAAAAGTTCTACTAAAGGTTCACTTGGTGATCCACTTTGCTGAGGATACTTAGTCATATCGACAGTCGATCATTATGTTCGAATACGCAAGGATTCCACTTGGACAGCTGTGAGCGCTGGTCCTTTGTAATAGAATACCAAAAACATTTCAGACTGCCAAGTTTCGGCAAAGCGCTTAGAATTCAGATTTCAAATTCTATTTTCACATTTTAGCCGACTTGGTAGTAGGTCAGTTCAAGACAATTCTTCAGGTTCGTCGAATGTATGCCTGCTGATGTGTTTTAACCGCAGTCTAAAGAATGCTGGACAGTACAGTTTTGAAAACTTGCGTCTGGCAGGATCGTTAGTCTGACCATATTGGACAGTGTCCAATCAGCGCTCCTATAATCGGGGCGAGATGAACCTTGCTGAAAGAAAGATCTGTATATCTAGCGCTTAAGCGCAAGTAGACCAAGGACTGTATATTGGTTCCCAATCCGATTCCTAGCATATTTGCTTTGAAGATTCCAGCGATTCCGCTGAGACCAGATATCCAAATAGTCGTAAGTAGATGGAGAAATCATATCCTAAGAGTGCAGCCATCACGTGAATCGAGGTCTCTCAAGACATTTCAGATTCTACTTACCGTCTGCCCATCCTGATATACTTCGGGAAATCAGTCTAATTTGTCATTCTGATGATGACATACGTATCTAACCATCTCGATTACTTAAAAATATATAATATCGCATCCACTCATATTTGCTTTAAGTACTACATCCGTTACACATATTGATTGCATTACCTGATTCGCACTGGTGGGAATAATACCTCAAATATATATTTTCGTAGGAAAGTGATGATAAAACACTATAAATGCACAAAAATACGTGACTGCATCAGCAACACCGAGAGGAGGGAGGGGTTTCGCGCGTAACACGGCAAAGACATTCACGCACAAGGCGACACAGAAAGTCGTTTGAAAGTCGTACGAAGTCATTGACAAGCAAAGCGGAAAGTTACTTCAAGGAGAGCGCAGGCTGTGCGAGCGCATGGGTTGGCGCTACACAAGAGGGTGGCTACACTTAGAAGCTCAGAGACAAAAAGGAAATAGGAAAAAGCTATAAAAGTGCGAACCTGCCCCAACAAAATGACAAACAAGCGGCGGAAGCAGTAGAGAGTTGCACAGAGAGACAAAGGCGTAGAGGCAAACGCTGCGTGGGAGGCGGCGACGACAAGAGCGAGTACACAAAAAAATGAGGGTAGTAAAGCAAAAAGAAACGAGGGCATTATGACTTTATTTATAGCTTTGCGTACGGCGCACATACATTCACATTCTTTTGGCCAGGCAGTCGGGGGAGCCGTGTCGTGGCGAGTCGTAAAAGGTAATATGAGCATTTGAAGGGTGCGAAAAATGACTTGTGAGAAAAGCGCTGACGGAGGGGTGGGTGGGAAGTGTGGAAGAAAGACTTGCAACGCTGTGCCGTAACTACCCTAAGTGAAGCTAAAATGCGTTGTGGTAGGTTAAGTAGCACGCAATTCATGCCACAAATGGTGGCAAGTAGGCGAAACAGCTTAAGAAAGAGCGCCAGCAGGGCAAGTGGTTGTCTAACTTTTAATATATATGAATAAATGACGGAATGTGTGAATGAGCAGCCATTTGACTTGACAGTCAGCCATCAGCCATTGCGTTGCGGCTATGTTGAATGGCTAAAGTCCAGTGTTGAGTTTGTATTACACGTCAGCCGTTTTCGCATTTAATTTTTATTGTTTTTTTTGTCTCCACGCCAGCACCAAATGTGCTGAGGGACGCAACCAAGCGGCCATAATGACGATATAAAAACATTAAAATCCGTTAACACATACTAGCAAAGCATTACAGTTACATATGTATGTGTATGTGTGTGTGTGAGTCAGCTCACTGGCTCAAGGCGATTTGCATTGGGGTAGGTCGTTGCGCGTCGCACGCATTATCGCCATATTTGAAGAAACAAGCGTAGTACAACAACAACAATTAACTAAGCTGAAATGGTTGCTTGCATAGCTCTGTATTCGTACTCGTTTGTCTATGTATGAGTGCTTGGTTGTGGGTGTCTGCCATTCGAAGGCCATCTACTTAGCGCTGAAAAGAATTGAAAGCATACATTTTAGCGCTTAAGCGCATAAAAATGCTAGTTGCGTAGCGCGCATTTGCATTTGTTTGCGCGTTATTGTTGTTGTACGTTTGTGTTCTTCATATTCCCAACTCAATTTCACTACATTTCTTGTAGCTTTTGCTTTTCTACCGCAATCTTATATTGTCTTGTGCTTGCTGCCGTTTAATTTAAGCAATGACTCGGCAGTAGTAGTGGCTTGCCGGTTTAACCCTTGAAGGGCTTTTAGAAATATTAATATTGTTTGAAGATGAGAGTTTTTATCAAGGCGAATTTTTTTTTTACAATAAAATTGAGAAAGAGAGAGAGGGAGAGAAAGTAGGAAATCTTGAGAGTCTGTTTGAAACCATTTTATTCATTTTTGTCTATGTTTAGGCTCATATAATTATAAATTCCTGGAGTAATTGACCTGAAAATCCCATATGAGGTTTTATCTCTTAAAGAGCTTTCATTAAACTAGAAAATTCTCTTCACTGCCAATTTTAGGAATCCGTATTATTAATATTTAAGGAGCTGTTTCCAAAAATAAGTATTTTTGTCTCTTCATAATTTCTCAAAATCGACCTTAGCTGTAATATATCGGTGCTAAGTTTCTTCAAATCAGCTATGTAGATAGGTCCATTAACAAGAATAGAGAAAAAATATGTGAAAATCAGAGGGTTTAAATGTCGTTGTGCTCTTCCAAAAGGTTAGGGCTTAGAACTTTTCTATCAATATATCAAAATATTTTAAGAAAAAATTAAGGGTTGCCACCTGGTTAAACAATTTAAATATGGCGAGAAAATATACAGAACCTCCAAGTACTGAATATGTAAACAAAAAATGTATAGCAGCGAATTTTTGTAAGAGTTGCCACCTGTTTAAAAATTAAATTAAATTCTTTTTTTTTTTAGCAGAGACTACCGTAAATCAGTGTAAATATCCAGACAAATATGTAGATTTAAGAATGGTTACAGCTGACAATGTTTTTGACTAGGGTTGCCAACTGATTCATAGTTTAGTTTATTTATTGGAAAAGTAAATTGAATATTACAAAAAATTAAATTTTAAGGAAGGACTATGATTTTTACAAAATTTATTTTTATTTTTTAGGGTACCAAATATTTTCAAAAGTGTTACCAGCTGTCTTCTTAGTTTTTTATACAATTAAATAAAGAATTAATAAGAATTTCATAACAGTTATGGGTATCAGGCAAACAGTTTTAACAAACACTTCAACAACATTTCTGTAAAAAAAAGAGTTGCCACCTGTTGAAAATATTTTTTTTTTTCAATATTGCGATATTAGTATCAAATTAAAGGTATTTCAGAGTACTTTGATGTGCCCATTTTTAATTAGATTGATCGTTTCACAGTAAATAATCATATTACTTAAAAAATTATCATATCACGTATTTTTACTAGATTTTTTCAGCAAATTTTGTCTCTAATATTTAAATAAAATTATTTTAAAATATTATTTTAATCTCGAACATCAATCCAAAGGGTTAATCCCACAAAATCTGCATTTCGCTTCGCCCAAATATGAATTCGAAATACTTGCACCGAGCACGGCTTTGCGGCACTTCATACACGGCCTAAACGCCATTTTGTGCCACACAACACAATATTCCCCATACAATTTTGTTTGTCTGCCACATTTTGTTTCGTACGATTTTTTTCTCATGTTGCAACACGATTTAAAATTCTTTCAATTGCTGCCACGCCTACACACAACACAGCCAGTGATAGACACTGAGGCAAGGATGAGAATAGACAACGCAGCGCGAAAATTGCATGCAACAGCAAAAACAAAAAATAAACAACAACTTTCGCAACAGCAATTGGCAAACAAAAGTAAAACGCATGCATTGCACATGGAAAGTACACTCGTGTGCACATATACATGCATATGTCTGATTCAGAGTGGGTGTGTGTGTTGGCATTTGTATTGGCTTGGTGCGACGTAAATGGCCTCGAATGTTGGCCTTTCCTGTTTGCGCAACGCCACGAAATATGCTTTCATTTATCTAAGCTCACATGCAGGCAGGCAGGCAGGCAGTCACATGTGGGTGAGCGCATATATGAGTGTGTGTGTGTGTTTATGCGTTGGCATGTGTGCGCTATAAAATGAAATGCTTTCACTTCGTTTTTGTTGCATGTAGCTGGTTATTGTTGCTTTTGTTGTCACACTGCTGTTGTTTCTGCATTTATTGCCGGCACATTGGCACTGCGATTTGGCCAAACAACACACCCCTCCAGTGGTTTTGTAATTCCACACTGCTGTCCACTGTTTGTTGTTGTTTGTGTGTGTCTTTCACGCTGCTTTGCTTTGCTTGACTTGGCTTGCTATTTGCTTTGCCTATCTGCCATTCAATTTACAAACTGGCTGCTTCTTTTTTGCTACTACCGTTACGTTTGTTTGTGGCAAATGACAGGCACATGCATGGCATATGCAACATGCCACACCAGTGCAAAAAAAAAAATAAAAACAAATCTGAAAAAAAGCAATGTGCAACATGCCAATAAGCTGAACACACTCACACAATGCTTGCTACAATTTGCTGGCTATTTTTCTGTGCAACAACTACAACGCATGTTTGTTGTGTTTTTGGAAAATGGCCGCCAACAATTTCGGTTGAACTTTTGTCTACGCCTAGCTATTTACTCTACGTGTGTGGCATGCACTGGATTTGATGGCACAACATTCCACAGTTGCCAACTATTGGCTCCTTGCGTAATTTCTGCTCTTATGTTTTCTTTTTTGCACTAAAATTCCTAATCTCTGCACGAAGAACTCCAAAAAACTTCGAAACAACTCAATTTGGTTCCAACATTTTTTCGAAATTAGTTCGTTGGCAAGCACAATGAAAAGTTTTTGATGAATCAAACGGGTTGAATGATTCTATGGGACTTTAACCCAATTTATATATTAATTCTCGTTAGGTCAATTCCAAATCTTGGACTTGATACAGTTAAGGGACATTTGGTCGGTCAATTCAAGAACACCATTTAATTTTATATATTTCAAACCCTTTAGGGACTCTAAACTACTTATAGGATCTTGAGAACAAAGGAAGACTTATATACCTCGAGTTATGAGCGTCGAAAACCAAGTCGGAACATTCAAACTAAGCTTAGAATATACGCACATCCAAACTACTTATCTCAGAGTTTTGAAATTCTTCAGATCCCGAAATATTGGAGCTGAGAACGAAGAGAAAATATTAAAATTTCGATCTTGCAATTAGCAAGAAGTTACGAAACAATCAATGCTTTCTCCAATTATTATCGAAATAATAGTGGCAGGCCTGGAACTAGCGATATCTTGTATAATCAAACCCTTATTTTCATTTCTCAAAAGATCTTATCAGTTTAAGCAATATCTGCCCAAATATCTGCTGATATAAAGAACTGAGTTAAGTCGAAATATATACTTAAACTAATATATACACAAACGTTATCAACATATTATATATGAAAATGCGAAATTCTCTACTATATAACTAGTAAAATGCTCCAACCTATTAGATTAAGAAAAGAAAAATGTTGGGCAATTCCAACTATTTAAAACGCTGTTCGGATAAACCCTGAAAATCGGTTACTCGGATACCGAATCTGCAAACACCCAACAAGTTTCCCTCTTAACTTTAAATAAGAATTGAGATTTCTGAACATAGATCTTGACAAGCATGGATCTTCCCCAGCTCCTGGCAGGAACTCGATTTTCCACTTAGTTCCTTAGTTCCTTAGCGACCTTTACTTAACAACTTATCGAGAAGATTTCGTTTTCAAAGTGATATTTTTTCAAAAAAGTTCATTACGAGCGTCTCTGGTAATATTGGACTATTGAATTTTTTGGATAATGAGGTTGGATTGAAAACCCATAAAATGCTTATTACCGCTAATGTATACTTCGAGGAACTTTTCATTGTCACTGAACGATATCAATAGTGTCTAAATAGAAAACCGAGATTTTTGTTCGCAAAAAGTTTTCTTTAGAATCTAGAATCATAGTTGGGTTTTCAGTTTAAAATACCATCTAAAGATCACTCTCCGCATATGAGGTCATATAAAGTCGTTCCATGTAAATTTTTCTGTGCCGTCGATATAACAAAATGTGCTCAGTTCTATACTTAGAATCTCAAAAAGGCAGGTTTTACCAAGATTATTGAAGAATTCCACCGAACTTGAAATAATCGAAAAAAAAACTTAAATTTTAAACATTGATTTTGCCTCGTGCGGAAACTCCACTATATTAGAGGAAAAAACCAGCTTTGTGAAGAAGACAAATATGAGTTACTTCTCCTGCTTATTCAACGCAGCTATTTATTTTTGCTGTTGTTGTCTCAGTGCGTAACGCAAACCCCTATAGCTTCGCTCTGTCAGTTTTGCGCAACGAAACGTATTTACTGTTGTTTCTTATTACTACTGTTTGCTACTACGATTCCCCTTTGCTTTTGTCTCAAAGCACAAAATAAATCCTGACGAAGAGTAAATACGTGCAATGTTTCCTGTGAGAATTAAAAAAAACTCTGCTGCTGCCTTTAGACCCCTCAATCTTGCACAAGCACCTAAAAGTCCCACAGCACAAACAACAACTATCTTCAGTAGTCACTTACTGTCCCCCCTCACAAACTACAGTTTACCCTACAGCACATTTGAAGCATCGAGCATAATGCAGGCGAAGGCTTGTTGTTAGTTTCGTACGCCCTTGGAATGTCCTTCCGTGGCAGTCAATGGCATTTCGGCTGCGTTGCAACGTTGCCAACGCATCGCTTGAGAGTTAGGGAACCGTAGTTAGGACAAAAGCAGTGAGCTTTCTGGCAGCGAAGCCCGTAGCTTTGATTGCATAGCAGAGTCGAGGGTCGTCGGGGTGGTCGAGGCAAAAAGCAGGCATGTAACGAGCTGCGCGTGGCGGCGCGTCAATGGCGGCAACAGTCATTACTGAAAATTGGTTTTGGAGCGCATTTACGCGTGTTTCACTCGCTTATCGGCCCACACGAGTTGAAAACGCGTTGCACTACTGCTTCCGTTAGTTTTCATACCGTACACTCCATACATTGCGATCGCCACACACTGTCAAGCGGTGCCACATGCTTTTGAATGCCATTGTAAGGCGTTAGCATCTTCAAGACTTCCAACTTGACAGCCCAACCCCGCAACGTAGATATGTGCTTATGTGCGTCTTACCGGAATCTCACTCATTTTTCGTCGTGTTTCCGTCGTCGTCGCCATAGTCCCCAAAGCCGTAGTTGTTGTAGTCGCCTGTTTGGCTACAAATCTACAAATCTACAAATATGCTGGCGCCGCGTTTTCCCCAAGCCGTCATGTCCTCCATTTAGATTCATTTGTTCGCATTCACTTCGAAAAGCGGGATTCGCATGTGCCACGTTATACTCATATGTATGTGTGTGTGGGTGTACGCGTGCGGCAAGGATATCCGTTGCCCTCATATATGATTGCCTCGCTATCCTACTTTTCTTCATTTTCGTCTTCTTCTTTTTCTTCTCCGTCTACTTTCCTATCTCTGCTTGCCTGGCGCAAGGTTGCATTCGTACATGCGTCCAGTTAGCCTTTGCTGCGTGTTTGCTTGGCTGGTTGGGGTTCTGTATGCGCTCTCTCTGTTTGGGGTAAAAAAGACTAATGTGTGGATTACAAGGATTTAGTAATGCAATTGCGTACTGTGCGCACAGCATCTTAAGTGCGAGTCATGTATGTGCGTCTGGTTGTTGTTGTAAGTATACAACTCTGCTGCCGAAGACAAGAAGCCCAAAGAAAATTGGAAATAAACCGGGATTTTGGTTGACTTAAATGCATTTGAAAGTTCTCTTTACACCGAAAATACAGCATAAGATTAAATGAATTTAGTGAGGTGGATGTACAAATAGGTTTAAAGCCTCAAACTGTTTAGTTGGATGGTTAAACAAACTGGTGAAATATGCTGCGCACAAAAGATGAAGTCAACCGTGCGAGGGTGTATGTAGTATTTATTGTTAATTTCCAGTATGAGTCTTTTCAAAATAATTATACTTTCGAATATTGGATCGAGAGCAATAGGTTCTATCACATACTTTATATGTTTTCTTTTCAAAATCACTTAAATTTCAAGCGACAAATATAAGATGAAACACCATTGTGGTCAAGCCTCGTTAAAGTGTCTTCCGAAACATTTTAAGGTTAGAAAAAAGCTCGAACTCTACTGATAAAGTTTAAAGAAGGAGAATCCATCATTGTTTCTATTTCTAATTCCCAGATTGTGTCTACAGTCCTCATTTTCGTATTTACTAATATATGTAATGGAGTCCCTGTAGTCATCCCAATGTGAGTGCTGAACATTCTTCGAATATTTTCATTTTCAGAGGTCACATGACCTCTCTTCTCTTTAGTGTGACTCTAAATTTGACTTACGTCCTTGCCCTATTTGTTATATTTATATACGATCGTCTTAGTTGTCTTGCAGATGCCTACAGCACTCATTCAAAATCATTGTTGGCAATCGTGCTATAAGTTTGATTATATCTTCTGGAACTTGGTTTGTCGATCTCACAAACCTTATCAACGCCTTTACCGATGAGTTTGTTGGTTTGCTTTCTGAAAATTGTGATTCGAAAGCTAGTTGTTGTCGCTGTGAGTGCGTCAGAACACATTTTTTTAAATAATTAGGGATTATTGCCGAGTTAAGAGTCTCTGGCCGAATATTAATCCGATTCCATTCCAATGGCCAGATGCTCCAGAAGTTTAGAATTCCCAAGGAAGTCGAGAGATAGACCGCCGTAAGGCCACAAGAAGGAGATTCTTAAACAAATCGATGGGTGTGGAAAATCGTGGACCGAAGTAAAGACGTTAGAAAAAACAGGCCCAGATGGAAATGCTTAAATGAGACTCTATATTCCAGTTAGAGATGATGGTGATTCCGAAAGTTTAGACCCGACTGCCGTGGGAACGGTCGTAGAGCTAGTTAGGAAAGTTTTGTTTTTAATCAGTATGTATCCGAGGGAATAGGACCCTTAACAGAACTCGGACAACCTCGAGGGAATCGTCTACTGATAACACTTATTGCAAATTGGATATCAGTGTGATATGGCATTAAAACCCAAGCCCTTGTGATTTGAGAGCACAGTTTGTGTACTCCCGAAAACCAACTCGGAAATTTAAAATTAATAGGAGCAAAAAATAAATCCAACTTTAGGATATATTAACTTGCAACGAATCAGTTTTTGACCGTAATATTTCATTCCTACTTATTGCAAACACAAACAGACATCTAAAGCTTTTGACTCCTCGTTCAGTTGTTTACCCTGTTTGCAGCTTTCATTCGACTGCTTGCTGGGCAAATGTTGCACGCGTGAGACATGGAGGGCAAAGCGACGTGGCGGACGTAACCACTTGACGCAGAGTGCGTGACTTTCAAGCGGACGCTTGTATTTGGCGTAATAAAGTGCCTGCTGAGCTCTCTGCATACGCAATGTTCCCACAGCGTTTGTATGAGTGCAGGCATCTAGCGTTGATCCCTTCTGCAAAAGTCATCATTGCAGTTCAACTGCCTGCAGTGCTAAAACCGCCCTCGCTTATAGTTGCCTCAAATGCTATGCAACAACAAATTGCATTTTTGCCTACAACATTTTGTTGCCAACAGCAGCAGCGTGAAGTCTCCTTATCGTGATGCCCAGCATCCGTTAGTTCCCTTTCACGGTACAAACGCATGCACACACATATTATGGACCCCAATAAGTTGCCATCAGCTTGTTTTTGTGCCGCATGACCTGTTCGTCCTCTAAAATGAAATATGCTTCCGACGCGTTGGTGCCTTGGGCACAATGGCGCTTGTTGGTCGTTTGGCGTACAAACTGCCTGACATTTACCGCAAGAAAATTGCAAGCGACTCCCCAACACATACGCACTCGCTACTCGAACCCACCCACAAAGCCAGAGCTAACCAATCAACCGAACCC
Source organism: Zeugodacus cucurbitae (assembly GCF_028554725.1). Classification (NCBI taxonomy): domain Eukaryota; kingdom Metazoa; phylum Arthropoda; class Insecta; order Diptera; family Tephritidae; genus Zeugodacus; species Zeugodacus cucurbitae. The sequence continues at coordinate 61,378,521 of NC_071670.1, forward strand.
CGCTACTGCCATCCTTCAGCCTTCAGCTTTGCCCCTAAAAATGCGCACTCATTTGGCGGCGGATGCCTTCGACATTTGCGGGCGTTTTGAAACCCGGTCGGCTGGTCGGAGGGTGTTCAATATTTCTGTGTGTGGCATCGTCGAAAATGAAATTTTGTATGCGTTGCCGTTGTGGCTACAACGACGACGTATGCGTTACAACGTAAATATGTTCTTGCAACTTCCAACAGCTAAATGACAGGACCTTACGTCGATGGGGCGTCATTTAGTCCGTCGCCATCACGGCGCCTTGCGGCCCGACCCGATCCGGCCAGCTGCTCAGCTTGCTTGCACCTCAAGCACTTGCCTAGCCGGCTGTTCGGCGTTGTGGCAGCAACCAACCGTTCGTCAATTCGTCGTTCAATCGTTCAAGCTGCCGAATTTTGCCGCTTCATTTGACAGTGCAACCAGCTACCAATAACCTACCAACCAACAACCATCAGCCTCTGTCATTCCGTCGCCTAGCTGAAACTTAGTCAGTCATCTCGTCGCACTGCCGCACCAGTCAACTCTTGGCATCTTGAGTTTGCAATCTGCCATGTCGTTTCTTTATTTTTCTCTGCTCAGCTGTCATAAGAAAATTTTCTGCATTTTCTTATCGTCGAACCCCGCCCGAACGCCCTGTGCACGTGAGCCTTTTTGCGTATTTTCGGCTACTTCGGTCGTCATTGCCGCTGTAGGTGGCGTCTGCGTGCATTATTACCTCGGCTGCCTCCACTGGCTCCATTTTTTCGCACTCTACTTATAGTTGTTTGTCCTTGCTGTGGGTTCAGTTGTTTTCGCTTTGCTGGCGTTGTACGAAAAACATGGCCATTTGCTAAAAAACGCTATGCCATTAGAGCCGTTACTTGATTGCTTGCTGGCTTGCAAGTTGCAACAAGGATAAAGCTGCGTGACGCTGCTGTTGTGGTGCTTTCTTCCTCTTTTTTGCATCGCTATGCGTTTGTATGAAATGCTTCAACATTGATAAATAGTTCTCCGTCGGCGCGCCGATATGGCAACCCATTGAAGCGGCACTTCAAGACAGGCAGGCAGGCTGCAAATGGTTGCAATGCGTTTTCATGAAAGATGGGGAGAGCTACTCTGATTATACCTAATTTGCGAAGTGTTCGGTACAATACCGAAAAGCGGTATAAATAAATTCGCCTCCAATGAAGATGCAACGAAAATTCCACTAAAATTTGGAGAAATATAAGTTTAAGCTCCTTTCGTTTCCAAAATTTTGAAATCAATCCTGGTAGCGGGCGTATTTCGACGAAGAACGGATATCTTTGAGAGTTCGGATTAGAAACAAAATATAAGACGTGTGACTGCGATCTCTTCTACATTATCAAGGTTCAAGAAATCTGGCAATTCTGTTGAAGATATGATGGTTAAGGGGCACACTTTCAATGGTTAGTACATTCTCCTTGAAGAATATGATCAGTGAACCGGAAAACGCCTAAAGAATACATGGAATTATTAAATAAGAATGCCACTAAAGTTTAAGGTATGACTCATTATAAGATGCATTTTTTTGTTTTTCCTTCCATTATTCGTTCAGTTACAACTCGATAACAGTTTTTTATTCCTCGAGCCTCTTTCACATATTCTTCGGTACGCTTTTATTCATTTCTCCAACACTGTTTGTGGAACGTGATTGCATTTGTGCGGCATGAAATTAGGTAAATTAATGCCTTGTTTTTGTCCTCGCTTGAGTGGGTGGCTTGGCAAAAATTTAAATGTGCCTTCTTTTTTACTTTTCGCATTCACTCATATACAATATCGTATTTATGTAATGGTAATGGTACGAAAACAAATAACAAGCTCGATGAGGCGAATCGCATGAAATTGAAAAAATATTGTCGGGAATATTTTTAAAATATATGCCTGATAATAAAAAAAATATTAGGAATTTATTCGAAAAACTTTTGGGAACTTTTGTTTTGAAAATAAATAATAAATTACGGAATTTTTTCATAAAGCTGTGAACATGGAGGTCTTATTAAATAAAAGTTGAAATATTATATGAATGATTCTTAAGATAAATATAGTTATGGCTAGATCCGCATGAAACTCCTGACTCCAAATGCCTTGAACAGAAGTGGTCTCCAGAAGTAGTTCCGAAGCTATGTATGTCCATATTGATGTTCCTATTGGTCGGTGGGTGTCTGAAAAAATGAGAGCGAAAATCTCGCTTTAGTATACTATAAATTGTTACTTCAAAATCATAGAGTTCCCAGATATAATTCTCATTAAATTTCATGTGAAGAGAGTTTTCATAAAATGTAGTGGAAACTCTATTGCATATACATATATGTATAAAGTGTTTTTCAATAAGAGTAACATAAAAGTTTAAATAAAACAAAAAACGGTTTGGGATATCAATAAAATTCTTTATTCGTGTGAAAGTACATTCGATGCCATTATGTATGGAACCAGATTTCTTTTGCATGGCCACCACGGGCAGAAGTCCAGACGCTGAATCCAATTTTCGACGGTTTTTAAGCATAAATCAGCTAATACTGCTGCAATTTCACGTTCGATATTCATACGAAGCTCATCAATCGTCGCTTGATTGTTGGCATAGACCATAGAGTTGACGTAGCCCCTTGGAAATAGTCTAACGGCGTCAAATCGCACGACCGAGACAGCTAATTGACTGGGGCATTTCGCGAGATAACACGTTCACAAAACTTGGTTTTCAATACATCGATTGTGATATTCGCGGTGTGGCTTCGGACGCCATCCTGTTGGAACCACATATTGTCGATTATCATTGAGCTGTAGTGATTCCCATTCACAGTAACGTGCCGGTCTTGATCATCACCCAAAAAGTGCGGCCCAATGTCGCAGCCGTCCAATAAACCGCACCAAACCGTAATTTTTCGGGATGCATTCGTGACTTATGGAGTACGTGTGGACTGCTGCCTTACCAATAACGCATATTTTGCTTATTCATGAAGCCATTCAGCCAGAAATGAGCCTCGTCATAAATTGGACGTAACGCTCTTAAAGTTGGAGCGTATATCTTTCCGTGATTAAATGGCAAACCCTACAAATAGAGCGAGGAAAAATTTAGCATCGTTTGCTGTTCCTATCCTTCTATCTTTGTAGCTACCCCATTGAAAAACCCTTTAATTTTATTACCCCTAAATTTTATTAATCATTGAAAATTTTCAACTAGGATTACAATTAACTTAAAAAAAAAAACACTTTATTAAATTATTATTGGCAACTCTAGGTGAAAATTATTGCAGCATTGTATCTAAATATATTTATAATATATAAAATACTATGGAAGATTTTCCTTGTTAAAATCATTTTGAAATTTTTGATAAGCGTAAAAAAACGTGGCAACCCTATCAGGCAATAAGAACTGATTATTTTTAATTTAAATTCTTCAACACTTCTTTAATAAATTAATATATACAATATTTGAACTTACATTCCCTTGTTGTAATTGTATGAAAAAATGGCAACCCTATTTCCAGAGGTTTATTATTTAAGCAAATATAATTATGTATGTATATTAACTGCTAATATTTCGAACGTACAGCACTAATTTTTTATATTTTTGTTATTTTTTTAATTATTTGTTTACGATTAGGTGGCAACTCCATGCATACAATTTCTTTAATGAATATGTTAAAAATGTTTGCATATACTTTATTCAAGCAAAGTAGTTAACAAGCATAAATGAATATATATTTTTTCAAATAGGTGGCAACACTTTCATTATATTTATTTATTTTTCTTTAATTTTGAACTATTTTTGAACACAACATTAAGTTCTCTGGCCTTCTCTTCTCCTAACTTAACCTCACATTAATTTCTTGTGAAAATAGTCAGCAACACCATTGGAATGGGCGCCTTAAATCTTTACACGCCCAAAAATGCTTGAAGTTCTTATATCACGCATCCCCTGACATGAGCGAGTACATGCATTGCGTGTAATATTTTTTTGCGCCGCACACCGTAATTGTAGCAACATATTTATGTATGCGTGTGCTTGCAACAATTCAGCCAACAATCTGAAGGCTTCACTTCAAAAATATTTCGCTTGACATTTTAGCACATGTAAGCCACATCAACTACGCAAACGCACGCGTGCACACATGTAATAAACACCAAAGCAACAGCAACAGCAGCAACAACAACAACAGTCAAATATCAAACATATGTTTGCTGTCTTACACTTTATAGCAACGGCTGCGGCATGCGTCAGTGCCACTTACCGGCGCACCAAAGCGCGCAAGACAATCAGCCAGCCAGCGAGCGTACCAACTAACTAACTAACTAACTAACTACATAATTGCAGCGCGCGGTGCTGTTGTTATTGTTGTTGCACATCGCGCTGCGTCGCATCGAGTTACTAACTTAACTCGCCGCTTAACGATGAGCCGCCACAGATATGAGACGCGCCGTGTATACGTAGTTGGTGCGCGGCGGCAACGCACACGCGCTGTCAGCTGTGGCATGCAACTGCCGCTTGTTTGTTGTTGCTGCTGCTGTTGTTGTTGTCGCTTCATTGCTCGTTGTTGGCTGTTGTTGGCGGCGGAATGCGCGTTAGTGCGGCGTGCAATTTATGTGCGTTTAGACGCATATTTTGCCAATTAAATATTGCGTTGTGGCATGCAGTCGTTTGTGGCATGCAACAGTCTCTCTACAAAGTCGTAAATGGAAGGTGCGTTGTACTTTGTGTTGTGCGACGCACAAAAGCCACTGTCTAAGTAGAAGGAGATGGAGCCGAGCGTCAGAGAGAGTGACGTGCGTCTGAGCCTATCCGTGTGGCAAGTTAGCCCGTCGCCTCCGCTGGTAGCCAGACGCCCACCTTCTGGGTCATGTACTCTAGAGCGCTGATGCTTTGTTGCTGATAGTTGACTTTTGTGCTGGTTGACTGACTTTTGTTGTTGTTATTGTTGTTTTTGTTATGGAGACTTCATATATACGCTTTGATGGTCAAGCGGCTGCATGGACAATTGCCGTATTGCGAAACGCAATTTTTCGCCAATATACACACATAATCATTGCTACCACATTGTTGTTGTTTTTGTTGTTGTTGGTGGACTTCTATTTCTTAGCCGCAAATTGACATCTTTCAATTAAAAGTGGTCGGCTTGCAGGCTGGTCAACAGCTGTTTGTTGTTGTTGTACCATATATAGTATAAGTTTTGTTGTTGTTGTTGCTTTTGTTGCAAGCGCATTGCAATGTTGCATATGCAAAATATGCTGTCGCTTTGTGTTGCACCAAAAATGGCAACAATTGCCTAGCCAGTACATTAAAAGTCGCAACATAGTGGCTACAGCAACAGCAACAACAGCAACAACAACAACAACACAACTAGTGGCAACAACAACAACACTAACAGTAAGAATACGAAAAAACGGTAGCTGTGACAGTGACAAACCATTGCGAACGGCTTCGAAAACGCAGGCGGCTACAATGTGGCAATGTGGCATGCAACTAGGCAAAAACAGCCAAAAACACTCTGTCGCATGTCAAATTGTAAATTTGTGACAATTGACAAACATTTGACAATCATGCCGACGGCTGGCTGTTGTGTGGTTGCAGCAATTGCAATTGCAACTGTAACTGCCCCATCGTGTATTTGTGTTTGTAGCACGCTCAAATTTGGCTGCGTGCAATTGCGTGTTGCTGCCATCACATTTGCATTTTTAAAGCGTTTTACCATTAGATGTGTTGCAGCCGTTGCAGCATTAGCTGTTACATTAACAACAACAACAACAAAGCCAGTAGCAACCACAACAATAACAACAAACACACTCATTCATTCAACCACATCCATTCACTCATTTGACAGTTTGTCATTGTTGTGGCAGTTGCAACATTGCGTCGCTTGCTTGTCTACCTGGCGATTCCCACTCGCTGATAGCCAAATTTGGTGTTGGCTTGTTTTCAAAATTTTGTAATTTTTAAGTATTTCCATATTTTGAATTGTGCGCTGTTCTATATTTGTGTTGTGTGTTGCTGGTATTTGTGTCAAGCTTTTTTTACACTCAGTCAGTTAGTTAGTCTTTATTGTTGGTGGCAGGTGTGCAGCTATACCTACGAAACTCATTGAAACAAGTAGTTTTCTTGCAATCCTGAAGTCCAAAAAATATTGTTTAAACTAGTATTTTTTTAGTTATTTGAAAGTTAAAACAAAATGTGAGCGGTAGATAAAAATTTTGCATATATCATATTATTCATATCTCAGCTACTGGTCTAGGTTTTGACATGTTATAAAAAGATACACAGAACTTCCAGCTTTAATTCAGATTTGTATTTAGCCCTTGTTGAATACCTAAAATCTCTTAATATCGTTAGTAGTTATGAATTTTACTAGATGCATGTTGACCGATCTCAATTTTATATATATATATATATATTACAAATCTCTAGGCACTCTACCTGACATGAGAAAGATGAATAGCTCGAATATAGTTACGATCATATACGAATACGTAACAGTACAAATAGTCTGAAATTTCTAGAAAAACGTTTATGAAATAATTGTAAGAGCTTGTGGCTAAGTAAGCCAGAGCTCAGTATTAAACGTTTTTAAAAATCATTCCACATAATTTCCATGAACTATGTTGAAAAAAATAAAATTTTATTATCAAATATCTCTAATAAACATGAGTCCGATATATCTTCTTTGCTAAATATCTCTCTCGCTACCTCTCCGTCGATCACTCTCTACTCATTTTTCAAACTCCTGTCTATCTTCCCATTCCACTATATCTCTCTCTTTGTTTAAGTCACGATAAGTATATTTATCCCTCTACCTATCCGTCTATCTCACTATCTATCTATCCCTCTCTCTCTCTCTCTCTCTTTGTTTTAGGAAAGTAGATAGTAGATCCGTTTAACAATGTGGGGACAATTTTATATCACCTGCCTTGCATTTACTCCGAATTGTCGTAACTAATCAGTTCACCTTCAACCTGAGAACAACTTTTTCTGAACATACCATTCTGACAATGATCAGTTTTAGTATACCGTCATTACACATCTTTCTCTTTAAATATATTTGATGGGTCGATAAACTTCTTACTGACTTCTAAACTTGTTGATGTTGTCGACTCCGAGTAGATTTTTCGATCCATCAAATCATTGGTAGCCATGTCCGATATACTATGGTTGGTCACTTGTTTGTAGAGGCATCTATTGTCGGCATTTTCTGTTGGTCAAGCGTTCGAAGTCACTGACCTATATAGACTTCAGGTTAGTCGGGTATTCCTTAGAAAAAAAATTTCTTAACTTTGATCGAGGTTGAAAAATAGATTGTGTGTGACAGGATATAGATGTTCTTTTTAAGATGAGATATGTTCTTTATGATTGTCCCTTATTAAAGGCAAATGTCCTTTGTAACCTTTAACATCAAGCAATTTTATGCATTTTGGAACATGTCAAGCAATATTTATTACCCACCACGATGTGACGATTATCTAATATTCATATTACCATGACATTACATTCACATTAGTAAATACATATGTAAACACATACTATATTTCCACATTTTCACACCTGAATCCACAGCTGCACAATTATAGATGGATGTCCAGCGATTTAATTTCACGTTAATTAGTTTCTAATTTATTCTCGATATTTGCTAACTATTATGGCGTATCAAACGCTTTCAATATACATACATATATGTAATTAGAAAAATTCCGTATTACAACTTGGGCGGTCGATAGCCCATTTACTTCAGATTCACCAGATACACCTGAGTATAGCAGTGCGAGTATATATCACACATGTACTCATACAAGCATAACGAATGCAAATATATAGTAGTAATTAAACGGTAGAACGGATATCGAACGTGGATTAGCAGACGCAGCGAACTAGAACAAAAACAGCTGTGGCGGCATATTGTCACACAAGCGCGAAAGATTGACGGCAACTTCAAAGCAGCAATAGAAATTATGTTAAATTATAAAGTGAGTTAATTCGAAATGTAATAATTAGAAATATTCACAGACTATTTATTTTATATTTTTGTTGGTGTTGGAATTAAATAATTTTTGTATGTTCCTTGGAGTCAAATTCCCATCAAACTTCTTTTAATTATACTCTAGCAACAAAAGTTGCTAAGAGAGTATTATAGTTTTGTTCACATAACGTTTGTTTGTGTCACCAAGAAATATAAGGGTTAGATATAAGGTTATATATATCAAAATGATCAGGATGACGGATGTTGAAATCCGGATGTCTGTCTGTCCGTCCGTCCATCTATCCATCCGTGCAAGCTGTAACTTGAGTAAAAATTGGGATATCTTAATGAAACTTGGAACACGTGTTCCTTGGCACCATAAGAAGGTTAAGTTCGAAGATGGGCGGAATCGGACCACTGCCACGCCCATAAAATGGCGATAACCAAAAACACATAAAGAGCTATAACTAAGCCATAAATAAAGTTATGAAAATAAAATTTGGAACATAGGATCGCATAAGGGGCACATTTGAATGCCATTTTTTTCGAAAAGTGGGTGTGACCCCGCTCCCAAATAGGTTTTTTGTATATATCTTGCAAACCAATAAAGCTATATAAACCAAACTTTCGGCAGTCGTTTATTTTAGCCGTTTCCTTATATAGTTCAAAAATGAAAGAAATGAGATAATAACCACGCCCACCTCCCATACAAAGGTTAGGTTGAAAATGACTAAAAGTGCGTTAGCTCACAAATGAGAAATTTCAGAAACACCAAATTTTAGATAAGAAATGGCAGAAGGAAGCTGCACTGAATTTTTTTTACAAAATGTAAAATGGGCGTGGCGTCGCCCACTTATGGGTTAAAAACCATATCTCAAGAACTACTCTACCGATTTCAATGAAATTCGATATATAACACTTTCTTGACACCCTGATGACACTGGTGGAATATGGGCAAAATCGGTTCACAACTACGCCTACTTCCCGTGTAACTCAATTTTGAATCCTTCTGATTCGTTCACTTTATAATGTATACATAAGGAACCGATAAAGATAGCGAAATAAAACTTTACACAAATACTGTATTTGAGCTGTGACATCACTTGTGGAATAATTGTCAAAATCGGACCATGACTTTTCAAGGCCCCTGATATCAAACATGAAGAACTTGGTGTAATTTTTCACCGAAAATATAGGTAAATCTCTAAATAAATTGGGAGAGTATAAAATGTTCGGTTGCACCCGAACTTAGCCTTTCCTTACTTGTTTGTTGTTTTTTTTGAGATGTGATAATTTTTGTATTTTCCTCGAAGTCAAATTCTCATCAAACTTGTTTTAACTATAATACAATTGAATCTAATGAAATAAATGTCTCCTTGAAGTATTACGATAGAAGCTTCTTAAAATGAACGCTAAAAAATTTGTCAACCACTTCAAGTCAAATTTATTGAATTTAAGTTTGTGGCAACATCAACTTAAGCTTGAATAAATATGTTGTACGCCTTAAAACCATTTATATTTACCTCTATATATATAAAGAACACCATGAACTTCATTTTGACTGATACAAAAAGGCACGTTGCACCCTCTTAATTACTTAATTCCAGTGCAACAAGCATGACTCTTGTATGCATGCCGACTTGCAACTTACTCACACATGTAACTGCATGTATGTGTGTATCTGCAGCTTGACTTATTAACATTTTTAGTTTGGTTTTAAATGCCTTTTTAAGTGTCTCGACCATTGTACATATGTATTTACTTTACTTTAAGCAAAAATGCATAAATAATAAAGCAGTTGCGAAGATGAATTGCCGCTTGCCACCAAAGGTGCAACATGCACGCCAACAATAATCTTATGCTTACATATGCTATGTACATATGTTCAGCGATGTAGGTACATAAAGCCATAAATTCATCGGCCGTTTGCTTTCAACACCGAAACATATTTAAACACCTTTTCGGTGATTGCATGCGCTTGCAACAAGCAAGTAAGAAAGTGGTGAATTTTTAATTGGTGGCATGTATGAATATGAAAATATGCGTCGGTTGTGTGAAAAAAGATGGCGATTATGGTTGTAGATAAGTGTTTTGTATATAGTTGTACCAAACATAGACGCCTGGTGCACTAAACTGTTTGCAGTGAAGTTTTTGAGGGGGTTTGAGAGGGACCGTTAAAATTTACAACAGCGAGATGGCGCCAACGTCTAATTTGTAACGATGCTCTTTGACTTACAGTCTTAAGCTGAGATATTTGTAAGGCAACGTCTTTAACACACAATCAAGTCGCCTTCAGCGCTTTCATTCATTTTACAGTGCCATTTAGCCGAAAATTTTAATTCTGAAGATTATTCTGTGTGCTTACTCGAAGCTTTCATTAATTTTACAGAGTTATATAATCGAAAGCTTTCATTCTGAAGATTATTCTGCAGGCTTACTCGAAGCTTTCATTAATTTTACAGAGTTATATAATCGAAAGCTTTCATTCTGAAGATTATTCTGTGTGCTTGCTCGAAGCTTTCATTAATTTTACAGTGTCATATATCCGAAAGCTTTCACTCTGAAGATTATTCTGCGTGCTTACTCGAAGCTTTCATTAATGTTACAGTGTCATATATCCGAAAGCTTTAATTCTGAAGATTATTCTGTGTGCTTACTAGAAGCTTTCATTAATTTTACAGTGTCATATATCCGAAAGCTTTCATTCTCAAGATTATTTTGTGTGCTTACTCGAAGCTTTCATTAATTTTGCAGTGTCATATATGCGAAAACTTTCATTTTGAAGATTAATCTGTGTGCTTACTTGAAGCGTTCATTAATTTCACAGTGCCATATATGCGAAAGCTTTCATTCTGAAAATTATTCTGCGTGCTTACTCGAAGCTTTCATTAATTTTACAGTGTCATATATCCGAAAGCTTTAAATCTGAAGATTATTCTGTGTGCTTACTAGAAGCTTTCATTAATTTTGCAGTGTCATATATCCGAAAGCTTTCATTCTGAAGATTATTCTGCAGGCTTACTCGAAGCTTTCATTAATTTTACAGTGTCATATATCCGAAAGCTTTCATTCTCAAGATTATTCTGTGTGCTTACTCGAAGCTTTCATTAAGTTTGCAGTGTCATATATGCGAAAACTTTCATTCTGAAGAGTATTCTGTGTGCTTGCTCGAAGCTTTCATTAATTTTACTGTGTCATATATCCGAAAGCTTTCACTCTGAAGATTATTCTGCGTGCTTACTCGAAGCTTTCATTAATTTTACAGGGTCATATATCCGAAAGCTTTAATTCTGAAGATTATTCCGTGTGCTTACTCGAAGCATTCATTAATTTTTACTTACAAAATTTTAACTTGTCCCTTCAAACGAGTCCTGGGAACGCTTGGCGCTCTATAATTTCGAATGGAATCGCTTATCTACGTCAAAACTCACGCAATAACATTTCACTTAATTTTACTTTGAGTAAAACTTACGAGCATTGTTATGGCTTCCCGGTACTTTTTTGTACTAGTTTTGAACGCCTCAAACACACAGCTAAATAACGTATATGCCATTTAAGCCAAGACTTTCGCCTGCAGCGTGCCACAATGTGCACATTAAGAGCATTTTTTTCGGCTATAACTAAAATATTCCCGAACATTTCCTTTTCGACATGTTGCATGTGTGGCAAGCAGCATGTACGTATCACATTTTAGCGTGTTTAGACCACTACTATGCTGTTGTTGGTGTTGTTGTGCGCCAAAACAACTATTCAATACATTTATTGTTGCTGCTAGCAAAATTTATATTGCCGAATGGGCGCCACAACAGCGTTAAATGGCGTGCAACTGCCACATAACAATAAAATTAATTAAAATTTTTGCATATTTTTTTACGATTGCTCATATTTTAATTGAATTGCCAAATGTGCGGAAAGCAAAAGTGTAAGCTAAAAGCAAAAATAACAACAAAAAAATTGCAACAAAAATGTGACAAGAATAAAGGCAACTGCAGTGACATGAGAGGTGTTGCCACGCCTGCTGTGTGGTGTGGTGAGCTTGTTAAACGTATATATACATATATGGTTATAAATATACATTAATTTTTTTCGATTATTATTATTTTTATTTTTCGCTTTAAATATTTTTTTTATTACATGTATTTCTGTCTGTATGTATATTACATTTAAACCGTTCTCTTCCGCGCCTTTTGAGAAATGTCACCTGTCAGGCCATATTTTTTAAACGCCAAATACTTTTTGACATAATAGTCCAATTACCTTATCGCACGATCGGTTTCGGTTGTCGCTGGCTCGCCGTCGCGTTCGCATTGCGGCTGCGCAGCCTCATCTTCTGCGCGGCTGTGGTGCAATGCACTCGCACCGCACACTCTCTCACACACACACACAAACGCACGTGGACTGCAGTTTTTGCTGCCGCCGCTGCTACAACATCGACATTCAACGATTATTTATTGCAATTGCTGTGGCACAACCGACGATCGGCGACCGTGGCAATGGCATTCAACGATCGCCGGCAACAATATCAATAACAACAACACCAACAACGAAACTAACACTCTTCAGAGCACAGCGCGTTCAGTGGCCGCCGCCACGCAACACATATTCACCGCCGACGTCGCCTAAATTGCGTAAAAACATGCCACAACCACAAGGACCCCAAAGGCGGCCGACCGGCCAACCGTTTTGGCCACATGCCAACAACAAACACCGACAACATCATTCTAAATGCACTGGTTGCGTATGGCCGCGTTCTCGGTCACATCACATCTGTTGCAATTGGTTGGTGGCTAGGAAAAACTAGTTAAAAGTGGTGCCGCAACGCATTGCCACGTTGCTGAAGCTGCAACGCGCCGCGTCTCTTGCCTTCTTGTTGAACGGCAATCGATTATGGTAAAGTGTCGATTTACGGCCATACAAAGCGGACGCTTACATGCTTGGTAACGCCAACAAAAAATTAAAAAAGAAATATGTGATACAACAACAACAACAACAACAGCAACACGGACAATGCGAATCTGTTGCATAAATGCTTGCGCTTCTGTGTCCATGTTTGTGTCACAAACGCACAACAGCTCGAGTCGCAAATGAGTCCGCAGGGAGCCCTCAGTAGCTCCAGTACAATTGGCTTGGCGCTGCGGCAACTTTGTGATCAATGGGCGAGCAATGGGAGGTTGCCAAGTGTGCATATTATTTAAAAGTTCTCAGCGGCACAAGTTGGGGAAAAAGAGTTATAAAGAGAGTGTACAGAATGGGGATCTTCCGGTAGACTAATCCGGAAACGTACTGGTGAATTGACTGAACTTGACTGTAAGCTGTGGTTCATATCTAGTATTTATGCCATCTCATGAAAAAAGATACCTATTTCAATAGATCTTAGGTTAGGTTAGATTCAAAGGCTGATCCTCGCGTTAGGTGTCGCTTTGGATCACACTTGGACAGCTGAAGGTGCCGGTCCATTGTGATGCAAGGAAACTCCTAGCGTCCACCAAGCTCGTGAGAGGTCCATTGATGCAGTGCTAGAGCACAAGAGGACAGCGGAGCCCCTACTCGAGGCAATGACATTGTCCAAGAACAAAGCCCCAAAGTACCACTAAGGTCCTTAGTTCCACATGTTTTATTGTAACACCGATTATTCTCACAGCAGAACTTTCTATGATCTACTCCTTACAACACTTCAAAAGCATGCCAACCCCAGCAACACACTTTTTATTTGCGGTTTAATCCACTATCAACCTCCGTCCCTGCATTACCACCACAGTGCGACACTAAATGCCACGTGAAAATATATCTTATTGCTTGTATGACAGTTGTTTTTGCGGCGGCAAAAGTGATCTACAATAGTAAATACGCTCGTAAGTGAGTAAGTATACAGTTGTTCGAGCAAGAGTATTAACCACTTCCCATTGCTGCTGCGGCTGCTGGTGCTGCTGTCGGGCGGGCGTAACCACCGATCACATACATTTAATCGAATCGCAACGCATATCAACGCCGCAATACTATCTGCCATTCGCAATCGCAGATCTCCGCTGATCGCCGACTGTTGATCGTCGATCGCCACAATGATCGCAGTGCATTGATTTCGCTTCTATTCAAAAACGTGTGTACTGCCGGTGATCTGTCGGACTGCAAAAAAAAAAAGAATTGAAGTCAATTCTGTAATTGTTGAGCTGCTCAATTTTATTGTTTTGTGCTTTTGTTGGCAGCTGGAAGCTACGTATGATCTTTCTTACATACGTAAATTTTCATTTAATCGCCGCTCTGTTGCACTTGCCACACGATTGCTGCACTCTTTGAAGACGTTTGCTATTGTTGTTGTGCTGCTTTTTTTACTTCTTCTTACACACTTTTGTTTGTGATTTAGTTGCAGTTGTTGTTCATGTCCCATTTGTGTCGGCATTTGCTCTGTGGCACCAATCCGCAAGCTAGTGCTTCCGTTCGTTCGCATACCGCCCAGTTGTCGTGCGCAATTTACGCACAAAGCTTCGCTTTCAGCTTTCTGCCATTGATCTTTGATGCATTACAGTGTGTGGGAAAATAAAATTATTACTGTATTTCTAAATATTCATCGCTTATTTGGAGACAGTGAGTCACAAAAGTAGCTTATGATATCGGAGTCTATATATTATATGTAATTTGGCGATTTTCGTTCTCAAGACTCCTAAAACTTCTTACTTCGTATGTCTAGTTTTCTTCTAGTATCGAATAATATCAGCAACCTTTTATTTAACCGTATTGTTCCAAAAAAGATCATTCGAGTTACATATATCTCCTGTTGTCTTAAGATGGAAAAATGGTTTCGCCTATATTGAACAAATGGAACAATAAGCCTTTCATAATAGGTTTTAGACTAAAATATTTTCCCTAGTACTGCTTCATGTTATTAAAATCAATTTTGACTCGGTATTTCATAAAATAGTTCTTGTGGTAATCCTTTACAAGGCTTTCATCTGAAGCAATTGAACAATTTTAATGACGAAATGTAAGTGGAAATACTGATCGCCTTTATCTGCCATATCATGGAAATCTACTCTGGAAAAGAACTAAGAAAATATATAAAAATGATCTCAGGTAAACCAGTATATACCTACTGGGTGTACGAGTACTATTCAACGCCCTGAATTCTGAAATGTATGCCTCAATTCGCACTTTGGTGTTTCTACGCTTTGATATCATTCTCAAATCGTTGATCGTGCGATTTTCTATTGTTGACAAGCATTGCAGCGCATTAACTCGGAATTCTTTACAAGAGATCGTCCAAGGAAATGACCCTGCTGGCAAGTATTGATGGTAATGGTGTAAGTTGTGGACTAGGTAATGAATAATTTGAAAAAAAACTGACTTCTGACAAATAATACTAATTTTTTATGCAATTTCTCGATCAATATCTTTATCTTCTTCGATATTTATCGAACTAGGCTCTACATAGTAACGGATCGTCACAATAATCCTCAAAAGATCAACGCTTTCCAGCTGGGTTACCAGATATATATGTTATGTACTCGTACTCCATATATACCTATGTCGTCATATCCACCCATATGTTGGTGTCAATTAACGCCTGGCATTCTGCTGTCCACTTCATTTCGACTTCTGTGCGCTTTTAGATGCCTTCAGTTACGCCACTCCTCTTTTCTTGGTTGCTTTGCCATCTCTAGATAGTGTTGGTATTGTTGTTGCCATTGTATTGTGCAGCTTTTATTGAAAGATTTATGAAATTGACTGCCATTTGACCATTTCGTTTGTAATTTAATGGAGTCAACGGCGTCGGTTAATAGACCAGTAGGCCGTGCCGCGACACGACGCGCTGCGCTTTTAAATGCAAGGAAAGCAATTTTCTCGCTACTCGCGGAGTAAGTAAATCTGGATTTATATTCTGCAATTGCCTAGGTGGGATATTATTGTATTATGTTCTCTTTGTATTTCATGACGTTGAGGTAGTAAGTGGATATGTATGGAAAACAATGCGCCGCTGAAATTATAGGGAATTATGAACGAAAGCTTTATGTGAGCTTTGGTGTGAGCCGTGTTGCGTAGGTACTCGCGTATATTTATGTGCTATGAACATTAATTTTTTTCACGTGTAAATTAGAGTTAATTAAGTTGAAAACTAATCTTTCTCAATATCCAGAAATTGAAGAAAGCGGATGGGAAGGAATGAGTTCCGAAAAGGTTTCTATATTTGAGTGGGTTTTGAATAAGGTTTTTATAAGCTAATTTGGGAAAACGTGAATGCACTTGTGATTTCACATAAAACCCTATTCGATGCCTAATGGCCTATAAATTCAACCTGGAATATTTTTTCATAATAATAGTTAAATCATCTGGCAATGCCTTACGGGCTTAAGTTATGTGTTGTGAAGAATGGTGATTCCACGCTAGTGGAATGATATTTTTTATACTCTCGCAACAAAAGTTGCTAAGAGAGTATTATAGTTGTTTGTGTCACCAAGAAATAAAATAGTTAGATATGGGGTCAGGATGACGAGTGGAGTTGAAATCCGGATGTCTGTCCGTCCGTCTGTCCGTCTGTCCGTCTGTGCAAGCGATAACTTGAGTAAAAATTGAGATATCTTACTGAAGATTGGAACACATGTTCCTTGGGACCATGAGAGAGTTGCTTTCGAAATTGGGCAAAATCGGACCATTGCCACACACACAAAATGGCGAAAACCAAAAACACATAAAGTGTCATATCTAAGCCATAAATATAGCTACAACAGTAAAATTTGGCATAAAGGATCGTACTAGGAATGGACATATTTGGATTTAATTTTTTTGGGAAAGTGGGCGTGAACCCGCCCCGAGATATTTGTATATATCTCGCAAACTAATGAAGTTATATAAACTAAACTTTCTGCAGTCGATTCTATTACGTACCCCACCACACACCATGAAAATAGTTGAAATCGGATAATAACCACGTCCACCTCCCATACAAAGGTTAGGTTGAAAATGACTAAAAGTGATTTAACTCACTAACGAAAACCCTCAGAAACACTAAATTTTACAGAAGAAATAGCAGAAGGAAGTTGCACTCAGATTTTTTTACAAAATGGAAAATGGGCGTGGTATCGCCCACTTATAGGTCAAAAACCATATCTCAGGAACTCCTCGACAGATTCGAATGAAATTCGGTGTATAATATTTTCATGATACCCTGATGACACGTGTGGGAAATGGATGAAATCGGTTCACAACCACGACAACTTCCCATATAACTCAATTTTGAATTC
Source organism: Zeugodacus cucurbitae (assembly GCF_028554725.1). Classification (NCBI taxonomy): domain Eukaryota; kingdom Metazoa; phylum Arthropoda; class Insecta; order Diptera; family Tephritidae; genus Zeugodacus; species Zeugodacus cucurbitae. The sequence continues at coordinate 61,395,721 of NC_071670.1, forward strand.
CATCTTATTCCTTCACTATATAATATTTACAGAAGGAACCAATGAAGATAGAGAAATAAAACTTTGCACAAAGACTATATATGATCCGTGGCATCACTTGTGAAAAAATTGTCGAAATCGAACTATAGCTTTTCAATGCCCCGGATATCGAATAAGTTGAATTGATCGCCTTAGATAATTTAATGTAATTTTTTTCTTCTAATAGTGTTCTGTTCCAAAAATTATTAAAACCGAGTAATAACATCTCCTAGCTCCCATATACCTAATTATAGGTTTTTCAATAATACGGTGGACTTTATTATATATGTATTGGTTAATTTGTGAGATATCTTAGCAAAATTAAGTGAGCGTATAGTCTTGGATATAGTGCACCTTGCAGGTGAAAATGAATGAAATCGGTTTAGGAATTACTTCAGCCCTCACATACTATATATGACGATTTTCATTATTCTATTCAACTTTATGCCGAATTTATGGGTAAATTTGTGTGTTATGTAAATAAAATTTCTTCGATAAATTGCGAGGGTATAAAATGTTCGGTTACATCCGAAATTAGCCCTTCCTTACTTATTTTGACTTAAATATACTCCAAATTAAAAAAAAGTTATCTGTAGAAAACGACACTCTCTCCCGTAAATAAATAATCATCAATAGTCTTTAAAAAAATTACAGAAGCTACACGGACGTCAGCAAAGCAGCTGATACTGTCAAATTCACTGAGAACCGTATAACGGCAACGCTATCAACAGACGTCTTCACACTCTCAACCTCATCTGTTGACATCTCTATTACGCCCCTACTCCGCTATTTCTTAAATTTATATATGTATATGCATATTAAACCAACACCGTGTGGGGCATTGGTTAAGCTTTAAGCTCACCTTGCCGCAAGTGCAACAAAATTTCCAGCCAAAATATTAGGTACTACAATATGTATGCATTTATATGTAGAATAAATATATATATTTGAGCATACAAGTCTCCATATAAGCATGTGGCATGCATCAACTAAACACTTAAGTATTTGCTGCCACTTAAACTTTCATCAATTTCCGCTTGCCTGCGCCAGCATTTTCCACCGTTGCTTAGCTTCAATAGAATTATTAAGCTATTTTTTATTTCTTAATGTTTCTATGTTTGTGTGAGTATATATTTTACATTCTCTTTGGTTTTCCATACATATATATTACGATTTTTCTTTTTTCTATTTTACTAGCAAAATTTATGCATTTTGCCTTCTTTTATTGTTTTACATTTCTATTTTCATTTGAGAATTAAATTCTTATTTCATTTTTTGCACTTCTTCATTTTCCTTTCAGCCGGTAATTTAGAAGCTTAAGCCGCCCTTCGTGTGTATTAACACTTACAACACTTGGGGCTGCGCGCTGCTGGTGGAAATACATGTATACATGTGTAAAGGTATGTATGAATTTATATAAATATGCCTATTGCTGCATCTGTGGCTTCCATGTGTGGCAAGTGCATTTCTACTTAGGCAAACAAGTCAAAAAATTTAAAAAATATGTACATATACATACTTACTTACTTATACATGCCTTCTTATATGGAAAATAACTACAAACATATACAATATATAAGTAAACATCTATATATATTTCTTCAAGGTATACAATTACTTATACATATATACTCTTATAAATATATCCGCTTGTAAATCCCTTCCCTCCTAATACTATTCCACTGCCCTCCTGATAGTAAATTTAGCAATAATTTGTATCTAACTCACCTGAGCTGTAAATTTACATATGTTTATGTACTTACATACATATTTACATCCTCATTTACCAGCTTAAAGCAAATGCAAATGAATATTCCGGAATTTCGCTCATTGAGCGGGATTAGTTGTGATTAAAGTCGTAATTTTCTCAATCGTTTAGTGCACATACGATTAAGAGTAGGCACTTGACAGCGCTTAATAATAAACAGGTAAACCGGTGACCATAAAAATAGTTACGATTTTGGTTTCCAAGTTTCGTCCATTTAACTACTTTTTATTTGAACATATAATTTGTTGATACTACGTTGAACGCTAGAGCGCTGGTAATACTATACTCCTTTGAATGGTCTTGACATAACCTACAAAACGACGGTATGCATGATTAGTTTGGATATTGAGTTCAACAGTTATAGACGTGTAAACATGGAGTTCACTAACGCCGAAATTCGCGATATTTTAAAATTTTCCTTCGTTAAAGGCAAATCCGCTAGATAAACGTTCCGTGAGATTAATGGTGTTTTGGGGGATGGTACTCTATCACTTCGAACCAGCCGGCGGAAGACCTGTGACGACGAATACCGATCAAATCATGGAAAACATCGAGTTAGACCGGCATGTGGCATTTCGTGACATCGCCCAGGAGATGGGTGTTAGTCATCAAACCATTTTAAACCATCTGCAGAAGGCTGGGTGCCGCATGATTGGACGCAAGAAAACCTTATGGACCGAATCAACGCCTGCGATATGCTGCTGAAACGCAACGAACTCCATTTTTGAAGCGGATGGTGAGTGGTGACGCCAAATGGATCACATACGACAATATCAATCGAAAACGGTCGTGGTCGAAGGCTGGTGTAACGTCCCAAACAGTGGCCAAGCCGGGATTGATGGGCAGGATGGTTTTGCTGTGGGTTTGGTGGGATTGGATGGGAATCATCCACTATGAGCTGCATCCATATGGTCAGACGCTTAATTCTACCATATACTGCGAACGACTAGATCGTTTAAAGCAGGCGATCGACCAGAATCGTCCGGAATTGGCCAACAGGAAGGGTGTAGTGTTCCACCAGGACAACGCCAGACCACACACTTCGTTGATGACTCGTCAGAAGCTACGGGCGCTCGGCTGGGAGGTTTTACCGCATCCATCACATAACCATACCATATAGAACAAATCGGCGCATATTTCAACTAAATCCAATCACTGTAATTTACGAGTATTTCACCCTTCGTTTTATGAAAGTTGACATGAGGACTATATGAGATATTCAATGTTTCTATAGTTAGTTAGGATGCCGGAGCCTCATTTAGTTTTACTTCTTTTGCTTGAACCACTCATTTGATATAGAGGTATAACCTATAACCTACAATCAAAATTTACTACGAAAGTCACAAATACACCAGCGCTCTTTCTTATCGCAGATGGTCTCTCAATAAAATTGTAAAGTGAGATCACCGATATCTTGTCCTAGGATGGAACACCGATTTGTCGACAGTCCAGATGAGAATCATATTTAAATAAGAAGGATAACTCAAATATTATTATCTGATCTCCTAAGGTTTTTGAAACTCCAGTCTTTTCTTTAATTCTTAATCGGAAATTTCAGGGTTTTTGAAGAATCCTGGAAATGGACTTGTGAAGAAATAAACACACCCCTTATGTTCCCAATTATACCCATTTAGACCTAAAGTGCCATGAGAAAATCTATATTAATTAATGCTTTAAGAAATGTTTGCTCGAAAAGTTTTAAGTTCATAGCTGAATCTCTAAATTCTGGTGAATCTTTTTAGGACCGAACAGTATAATTTGATATATAAATATGTATATGCGGACCGATTAAAATTCGTTATTCGTTATTCGTTTTGCCCAGGTATAATTCTGGGCAGGTAAAAATGGGTCAAGTATATTGGTTTCTATCTTGCCCCGAGACTGCTAGTATATGACTTTCTGTAATTCTGGTAGACTTTTCACCGTATATATCAATCAATATAGGAGATATCTGAATAAAATTGATTTATATTTAGTGATTGATAACTTTCTGTAAACATTTTTAACGGCTTAGTAATCATCCCCAATAAAAGAATGTCGATAATGAAGTGCGCTTTCTTCATTGAAACGTTCTAAACACCACTCATAAATGCAACAGCTGGCTGTGTATACGTCATTGAGCAGAATTTCTTTATGAGCAGTCGTGGCCGAGTGGTTAAGGCGTCTGACTCGAAATCAGATTCCCTCTGGGAGCGTAGGTTCGAATCCTACCGGCTGCGTTAGATTTTTTATTATTTTATTTTAAGTAATTTTTTATTTAATCCCGATTTATTTTTAATTAAAATATATTTTTTCATATGTATTTCGGAAAAATCATTCTATGAATACTAAATAAACTAATTTTATGTATAAATTATATACTATTTTATTTATCGTATAAATGTATTATTATTATTATTAAGTAGTAATGACTAAATTAAAGTAAATTACTTTATTTTTCTTGAAAAATATCCATTCTTTCTCCATTCCATTAAAATTGCTCATTATTGCACAGAAAACCGCTTTCAGCCTCTTAATAACACCCCTCCGACTGCTTCATTGCCATTTGCCACGAATTTCTGCCGATTCTCGTGTGCAGTCCACAGCCCCGCCTTATTGCACTAATATTACAATTATATTAAAGAAGCAGCTTTTGAGCGCTGAAATGAAGCTCTTCACGCCTAAATCTACATATTTGGAATGGTTTCATGTATACCCGCACATTACCTAAGCAAATGTGTTGCAATTAAAATTTCATGTTTTGCTTACAATGTAAGTCAAATGTTTAAAATATTCAAATAAACTTGACGAAAGAATTGTTTGTTCTGCTATTGTATGTTGTGCAAATTATAGACTCGCATGTCAGTTGCAGATTATGTTAGGCCCCTGAGGCATGTAATTCGCGCGTCTTTTTTAACATAGCCGACGGCAAAAATAATTGGAAGGCTATACTTAATGAGTACTCATAATCATCTATGGATGCATGCTGTGGAATATGTAAATTTATTGTAAATAATATATGCAGAGGTCGGTATTTATTACAACATTTAAACTACAAAGTGTATTTAATGGGTGGATGTTTTATTTTTTTTTTCATAATTTTTTAATCATTATTGCTTTTAGTCAGCTTAAATATTTATTAGAGGCCATATGCTATATTTTTGTAATTTTTTTTATAAAAAAATATTTTTTGATTTTTTTATATATTTTTTTATATTTGAATCCTGAAAATTTTCTAAAAAAAATTTGACCAATATTTTAACGATCATTTGAATTGTCATTTCTCTATTTTTCACTCAAAAAAATATTTAATTCTGAAGAAAATTTAATATATTTATTTCAACAACCTAAGGCTATGTACATAGTGGAATGTAGGGCGACACAGTGTTTCAAATTTACAGAACACACACTCAATTATTTAATACTATTTAATCCAAGGAGATTCTGGACTCTTGTCGAGTATTTAAACAATACGTTTCTCCTCCATCATCTCTGTTTCACACCACTGTGACCTCAGCCCTACCTTAAAATTCTACAATATCATAAATACGCCTAAAAAATTGATCTTTTCATCGAAACATTTCAGTTATAAATGAGTTTTCTGAGCATATAAATATTTTTCTCTCATTTTATTACCAATAACCCACTCAACCAAGAAATTTTTAATCTACAAACACCAATAAATTCAATAATAAATTATATGTATTTAGCTATCTGAAATCGCTATCGCACCCAATAAATCAATAAACAGCGCAATTAATTAAATTTATAAATAAAATACTAAAAATTTGGCATAAAAACGCAGAAAACAAGCATCTGTGGGCTTTGAACATTTCCCTCGACAAGTTAAAATTTATTTTACGATTTGCTTTTACTACATATTTACCCATGTATGCCCATTTATATGTAAATTAAAGCGTGCGATTTGCATTTTTCGCTAACTGCCAGTTGTTTTTAATTTGGCTAACTGCTTTTTTATCGACCAAAAGTAAATAACGGCTCATTAAGAGCAGAAATGCGAGATTATTAAATGGCAAAAGCAATCAATGTGGCAAGGTGCAGAATCTGTATTGTTGTACTTATTCATTTTGGAGTTATGCATATTTTTATACTCGCATTAGGGGGGTTCATAATTGTATGGAATCAGAATCAAGTAGTTTTGACTTTCAAGAACAAACTAGAGGTTCCTAAAGAGTGCTAGAAGAAGTATAAAGGCCAAAAGAGAGCTAATAGTAAACACAAATTTTAACTTTCGTTCAAGACATATTGAGGTTGTATGTTACGAGTAAACCAGAAATCAGTTCTACAACTTAAACTCTATCAAACTATATTAAATCAGTTCGTAAGAGTTATAAAGATCATCACTTGGTTTATTTTCAAACAAATTTTGTCCCATTGTTCCTATGTTGGGATCGTTGGTAACTGTATAGCGAACAAGTTTGCAAGGCAGGGTACCCTAGCTACATTGACGTCGGAATGGGAGCGCATTGGTAGTCCATGGTCCACCTGCGCAAGAGCGCTGGACATTCAGACTACGCATGAGCTCGTCAAACGCTGGTCAACTACCAGTTCTTGTGCAGTGGCGAGGTCCTTTTGACCCTCTGTGGAGCGTAAGCGGTCCTTTCAACTGCTTTCTCTGGGCAAGGTCCATCTCAGCGCCATCATGGGTGTACTTACTGGGCATTGTCCAATCGGTACCCATGCGGTGAGACTTGGGATCGAAGCAGATGCAAGTTGCCAAAGTTGTATGGAGGAAGGCGAGATGGAATAATCTAAGCATTTCCTTCTACATTGTCCAGCTTTTGCCAGACTGAGGTTGAAACACCTCGGAAGGCCCTTTATCGGCGATCCTAGCGAATTGGCTAGAATCGATATTAGCCGTCTTTGATCCACAGGGAGTTTTATTAGTACCACAAAGGACAGTGTCAGGCTGTCTATGTGAGATCTTCTGCTTTTGAAGAAACCTAACCTAACCTAACCTATGTTGGTTTACCTAGTTAAGTAGAATCTAAAGCTAACCTATTTGTGGATTGGAATAGATCTGACAGCCTAAAATCAAGATCTTGTTTGAGATCAATTTCTCGTTCTCGCATGTTTTCTACTGGAGCACAATATAGGATACGAAGCAGTGGGAGCCTTAGAACAAGGACTTAGCTTCGGAGAAACATCGGTTGAATAATGAAAAAATAATATTATATGGTTCTCAACTCGTATTACATATCGAACTCGGTCAGTGTAATTTACTATCTTACTTCGAAACCAGCTTCAAAGTCGTATCGAATATCGCTCCAATGACAGTCGTGTATAGGTAACCAGAGCGGACCCGGATATTTGTTCGATAAAGAATTGTCAACTTGACAGCCTTCCTCAAAATTATTTGGGAACAGTTTTCAGCCGCTCAACAACAACAACGATACCTTCAACTGAGACTAAATTGAAGATTTCAGTCTTCACCAAATGAGAACTCTACTTAAGAATATATACATCAGATGCGACAGCTTTGGATATAATAACGAATACAAATACAACAATGAATGCAATGATAAGCCTTGTAAGACGTATGTTACCACCAGAAAAATCGAAATTCAACATTAAAAAATTAGGATAAATAGAACATCCCTAATGCAAATTAACGCTTTTAATCGCGTATCGCTGGCCAATTAACCAAACAGTCAAAGTGGCCAAATGAATAAATGATTAAATGTTCAAGCAATCATTTGGTGGCAAACCAGTTGCCGTTATCCGCGTGCGCCGATAGGTGGCTGTCCACCTATGCAACGCTGGCCAAAGCGACGGCAACTAAACAGCGTTAAAATACAACATTTCATATTACTTAATGCTGTTGTTGTTGCTAGTTATGCACGCGTTTGCAACGCGCTGAAAAATTATTGAAACTGTTCGAATGTGGCAAGTATGCAAATTTGCGTCGAATTGAGCTGAGACATTGGAGAGGCCGTCGGCAATTTGCACGCGATAAAAATCTTGCTGCAAATCGCCTTAAATGTGCGATTAATGTCAATTTTATCAATAAAAACATAAACACGGTTGCGCATGCGCATGCAACTAGCCAACGAGCCAACGACGGCCGGCGAACGGTGCAACGCCGCGCTGAAGGATGAGTAGCGGCGCATATGGTCGCAGGCATAACTGGTCAGCGGTGAATTTACGATGCAAGCATCGGTGGCGGTGGCGATGGTGTCGGTTTAAGCGCTTAATGCTACCAATTGCAATTGATAAAGCCGCTGCCAGCGTCGTCGTCATCTCCGCAGCTTCTATGAATATTTGAAGGAGTCGTTGGTGAAGAAGTAACTTTGTGGCATGCAAAGCCACCACCACCAGCGCCGCAGCTGCAGTTCCAGTTGGCGTGTCCAGTTGGCTTGCATGTTCTGTTGCCCAGATGCCGTACCATGCCGTGCTGGGTCGCGGCTCGCTCACTATGTACATCAACGCCGAATTAAACCGATTAAGATATGAAGAATCGTTAAAAGATAAATTTTAACACATGTTAAAGTGATGATGCTGCAACTCGCAGCATTCACATGCAACATGTCACTGTGGCCGGCGCTTTTTTGATTATTATTAAATTGTTGGCATTTTTCAGCTGAAGGCAACTGAAGAAGATTTAATTTTATTATTATTATTTTTTTTTGTAAATTGCTTGAGAATTCAGCGTAGCCGCTTCAGGCTTCCCACGCCTTATGCATTTAAGTGCTAATTGTTTGGTTTTTGCTAAATATTATGGTGACAAATCGATTTTTTGACGATTACGACTCTTTATTTAATCGAAAATAATGCTGAGACTAACGTGACGTTTGAATTGATTTTCATGGGAGTGGTAATACTGATAATAAGTGAAATATTATGGAGGAATGAAAATCTCGGTGCTTTGTTCTCAATGGAAAATAAAATGTCGAATAATTGTCGAGCTCCCGTAGCTTCTGACGAGTCATGCGAAGTGTGTCTGGCGTTGTCCTGGTGGAACACTACACCCTTCCTGTTGGCCAATACTGGACGCTTCTGGTCGATGGCAGAATTAAGCATCTGGCAATATGGGAACAGCTCATAGTGGATGATTCCCTTCCAATCCCACCAAACACACAGCAAAACCTTCCAGGCCGTCAATGCCGGCTTGGCCACTGTTTGGGACGATTCACCGTCGTTCGACCACGACCGCTTTCGCTTGATATTGTCGTAAGTGATCCATTTTTCGTCGCCAGTCACCATCCGTTTCAAAATTGGGTCGAGTTCCTACCGTTTCAGCAGCATATCGCAGGCGTTGATTCGGTTCAGAAGGTTTGTTTTTGCGTCAAATCATGTGGCACCCAAACATGAAGCTTTTTTGTGTATCCAGCCTACTGCAGATGGTTTAAAATGGTTTGGTGACTAACTCCCATCTCCTGGACGATGTCAAGATATGTCTAACTGGATGTTTTCCATGATTTGATCGGTATTCGTCGTCGCCGGCTTATCCATGGTATTCATCTCTTTGAGGAGTTTTAAGTTTCTCAGTACTAAATATATCCTCTAGAACTCTAATCCCCCGTACTTGCTTAATATGTGTAGTTTGTGTAATTCTTGGGATTTATTAATGTATGAACGATGAACTGCCTGTAGAGCCGAAAGGATGGCATGCTTGATGACTATTTTATGAAACCTGAGGTGTAGTCTGATCAAAAAATATACGAAAAGGCTTCTCATAAAAATGTAACGGTTCTTCGGAGACCTTTGGGTCAAGTCGAAATTCTCGATGAAGAAGATATCATAAAATTTTAGGATCCAGAAAAGAGTTAGCTAATTAACCTGTCGGACCTATCTAACAAAATTTGATAGAAAACTAACAGTAACGCAAGGAATTTTACCTTATCACCGTTACGCCATTAAAATGTGCTCTTTACAGTATAACTGAATGCATGTAAATCCATTGCAAGTGCAACCAAAAATTGCCTATCAAGCGGAAATTGTTTGCTGTCGTCTCAGACGACATTGTAACTGCCACTTGCTCAACACAACTCAACGGAGTCAACTGCACAGCTTCCATGCGTCACTGTGACGGTGGCACGGACACACACTTGGCGTTTCTTACAATGCGTGGGAGCCGTGTTTTGCGAATGCTTTAAGAATCAAGTTCAAATTACCAGCCAACATAAGAAAAAGAAAATAAAGTTGGAAATAAACGGCACAAAAAATAAAATATTGAAGCAAAAAAAGTCATCAGCTGTATAACAAGAACAAATATTGCAGCTGCAAAATTGAACCAAGCTAATAGAAGGAGTGAAGAGCCATGCAATACAAGCAGCTTAAAATAAAAATTAAAAAATAAAATAATATATATAAATGTTTGTGTTTTTGTTTTTATTTTTGTAAGTGCAGTAGTTGCCGTGTGCGGCAGCGTGATTTGTTCCCAAGCCTCGGTTTGCCTGTGCTCAACAGCGTTGCATTTTGCACTGAAATTGCTCCAGTTTCGTGAGATAATTTCAAATCACAAAATGTTTTTATTATTTATTTTTTGTTGTTGCTGTTGTTGTTTTTGTATGAGTTGTTGTGGTGCGCAACAAAATGTTGCACAATTAAACGTTGCTTAGTTGGCGGTTTTAATTCTCAGTTTTTTGTAGTTTTTATTTTTGTTGCTACGTTTAAAATGTACGCCCAACAGTAAATTGCTGATGAAATGTTTTGCGCATGTTTAAATGAAAAATATAAATAAAAAAATTGCAAAAATCGAAATTAGGTCTTCGTACGACAACAGTTCTTGGAACAACAAAATATAAATAATTTGCTTATATTATTTTCACTGAAGCTGTCGCCACCTGTGCTGCGCAACAAATTGGTCTATTTGGTGTTTGGGCAACGCTATGCTCATATAAAATAATATTTTTTTCTGACAAATTTTATTTTCAGATGTCATAAATAAATATATATGTACATATTGAGATATACCAATCATACTAGATACACCTTTGCTTCGGAGCAGGTTAACATATCTGCTTGGCCTATATGTAACGCTACACTTGATTGAAGTATTCTAGGTGATTAAGCTGCAGTCAGAGCTAAGAGTCTATGGCATAGTTCTATAAATTGTCCAAGACCGACCGTAAACACGACTAAATCAAAGTTCTCAAGACAGCAATAAACCAAAAGCAAAAAAATTATCTTTCTAATAGCGCTCCTATATTAAAAAGCATAAAAGGTTGAAATAACTGTAAAACCGACCTCAAAACCTGAGAAAAGTTAAAAATAAATATTTAATATTCAAATTAAAAGGAAATCATTATAATCTAACTTCCGTCGTAATCCATTATGAAATAATTCAAACTATTTAAGAAGGAAGCTTCAATTTTCTACAGCAAAATGTGGTTGTTGAGATTTGGTTTATGTAATAGAATACACAAGACTTTTAGATATGAATATCGGATGCCTGAACAGTATTCATTTACGATGTTTGTTCTGAGCTGATATAAGTAAAACTTACTTTAACTGGACCAAAATCTATTATAGACTACAAAATGTTGGCTACTGACTCTTCATATTAATTTTGTTCCAAAAGATTACATACGAGATTGTGTTTATCCGAGAAAAATTTTACACGACTAAAATTCGCGAAGGCACACAGAAACAACAGAAACAGTTGAAGACTGTTATCTGGTCGGACGAATCCAAGTTTAACCGTTTTCAATCGGATGGAAAACAGTACTGTTGGCGTAGACCCGGTGACAAGCTTCAAAAGCATCACGTGAATCAAATAGTAAAACATGGAGGAGGCAACATAATGGCTTGGGGGTGCTTCACGTTTTGGAAAGTGGGACCGTTGCACAAAATTGACGGGATTATGCGTAAGGAAGATTATTTAAGTATTTTGCAAACCCAGCTTCCCAATTTTCTTGACCAGTGTGCGTATCCAGAGCATGAAATCACTTTTCAAAAAGATGGGGATCCCAAGCACACTGCGAAAATTGTAAAAGAATGGCTGGGAAACCAAAATTTTAAGGTGATGGAGTGGCCAGCGCAAAGTCCCGACCTCAATCCAATTGAAAACCTATTGTCAATTGTGACAGTATCAATCAGCCCCATCCAACCTAAACGATCTTTGGGGCGTTTTGAACAAGAGTGGAATGATATTCCGAAAGGAATTGTTGAAAATCTAGTTGCGAGCATGCCAGAACGTATAAAAAAAGTCAAAGAAAATAAGGGTCTATGGACCAAATATTAATAATGCATTTCTTTTATTTTTTCACGGATGAACATGCCGTTGTATTTGTTTTTGTATTTCAACTATGCCATTGCCTCTGTTACTATTTTGCTATTTCCGCCTAATTGTTACAAATAAACTAGATATTCAAGTAAAAAAAGTTTTTGTCATTTACTTCATTCGTTAATTTTTTATGCGCGCTCAAACATGAAAATGTTAATCGTGGAATCACTTTTGCTCCCCACTGTAGGTACTTTAAAAGATCTGGGTAATATTGCGATAAGGAAATTAATATTACGACGGGTGCCTTGTCATTTCATTACATTATTCCAGTATTACATAACTCCATTACTCCTTTTCTTCGATAATTCAAATCGCTTATTATACCCTTAGAGGCTAAGGGACCGAACAGGTTTGACAAATGATAGACTCCAGATCGATTCAGCAAGTATTTTTAACCCTGCCTAATACATCCGGTCGATACTAAGGAAAGTTACCGTTTGGAAGATTCGTACATCTTATCGTTAGTGGGTTCATGTAGAAAAACCATCGTGGGATCTGATCTGGACTGAAGTGTTAACAGTATATGAAACTTCTAAGAGATAAAGTGACATGTCGCATTCAGTGGAACAAAGAGGAATTCCCTAATTTGAAAAGATTTTTAGGCCTAAAAGAAGATCTGTCAATAGCTTTGTAATCTAGTCGTTGATGAGTTTTTGCTTTCTATTATTGGATTCGTGCTATTGATCTTGATTAATTAAGAGAGGCACAGACTAAAGAAAAACCATCGTGGGATCTGATCTGGACTGAAGTGTTAACAGTATATGAAACTTCTAAGAGATAAAGTGACATGTCGCATTCAGTGGAACAAAGAGGAATTCCCTAATTTGAAAAGATTTTTAGGCCTAAAAGAAGATCTGTCAATAGCTTTGTAATCTAGTCGTTGATGAGTTTTTGCTTTCTATTATTGGATTCGTGCTATTGATCTTGATTAATTAAGAGAGGCACAGACTAAAGCCTCCATAAATCAATCCATCCCTATTGGGAAATCCTGAAACGTGCCATACCCTGAATTTCATATAAAGACATGCTACATGGATCACATATCAAAATGCCACTTTTGGATTAAATTAACGCCATAAAACAAAATTTTATTATACAAGACACACATACATACGTACATACTCAACTATCAAACTTTAAACTTATTTGTCCTTGACGTTTTACAAATAAATTCAATTAAATAAACTCTGAATTTGTTAAATTAAAACGCTTATCCTTGTTCCACTTATCAGTTGCATATATGTTCGTGTAGCATTGGCAGTTATATACTATCAGCTGGAATTTTATAAAAAGGACACACACACATACACTCACACTTGCATCTGCATAAATTAAAGTTTTAAATCTCTTCGCTGCGCTGCGCTGCTTATTAAACTGGGGCAGCAGCATCTTCAAGAGCAAAGTGTATATAGAAAGGACATTCAGTGTATATGTACATATATACATGTATGTGTGTGTTGGTATATATGTATGTAATGCTGGCTGTGCGCTAAAACTTTAACAACAATTGCAGTGGCCAAGTGTCTAACCGGCGTCGCGTCAGTTGGAAAATGTGTTGAGTGTGTTGAAAGTGAAATTTTCATTGGCATTGGAATGTGCGCGAACGCTGCAACAACAACAACAACAACGACAATTTAAATTGCAGACACATACATACATATATAAAGGTATGTGCAACATCTGCAGCAGCATCTACATATTTGCGTCACTCGATTTTGTTGTTGTTGTTGTTGTTGCAACACCACTGCTGCTCTAGTTAAATATAAAATTTTATGTATTTTTATTACATACATACATATATATTTTTTTCCAAAGTTATTTCGCTTGTTGCAATTGTTGTTGTTGTCCATGTTGTTGTTGCCTTTTGCGCTTGCACTACTTCGTATTTTATTTTATTATGTTAAAAAGTTTTGCGCAAAGTGTAGCAGCGTGTAAAGGATGTCTGCGCGTTTTCCACAAGCTTTGCTATGCTGCAACAGCAACAACAACAACATTACTTGTTGGCAACAATGCGCCAGACAGCGCGCAGACAATCCGACAACATGGAAAAGTGCAACGATGGCGGCAACAAATACAGTTTTAGTAGCAAGAACAACAACAACACAAACTACAATTATAGTAATAACAGCAACAACACGCATTGCAAAATACTACAACTGCCACACAGTCATTGCAACAGCAACAACAACAATTGCGAATACAGCATGCTGAATGTAATAAGAAAGTACAGTTACACACACATACATATGTATGTATATATATACTAACAGACTCATATACTTTCTTATATACTAGACATACAACTTGCTCTCTACATCCTTCTAGCTTGCTACACACTTATATATGTATGAATAAATATGTATGAGTGTGTGTGTTGTCTGACACTAGCGCCCTGAATTTTATTATCCTTATTCAAGTTTTCAAAGTTATTGCAAAGTGAAAACTCGTAATGTCTGCTGACTCTTAGACGCTAGACGACGGCGACTGCAATGTTGTTGTTGCTTTTGTTGTAATTGTTGGCAGCTGGCTGTTTGTCTGTCTGCAGTGTCGCCGTCTTTACTTTTGCCTTTGTTGTTGTTGTTACTAGTTTCATATATAGTACACGCTGCTTCCTTGCCGCTTGCCACAAGCTCATTGCGTTTGCTGAAAACTTTGCAGACATTGCAACATTGTGCCAACAACAACAACAACACCAAGCGCACAACTAGTGGCAGCAGATGTTGGCGCTTTGGCCGCCAAGCCACAAACATACACACGCATACATGCCACAGTAGCAGCAGCAGCTTCTGGCGCGCAGATTATTCGTGTAGCGCGAAAATGAAAAAGCGCGCATCCTTTGAAGGCAGCAACACACAGACACATAGTTATACATTTGCAGCAACTAAAAAGAAATCTCTGAAATGTTGCACTTGTATATGTGTGTTTGCATTTCCATTGTTGTAGTATAAGTTTAACAACAACAACAACATTCTCTGCCACTTTGTTGCCAAAAAGTTCGAGTGTGACGCTGAGATTTCTAGGGCAAATACTTTTGCTCCAGTTCAACTTTGAAGTGAAGTTTGCACAAACTATAAACAAACAACAAATTTGTGGCAACAAACTTGGACAACAACAATTTGCAATAAGTTACTGTAACTTATTTCCCGCTGTGAGACAATTGCATATTTACTCATATATGCAGCGTTAAAGAGTTGACAACGGTGTCTGAGAATAGAGAGACACCGAGCCGCATCTGTCTTTTGTTATGCCAACAGCTGTCAGGCGTAAAAGTCCTGCCAAGTTTGCGGCAGTCAAAATTTGCATTTAGTCAATGCTTAAGTAAATGTTGTTAGAGAGTGCGGGAATGCTTTATTGTTGTAGCGAGAAGTCGGTTAATCATGGGTGAGGTCTTGAAATTAGAAAATAGGAAATCGAATTTTTAAAATATTGGTAACGACTAACCAAAACTCCCCTAATTAATTATATAACGTTATTTTATTTCAATGAAGTTGAACAATTTCTAATTTGATAGGTTTTCTTAATCATCGAAGTTGTACAGGGTAGGCGTAAAGTTCTCTTAAGATTAGTGGACATATTGAATGAGTCGAAAAAGTTGGTATGTAAAATCATTAGATTAGGTTCGGTCAAGGGGTAGATCTCCGCAACTGCAGAGAGTCTCAATTAGACGGCTTCAACTGTATTTTTGGACACCCAAGTACTCCTGGAGGAAAGCCATTATAATTCGACAAAGCGCTTGAACTCTACTTCTACTCTACTCTACTAGCTCTATTTGAAGTAATGTCGATTCCAGTCACTTCACTGAGTTCGCCAAAGATGCGCCTGCTCCCCAGCCTGGGCAATGCTGGACCTTGAAGGAGGAAGTGCATCCAAACACTATTCGCCTTCCTCCATTGTGTGCCTATTGGATACTGATCAGTAAGCAAACCAATGGTTGCGGCAAGATGAACCTTCCTAAGCGATCAACTGAAATGACCATTTTCGATCCACCGTGGACCAGAAAAACTTTGCTACTGCACAGGTAGAGGCGTGGTTGGTGTTGTTCTTAGATTTCCGGGGAATTCAATGAGAGTCGCTTAGCGTATGTGACCTTTCCGGGCGCCGTCTTGACGACAACTCCATAAAACAATATTGGCTTAACTATGGTTTCATAGAGCCAGGAAACCAATGATAGTGAGAGTTCCCACCTTTTTCCAATAGCCCATCTACAGCAGTAAAGTGCACCTGAAACCCAATGTTTGATTTCCACGAGAGAACGAGATGTAACATCATCGATCAAGGAAAATTGGTTATTTGGCAATATATGGTTCATAAGTACTTGATGCAACTAGGTGTCACAAAGAAATGTCGATACTAGAATACTTGACCCATATTGTATCATTCGAGAAGAAAAAATAGCATACGTAAAGAAGATGAGCTGGGGAATAGTAAAACGAAACTTCGTATGTGACTGTGGGTTCGGTCAGGTATTGTCGAGCCGTGAATTTTAAAGTGCAGTATATAAACTCAAATACAGGCTTTTCATAAATAAACAAATTTAGGGAATCAAACAAATGAACCTTTCTCATGATTTTAAGGCCGATTATTACACATCAAGCTAGCCGGTTATAGCCGAATCGATAAGAGCACTCCACTCCTCTCTTTCCTTCGCAGTTCGGCACCAGTTGGAGATTCCAAGTGTAACCAGGTCGCTCTCCACCTGGTCCCTTCAACGGAGCGGAGGCCTTCCCCTTCCTCGTCTTCCTCCGGCGGGTAGTGCATCGAACACTTTCAGAGCTGCAGTGTTTTCGTCCATTCGGACAACATGACCTGGCCAGCGTTGCCACTGTCTTTTTTTTATTTGCTGAACATACATCTCATCGTTCCATCGTCTGCGGTATTCGCCGTTGCCAATGTTCTGAGGACCATAAATCACCTGTTGACAAGAGTGATTCTGCGTTGGATTTCCAGGCTGACATTGTTATTGCTGTTAATGCTGGTTCCCAGGTAGACGAAATTATCTACAACTTCAAAGTTATGACTGTCAACAGTGACGTGGGAGCCAAGACGCGAGTGCGCCGACTGTTTGCGTGATAACAGGAAATATTTCGTCTTGTCCTCATTCACCTCCAGACCCATTCGCTTCGCCTCCTTATCCATGCGGGAAAAAGCAGAACAAACGGCGCGGTTGTTGCTTCCGATGATATCAATATCAATGAAGATTGTTAATGTAATTAATTGATATATGTGGTGAAGACTTGGGAAATTGTTTACTATAAGCTTCGCTAGGATTCTAGACATGACTAGATTCATTCATTCCTATGAGTACATAATAAGACCAAATTCTATGTAATATATTTAAATATATTAGTATTTTCCTTCAGAACACAATTCCATCCCCAATTATTTGTTACAGCCTTTATTTTATTGCTCAGCGAAATTAGTAGCAAGAACTGTTTGTGCCAGCGCTATCATTAACTAAAATATTATCATCTCACTTGCCACAAAATGTTGCAGTCAAACGTGACAGATGCATGATTGGCAACGTCAGTCTGAAATGTGGTTGTTTCTCTCTCTCTGTCTTCCAATTGCTTCGACAATTTATTGCGATTAGAATACTTATAAGCCATGTTGTACAATTGTGACATCGTGTTCAATTAAAAATTCGTCAAATGCCAGGAAATGCCGAATATCCTTTTTAAAGGATAGGAAATATGTATATTCAAATTTAACTGGGTATAAATATATATTCATTGTTATATGGAGAGACAATGTGTGATTGTACGAGTATATAAAATACTGTGCAATATAATGAAAAGGAAGTATTGTAAACTAGGCCCTAGTATGTGTTTTTTGCTCTTTTTTGTTTGCTCCTCCTATAGAAGTAACTACTTCATTTATATAGCAAGTTGAGCCCAATAAAAAAAATTCAAAATAAGTAGGGTCCAATTTTAGGTCCTCAATACAGATTGACATCGGAAGCATTTATGTTTTTGAACTTCAATATGCTTTAAACTAATTTCGGAGGTAGATTTTTGCGAATCCTATAAATTTGAGATCATTTTTCAAATCCCGAAATTTCGGGATTGCAAAATCTAATTGCGGGATTTTGAAAAGTTTGTCTCAAAAGTTTAGGTATGATTTTTTCTAATAAAATTTTCTGAGAATATAACGTATATATCATCTATGAACTCATTAAACGTTAGCTTTATATAACACACTTCTTCAAGGACATTCAGACATACTATACATATTTCAATGATATTTAAAAACAAGAAAAAACGTTAACTTCGGCTGTACCGAAGCTAATATACCCTTCACAGGTGCATTTCTTTTAGTAACTATGTGTTTAAGCAAATCTAAAGACGTAAAAAAAGTAAGTAAAAACAAGTAAGGAAGGGCTAAGTTCGGGTGTAAGCGAACATTTTATACTCTCGCAATTTATTTAACTTTATTTATATTATATAATACACAATTTGACCCACATAATATTAGGTTAGAAGCACCGAGGTCCTCGTGTTCGATATATGGGGCCCTAAAAACCTATGGTCCGATTTCGGTGATTTTTAGAATGGGGCTGCCACACTATTAACATAGTATTTGTGCAAAGTTCTGCACCGATATCTTCACTAGTACTTACTTTATATATTGTAAAGTAAACGATTCAGATCGTCTTCAAAGTTCTGGTATATAGGAAGTAGGCGTGGTTGTGAACCGATTTGGCCTATTTTCACAACATATCATTGGGAGGTAAGGAAACTATTACAAACCAAGTTTCATTGAAATCGGTCGAGTAGTTCCTGAGATATGGTTTTTGACCCATAAGTGGGCGACGCCCGATTTTTCGGGATTTCATCATCAACAAAAAGCAATTCATTTTGGTTCTTTCTATTGCGCTTCAATCATGAGCCAAAAAGACAATTGCCAAGCAACCAAAGCGTAAATTGTCCATTTGACTGTGACAGTTGAAATGCTAGAGTGTCCTTTTCTGTATGGAGGAGGTGGAGGCGAAAGGAGAAAATAAAATAAAACAAAACTTAAATTTCGTATTTAAGGTTTTTTTTCTATTTTTGCAAAGTTCATTCGACGGAAAATTCGATAGCTTTTATCGAACCTTTTTTATTATCTATCACTTGTTCTTGTTCTTGTTGTTTTAGTTTTAGTTTCAGTTTTGGTTCAACGCGTTGCAGGCTTACATACACAACGTTTTAAAATAGTTTTATTTATTTTCCTCTTTTTTGTAAATTTATTTTCGTGACATCGCTCAGCGCTGCACCGCGCTTGGGGAGACGATTTGACAGCGCAAAGCAAAGCAAAGTCGAGCTGGCCAAACGCCATTGCAGCAGTGAAAAGGCCATAGCGTCTGTTACGTTGTTGTCGTCAGCGTCGTCGTCCATCACTGAAATAAAAATGTCACTCCCATTGCAATCCATCACGTGATGAATGTGTCCGTGCGGCGTCAGGCGCGAGCTGAGGCTAAGCGGAATGAAGGCGCGCGATCGGATGAGTGTGTGTGTGTTTGTGTGGCGCAAATAAATAAATTTAGAAAAACTGACAAGGACTGACGTGAGGCGTAAACTTGCTGCTGTTGCACACACACACGTTGCATGCCACACACACACACTTTCTTATATGCAACTAGCATGTATGTGTGTCTGTGTTGTTGTCTAATATATGCTCGCGTCGTGGTACATAACCGCGCTTGATGCATTGTTGTTTTTGTGGTTGCATCAAAATTTATGTTGTCACTGTTGGCTGTCTGTGTTGCATAGAACGCAAGTAAACAACATATAAAAAATTTAAAAAAGTAGAAATGAAGAGAAAGCGCGGAAAATGGCAAAAATTTGAAAATCTGCCCAAAAGGACGCTAGAAAAACCAAAAAAAATTACTGTAAAATCAACTACAGGGTGGCGCGCCTGCAAAAAAGGATTAAAGCACAACAACAAACAATAGCAACAACAAGCGCAGTAGGCGTTTTTCAATCCATCTACGCTTCACTCCGCCATTTACCATTATTTTTGCTGTCGCTTTGGCTGTAAGCGCCAGGATTTATGAGCTTAGACAGGCGCTCTCCGAGTATGTCTGTGTGACGCCTGGTCCGCTCATGCCACCTTCAGCCAGCTTGCACACTCCTTCGCTTTCGCCTTCTCCTCGCATTGTTATTATTTATCAACGCGCCTCCCCGCCGCTGTAATGCCGTTGATGCCTGTCGGCCACCAGTGACGATGATTAAGATGAAGCATGATGAAGTGTGTTGGCGTGGCCGTATTTTGTGGTATGAAAATTAATTGATGCTGATAACGCGCGAAAAATATTAAAATAATTTTTTCGGTTACTTGGCAAAATATCTCAGCTGCATTGCAAGCGCTACACGCACACTCATGAAGACGGCAGCGTGGCGTTTGCAGATTTCCTCAGCACAAATGCTTCGATAAATTATATATACAATCTTGTACTCAGCAGTAGCGGCGGATAAGCGCATAATATAACCTGCAGATAGTATAAGTTGAACCAACAAGGAAGAAGTAGCTGTCAGAGAACAATAGAGGAAAGTCTGTTCTTTCATTTCAACTCTTTAGACTCTGTAAGCCTTTACTGGTTTTCAAATCGCCGTCTTTGCAGCGGATGTTATTCCAAAAGAGGACACGGTACTAAATAGGTTCGATCAAAAACTCGAGAAGTTCAGAAAAGTTCGGTTTTTCGTGAACCGAAACGCTAATGGACACTGTCTAGAGTTCGACAGATTTTTGGGAAACCGAGTGTGCTGGAACGTGGCTACTGATTGGTAGTGAGACCGCTATTACTAATAGTCCATTCAGTTACTTTAGCGATCCATGTCTTCTGGCGATGTCTTGGTATAGCCGAAGGAACTCAATCGCTAATATTCGGCTCAAATAGATAATCATTAACAATAATATCCAAAAGCTGAGCCAATTTGACTGTCTGTGTTCAATGTTGAAATTCTTAGGAAAGTTCTTCGTAACTACAATACTGTCTATACGATTTTCGGGACTTTCCATTTCAATCAGCTTAATAATGAGCGATTTTAAGAATAAACGGCGATTTTTAAAACCCATCAACTATATGGTCCAATTTAAATCATTAAGACACTAAACTGGTCGGATAACATGAAAACATGGGGTTCCACATTCATCGGGACAAAAAAGCCATTTACATTAGAGGAATCCATCCATTGTGGAACTTCAAATCTTCTGTATCAAATGTTGTGAAACAAAAACTCATCGTTCCATGAACTTGCCTTCGTCATTTACTTCTGTTGATGTCAGAACTCGGATGATCCAACTACTTTGAAGACCAATAAGGAAAACGGATCTTGAAGTATGGACGATAGTTTTACGAGTTTCTAGAATCTGGTGCTATGGTAATCCCAATCGGACGGATTACTTCGACATTTATGTATTATATGACATCTCTTAAAGACTTTTCGTGCCTCCTTTGAGAGACTTAGTTCTTCATGGACTATTCTCCAGCAGAAGTTCTCGAACACTTTGGTATAATAATGTACCATAAATTTCTATTAATCTCCCTTAAAGTAAAATTTGTGAAATATTGAAAGTCCCAAAACCCATTTGCGGCATTAAACCACCAACCAACATAGCACATCTCCGCAGAAAACGCGCTAAAATAACGAACTTGCCAAAATATAAATAAACAAAATAAAAATCTCAAAAGCAGGAAAACGACAACAATTACGCCGCTCAATCAAGCGCCCAACAACGGCAGCTGCCGCGAC
This sequence comes from Zeugodacus cucurbitae, assembly GCF_028554725.1. NCBI lineage: Eukaryota > Metazoa > Arthropoda > Insecta > Diptera > Tephritidae > Zeugodacus > Zeugodacus cucurbitae. Next base: position 61,417,466 of record NC_071670.1, read on the forward strand.
CCCGAAAAGCCATCCATGCAAGCCAGCAACGCTATGCAGCACCAAACTCCTTACGTTCCTTTCTTCTCGCACGAAAAAACACGCGTCAATTTCGCAGTGTTGGGACGACAAAAATTAATGGAATCTGGCTGTTGTTGCCAGTCACCGCCTGCCGTTGCGCCGCCGCCACGTTGCACCAACGACATTGGCTATTTTACGGCGCGCAACGTCCCTGACGCGGAGCCTGCCAACGTGCCGCGTCTTGTGTTGACTGAAAGGCGCGGGTGAGCGACTTTGGGCAAAACAACATTTGACGTAGAAAAATGGCTTAAAAAGGATTCGCATCCTTGGTTGGCGCAACGAAAGTGGCTGTGGCAGCAGAAATAAAACTGCCAAAAATACCAAATAACGTACATACATGCAACGACGCAGATACGCAAGGGTCCTCTGTATGTGTTTGGTTGCAGGACGAGCGCGCAGCCAAAGGCGGCGAGCGAAAGTAACAAAATGTCAATTGATGCGCCTCCACAGAATGTCAACGCCTCCAACGCTGCGGCCAACTCCTTCGCTGCAGTCACGCGTTTGGCTCGTTGTCTTGGCTTGTTGTGTTCGGTGTCTTTCACCGCGCGGTGTATCCTTGCTTTGATGCGACGTCATTGTTAGGTCGCCGATTTTGCAGTTGATTGCAATTTTCGTGCATCATCTACTCCTCACCGCAAGCCAGAATGCCTGCCAAGCTCCACTCAAGCTCGCTTGCCCCCAAATTTCTTCTGTCTTCAGCAGTTTCATGCCTGTGACCAGCTCGTTAAGTGCTTGCTATTACTTTTGCTGTTGTTGATGTGTAATTTAGCGGCGGCGGTGACGGCGGTGTGGTGGCGTTTTGGTCCTTCACATCCTTCAGCGTGGCAGCGTTGAGACGTGCCGTTGCAGCATCGCAAAGGCTGCCAAGCTCAAGCCGCAATGCTCTTGTTAATGTTCAATGGGCCATTCTCGCCGTAAAGTCCACCCTTGTTCGGGTTGCGACGCATTCGTTGCGCCTTTCTCGAGTCATTTCCTAACTCGTCTACAGAGATAACGATGTTTGCTTCTTTTGCCTTTAACACATTTTTCTATTTCACAATTTCACATTGCCTTGTAAGTAGACATGAAATTTGATGTTATTGGTGAGCGTAAGAGATTTTGAGGATGTGTGACCAAATGGTTGTTGTGCCACAAGCATTAGATATTGAATTTGAGTAGATACAATAACAAAATTCCAAGCAGTCAGTATGAGTACACATTCTTTTACATTTTTGTCGATTTTATTTATTTTTTTATTAAAAAAAATTAACTAGTTACAAACTAGTGACAAACGAACTAGTTCGAATTATAAACTAATTTGTAACAAATATATAAAGTAAATATCATGTGTAGTTAAAAAAATTATCGTGTCGTGAATTTCGAATTAGTTACAAACTAGTTACATTTGGACCAATTCGAAATTTTTAAATAACAAACCGAAAATTCATAAATGCGCAGAAAGTAAATGTCTGCAACCATATTAAGCATTTTAAAACTTCTTTCTAGACTTCGAATTAGTTATAAACTATTGGCAACCTCATAAGGCACTAGTTTCTGCTCTGGTAATTTTACTACTGAGTATATATATAAAATTCTTATTTGCACAAAACCATATTTATATACCAGAAGTTCCACATAACACATAATTGCTGATACAGCACTTTATATTTGCTCTCTTATCTTCGAAGTCGCCAATGCTTGACACCAAATATGATGGCTCATTGGACAGGAAGCTTTCTCAACACAGTTTGGAAAACGGAATATTCTCTTTAAACATATTGCTATAAAATTTTAGTATAATCCTTATCTTTTGAAAATTTCTGGGCTATACGAGTCATTGATTTTTATACGAAACTCATTGTTATGCACAAGAGTTAAAAATTGTTTGCTCAAATAGCAAAAATGTTGCTCTCAATTGAGTATAAAATTTAAATAGTCCTTATCAAAAATTTTCACGTAGCCAGAGTTTGTGATATATGTATACTTCGATTTACTCCCAGATCTTGCTCCCTTACTCGAAGATCTTGCGGAGAAGAGTTCTCTCGAATCCAAGTACCTTCTCATCTCGGGTTGTCATCGTGATATTTCTACACAAATTATTTCACAGTATGGTATATATACATATATGGTTCAGAAGACCATAAATCTTACGCAAAACCCTTCTGTCGAGAACTCCTAGTGTCGTCTCATCAGATTTTATCATCGTCCACGCTTCTGAGCTATACATTAGGACGGGTTTAATGAGCGACTTGTAGAGTTTGATTATGGTTCGTCGAGAGAGGACTTTATTTTTCAATTGCCTACTCAGTTTAAAGTAGCAACAGTTGGCAAGAGTGATTCTGCGTTGTATTTCGAGGCTGACATTGTTGGTGCATTAATGCTGGTTCCCAAGTAGCCGAAACTATCAACGACTTCAAAGTTATGACTGTCACCAGTGACGTGGGAGCCAAGACACGAGTGCGCTGACTGCTTGTTTGATGACAGGAGATATCTCGTCTTCTCCTCATATGTGCTGTTATTCTTAACAATTGTCTAATAGATCGTTGAAATTGTGTTTGAGATCTTGAAAGATGTAAAAACAATTTCTTTTAAATGTGTACGGATATCAAATGATACGGAACGTTCCTAAAAAGTTTTTACTGATATAAGAGAAGATGCTTTATATTAAAAATACACATGGAGCTTTGACATTGGCGGCCAAGGTACCATGCATCTTTTTCTACGATATATCTTTTTACAAGGTGGGCAAGCCTATCGAATTCGATTCTAGATGCGTGAATAGAGAACTTCGGTTTGTTGGTAGATTCAACTGGTCGTTATTATTTCACTCCTATTTTTTTTTCATTGGATATTCATAGGAACTGTACTAATACATAATTAAGATTCAAGAGATGTTTTATTGGATCGTTTAAATTTCTAAGAGAATGGAAATGATTTTCTCATTCATTCAGCCTATTTGAATATGGACTGTTGAACGTTCTTCTATTGGGAACTAATTCTTAAGTGGAGGTCTGACGATATTGCAACAAAATGGTGACCTAAATTTTTCACGGGAAGAATTCAGCAATATCGCTCGGCTAATGGAAGTTCTGTGGAAATTGATGGTTATTGGATCGAGGAATACGAGCATAGTTTGACTTTAAATTAATTTCAATTTGTCAATTTATGCCGACAAACAGAAATAAATTCGCAGTATCGAACATACATCTTAACCTATATTGACTACGAAAAAAAAAAAATAACCTCAAAAAAATATTTTATAAAAAAATGAAAAAAAACTTTCACTTGGATTATCGATTAATGAGGAAGGCTAACTGTCACTCCAGAGCACACAAATAAATATTTATATGCCAAAGAGCGTGTTGAAATTTCTCCAGAACTGTCACATGGCCGAGCATGGCAAATGTGGAGATGTCTTTATCAAATGAAATGCGACGTGGGAAAAGCATATATACGCGCCTGCATCTGTGTATGTGCGTTACAAAACTTAAGTGCATTTCAATGTTACGGGAACAACAACAACCGCAACAACAACAATAATAGTAATGCCAAGTAGCTAGTAGTGTGTGTGTGTGTGTGTGGCAATGTCTCTGCCCATTAAACTCATTACCAAGTCAGCTGTCGCGTGTGGCGCAGTCAAATGGCAGAATCCGAGACAACGTAGCCGGAATCCACAGTGCGAAGGAGTGCGAAATGTGTGCAGCAGCAACAACAAGAACAACAGTAACCAAGGCAGCAATGCAATGACAAAAGCTGCATGGCGTCATTGCAGCTGTGAAACTTTGCGACACTTTTATTATTAACGCCATTATTTTATTATATGCCACACACACGAAATATATACCGTTATTAGTCAGTTTGTATGTGTGCGGGTGTGAAGTACCTTCGCACTTCCTCAGCTACGCTGTCACTTGCCGCAACCAATATGCAGCCACTGTGACTGTCAGTGTCCAGTTTTTGTGTCAATAACGCAACGAAAAGTGGCACACGAAATCTATGGCGGAGTGTGTGTGTGTGTATTAGCTGCTCATTGTCAAAACAATTCGTTTGAAAAATATATATTTATGGCACAAAAGGTCATCCGCCCACCGCGTCCACTCTCAAGTACATTCACAATTGATGTGCTTCCACGTTTAATTATGTGTGGCAAGTTGTGGTGGCAAGTTAATGAAAATCATAAGAAAAATAAATTATGCGGAAGTTAATAAACATTAAGCGAGTAATTGTCAGCCAACGAGTTTACCTTCAAATTAAATGGTTGTTTTTGAGTTGTTGTTATTGTATACGTTTTTGCAACATTTAGATTTGCTGAACTAGAACTTTCCAATGCATTTTGATTCGATATTCCTCTTATTTGGCGTCGTTGTTGGACTTATGTTCAGGTTGTGGCATGCAACATGCGTGGGTTTTAGTATATAATAGCCCTAAGCAAATACCTAGATTGGAATTAGCGAGTAAGAAGTCTTAAGTTTTAGTCCAAAATCAGTTATTGTTCATATAAAGGAAATTCAAGTCATACGATCCTAAAAAGTAACAGTTGAACCTATGACGTTGTTTCCTTTGACCTCTTGCGATTTACTTTGGGCCAGAATGATCTTGCGACAGAACAGATGCTAGTGACTGTCCAGCGCCTGCTCAGTTCAGCTTCATCCAGAAGCAAGAGGACAGCGTCGCTCCTACTTGTTCCCATTCGACTGTAAGTGAAACCGAAGTGCCTGACCTAGCAAGCTCATCAGCCTTGCAGTTTCCTTGCAATTCTGCTGTGGCCAGGCACCCAAACTAATATGATTGCGAAGTGTTCCGATGCAAATGATAGCGAGGACTGCAATCCTTTATCAGCCTGGAGCACACAGTCATTGAGCATAAGGCTAATATTGCTGCCCTACTATCGTGAATCCGCTGCAACCTTTATGACCGCCACTTCCGCTTGAAACACGCTGCAGCAGTCCGGAAGCCTGAAGCTGAAGTTGATGAGAAGTTCCGAACAATAAACCACGCCCCCAATCTTCCCCGCTTTTTGTAGCTTGCGAAAGGAATATTCCAAAGGAATTTGCAAAATTTGACTTTTTAATGAGTATGAGCCTAATCACTTAAGAACTACAACAACGACCTCAAAACAACATCTAAGTCATTTTCATCGAATAAAGCCGCATATCCGATGGTTTTCGAAGTTTCGTCGGCTGCTGTAAATAAAAGAAGATGAAAGCTTACTATTGACAAAGACCTGACTAGCATTGTTATGGATCAAAAAACATATGATGAATCGGCCAGCAATAGCTTGGGTTGTTACGGTATTTACTACACAGAAAGAATAAGAACTGTTTAACAGAAAAGACCTTGTGTTTTGAAGGTTTAACAGATGAGGAAGTATGCTACGAGAATTGACTTTGTATATAATATAAGACAGTTATAATGTATTGATAAAATTTTTATATTCGTGGTGTTCTTTGTTTTCAAAGAAAAATAGTTTTCAAAATCTATTCAGACACTTTCTTTGACTTTTTTCATATTCCTATTAATATTTGACTTCAGATTTTAATATGCTCGTCTTATCAACATTTACCTACATACATTCATATATAACTATAAAACTGTTTATCCACATCACTGTCATACCGTTTTACACTTGCAATCCCTAGAAGTTGTAACAATAAATTAAGTATCGTCGTTGTTGGTATTAGTATCAACAGTTAACCCAGTTATCACCATTTAAAAGCATATGTTATATTATACTATATAAATATACCTTTTTGTGGAAATAGTATAATAGTGTTTTCAAAGAAGATCTGTACTCACATTAACATACAAACACATATTAAGGGACATATTTATGCGCGCTTCCGAAGTTGCGCGCTTAAACGGAAGCTGACAGGAAGTGCCCCTTTGAAGCGACAATCACACACAGCCTCGCTCTTATGTGGCAAACTATTGACTTTATGTAGATACATACATACATTTATATGTATAGAAATTTAAAAATATAATGAAATATATGCATTCACAAGATGCTGCACGTAACGGTGACGCTGTTGCAAGTCAGTCCAATATTCAGCGACTGTGTCATTGAAATTGTTTATTTTAGTTTTGTATATCTTTGAGTAGTAAATTTTTTATATACCTATGTATATGTAACAATTTAAATATATAATACACACATAGTGGAATGCGAGAGCTTCAGCATTTCAGCGTTTGAAGGTTAGTTGTGTGCAAATGCATACTCTATGGAGTTTATGCAACATTTGCTGCGGCTGCTACTATTATTGCCTACATTCGTGGGTAAATATGTATAGTTTATGAAAGTGCGATCTGTGAATTTAGTGAATGAGTGTTCGTCCAACCTATGGTTCATCCTAAGAAACCTACCATGCTTTACAAAGTCATGAACAAGATGGTTTAATAAAACAAAGTCAAGGTAGTCTTATACCGGAAATTCCCAAATTAAATCTCATAAAAAACGAATAAAATCAAAATATTGGTAATTTCTTCCATTGATCTGAAATAACATAATCATACTCATAAAACCACCTTTAATTAATCCATGAATCAAACTACCAACAGGTTGTCTGGCACTGAACCCACTCGTCTAATGTGATCATACTCAACAGATATATTGTTCAGATAACGATCTATCTCTTTTTTATGGGATCTTTAGACACAGATCAAGTTGAGTACGATTGTAGGGTATATATAAATTTATCGTTACATATGTATATTCATTACCAATAATTATTTGCGATCCCTTGATCTGAGAACACCATTATCAATGATTTCCAAATCTAAAACAAGATTCCTATTAAGTAAAAAAACACAGAAAATTCAAATTTGATGGAGAATGTTTATTATCATTCGAAAGAACATTCTTTGCCATTTATTTTTTAAAGAGTATCTATTTTTGGTCGCGGCTACGCCTCAGATGGTCGATCTGTTAAGTCCAATTTTCGATGACTCGTTAGAGCATTTCGATAGGGAAAAATCTAACGTTGTTATCACACGATCTTGGTGGCCAATCGACCGGCCCAAACTAAAAATTATCTGCTCACCGAAGTGTTCTCTCAATAAATCCATTGATTGTTGCGATGTGTGTTGTTAAAATCAAATGTGGCCGAGATCACGAGCTTCAATTTCAGGCTTCATATATTCGGTTATCATGATGCGATAACGGTCGCCATTGACGGTTAAGTTCTCACCGGCATCATTTTTAAAGAAATATTCACCTATGAGTCCACCGATTCTCAAACCACACCAACCGTTGTCTTTTCGGGATAAAATAGCAGCTCTTGAATCTCTTCACGTTGCTCTTCGTCTCAAATACGGCAATTTTGTTTGTTTACCTTGTATGTTGATCTGTCAAAAAAGGGTATTGGAAAAACTTCCTGTTTGCAAAGTTTATAAAGACAACCACTCGATAGAAATCAAATCCACACGACGTATTTTTGTTAGATACGAGTACATTTTTCCTTCTGAAAAGGGAAGTCTCTGATAGAAAAATTATATGAGTAATATATTAAAATATTGCACGGAGACTAGACCGTATATTTACTTTTTTACTATAAAATTTAATACAATAACCTTCCACCTTCTTTATTATATAGATTGTTTGTTATATCTGCTACATTCCGAAGTTGTATAATACTTCGACTATCTCAAATAGTTTCGGTAGTTGAGCAATAACCTTAGGTTTTTTTTTATGGTATAATACACCTAGTGATAGACGCAGCAATATTTTTTCCATTAGCATAATATATTGCTCGGACAAGATATATTCAGACGAGTGTAGTCGAGATCCATACCCCGGCAATTCTATCACTCGAAAATTATTCAGAGCATTATTGAATTATGGAGCATACGCTATTGCGCTGACCAAAGCCTCTACTCAACATGTATTAATTAATATCTTGTTTATGGTTCCTAGTTTCATTGACCCCTCCTGTGATATACTATCCACTATAGGTACCTTCTAAAATATGTTCTCAATATAATTTCGTCCTCATGAATATTTAACTGTGCACCATTAGTGGATGAAACTACAATCAATTTAAATGTATACTGTCTTTGGTCTAAAAAGTCAATTAACGGTAATTGCGAGCGCAATTGATATTCGAAAATTAACTGTTTACTAATAAAACTTTAACTAGTCCAAATTAAGTAGCGCTATGGCGACTTGGTCAAATGCACAACATTTAGGAAAAAACAAAAAAAAAAACACAAATAAAACAATAATAACAACAACAGCACATGCAATTGCAACAATTTATACGTTATTTATTTCATTGGTGAGTTATTTATTTCTTCCACACTAATTGAAAACAAATTTACGAGTAATCGCATTTCGAATGCACCCCTGCCAATACGCTACACCCTCCCACAAGACACTTTGACAAGTTGTTTGGATTTAAGTTTCGATTTGTTTCGAATTGCTCCACCCATCTGCTGTCTGTCCGTTCGTCGGCCCGTGTCTGCGCCGGAAATGTTTTCGTACAACAATAATTTGGTGAGGCTCACGCGGCAGTTGGCTGCACACAAAATAACAAATCACAGGCGCATAAGTGTAGCGCCGAGTAGTACTGGGGTAGCACCGAAGCCAGGCACGGAGCCTTGGAGCTGGTGCTGCAAGTGCCTCAAGTGCCTGCAGTCAGAAGTGATAGGATTTCTAGTTGGGGATGAGCGGCACAATGCATTCGCTACTAAATTATTAATAAATTGCATACGAGAACAGCAACAACAATAACAACTGAAAATTGCCAAAATGGCTGCTGCCACACTTGCCGCACAGAACATGCCCCAATGGCTTGTTTCAATCAAAACGTCTCATTTTCGTGTGTGTTTGGAGTGTATTTGTCGATTGTCCGCTGGAGTACAAACAATTTAGTATTATTGCTTCCGTTTTGGCATGTCACGTTTATTTTGCATGTCAAATTTTGAAAGGCACTTCATTTGCTCAATCAAACACACTCCAATATATACATCAATACTCTATAACAAATCATTGCTTCCACTAACTTTTTTTCCTCCATTTGCACTCATCAATAGTTGTTGCTTTTTTCATTTTTGTTATTGCTTGGTTTTTGTTATTATCGAAATTAATAGCCTATTAAATCAATTACGGTAATAAGCGAACGTTTTTGGTTGGTTGAAATTGAAACAACTTGCAACGTCAATAATATTCAAACAACAATAACAACAGCAACATAAACTAATATATATTTGATAGTTGTGACAGTGAATTGACAACTGATATCCAAATTGTAAGGTAACTGTATATTATTTGACAGGCGTCAGCCATTTTATTGCCAATGCACGTCATACTCATCACTGATTTGCTAATAATAACAATAATAAGAAGTCTAAATATCAAAACTGAAGAGAAGCCTCATTGGAAAGCCTACCCCACACAGGTCTATACATTCAGTATACAACTTAATACAAATATGATTTATTAGATTTTAATTTGTATGTTAAAATAATAAAAAATGCTTCAAGTTTGGCTGTCTCGGATCTTTCCATACAACTGGATAAGCCTTTCAATGAAAATCGTAAAGAAAAATTTCTCATAACCTCGGTTAGGAAATATATAGAATATCCACGAATAAACAAATTTGGACCTCTTTTATGAAACTACAACCCAAACAACATCGAGAGAGAAAGACCAATATCTATAGTGCTTTTTTAGGTTTGTATAATCTCCCGGCAATTCGTACCAGTCCCTCAATAGTGTTCATGGACAACCATTAGGATCCTTCAGTCAATGTTATGACTTACACTAGTATTTTTTCTACTTTGGCTAAATAAATGGATGGAGGATTTCAAGCCAACCGTTGGCATTGGACCTTAATCTATATATTTTATATTTGTTGAAAGCACTGTTCCTTAATTATACCCTGAACAGGGTATATTAAGTTTGTCACGAAGTTTGTAACACCCAGAAGGAAGCGTCGGAGGCCCTATAAAGTATATATATAAATGATCAGTATGTTGAACTGAGTCGATTTAGCCATGTCCGTCTGTCTGTCCGTCCGTCCGTCTGTATGTATATATACGAACTAGTCTTTCAGTTTTTAAGATATCGTTTTGAAATTTTGCAGATGTTATTTTCTCTTCAAGAAGCTGCTCATTTGTTGGAACTGCCGCCATCGGACCACTATATCATATAGCTGCCATACAAACTGAACGATCGGAATCAAGGGCTTGTATGCAAAACTTCCGCATTTTACTACATATCTTCACGAAATTTTGTGTGAGTTATTGTTCATAGAAATAATTTAATCTCCGAAAAAAATGTTCAGATCGGTTTACTATAGCATATAGCTGCCATACAAACTGAACGATCGGAATCAAGGGCTTGTATGGAAAATTTTCGCATTTGACGTTGTATCTTCACGAAATTTGACATGGATTACTGCTTAAGGTAATAATATAATCTCCGAAGAAATTGTTCAGATCGGTTAACTATATAACCTTAATGTTTCTAGCAAACAACCCGGCTAAAAAGAATTAGTAAAATGTTTCTTTTTTTTTACTTATTTTTTCTTACGTCTTTGGATTTGCTTAAACACATAGTTCCTGCAAGAAATGCACCTGTGAAGGGTATATTAGCTTCGGTACAGCCGAAGTTAGCGTTTTTTCTTGTTTTTACATTAGATTAGTGAACTGACCACAGAAGATCATTGTGCTCTTTCTAAGTCTGACTGTGACGTTAAAAACTATATAATTTCTCTTCGTGTATCATCTCCACGGTAAGATCGGAGTCGATTTCCGACACCTTCCATTTAACTGTTTTCTGAATTGTGGCCTTCAACAACGCGTACTGTGACTCACGGTTTACTTATAATATGGTTTTGGTTTTATGTTCAGTCCTCCCACTTTAATAAACCTAATCTGCAACATTATAAGAATTGCTCCGCAGGGACATAGTTTTAAGAATATAAGTGCTGAAATAAAACACTGAGCACAGGAACCCTAAATAATCCTTCCATTATACGCTTCGATTTATTTTCAGAATTGAGTTGTTTGTTGTTCTTACTTATATCCAGAGATTTTAGAATTTTATTATATACTATACATATGCACCAATATCGAAATATATTTATATTTTTTATTATAAATAATAAAGATTTTATTATGTGAATGTGATATTTATGAATATTTGCATTTAGTTGACAGCGCTGTTGGCAACAAAAAATGCATGTCAATTAAGCAAACTAACTGTTTAAGATTTTAATATGCTATAACTTAATTTTTATTTTTCCAAATAGTAATAAAATGTAATTAGTTATGAAGCGATTTGTGCAGTGAAAGGTGTGGCGATTAAGTGGCTAATTGACAAAGTGACAAAGCGATAAAGCACAAACAACGTTTATGGATTTTGTGTTGTTATAGCTAAAGTGCAGTTCGAATAGCGGTTTCAGCAAATTATTATAATAAAGGGTGTTTCAATAGGAAATTATGATTAAGAAAGTCATGCCAGATCATGTAGAGGCTGTGTAGATCCCTAATCCGACTACTAAGAACATTTTGTATCATGACTTCGCAATAAAGAGTGTTACAACGATCTAGAACGACAAAACCACAGGTAAAACAGTTAGAAAATTATACTCTAAATAATAGTTCTCAGCGACTAAATGCACCATCACTGTTGAGTATAGTTCTGATCGATTTTTAAGTTAAACGCGAAAGTTCAGCTACTCCACTCGATCAGAGTCATATATAGCCATAAAATCATTAAGTCTATTAAAAGGCAGACAATGTTGGAACACCCTGTAATCGAGTTGCCATGTTGTGACAATATTTTTATTGCTTTTTTGTTCTTAATTTAACTAAATTTCGACACTTAAAACTCAACTGTATTTTATTGTGAAATATACAGATTTGAACTAACATAAAGTCATTTGGATTTTGAAAGCAGATACGAGGGCGGAACCCAGTTTATTGTTAACGTTTTAAGATTACAAATATTTGGATTTAGTTTTATTGACTTCAGCTAATGGATATCTATTTCCCAATATATTTTTAATAGCAAACAAGTTTTATTTTGAAATAGCTACTTTAACCTCAAAAAAATAGCACCGAGTTGAATCACCTTCAACTGATCCCAAAATTTCGGTATTAGCTCTTACTTGTAAAATTGTTATGAATACTGCCTATACCTATAATTATATATGTAGTTACATATATTTTCGCCACTCAAGTAACCTATTAATAAAATGAAGAGAAATATTGTGTCACCATTATTTTAGGCGGCGCAGTGTATATAATTTTTCTTGTTTTGCTTTTCTCCTTCTTTTATATCTTCGTTTATTTGCCTAAACTGTATGCCCATAAAATGCAGTTGCAGTTAGACTTTATGTTAAAATTAATTAATATTCATAATTTTATTGCAATTATGGAAATCAATTAACCCAAGCTATTCATTCAAGACGTTTCTAATTGCAGCCAAGCATTGAATTAATGAAAATTATTAATTTAAAATCAATAAAAGATCTTAAATTTTAGCTATAAAATAAGTTGGGAAATATAATGTTCCATACTCAAAGAATTTTGAATGTTTTGTTTTTGTTGTAATATTTTCTGGGAGGGAACCCCCCACTTTGTTGATTGAGAAAGCACAGTAAATGCATTTACTACTTGCCTATATTACTTTTTAACAAACTTTGAAAGTAAAAGCCCTCTTTGAAAGTGACCTCTATGAAACATGTTTGCTGTTGAAATTAGATAACCGGAGTATGAGAGTGATCTTTCCCAGATATGACTTAAACTAGTGACGGATCGATTCCCAATTTTTGGCCGATGCCTATGCCGATGAATCTGTCGAACTCTAGCTTAAACAAGCAAATGATAACGATTACTGAATAGATTATTCTCTATCTACAACAAACTCTTAACGATTACAATAGCTGAAGTACCTGGTGGACTCATGCTACCGTGACCCTCTTATATTGTGAGATAAACTTTCGTTTAACCAGACTAAATTCCGAGATACCGTTATGAGGTAACCCGATTTTTCATATAGTTCACTTACGAATCCAACAAACTCTGTTTCTGACTAATCCGAAAAAGCTCTCTCGCACCTCTCTAAAAGTAAAAATAATTCTCGATCTTTTTCTGTTTACAAAATCTCTTCTAATTCTCTATAAAGACTGTTTTCTCTACTTTTATTTATAGTAATATTTTGACTTAAATTAAGAATTTAGTGAAAGGCATAATTATCGGTGGTGTTCTATACTTATAGTAATATCTACTTCTGAGAACATTATATACGAGTTCTGTTCTAAAAATATGGTATGTTTTCAAATTTCGCAGGCTACGTATATTCCATTATCGATTTTTTTTATGATGGTACACTCGTCTCAAACATATGTTCACAGTTTCAGCAAATAACATATTTATTTTGTTTGTGAGAGGACTGGACTTTGGTTTCGATGTCATAACCATACACCCATGATTCGTATATCCGTATATCAAATTTCTAAAAGCTAAAAATTAGAGCTCAGGATTAAGCTCGTTAATCCTACAAGACCCGATCAAACGCAATTACTATTCTTACCTTCGGCAATCAGCCATGGTTTTCCAACATGAACCAGTAAAGCCTTGGTAGTGGACATCCAACATGAATTAGTTTAGAGTTTGTCGAGGTCAAAAAGATAGTACTTATTTAAATTAATTGAAGGGAAAATAAATTACATATAGAAAGCAAAATATCAGTCAATCCGGTTCAAGGTAAAACAAGAAAAAAATGGAGGTTGTAAGTCAAGTAGACATTTATTTAGGTGAAAATCTACAGCGACAGAAAATTTTGCATTAGTCACATTACAAAGATGGACAATATCATAAAAAGGCTGGGTAACGACACTGAAACTACCTTCGAGACAATCATCCATAACTAATTTAATTTCAGCAAATTCTCACCCTATCACTAAACCGAGTTAAAAAGTCGCTAAATTAACGATCTGTTATGAAGTACATTGGTTATAGCTGGATGCGAAAAGGAACTCATTCTCGAATATTATTGTCGTATCTCGCATAATATCCCCGACAGTTTGATATCAGAGACGAGTAACATGGAGGGAGGACTTCAAAGTTTCGTAAAGAAGAGATAAATATGAGTTTTGATTTCAATTCAAGGAAAATATATAAAAATATACCACCCAATTCATGGTATACTATTTCTATCTCCTCTATCACCAGCGATTACAAATGAAAATATAACTGTCAGAATTCCGACGGCAATACAACTGTCACCTACCGACGGTTATCTGCTGCCACAAAGTCTACGAAAAAGCAGCCAAAGAAAAAAGTGCAAAGTGCATACTTAGAAATGCAAGGATATGCGAGTTCTAAGAAAAACATGATACACCAATACATACACAGAGACAACGTATGCAATCCGAGTGAAGATAAAGCCACTGCAGGTGCACTCACTCAATGCACAAAACCGCTCATTCGCCAAAAAACACACCTGCAGTGAAGCGCCAACACGCGTGTTGCAAGCGAACAAGCGCCTGCAACAAGCCACCTAACAGCGATAGAGTGCAGCTAAGAGCGCATTGAGAGCTCTTCTGGCAGAGAGCGAGATTCAAGAGAGCCGCAAGCACACCAATTGAGTGAGTGAGTTGAATGTTGCAAGTGCAGCGGAGTTGCATGGTTCGAAGCGGAAATGCTGTTAAGCGCAACTGCAATGAAGTGGACGCTGACGTCGACATTTGCAGCGACCGCGTTTGCAGTGAGCAGCTCTAGTGACTTAGCAGCGCAGAGAGCCAACAGTCGTTTGTAAACAACCGAACTATGCAGCGCACAACAACAACAACAACAAGTCGAAGTGAATTTTTGGAGTCAAATATTAACAAGCGTGCGAGGTGGCTTTGGGAAACTTTTTTTCTATTTTTTGTTTTTCAAAATGCCCCCTACGACTATGATGGACTGCCGATGTGCCACAAACGAAAAAAGCACTGTAATAATAAACAACAACAACACAATTTTCGGTGTGAGTTCGGTATGCGGCAAATAGGGGAAAATCCCTACGTGTCTTTAATGCACGCAATGCACGTGACCACGCCCACGCAGGGCAGTGCAGGGGCGCTTACACGCAAGAGGCGTACTTTCGATTGGCTAACGCGGTGACGGGTGTGAGAAACTAGGAAGCGTTCGGCTGCCGCGCTTGGAGGCCGTCGAAGGCGCACTGTGCGCACAGTCCGAATTTTCGAATTCGGCTGTGAGAGCCGGCCTAGCGGGCACATTTGATGGACATGGTAACGGTAAATGATATTTGTTTGGCCTGCTGAGTGTGTGTGTGGGTGCGCATGTGTAGTTGTTGTTGTCTATATGTATGTGCGTGATTCGTTTACGAAAACGCAACGTCAGGCGATAGTGCAGACGAATGGACGGACAGCCGACTGTGGGGTCAGCTCGGAACGGCAGCAAGACGTCGATTGGGTGGCTATCGTTTCGTAGCGGTATAAAGGAACTCAGTTTGAGCTGTATTGGATGCATGTGGCCGGACGGTCTTGCGTTGGTTGGGTTCGGGGCTGAGTTTCCTTTTTTTTGCGCTGCAAAAACGCAGTCGACCTTTGTAAACTACAACAACGGACAACAAAAAATTCGGGATTATTGATGGCTGCAGCAGAAATGATGGTAGCAAGGATGACTTGGATTGGGTGGGTGGCTCCGAAAGACGCATCGAGGAGGAAGTGAGCTTATGGCGGCAGATTTTGGTGGACTTTTCCTGTTTGCAAGTGTGTGTTTTGAATGGAGCGTAGGAATCGAAGAAAGGACGACGGTAGCTAGGGCTACATGTAGAGCTTCTACAAACTGGTGCGTGCTATGGAATTGAGGTTGTTGTAGAGAAAAAAAGCTGTTTGGTGCGCCACCCGTCCGATGGGCGAGTAAATAACACCGCGCCTGAGTTGGGGTTGCATCCAGGGGAAGCTGGACAGGCTGACAGCGTAACGGTTGTTGGGTGCGGAACGAGTTGAAGTTGTGTTAGGGACAGCCATTGCAACGAGATTGCGTATGATGTTGGACAAAAACAAATTACTAAAACAATAACAACAACACCACGAAAGGAAAACAACAGCAATAGAGGAATGGAAAGCAAACGATATTGATGAAAGATATACACCAAAAAGTGTGCACACAAAAAACTGCTGGACCCTCGGCGCACCAACGAGAGTGCGGACCAACAAGACTGCGTAGCAGTGGGAACGCGGGGGCGGTATGATGAACGGAAATTTGCCGCAGCAACGTAAAACTACGTCGTACAGCCGAGTCACGTACAGCCATCGAGCTTAGCAGGCTTGTGTTGTAGTAGGCAGCGGCACGGTCGAGTGAGTGGCAGTCGACAACGTAGCACATTAGCTCTCCATGGCGGCTGACCAACGGCGCACAATGCCACACACACTAACCACTCGACCAACCAACAAACTCAGCTCAGCGCACACAACTAGCCACCAACACGGCTAGGTCCGTGCGAATGGCAATAAGGCCTTTTTGGAACCTCGTGCCCTCATCGCCGCTCTCCGCTTACTGCTTGCGTAAAGGATTATGTGCGCAGCACAGTGGGAGCGTAAATATTTCAGTTAAGTGCCAGTAGCGGCAAGGATCAACTGACTCACTGACTGACGGCAGCGATGCACATACTCATATATACATATTTATATATTCCTCGCTAGTCAGTTGGTTTGGTATCCTTTATTTTGGGCCAACAACGTTAGCGTCATCGACGTTTCAATGCGTTGCGTGGGCGATTTGTTGTTGTGGTATTATGTATATATAAATAAACAACTGTGTATGTATATATATATATATATATATATTTCCATGTGCTTGCTTATATACATATTGTTTCGCTTGTGCCAGCTGAGCGCCGTTAGTGGATTATATTTGGTTGGTAGGTTGTCTGGTTATTTGGTTGGCTTGCCTGTGCGTTGCTTCACAAACTATTGCATATATACCTACATATGTATATATATGTGTATGTATGTGTGTTGATATAGGTTTCTCGATGCGTCAGTTGTGCACCCAAAATGAACACGACTGCATAAATGCGGCTTTAAGCTTGTTAACGAAATGGAAGCCTTTGCGTGACGGATATATTAATATACATGTGCGGTCGTATACGTATGTATGTATGTATTATTGTATAGATATACCTATATGTATATATTATATATTGAATACTTTATTTTCTAGTTTCACTATTTCTCTGAGTATTTACTAGTGATTTTGTTGTAACTTTAAAATACCATTAAATATTTAAAATATGATACAAGAAGATCAGTGTTGAATGATTTCCATCATGATTTATAATAAATTTTAGCCAGATCGTCAAAATATTTAGAAATTTTTAAATTTCTTCTCTCTTTATATTGATTCCTGTGGATTCTTTGCGATTTAAGGATTATTTCAGAACTTAAGCCTGTAAAAATATTGAATAATGGATCTTTCTGCAATCCAATCTTGATTTTTTTTGTCAATACAATAAAGGTTAGGTTAGGTTACTCTGGCAGGTTACTACAACACCACACATAGACCAGTTTTGGTCCTTTGTGAAACCAGATGAAGTGCCGTCACTTGGTTAATGAGAAATAGAATTTTCGTGTACTTCTTATCTACCGCCTTGCACATAACTTTTGCGGTTTTGCATCCTGGTATATTCTTCCAGCGCGCTTTGAACTTTTTTACCACGTTTTTGTCTAGATCATCATATAGACAGTGTATAGGTCTATCAACGTTAATCATATTTTCGGATGACAGTTTTACACCTCGTTTGGCAATCTCGTCCACTATCTCGTTACCTTCTATGACTTTGTGGCCTGGCACCCAGTAGAATTGAAGTCGCCTATTTCTGGCGACATCATCCACTGCTGTCCTACCACTTAAGACACTTTTCGCCGATATGCTGAAGGATGATATTGCCTTGACTGCTGCCTGACTCTCTACGTATATGTTTACTTTAGAGTATCCTGTTGGTGCGCTTAAGGATAGCTCAGCGGCCAATACAATAAAACTATCATGTGAATTATTTAGCACGGGAAGCAGTTTCTTATATGCTTAAAACCCCTTTGGACATAATTAGTCTGACTCGTTCATGCACAATTTTTTCGTCATATTAGGTAATGCTAAATTTACATATATTCCGGTTCTTATATCAGTTTTTTAATATCGCCCAAAATCTCTAGGAACTTCTAATTTAGGTAGTCCACAGAAAATCAAGTTAAATAGAAATTATTCAATAGGTTTAGGATAGGAAAATTGAGACCTTCGATATAAAGTTCGTAACATTCGGAAGAGAGTCCTTATGCATATTTAGATTATATAACGGATAGATTATTACGAAGATCTATTTCAAACATCGGAGGAAGCAACTAATTATTTGGAAGATTATTCAAGACCTCTAAAATCTTATTTGATAGCCAGCCCCAATGAATCTTATTCTTGATGTGTTTTGCACTACGTGGATCTGAATAGAATTTCTCTGTAGTATTCCTGAAAGCTTTATATATATTACACTAAGGAAAGAAAAGGCATCCTTTAAAATATCGCTTTGTGAAGTGTACCTCCCGAGTTATCGATCACCTATCTAATTGATGAACTTGAAGCACGAAGAAAACTTCTCGTAAGGCGATGACGAGAGCTGATTAGATGCCAAGGTCTTTCAAAGGTTAACAAGATCTTCGTGCACTGCATATGTTGGTTCTATAAAGGATTTGACACTTAAACATTATTTTTTTGGAGACTTTGGAGACCTAAAAGCGTTGCTCAATTAGGAAAATTGAGCATAAATTGTTTTCCTATCCAAACCACCGTATTCTTAGGGTTAGTCCGCTTCATTTTATTGGTCTACAACTTTGCTTACGCCGTTTTTTTTGAAATTTAAGTTTTTTTTTTGTATAAAAACGGTTACAAATGTCGATGAGCCTCAGCCGCACTTTTCTTGGAATTAAAAAAGAAAAGCAAAATTTCCCGCAAATATCGAGAATTCGGCTCAAAAAGTGGCATTTTCAGTTGAGAATAAGTTTGGGATGCAAACAGATCTCTACAAATATTTTGTGGGATTAATGTTGACACAAATGTCTAAGATCGATATAAAAAAAATCTATTTAATCGAACAGTGCTTGACCCTAGAGACATCTATTGGAAAACGGCGGAAGCAAAGTTGTAGAAATATAAAATATACGCATTGTTCTTGAAACATAGTTATTCCCATCGGGATGCTAATCGGATATGCTTAAATTTAAATCAATTTTTTAGATACAGCTATAAATATTCTTAGCAAACACAACACATATGTTTAAATATTTTTATTAATTTTAACACTCTTTTCTCTTTACAGGTATGTAAATGCTGAATTATATTAAAATTTCTATCAATACTATTGATAATGACCCGACACAAGTAAATGAGAGTAAAAAGAGGTAAGAGAAGTTGAGTCTTTGTATTACCCAGCGTATGTATGTAATACAACTATTAACAAACCCCACCTCAGATAACCGCTCATTTGTGAAGACAAGCTGCTAATCCTTGCTGGCGAACGCTTGCTATTTAAGGCTATTATCATTGCTGCACAATAATAAAATGTATATATGTATGTTGAAATATAATTCACACATACTTACTTCAATACATACACAAATTCCTATTATAAGTCCCAAACTTAAGTTCATGTGCAACACCTTTCCGTTTCCTGTCGATTTCTCACCTCCAACCGCCTCTAACCCACTACCAATCATCACCTACGCCATTGTCTGCGCTCATCGTTTATCACATTCCTTCTCTATTTATACGCTATTGTTCTTAGAAATAAATTTTTTTATTTTTTTTATTTTTTTTGTTGCACCATTTTGTTTGTAGTTTCCAATTTCGAATTATTCTGCTTGATTGTTATCGATTCGGTTGTTCGTGCAACACACATATACACATACAGCCATCGAGTGTTCACATGTATTCAACTATACTGAGTTATACAATCACATATGTCCAGTGCTCAACGCCAATCAAGCATCCCAGCATTGGTGGCATGCAACCCTGCCACATTGCAACCACCAGCAATATGCTGCAGTGGACCTGCCACCCAACAACAACAACAGTGCAGAGCGAGTTCCAACGCATTCGTAGGCCCATTGTTGCAAACACATTCGCAGTCGTAGGCGTAGCTGAGGGTGGCGGGGTGCTCCCTGTGTATACTGGTGCTTGTGTGGCAGACGCATTCACCCACCGCCTGCAACAACAACACCAACACATACATGTGTTTCCGGCTTATCATCAATTGCTGCCGCATTGCCTATACTTGTCCGGCGCCCAACTTCGTATGTTGCCACTATTGCTCGGCACTGCCTCGTATGTCGCTTGTGTATTTCGCCTGTTACCTTTTGCTTAATTAACACATTTCGTTGCGCACCTACTACATACACAACGTTGTAACAGTATGCGCTCATGTTGCATTGCGCACGTGCAACATTTCGTGTGGCAATGAAAAATTCAAACGCAGAGTGGGTGGCATGTTGCAAAAGGGTCACCCATATGCATATATGTGTGTGTGTCATATTCATAGATTTGAACTTTGGCGTTGTTAGTTGGCCGGTCCATTGCGTCGCTGGCCCGCTTTGTCTTTGTCTTGCCACCAAATGTGCCGCATACAGCATGCAACATATGCCAAAACGGCACATGAGGCACAAACACTAGTTGCCACATATTCGAAAATGAGTATGTGTGTTCGTGCAACACCAGAATCTCTGCGCAAATTCCAATGCAGGTGCGCTCTAACGGTAGATAAAATCGCCGAGTTGCTGCTGACACAGCAAATAGGCCTCCCTGGGGGTGTTGCATAGTCTGCGGATGTAACTTGTGCAACCTCTTCTTCATCGACGAGTTTACATCCCTTCAATAGTCACCGATAACAGTCCGCTACCCCCTGACCGGACCGTTGCCTGCCGCCCTTCCGCCGCTGTCCCTCGCCCTTTTGGCTCCGTTATTTCGCCGCATAAGCTTCAGCACCTTTGTTCACTGCTTTTCACAAGCTCTTTCCGGCTGCCGATATGCATATTGGCAGCTTTTGTGTTGTCGCAGTAGCACCAGCAGCAACAGTAGCAACAACAACAAAGTGAGTGATGTTGTTGTTGTTAGAGTGTAGTTTCATGGGGCAATATGGACAACACGTACTAGCCAAAGGCCATATGAGTGCCACACTACGGCATTTGCAATGGTATATGTGCGTCTGTGTGTGTGTTGGTGTTTATTTAGGGTCGTCTGCATGGATGTAGCGAACATACATCACCTTAGTGAGGGACTTCATATGTATGTATGTGTTTATAGTGTGGATTGCGAGTAATGGTCTTTGTGTACAAAGGATTAAGGTTTATTTTTGACAAATTTTGTTCAGAAAAAGGCGATTGCAAAAAAGTTCTTCTTCAGTTCTTTTTCATGACAGTTTTCTTTCCTCAAAATGTAGAGAAACTCCTCTCGCAGATGCTTCGGACATGTGTATTTTGAGCCTAGCCACTGGCGAACCAATTATTTGACTTAATCTTCGAACATTTTTAGAAATAATGAATAGAACTCGTTCTGTCTGCGGTTTAACTCAGATAAAAACAAGAAAAAACGTTAACTTCGGCTGTACCGAAGCTAATATACCCTTCACAGGTGTATTTCTTTTAGTAACTATATGTTTAAGCAATTGTAAAGACATAAGAAAAAGTAAGTAACAAAAAAGAAAACATTTTACTAATTCTTTTTAGCCGGGTTGTTTGCTAGAAACATTAAGGTTATATAGTTAACCGATCTGAACAATTTCTTCGCAGATTATATTATTACCTTAAGCAGTATTCCATGTCAAATTTCGTGAGGATACCACGTCAAATGCGAAAATTTTCCATACAAGCCATTGATTCCGATCATTCGGTTTGTATAGCAGCTATATGCTATAGTGAACCGATCTGAACAATTTTTTCGGAGATCAAATTATTTCTATGAACAATAACTCACACCAATTTTCGTGAAGATATTTAGTAAAATGCGGAAGTTTTCCATACAAGCCCTTGATTCCGATCGTTCAGTTTGTATGGCAGCTATATGATATAGTGGTCCGATATCAGCAGTTCGTACAAATGAGCAGCTTCTTGAAGAGAAAATAACATCTGCAAAATTTCAAAATGATATCTAGGACTAGTTCGTATATATACAGACAGACGGACGGACAGACAGACAGACGGAAATGGCTAAATCGACAAACTTAATATACCCTATTCAGGGTATAATGACCACATATGAGTGTCTGTAACTAATTTCTGATTATAAATTAATGAAGAAAGAGAAGAGTTTTCCATCGATTTTCCGGAGGGATATGAACACAATCGATGTTCCCCAAAAAATAAATCGATAGGTCTTATAAAGGGTGATACATACGTCTATTACGTCTCAGTTGGTCCATCCATTGAGTCCAATTTTTGATGACTCGTCGAGCAGATGACTGGCGAATATCATGCCTGCATCGAAGCGGGATTGTCCGCATAGGCTTTAAACTTCACATACGGGAAAAAGTCTAACGGTGTGTTATCACACGATCTTATTGGCCAATCAACCGGCTTAAAACATAAAAATAGCTTCTCACCGAATTGTTCTCTCAATAAATCCATTGATTGATGCGATCTTTCCACACAGTGGCGACTACAGCTCTTGTCCAAGCTGTATTTTGTACGCTTTGATTTAAAGATCTCGACGTTCCATACGCCAGTTCGAGTTGCTGCGAACGGCGCCGAATCGACTCTGCACGGTCTTCGTGTACACTCTCTGGGTCTCAAGATGAGTGATGACGTTGCGAATAGTAGCTCGGTAGGCCGATTATGTTGACCATAAGTTGAGCGAAGCGCTCGAAACACATTCTTCATAGAACGTGAATTTTCATAATAAAGTTAAAGAATTTTGAACTTTATACAGACGTAAGTCTTTCCATGATGAAATGCCACACAATACTGAACAAAAATTACATGACAGTTTGACACGACTCACAGATCCCACTGTCAAAAAAAGGTCATTGAAAAAAGTAGCTCTACTTGGATCACCCGCTAAAAAGTATATAATTTTTCATTAAGGTTTCCCTAAATTCAGCTTTATAAAAAGAAAATATTTTAATATTTGTTGAAACACCCCTTAATTGATAGCAAGTTCTTCTTAGTTGTTCGATGAAGCTCCAAGTGACTTGTAGGATGAAAAAATATACCTGGAATTGATTGTCCCGGTAATGGTCTAATATTTGAAATTGGTTGCATCTATAGTAACGAATAGTTTATTAGAGAATCGTCGTATTCCAGCCATCTCTAAATAAGTAAAATTTTCATGTGGATCGGCATTAAATAAGATTAAAACTTTTAATTAATAGACCATATACAAAACCAAGATGGCATAATCGATTTAAAGGTTGAAGGGAGAAGGATAATAGTTCTGATTCATAATTAAATAAGGGTTCCGTAGTTTTATGAAGATCAATGATCTCTTTGGTCGATTGTTTCCCGAATTCAGTGCATATTATTTCAGCCATATGGCGTAACATGTCAGATCTACACTGTTTCTTCTTCTTGACTGGAGTATACACCGCTTACGCGGTTATAGCCGAGTCCACAACAGCGCGCAACGCATCTCTCCTTTTGGCAGTTTGGCGCCAATTGGTTATACCAAGCGAAGCCAGGTCCCTCTCTACCTGGTGCTTCCATCAGAGTGGAGGCGTCCCTCTTCTTCGGCTTCCACCAGCGGGTACTGCATCGAACACTTTCAGAGCTGGAGCACTTTCGTTCATTCGAACAACATGACCCAGCCAGCGTAGCTGCTGTCTTTTTATTCGCTGAACTATGTGTATGTCGAATAACACATACAGCTCATCGTTCCATCTTCCGGGGTATTCACCGTTGCCAATGTTTAAGAGACCATAAATCTTCCGCAAAACCTTTCTCTCGAAAACTCCTACACATCTAGCTTAATCTTTGTTATAGCCGATTTGTCTATGTTATAGCCGAAAAGAGTTCCACTAATATAAAATAGTCTTACCTTCAGAGTAAACATGGGGATGACAAACAATTTAATGAATATTTAAATCCCTTTCGGTGTATTTTCGTGATAAAGAAGAGGTGTTTAGCACTCGTTAGAAGACTATATCATTAGAAGTCTATCACATTTTTGTTAAAGTTTTCTTTGAATAATTTTGATATCTGCGCTACTTTACTTTACTGATATCTTTCATAAGTATGGTATATAAAAATTCTCACATGACACTAAAATGACGTCAACAGTATCTCATTAGCTTACTTTTGCGTGCTCATATTGTTTAACATTATAAATTTTAGTTAATAATTAGCAAATGCTAGTGATAGGAAAACTCTATTATCGCTCCGTTAGTATTTTTTCTAACTACTTCATATTACTTACCTTTAGTTCATTAACTAATATTATTTATTGCAGTATATCACTGTTATATATTGATATTAACTTTTCAACCAATAATTTCATAAATTAATTTAAAATAATAATAAACAAAAAAAATTTGCCGCTGCGGACAGGATTCGAACCTGTGCGGGTAGAACCCAATGGATTTCAAGTCCATCTCCTTAACCACTCGGACACCGCAGCTGTTGATCTTTCGATGACTAACTGCGCTCTTCACACGCTGTGTGTGTGCGAGTGTATGTGTTTAGTTGTTGTTTTACTATGACATTAAACAATTTTCTAGCATTTTGTTAACTCATTATTCATGTATTTACGCTTTGAGGTATAATTTAGTCAACTTTAGCGGTGTTGTTGTTCTTTCGCTAAGCGGAAGAGGCTGTTACTAAGCGAATAAAATTGTTTAAGTTGACACGCTGAGATAGCGGTGGGACGCACATTGTTACGAACATGCATGTGGTTATACACATAAATATTTGACGAAATAGATAGTAGTAAGTAATTGTTAATGTTTATATGTGCTTTTGTAAATTTCTTCTTTCTATTTATGTATTATTTAATACTAAAATTTTTTTCCGTTGCTCCAAAAACTATTCAAATAAGAAAACTAATATTAATAAAAATAAATTAAATTGTAAATACAATTTTGGTAAATGTTCGTCTTGACCTCCTAGGAAGTCTTGCTTCCACATATATTTAATATATTTAATATTTAATATTTATTTATCAAGTAAGAAGAGAATATTTTTGTTTCAGAAGTTCATTCACCTCAATCGTATTTATATGTTGATGGCAAACTCTTTGCCGTAATGGCGCCAAATGCAATCAGGGTTGCATTTATTATAAAATTTTAATGAGGATTTTATAAAAAATTTACTAAAACAAAAAAAAAAATTATAATAATTGTAACAATTCTAACAATGGAGAGAACATAACATTCTACATTTATTTGATATTATTTAAAAATATTTATGTATGTTAAGGTTGAATTAAAGGTGCTCTAACATAACGTCATATCCATAACTATAGTCAAAACCGTAACAATATTTACTATAGTCGTTTATTGGTTTAATAGCCATAAAAGAAATAAAAAAATAAATCAAATTAAAAAACATAATTTCAAAAAATCAATAAACAAATTTTTACGGTTACTGGGAAAATCAAAATTCAATTGATAGTTCTGGTTATGGTTATGGGCATGTTGTTATGGTAACGCATCTCTATTTGGAAACATTGTTCCCCATAAATTCGGTTCAATCAGCTTTTTTATATGGATATGGTTATGCGCCTCTCATTTAACCTTTAATTAATGCTATGTTTTGTCATTGACCACCACGAATTTTGATTTCTAAATATTTTTGGTTTCTAAATATCAGAAATCTTTCGATAGGGAACGTAAATGTTTTACATTGTCAAGGAAACAAATTTTGATTTGATTTTATTTGATTAATTTTCGAAGACAGATATTTATAGTGTTTCTCATTTAAACACCAGCAAGGTCTAAAAGAATTCAATATAATAACATACGAGTATAAGGAGGATCATCAGACTTCCGATCAGCATCCAGTTCTGTTTTTAGTTCTTAATTTAAATTTGAGAGACTAGTTGCCTATCACTAAGCAAAAAAATGCGCTTGGATCTCATAAAATATGTTATTGCTATCCGAACATTTAGTGCGTTTACAATTTATACAATTTTAAAGTTATCAAACAAAGTAAATATAAATATTTTATTTTTTTTTTTTAGAATGTTAGATGCTTAAAAAATATGTGTATTATCTTTCTATTTCTATTTTATTAAAGTGTAAAACCTCTTTAGATTTTTTTGTGACACCCGTAGAGAGGCTATGCTATTAATGCTACACGAATGCTATATTACTCGTTGCAATGGCGAGTAATTATATATAATGAAAATAAAGAAATGTTGCCTACATTTCGGCTATGATCCTAAAACAGTCTACAAAACTACTATCAAGAATTGTTTGTATAATATAAAATATATGGAAGTTTTTTGTTCGAAAGAAATTTTTGTATGAAGTATTATTTTTTAATCAATTTAAAACTAGACTTTTAATAATTAAATTGTTTATTTTATATGCATTGTTTGATACTTATATATATATATTTATAATCATATTAACGTTATTAAAAGTTTATCAAATATCTATCTGTAGTAAAATATTTTTAATAACTATAAAAAAATATCTCTTGCAATAAAAAATCATGTGCGTCGGCCGGGAATCGAACCCGGATCAACTGCTTGGAAGGCAACTATGCTGACCATTACACCACCGACGCAACTGAAAATACTCTGACAATTTTTTCATGTGTTAGACACTACACATACATAGACACATCTAGGTATGTGTATTTAATCTAGACTATTAAATATTCTGGATTGCTTTCTCAAATAAAAATCAGCATACTCGGAAATGTTCACATTCAAAATAAAGCTTTTCAAAACAGATGCCTCTCAAGTACGATCAACAGATCATGAGTATTTATACATATGCTTATACAATGTATTTATGTATGTATGTATTGAGCAGTATTTTTAAAGTTTCAATTTATGAAAGATACTGAAAATTATATTTCTCTAGATACCTGCCGAATTTTTTGTAACATTTTGAAGTAGACCCTAGGTCTTTGTGACCACTTTGTTAGAAAATTCCTAATTGGTCTAAAATTCTATATTTTTTTAAATATATTGAAAATTGTCGAGTACGCGTATAGCAGGGTACTACTTTAAACCGAGATGAATTTTTTAATTCCCTGTAAATAAAACAATTCACGAATAAATGAGAAAACGTTCTGAGTGATGTTATGCTAAAAAATGGAAAGTGTTCAATGGAAATGTCAGATTGCACCTAGCAACACTTAGTGTTGCCTAGGCCAGAAATATATATAGCAGCCCTCGTATACTGAGAGTCAAAAAACACCTCATCTTTCTCCATGCAGCTTCTACATCTAGCGTCCGGTAAGATTTTTAACCTTAAAACGTGGATCCCAATGTGACAATGGCCAGTAAGAACCCCTACTACTAAAGAGAGATAAGGCTTACTGAGGGCGAAAAGTTCGGTCGACCTACCGCGGTTTACCTTAGGCCAGAAGAATCTTGCAGCTGCGCATGTGTTGGTAACTGACCAGCGCCTACCCATCTCAGCCGAGGCCCATCTGTCTATTAGCAAACCGCAATAGGACAACGGTGCTCCCATGCTTCTAATAGCAACAACAATCTAATCTTACTGCTTCTAGTCTACCTTAGATAGACTTAACCTCAATGCAGAAGATTAGTTTCATACGTTACATAATCGGACCTAAATTTAAATTAACTCAATCTTCCGTAAAGTTTTCTAACTTATTTTTTTTGAAGTCCCACACCTATCCCTCATGATTTATATACCTTATCCCACCTAACCTTACTGACTCAAATACTTTACACAACCTCAATTCACTTCAGTTCATTTATTTAAAAATAAAAAATATTAAAAATGAAATCGTAAAAATTTCACCTCGAAAATTTACGAGTCATTTCAGGTATTTCTCCGCCTAAAATTATGCTTTATTACGTCTGAACTTTAAGAACTTTCACAATAATCATATTTTAACGTCTTCATACCTCGAGGGGTACTTCAATTTTAAATCATTTACTTTCCCCCATAAAATATTGTTTTCTTTTTTTTTGTTTTTGTATTGCCGTTTTGATTTCATGGCATTTGCTTGTAGTTTGCGGTTTTTTGGTTGGATTTTTGTAACCTTCGTTAGGTCAAACCGAAGACGACAACGACACATTATACAGTGAATATTTTTGGCAAAAACTTTGCTGGGCGAAAAAAGGATAACAAAACTAAATGAAAGCAAAAACAAAATAAATAAAAAGCAACAAAAAAGCAAAAACAAAAACAACAAAATAAACAAAC
Source organism: Zeugodacus cucurbitae (assembly GCF_028554725.1). Classification (NCBI taxonomy): domain Eukaryota; kingdom Metazoa; phylum Arthropoda; class Insecta; order Diptera; family Tephritidae; genus Zeugodacus; species Zeugodacus cucurbitae. Next base: position 61,445,844 of record NC_071670.1, read on the forward strand.
AAATGCCAAAGAACAGTCACAAAATCACTGGAAATAAAAATTACAGAGCGGGGTTCACTATTTTTGGGAGGAGATCGTATGTATGGATGTATTGTGACTATATATACCAGCCAAATAAAATGGTAATGGCGCAAACGATAAGCCTTAAGCCTTGTCGTCCGTCCAACTCGTCTTCAATACCGTCGTCTCTACGCTTAGTGACTCCTCTTGGCATAACTAAGAATGTGTATGTGTGTGTGTTTGCGTAGCCGTAGTGTACCTCGTGATATGCCTTAATAAGCCACTTTAGTAAATTAAAAGGAATAAAATCGTAGCATTCTTCTTTGAGCATTGCAGGACACAACGAGTATAGAGGAAGCGGTTGCAAGCACACACACACACATACATACATACACACATCTGGAGCGGAATACCAAAAATTAATCCGGAAACAACAACAGTACACGACAACAAACGAAACCAAATTGAAACCAAACCAAACTGAAATGAAGCAAAGCGACGACTGCCAAGCCAGCAAATGAAACCAAACCGCCAAAAAACAGGAAAAGGATTACAAAATGCCAAAACAAGCGAAATAAAAAGTGGGGAGAATGTAGCAAAAAATGCAGAAACAAAAATAAAACAACAAAAATATAAAAAAATATCAAAAATACAAAAACAACAAAAAAATCAAAAATTATATAAACCAAAAAAGTCGAAAAACACGCTCGAAAACTTAGGGGCAACATTAACAAGCAACGTGCAACTTCGACATAACTCTGCCTTTAACTGTATATTTGTGTGTGTGTTTGCGTGCGCTCATGGAAGCGGCCCAAAAAATCTACTTTTGAGACATTAAATGCCAGCGCGCAGTCAATGTTAATAGCAACAACAATAATAAAAACGACAACAACAATAATAATTAAAACAACAACAACATTTGCAACAACAACAACAGTCACAAGTCTAAACGGCCGCCAGTAGCGGAGGTGTGCAGCGCGCATTTTGGGGCACTTGAGTGGAATTGCCAAAAATTTCGCGTACTTTAGACGTCATTCAGCAGTTAAATTTACGTTTATAGCTGACATATGAAAAATCCAGCAATAAACAAAAGCGGCGCAGTGTGGAGCGACGTGGCGCGTGGTGTGGCGGGACGACGCGTCAAGGTGTGATGGCAAGTGGCAGTGCCTGTGCCAGTGGCAGAGAGTGAAGAAGTGTATGTGGGGCGACGCCAAATGGCACCCGCTACTCGCGAGAGGGTGAGCGAAAAGCATGGCAAGTGTTGGAGTTTGGATCGAGAAAGGATTTTAGTTGAAGCAGGGTTGCTTTTTAAAGAAATTTATAATTTTTCTTTTTTTTGGATATTTTTTAGCACCAAAATGCGTAATTTTGTTGCAAATAATTTTAAGATCCAAGTGAAATGAGGTTTTGAATTCGGTAGACAAATTTTCTCAATCACAAAATTTCAGGATTTTCGAATTTAAGTATTGAATTTTGGTGACAGTCCGTTTCTAATATTTTTAAAATTTAGTATTTTTTTAACTTAAGGTAAGTTCTCGAATGAAAATGTGAATCTTGAAATTTCGGGAACCCGAAAATATTATATAAAAATCCGGGATTTAACGCAGCTAGTATATACTTTTAAGAAAAATTAGTATTAATGATAACACTTTTCGGTAATAGGATTGAAAATTACTCTACACGCTTAAACATTCTAGATAAATATTCGGAAGATTCAATCTACTCTGAAACATCTGGAAAAATATTCTAAAAATTATCATAGTCCACCCTAGAAAAGTCCAAAATACATTTTGAATTAAAGAAAGTTGAGAATAAGAAAAGAAGAGCTTTTTGACCTCCCCACATACTCGAATAACCATATGAGCGCTGCTGCATATACTGCAAATTTTTGGAAGATAGCACGACCCGCCAGCAGGTCGATATAGCGCACAATTGCCAAAAGTAACAAAATAAGAACGAAAAATGCAGCGAAGGAAGAGAATTAAGCCAAAAAAAAAAATGAAAAAAGGCCATGCAAAACTATCAAACAGGCAACAACAAACAAAACGCGCTCGCACTCCAACTCAGCACCGCCACCGACGAGCTGTCGAACTGCCGAAAAACATGCCCACCACATCCCCACCGACTAAAAACGTCGTCGTGTCGCGAGTGCCAGCACCACCGCCAATCAAGACGTCGAGGACGTTAAAGTTTTCGCTGTTTACTGCTAATGTGGCACGGCGGTAACGGGCCTGTAACTGGGTACCTTGCCATGTGGCAGGCAGCCGCGTGAATCGCGCGCGACCGGTAGGCTTGACGTCTTCGTTTTGGCAAAAGCAACAAACGTCATTACGGAACGGTGCTGTGCGCCAACGCTTGTGGCACGTTCTGTTGGAATTTTTCATTGTCATTTCGAGTTTTTTGCGTTTTATCTCCCTTTATTCATTACCTCCTTCGCTGCATCGTGTGCGACAGGTGGAGAAGCTGTTAGCACGGTTAGCACGAGCTTATGGCGCCGTTATGTCTTCCTTGCGATTTTTGTGTGTCTGACTTTTACCTGCCTGCCAATATGACTACACTTTCTTTATGTTTCCTTATATTTCGGTTTCTTGTTTTTTGTACTTTCCTTCTTTCTTTAATAAACAATTACTCACAACAACAATAAATGAAGGCAGTGGAGATAGGGTCGTAAGCGCTGCGCCAACATTGAAGTGCCGCCGTGATGAGATAACAACATGACAACTTCAACTTCAACTTTTGTTAAGATAAACGCGAGATTATGACGCGCTCCCTCGCGAGGTCCTTGTATAAGCAGCGTATTTTTTGTAAGCAAGAATACTAGAAATGCAGAAGACACACAATTATGTCTTTAGATTCCTTAGGACACGATATTTTTTAGTCTATAAGATACCTAAAGGCCATTACATAGATCAAGAAAGGAACCATATTTTCCATGATTCATCCGTGTATGTCTTACTGACCATCGGATCAACTTCCTTTAGAAAGAACTGCGGTACGGATATCATATATGTAACGTCTTCATATTCTTGGTTCCGATACATTGGTTATCTTACATGCATGTCGTCCACAGCTCTGTGCCAGACCCTGACAACTTAGTCTTAGATAACACTGAGGAAAAGAACTTAGATTTGGTGGAAATCAAACAGCAGGAACTTCTCGCAATCCATAAAATATTGGGTTAACTGAATCTGAAACTGAAACCGCTAATTTGCAGAAAGGATTAGTATGGAATAAGATCGAAAGTTAAATAAATAATAATAATTAGAGCCCATCGAACCGACTTCAGTACTGAGAGTAACCTCGTGTTCTTTCGAAAGCGCTCATCCAACGTAAATCACTATTCGTCGACGTAGTCGAGAAGCGATAATAATTCGCATATCGTTGAGTATCATTGTGCCTCAAATTGATTGACACACGAATTCAGCGTATTGACATAGTGATAGACAGACGCAGCGGTGCCACCGAGCTACTTGACGCAGAGCTGTAGGGATTTCAATGGATTTACGCTGTCGCCGACAATAGTACAATAGTACGAAACTAAAATTACGCGTTTGCGTTACACTTACGAAAGTGCTTTGGTTGGAGGACGATGTGTGTACGAGCACCGCGCGACTGGCGCTTCCAGTTGACAAGCGTCACCGCCACTCGCGCACTAACAATGGCATTGATGACGCTGACACGCCAACAATGACAGTAACAACTTGCGAACGCATACACACACACAGAGGCAGACACTAGTAGCTTGAGCTCAAATGCAACGCTGCTGGCAACATGCAAAGTGCATGCGACAACAGTCAGCGATAGTTGTTGCAACTCCACGGCCACTGCGTAATATGCCGCCGCCTGCCACTGCGTTAGGCGTAATCAAATTACAGCCACCGCCATCACCATCAGCCGTAGCTGCCACAATGCAGACTAAAAACAGCCGATTGATTGCGGCTTAATGGGATGAATGCGAAAGCGACAGTGTCGGCGGCGGTGGCCAAGTAATTACGACAGCAACATTGTCGCTGCTGCCACTTGCCACATCATTATCAACATATCGTTCCCCGAACAACAAACTCCACGCCGCGCTCAAACTCAAGCTCCAGCCGGACTCTAAACCGCCTGGCAGTAGTTCCTCATACTGCCGCGCCGCCAAGTGTGTTGGGCCAGTCAACCTTCCGCCCGCCGGTCACCATGTGTTGTTGTTGTGCTAATGTTGTAGCTACTAATGTCAGCCGTCGAACTGATGCGACCTTAGAGATTCGCTTTGTGAAAATTTTTCAATTTCAATTTCAGTTTCAATTGGCAAAGATATTTGATTGTCTTTCGCCATCGCATTGCCTGCCTGCCACTTGCGATATGTTGCCGTTGCTCACCGGTACAAGGACGCAGTAGACAGTTAAGTGCTCAGCGCTGCCAATAAACTATTGCATGGACGTTTGTTCGCTGCTGACTGGCTGATTTGACTGACAGACGCATCGAGGCCTCGGTCAGTGTGAAGCGACATGAGAGCCACCGCGTTGCCGCAACTACCGCATATAGTGGGCCGCGGCCCGCGGCTAGTGCGGCTGAAATCGTAAGCTGCGTATCACCGCATCTGCTATGATGTACTGGTGTGAGTGTGTGTTCTCGTCAGTATATGTTTGCTGTTTCCGTGAGCGATGTGTGAGCTGACATAATGGACTCCAATTAAGGATGTCAACGCGTCACTTTTGTGGCTCGACGGATTGAAGCGTTCAATAGGTAATAGTCAATAATAGTTGCGAATGGACGTTGCGGTGGTATTATTATCAAAAAATATTTGAAGCAAAATCTGCAAGTGTGAGGTCTGAACTGAGAATACCTCAGGCTGAGGTTTTATTACAAAAATACTCCAAAAAACTTCCAAACTCATCGAATATGCACAGAATACAATCAAAAATTTCCGACATAGAACCGGATCCACTTGGAAGAAATGAGTCGGAGAGAGTCTCTCTGGAAAGACCACTTAATCGGTATATTTCACATTGACACAATAGACCTTGAAGTTTAAAGTACAGAGACCGCTTTGATTTAATGTAATCTAGCTCGCCAATGCTTGAGTATCTGGGCCTTTAATCACGTCCTAGTGTTGGTGTTCTTTTTTTAAGAAGAACTGTCGGACATAAAAATATATAAAAATCTGGTAGTTTCGGACGAACGAAAGATTGAATTTACTTTAGAGACCTCGATGTCCTTAGAAAAAAACAAGTCCTCTTATGATTCAGAAGAAAGTCTGGCGTTGAATATGGCGATGTTCTCTCAAGGCAATGGATTTCATATAAATGGAATAAACTAGATTCATAACCGACAAAGACTTTTCTCTGAACTACATTCCTCATTGCTCTCACAATGACAACCACAAAAAAAATGGATCTGACGAAGATGAAACTCAACCAATCGTTGAGAATCTGTCTGTAGATATTTTGAAGAACTTGAAAAGATTTTGATCCGAAAACAATGAAGGAGTATAGAATCTATAAATATAAAATGGAAGAAAAATAGGATATTATGGACTAAGGGATCTCATATAATATTATTCTTCGAAGTCACGTACCAGATTCTAATATTTTTTCTAGACCTAATCCTTATGCCACATTTTCCATATTTATTAATTTCTATTTCTGCTTTTTCACCCACTGAAGGACATGTCAAAGGCGGCAAAGTTAGTCTAACTACTTATATATAGTATATGTAGATCTGTTTGTGTATGTGGGTTCATAGTTTGCGCATAGTTTCTTTTTGACTCACCCGCTGAGTTGACAGAAAATGCCAACAAATTATGACATATCATTTTTCTTGGCGCCATCTTGGATAAATTTTCGGGCTAAGCTTGCATTTCACTGCGAAAAGTGCAACCAAAATAACAACAACAAAAACAATAATAACCTCAAAAAAAGACAAATAACAAAAAAAGTAGTAACAAACAAAAAAGTTGCAACAAAAACAAAAGCTACCAGAGGAAGGAACTCAATAAGAACTAAGTAGAGGAAGCGGTAGAGAGCAGCAACAGCAAAAAGATGTGTAACCGACACGCAAGACGCGTCACTGAGGCAACAAGAAAAATGAATCAGCGACACCAAAAGAATCTCAACTTGTAAGGGAAATGAAGCGTCGTCGCATGTATTAGTTTGGCGGGAGGGCGTCAAAGTGGCGCGCTTTACGAGTGGGTGCCACAGATACTGGCCTGCAGCTAGTGGAGGGGAGTGTGGTGTTTGGTTGGCTAAGAAAAATTACCAAATTAAAGTGAACGCCACGGAACAAAGCAAACCGAAATGTCAAAGTGCCAAAAGATTTTGTGAAAATTATTAATTTTTCAGCGACCCGAAAGCCGGTCGGGAGTTGAGTGCAACTGCATATAAACTCATTTCAAGCTATGGATATAGAAGTGTGTAAATATGTATTTATGTTATATAAGTGAGGCGTGTTGCATGTTGTTTAGCTCATTATGCACATCAAAAACATTGACTTTTGACCTTGTGGGAAAAATAATTAAATATTTAATTATTTTGGCTTAACAAAACCTAAATAATTTCAATTTATATCTATGAGTATTTAGTTTTTCTTATGATGCAATATTTTTATTTTCTCTTAAAAGTCAAGATCGCATACCATCGCAAGATTTCAAGATTAACTATTCCCAAATCTTTTGGGTAGTTTTTCGGTACATTTTTTCACGTAATTCATTTCGAGTTCTTCGTACAAATTTAGGCTTCATTCTGATTTTTGAAAACCGATTTCTCAAATATAGACTCTTACTCGTATTAGGTAGTTACTTTGACAGCTGTTCAAATTAATGCAACTCATTTCCCATATGGCAATGGGCTGGAGACTGCTAGTTATCCCAACAAACACTGTACAGTATCTACTCTCTTGATTTATAAAAAAGATTCCATCATACAATGGTCGGGAGATAATAAAAGAAATAGTTCATTATTCAATGAGCAGGCGCCCAATCCTTGTTCGAGGTATAAAACTCTAACATAAAATTGTGAATATAATCTTCAGACACTCTCGTGGAATAGATGGAAAAAATGGGAGCATCTCATAGTGGATGATTCCCTTCCAATCCCACCAAACACACAGCAAAACCTTCCTGGCCGTCAATCCCGGCTTAACCACTGTTTGGAACGATTTTCGTCCACGACTATTTTCGCTTGATATATATATGTGATCCATTTTTTGTCGCTTCGAAAATGGGTCGAGCTCGTTCCGTTTCAACAGCATATCGTAGGCGTTGATTCGGTTCAGAAGGTTTTTATGCGTCAAATCATGGGCCACCCAAACATCAAGCTTTTTTGTGTGATTGCAGGTGATTTAAAATGGTTTGGTGACCTCCCATCTCCAGGGCGATGTCACGAGGTGTCACATGCCGGTCTAACTCGATGTTTTCCAGATCTTCCGACGGCTGGCTTATCCATGGTGTCTTTTTCACCCGCTCTGAATCGTCGAAACCATTCCTCCGCAGTTCGAAGTGATAGATTATCATCCCACAAAACACGTTAAAATAGCGCGAATTTGGACGTTAGTGAACTCCATGTTTACACGTCTAAAACTTATGAACGCAATATCTAAAATAATCATGCATAGCGTTGTTTTGTAGGTTATGTCAAGACCTTTAAAAGATGTATAGTATTGCCAGATACGAGCGATGTAGCCGCGAAATTCAACAGGCAAAAAGGAGGGGGAAATTTGACAACCTAATATATTTTTTGAACTTCCTTATATGGATCCATTTATAATATCAAAAATTTCTTCTGGCTAGCTAAATATCACTGGACAATTTTTTATGTCCGAAATTGAAGGTTCACTTGATATTTAATTAAAATTAGTACATTGAACCGAAGGTTTTGAGTTGAGGACTGCGAGGCATGAGATAAATTTTGAATTTTTAAAAATAAAAAGACTTCCTCTCAGGGTCTTAAATTAGCTTCCATTACATATAGATACATGTATACACTTCCACAAGTATTTTCCTAGACAAAACTACATGCAACCTTCATTCTTTTTTTTTTCACCCATGCGTAGGTATATATTTCCGCTGACGTGTTGCAAGCTCGCGCCTACGCCGAAGCGAGAGATGACTCAATTAGCTTCAGTGTTCTACTCCACACTCCATTGTGTAAATAATAATGTTGAACACTTTATATGCAACATAAATGCGATGGTGGCATTTTCTTACAAGCGTTTGTAAGCTGTACTTTTTCTTGCCTTTGCTGTTGTTGTTGGACAATAGATTATGCGTTTATGTTCATCATAAAACAATCGGTCAACAAGGCGCCCAAGCTCATGTACTGTGTGCGCCTGTAAGCGTGGAAAACTTAAGATTTTTTGTATAGTTATATGTACCCAGACAGTTGTTGTGGTAGACTTTTTAGTTAAGTTAGTGAGCTGGTAGAAGTATTTCGTTTTCTACTTAAACGTGAAAATTAAAAAAAAATTATATTTTTTGTTGTTGCTTTTATAAAATTTTCATGAGATTTCTTTTTTTTGTTTATTGTTTTTTTTTTTGTGTAAGCTGGCCTATTATACTGCCTATCAGGGTTAAGGTAATTTATGCTCAATAAAGTGAGCACTAAGAATATGTCCAAAAATTGTTATGTGATCTAGAATTCCCACATAAGCTTTTTTGAGCGAAAGCTCTTCTTATAAGTGAAAGCTCCACAAATGATTGTTAAATCGAAAATTATTTCTATATATAATACATACTACATTTCTATCGCATGTTTTCTTTTAACTATTGTTCTCCTGTATTCGGATGAAAGCTCTCCCCGAGTAAAAGCTTTTACTATACTAAGTGAAAGCTTCGCTAAAATTATTTCCCTCTATTCGGATGAAAGCTTCTCATTAAATAGGTGAAAGCTCACCAAAAACAACTTTGTGCTAAAATAGAAAACAGCCTTATACTACTACTATAACGATCGGCTATTTTTTTATGAAATTTCTCTCCGACTGAAAGCTCTTTTTGCAATAAGTGAAAGGCCTACTACCATATTTAAACTCAGAAGAAGAAGAGCTGATATAACATTTCTTAGAATATTATTTTTCGTACTTTTTTATTAAGAATCCTACTATATTCAGCCACTGTGCGTGATAACAACTGAAAAACTTTAATTATGCTTCTGCGAAGTCGCATGTAACATACGCACCAAGCAACTAAACAGGGACAAGTATGAAAGAAAAAGGTCAGGATTTAGATGAACATATTTATTGCACTAAATATACATGAACGAAAAAATATATATATACACATGTATATATGTACACCCACCAAAGCTTTTCGAACTGATTAACAAGCCAACTGTGTAGCCCTACCTAAAGCCCAAACCAGTCATAAGACCCAATCAGTCAGTCATTTAGGGCGCTATCAGTGTATGTACGAATAAATAGCTGCCTCTCTGCTTGAATATATGTCTGTGTGTATGCCTGCTCCAATAACATGCCTCCGACGTCAGCGTCTCATTTGGTGGCCACGTTGCGCACGGTTTCTTGCACTCATTAGTTGTTTAGTCGCTGTCGTTGTCGTCTCCCACAACGTGAATTAAGATAATCTGCGACCAGCCGACTTGCTTGGCGAATGCCTCCATGCTGAGCGCGTTGAGTGCGCCATTTGCGCGTGCGCACACAGCCTACCCACCACAATTGAACGATTTTGCAAATGAATTGTGCGCGTTTTGTTGCGACCGATTTCAAGTGAATGATTATGCGCTACGAAGCACAAGAAGAAGAAGAAGGAAAAAATTTTTCTATATATAAATACACACTGGCGCATAAAGTGTATATATATAGTTCTAAATATATAAGCTTATATAGTTTTTAATTCCAGCTTTAAGCCCCTCGGCGCTTACTTGCTGACTTTGCCAACAATTTGCCTCAACGCTGATTGCCTGTGAAATTTAAAAACCTAATAAGATTCTAAGCTGTTGCTGCATAAACGAAGAATAAAGTGCAACCGAGTAAACCAAACGGTTACTAATTGCTACTAAAGTTATGTGGCATAAACATTTTTGTTGTAATTCCTTTCCTATATATATATGCCGACCACTTCAGGCACTCTGATTAATCATAGTCGTCATTAGCTATTAACTCAGATGATGACCGTTAAGTATATATATTATCTACAATGTGTGTAAGAATTTTTATACACTTTTTATTGTTGTTGTAAGCGATTAGAAGCTTGCAAGGGATTAACAAGTATATTATGTTTTACCATTTTTATTTTGATGAGGTGATTAATGTTGGCATCGACACTTTGTAAGCCAATCGCTTAAGTGGATTACTTTAATCAGCCCAATATACACTTGTACATGAACTCTTAGTTACTAGAGAAACAATATGAATTTCTGAGCTAGTGTGAACTAGACAGATATTAACAGTATCGCTAAGAATCCGTTTATATTTTCATGCATTCGATTCTGAGGCTAAATAGAGAAGGTACAATCTTCAATAAGAGTGTACAGCTACTGGCGTACGCCGATGATATCGATATCATTGGAAACAACACCCGCGCCGTTAGTTCTGCTTTTTCCAGACTGGATAAGGAAGCAAAGCGTATGGGTCTGGTGGTGAACGAGGACAAGACGAAATATCTCCTGTCGTCAAACAAACAGTCAGCGCATTCGTGTCTTGGCTCCCACGTCACTGTTGACAGTCATAACTTTGAAGTTGTAGATAATTTCGTCTACCTGGGAACCAGCATTAACAGCAATAACAATGTCAGACTGGAAATCCAACGCAGAATCACTCTTGCCAACAGGTGCTACTATGGACTAAGTAGGCAATTGAAAAGTAAAGTCCTATCTCTCATTGGCAACGGCGAATACCGCAGACGATGGAACGAAGAGCTGTATGTGTTATTCGACGACATAGACATAGTCCAGCGAATAAAAAGACAGCGGCTACGTTGGCTAGGTCATGTTGTTCGAATGGATGAAAGTGCTCCAGCTCTGAAAGTATTCGATGCAGTACCCGCTGGTGGAAGTCGAGGAAGAGAGAGACCTCCACTCCGATGGAAGGACCAGGTGGATAGGGATCTGGCTTCGCTTGGTATAACCAATTGGCGCCAAACTGCCAGAAGGAGGGATGCGTGGCGCGCTGTTTTGGACTCGGCTATAACCGCGTAAGCGGTGTCTACGCCAGTCAAGAAGAAGAAGATTTGATTTTTAGACTTAAAAGTGGTCAGTGAGTTTTGGTTCAGAACGCTCCCGAACATGAAAAACCTTCAGTTGGAATCCTGAAGTATAAATTTATAGAGTGTTAAAGACTTTATAGGTTCCATTATGTCCATACCTGCCTTTCAGACATGAGTGCTGAGATCGATTCCTTGAGAACATTATATTTCAAGAGGAGACTTAAGTTATCGAATTTCCAGACTCGAATGGCAGGACAAACTCCCAGCTATATGGCGACTTATGAATGCCGAATGAATCCCACGGGAAACTTTTTCTTATCACTTAAACTCGCGGCGTTTTGGTCTTGTAATAAAAAACTGTGCGTCGGCCGGGAATCGAACCCGGATCAACTGCTTGGAAGGCAACTATGCTGACCATTACACCACCGACGCCCATAAGTTGAACAGCGACTTGGTTCTTGATATTATATTAGACTTTCTTCAAGTTCAACTTTTTTTGTTAATATTTTAACAACTGTCTAAATAGTACCAGCAATCCATAAGTTAAGTAGAAATGTCGTTCTTAAAGCACATTTAGCTATTGTGGAACCAAGCTTTATTTGCTCAAGTGATCGGCTCGATAAGAGTTGAAACAAAAGGGACCTATAACAAGAGTTTCAGGGCTTTGGAACATTTCGGATTTTTTCATTTTAAAAAGTGAACACATTAGAACTGTAATAATACTCTAAGAGGCAGTCTGACCATATCTGAAAGATATTCATCGTTTAATAATAGACACAGTTTAGAAACCACAAGTAATAAAATTATGTGTCTTTCTGTTATGAATTATTAAAGAACTCCTTAACACGGGTAACTTGGATAGTGAAATCAAGTGATTTTTGGAACTCCTCCACATTTCTCTCTCTAGAGTCCGATGGAAATATTTGGATGTCGTCCGCTAGGGAAAAACGCGTCAGTATATGGGAACAAGGGTTCACCTTACATTCCTGTAGACCAAATTTTGACTTTAGAGTTCATTTCGAAATGCTTACATATTTTTACTTGATGAAGAATATAAATTTCGGTACTAATAAAATACTTTTCCGATTCCACTAAAAAAAAAGCTGTGCGTCGGCCGGGAATCGAACCCGGATCAACTGCTTGGAAGGCAACTATGCTGACCATTACACCACCGACGCTCATAAGATTATCAAAATTTATGGTTTTTGTGTCTGGCATTTGAAATATATATATATATAACGATGTCTGTATGTATGAATGTTAAAAAATACAGCAGATTTTGGGTCATCAAACAACTGTGTAAACACAGACAACACTATTTACTTATCAATACTAGGTATATGTGTAGATATGCACATTCTTCTGAGTATATGTGACAACACACAAACATACTTAAGTCGAGTTTGACTTCTCATTCTGTGCTTAGCTTTCGAGCAAGTTGCACGTACACTATCGCTAGCGCATCTACAACTACTAGGGTTACCTAATATTCACGAAATTCACAAATATACTTAATTCTTCTCACTCATATAGAAATAGAAAAAAGCCTGCGTGACATTGCTAAATGATAGTTAAAGAAAGAAAATTTCTTCCAACTAAGCTTTGCGCCAGTATTCTTCTCAAAGCCACACTAAAGTTGTTGCGGTGCGAAGAGCGGGAGTTCAAAGCACAGTGCAGTTAGCACGCAGCGGAGAAAACACGCACAAAGCGAAACGAAACGAAAAATGCGAATTTAAGCATCAGCTGTCATGGCGGCATGCAACGTGGACCAACAATCATACAAACAACAAACACACACACACAAAACAATGCTTGCAACAAGGCGTTGCAGGCAAAACTGCTAATGCGTTGCAATGCGGAAAGAAATGTGTGAAGAGTGAGGGCGCAAGAAATATAGTGCCTTTCATGCAGCGAGGCATTTCTTGCTGCTGCGAGGATTAAGGTTACTTCAAGGATGCTGAGAGAAAAACTAGTTCTGTATATATGTATGTATATGTCTTCAAATATGACGATTGCAAGTAAAACCGGCACAAAAATGCCCAAAATTCCTAGAGAAAGCTGTGTCGACAACTTTTTTTGTATGTATGTCTTCCATATTTTCGTGCTAGTTTCATGCTTTTACACCTTATACATAAGTATGTCTAGTAGCGTGGGTGTCACAACAACAACAACACCAACATTATTACGTTTAACGCCCGCTTCATCATCATCATCATTGCCGCCTTCATCAGTGGAATTCATCAATCTTTGCCAAAAACTTGCGCCATCTATATAGGGGACCTTCCCTCAATACCTACATACATACATACATACATATACAGTAAACAGCAGTCCCGCTGAAATAATCATGGGCGACTAAGAGCCACGCCGAAAATGTGACGCGTCTGAAATGGAAAAAAAGTAGAAAACAAGAAAAAACGTTAACTTCGGCTGTACCGAAGCTAATATACCCTTCACAGGTGCATTTCTTTTAGTAACTATGTGTTTAAGCAAATCTAAAGACGTAAGAAAAAGTAAGTATCGTAAAAAAAGAAAAAATTTTATTAATTATTTTTAGCCGGGTTGTTTGCTAGAAACATTAAGGCTATATAGTTAACCGATCTGAGCAATTTCTTCGGAGATTATATTATTACCTTAAGCAGTAATCCATGTCAAATTTCGTGAAGATACCACGTCAGATGCGAAAATTTTCCATACAAGCCATTGATACCGATCGTTCGATTTGTATGGCAGCTATATGCTATAGTGAACCGATCTGAACAATTTTTTCAGAGATTAAATTATTTCTATGAACAATAACTCACACCAAATTTCGTGAAGATATGTAGTAAAATGCGGAAGTTTTCCATACAAGCCCTTGATTCCGATCGTTCAGTTTGTATGGCAGCTATATGATATAGTGGTCCGATATCGGCAGTTCCGACAAACGAGCAGCTTCTTGAAGAGAAAATAACATCTGAAAAATTTCAAAACGATATTTTAAAAACTGAAAGACTAGTCCATATATATACAGACAGACAGACAGACAGACGGACATGGCTAAATCGACTCAGTTCAACATACTGATCATTTATACATATATATACTTTATAGGGCCTCCGACGCTTCCTTCTGGGTGTTACAAACTTAATATACCCTGTTCAGGGTATAAAAAATATGAAATAATAAACACATGGCAGTAGGGTGCCAGTCTGGATGGTACGCAGTTACCCAATATACATATGACCTGTTAGGAAGTTCGATCTAGCAAAGAAATTATATTTTGTATGAATTGAAAATACATTTATAATAATTGTATTTGCATTTAAAACATTATACATTTTTTTAAATTATTGATATACAGTTCAACTTCCCTAAGTTCGATAAATTTATATCGATAATAATTTTTTGATCAATTATTTGTTATCGATAATTTATGATAATATTTTTCAATCGTTGAAGTGTCAGTTATAACCGCAATCATGTACGAAGATAAACGATATACAATCGATAAACGATATACTTCGTAATCGTATAAAATAGCAGCAATACTAAACTACTTTGTAAGCAATTTTTTCTGCACTACCTTTACTTACCTTCTAGCTTACATATTTATTGTGATACATTCTCGCAATCCATTTTCAACCTACTACTTGCTTAAGCGTCTACTTCTAGAACAATAGATAACCTCAATTTTCTTGGCAACAGCAACTTACCGTAAGACATTTTCCCCGTCTGCTGGGACATGTAGATGTATTTATATGTCTTTTTAAAATTTCTTCATTTTATGCGCCTAAAAGTATGTTTCCACTTGTTATTTCGCCTCATTTCTTAATGTTGAAAGCGGAAAAGAAGACAAATTTTACAGTAAAATTTTTGAGATATTTTCCTGCTTTACTTAAAGAGAATTTTTCAAGCCTTAACTATTCACTCTACATATTCACCCAGTAGGAGTTGCCTATATTTAGGCTACTGAACTTTATTTTCAACAGTTTGGGGATTCCAATATTGAAAATTATAATTTTTTCACGATATATACATAAGTACATCGAAATAGGTCCCACTACGAGAACTCACCACTACGCGAACTCTTTCATTGATTCACAATAATACTAGATATAGATTTGTATACAACAAAAGATTTGTCACAATATTTTATGGTAAGAAAATTTCTTCTGGAAAAAGCTTAAAAATTAAGCTTAGACTAAAAGAGAGTAAAGCTCAGTCTTAGAGCTTTCACATGATCAACGCTTAATTTTGAAAGAAAAAAATTTTATTTTTCAAGAATTACAATTTTTTTAATAGCAAATTAATAGCAAATTCAATTATAGCCAGAATTTGGTGTACTGAGTTTCGATTTTACTTTTCAAATTTCACATTTCTTTTTAATTTTCACTATCACTCGGTTTGCAGAACCTGCCTGAATAACTCATTTTTTATAAAAAAAAAATAAATATTAAAAGCTTATGTAAATATAATAGACATTTTCCCGAAGCTTTATAGACAAAACTTAAATATATATTACGATTTTCACATAAACTTATTTAATTACAAAACGATTAATTCTTAAAAAATTGATACTAATAACAGTGAAAGCACAAGGGACAAGTTTATAAAGTTTTGAGAAAGCTTTTAAGCAAAAATTTTATCCTCAAAAATATACATTTCATTTGAGCTTTTCTGTTTCATGTATATTTATAAAAGTCAATGAAAGCTCAAGCTCCAAAGCTCACACTTTCTACAAAAAGTTTACGAAGATTGAGCTTTACTCCCTCCACACTAACATCCTTTGCCCATATGAGTACTTGAGTGTTCACGTCTTACTACACCCACTAAGTGCCTATAGGTGCAGATATTCTGCAATATGAGTACTTACGGCATATCCTTTGCTGCTGACCATACCTTTTATGTTTGTAGACGTGATAGTATTGCCATGACTTGCCACATGCACCAAAAAGCATCGAACAACAACAAAAACTACGTGCATACTTCAAATACGAAAAGGTAAAAAAAATAACAAATATGTTGAGCAAAAATTAAAAATAGAAAAACAAAAACAACACTTGAAACGCCCATGCAATTTGCAGTTATGCGATTTTGCCATTTTCTCGACTTTTTTTCCCTTTCAGAGCATCCGTCAGGCGCTCACTACGCCAACGATGCGAATGCGATGAAGCAGAGCTTTTTACCTTCTTTTGGCCGTTAGGTTGCGTTCTGTGCGCAGGACATGCACAAACAGCATGAAGTGGCATTAGCAACAACAACAGCAATAGCAATAAAGTGTGTGTGTGTGGCAGTCAGAAATTCTGTTGCAGCAAAGAAAGAAAAACTAATTCGATTAATCATCAGCAACGACGATGGGCTTTTTTGCGTTTCACTTTTTGAAAGTGTGCCTGCTGCACGGCCAGTGCCACCAGGAGTACATACATGCATATAGGATGTTGCACAAAAAAGGCGCAAACGAAGGAGCAGCAGCAGCGCAGAGGAAATCGCCTCCGACCGACAGGATTCATTTGCGCCAATGCGATGCAAAACTGCCACATGCGACTCCCCTCAACCCCCGCTCGCCTTGCTCACCACTTTAAGCCTGCGGCAGTAGTACAGTTATCTGGTGGTGCGACGCATTTCGTGTGGCAAGCGGTTGGTGGCACGTTCGTTCGATTGTCTCTGCCTATCGTCGGTGTGCTCCTGCCGCTGCCGACGCAGCATGCAAGCGAGTCATCAAGTTTTTATGCGTTTTTCCTTTCGTGTTGCAACAACGATAGACAGCGATGTATTCGGGGAGTAACAACAACAACAACAGGGTGTATATGGTAGGCAATAATCTTGGTTGGGTGGCTGTGCAGCTCACTTTGTGTCCTTTTTAGCGCCGCACACACATCAGCAATAACAGCAGCAACAACAACATCGTGTGTGTGTGGCGCCACATGTGCATTTGTAAGCCAGTTGAATTTTCGCTTCTTCGCTTTTGTTTTTCCTTTGCCGAGTTTTAGAATTTCTTCGCATTTTCACAATATTTATTTTGTTTTTGTTGTCCTTTGTGTGTACTTTTGTATGCCGCATCGGCTTGCATAAAATGAAAATTGGCAGCGGCCTTTGACCAGTGGTCACTTCCGTTCAGTTTTTTTAGCCTCCTTGCCCAAGTCGCATTGGTTCGTTATGTTGGTTGTGAGTGGTGTGTCCTTTCGTCCTTTTGCAATGCTCTTCTGCTCTCCTGCTTGATGCAAATTCATTATTTACTTTGTCATCTGTGCCGCCACACACTCACACACTTGCAAGTAGGCAAATGCGTTAGGGTGCGCAGTTTCATTGATTTTTTCTTGTTCAGTTGAGTTAGCCGTAAATTCGCTTTGGTGGTAGAGTTGCTTTTGCATTCGTCTGTGTGTTTTTTCCACTGTTGTTTTTCGAAACAGACTATTTGCATTTTGCCTATGGGAAAACTTTTTATTCTGATGATTTAATCAACATGAAGGATTAGACTCTTAGCTTGCTTCACGTCAGATATTTCTTAATAAATTTTGAAATGTGAATAGTTTTTGATATATATGTACAAATATATATTACTTAAGGTTAGTAATTTATATAAGTAAGCGATATTTCATAATCCATCGCTTATATAATATAAAGGTATGCATATTTTTAATGTTGGGAATCCAAGAGAAAATTTGGAGGAATTCTTTAAAGTTTATATACATACCCTTCTTGCCACGCCCATTTAGCACAACACTTAAATTTGTTACAGAAAGTCCAAAAGAAGGTGACGTTATCTTATACTCTGTCAATTAGAACAATATCTAATAAAAGTCGCTATAACTTATTGCACATCTTTCTGATCAACACATATACCTAACTAACCATAGAGCCCAACATTTATTAGAGACAACTGGGGTTTTCTATAACCATATTATGGTTTAATACCAAGAATTATTTCTAGTTTCCATATACATACCTCCTTATAAGGATCTTCCGGTAGGCTTTTTGCAGTATATCTCCAAGTATCTTGATAAAACTAAGAAAACGTATTGAAACTCTATAGGCATGTGACCTAGATAGTTTGGTTCCTAAAATGTGCTTACATTATCTCCTAATAAGGACATTGAATACATGTCAGATTAAAAAGTTTTTGAGATATCTCATAATATTTCAAGCTTTTATTATTCTAACAAATTGCAGTCTTTAAAAGTTTCAGCTGCGTCTGAACCTTAGTCATTTCTCCCTTTGCTGAAATACCAAGCTTTATTTCATCGTTATGAACTCATCTAAAATATAATTGTAAGTGTCTTCACTTCTCTAACATTGGGTTTGTTCAAAGATAGTTTAAATAGCATCAAGTAGGGACCAAGAATCAAGCCTCGGATTTTAAATTATGTTCAACATCGATGAAACGGGAGTTATTGTAATTTTAGGGAATATTTAGATACTTTCCGATATTAAGTATAGGAAAAACAATACAGACGACTTTAAACCTACATTAATAAATATAGTTAGTCGTAAACTTCCTATAATAGCTTCCGGTATTGTAGAATCTTAGACTTTACGACCAGCATAATGCAAAAATGGAGAAATTTAAAGGGATAGTGACCACAGACAAATTGCTCATTTTATGAAAGTTGAATAGGTTAGGTCAAGGGCTCTCCGATTCATCTTCAACTGCCCTTTGTGACATCCAAATATTCCTGATGGATCGTCAAGTCCATTTTCATTCAATTCTCACAACAACCAGTTCTACGATACCGAAATTTACATGGATTTTATCGGGATAATCGATAAAACAATAACAACCCTTATGATTCGACAAAGTGCTTTGACTCTATTATAAAATTTTTAAGTCGGTTAATGAGTTCGCCGAAGATGTGCCTACCGAAGTGTTTTAATCTTAGTCTGGCGAACGCCGGACATTGAAGGAGGAATTTCTTGGATGATTCCACTTCGCCGTCCTCTACGCAGCTTCGGCAACTAACGTCTCGCTTGGTCCATAACCTCAACGCATGTGTGCCTGTTGGACAGTCACCAGTAAGCATACAAATGATTGCGGCGAGATGAGCTTTCCTAAGCGACAACAGCTGGAACGATCGTTTTCGATCCACGACGGACCAGAAAGACCTCGTTACTGCACAGGTGCTGGTTGTTGTCCAGCGTTTGGTGAGCTGAATCGAAGTTAGTGTGTTCAGCGCTCTACCGCAAGTTGACTACGGATTACTCAGCCACTTCCACTCCGGCTAGGGTACCCTCTCATGAGACCTTGCCCAGCGAATCGAAATAGTTAGAAGCTATTGATAAGGATGTTAGACACACATTTGATGTCATTTCAATAGCTTTAACCTCCTCGATTATTTGTGCCATGAAATAAAATATATGAAGGTTTCGAGCGAGCATACTTTTAGGCGGATATGCAAAATTCTCAAATACATGCTGTAGATATAATAAAGGATTTTCTCGCGGAAAATTATAGTTTTATAAAGAATTCTTCAGCTAATTGAAGCTTCCTTGCAAAAACTTTTACCCTTCACCTCAAAATAATATACTTCCTTACAATATTAACTCGCCTATTATACGGAACCAACTATGTATGTGTATGTGATTGGCGTTGCAACCGTTTAGCCGGTTATAGCCGAATCGACGATAGTGCGCCACCTGTCTCTCTCCTTTGCAGTTCGGCGCCAGTTGGAGATCCCAAGTGTAACCAGGTCGCTCTCCACCTGGTCCCTCCAACGGAGTGGAGGCCTTCCCCTTCCTCGGCTTCCTCCGGCGGGTACTGCGTCGAACACTTTCAGGGCTGGAGTGTTTTCGTCCATTCGGACAACATGACCTAGCCAGCGTAGCCGCTGTCTTTTTATTCGCTGAACTATGTCAATGTCGTCGTATAACTCGTACAGCTCATCGTTCCATCGTCTGCGGTATTCGCCGTTGCCAATGTTCTGAGGACCATAAATCTTGCGCAAAATTTTCCTCTCGAAAACTCCTAGTGTCGTCTCATCTGATGTTGACATCGTCCAAGCTTCTGCACCGTAAAGCAGGACGGGAATGATAAGTGACTTGTAGAGCTTGATTTTGGTTCGTCGAGAGAGGACTTTACTGTTCAATTGCCTACTCAGTCCAAAGTAGCACCTGTTGGCAAGAGTTATTCTGCGCTGGATTTCGAGGCTGACATTGTTCGTGTTGTTGATGCTGGTTCCCAGGTATACGAAATTATCTACGACCTCGAAGTTATGACTGTCAACAGTGACGTGGGAGCCAAGACGCGAATGCGCCGACTGTTTGTTTGATGACAGGAGATATTTCGTCTTGTCCTCATTCACCTCCAGACCCATTCGCTTCGCCTCCTTATCCATGCGAGAAAAAGCAGAACAAACGGCGCGGTTGTTGCTTCCGATGATATCAATATCATCGGCGTACGCCAGGAGCTGTACACTCTTGTAGAAGATTGTACCTTCTCGGTTTAGCTCTGCAGCTCTTATAATTTTTTCCAGCATCAGGTTAAAGAAGTCGCACGATAGTGAGTCACCTTGTCTGAAACCTCGTTTGGTATCGAACGGCTCGGAGAGGTCCTTCCCAATCATGACGGAGCTTTTGGTGTTGCTCAACGTCAATTTACACAGCCGTATTAGTTTTGCGGGGATACCAAATTCAGACATCGCGGCGTAAAGGCAACTCCTTTTCGTGCTGTCGAAAGCAGCTTTAAAATCGACAAAAAGGTGGTGTGTGTCGATCCTCTTTTCTCGGGTCTTTTCCAAGATTTGGCGCATGGTGAATATCTGGTCAGTTGTCGATTTTCCAGGTCTAAAGCCACACTGATAAGGTCCAATCAGTTTGTTGACGGTGGGCTTTAGTCTTTCACACAATACGCTCGATAGAACCTTGTATGCGATATTTAGGAGGCTGATCCCACGGTAATTGGCGCAGATTGTGGGATCTCCCTTTTTATGGATTGGGCAGAGCACACTGAGATTCCAATCGTCAGGCATGCTTTCTTCCGACCATATTCTGCAAAGAAGCTGATGCATGCACCTTATCAGTTCTTCGCCGCCGTATTTGAATAGTTCTGCCGGTAATCTATCGGCCCCCGCTGCTTTGTTGTTCTTCAAGCGGGTAATTGCTATTCGAATTTCTTCATGGTCGGGTAATGGAACATCTGTTCCATCGTCATCGATTGGGGGATCGGGTTCGCCATCTCCTGGTGTTGTACTCTCACTGCCATTCAGCAGGTCGGAGAAGTGTTCCCTCCATAATCCCAGTATGCCTTGGACATCGGTTACCAGATTACCACCTTGGTCTCTACATGAGGATGCTCCGGTCTTGAAACCTTCGTTAAGTCGCTTCATTTTTTCATAAAATTTTCGAGCATTCCCTCTGTCTGCCAGCTTCTCAAGCTCTTCGTACTCGCGCATTTCGGCCTCTTTCTTTTTTTGTCTGCAAATGCGTCTCGCTTCCCTCTTCAGCTCTCGGTATCTATCCCATCCCGCACGTGTTGTGGTCGTTTGCAATGTTGCGAGGTAGGCAGTCTGTTTTCTCTCCGCTGCGAGACGGCACTCCTCATCGTACCAGCTTGTTTTTTGTCGTTGCCGAAAACCAATTGTTTCGGCTGCAGCGGTACGCAGTGAGTTTGAGATGCCGTTCCACAGTTCCCTTATACCGAGATGCTGATGAGTGCTCTCAGAGAGCAGGAGTGCAAGTCGAGTAGAGTATTTCGTGGCTGTCTGTTGCGATTGCAGCTTTTCGACGTCGAACCTTCCTTGTGTTTGTTGACGGGCATTGCGCGACTAATTGTCTTCCAATTACACCGATATGAATACCCATTTATATAGCGATTTACATATTTACACATGTATGCGTATGTAATTCACGATTATGTATTGTTTTCTTCACGAACACGCTCATTAAGCGTTAGTACATAATTAAGATTACTATTATCTGCTTAGAGTCGTGTACATATAAACGTAAATAATTGTTACCACTTTAATTGATAACGTACAAGTTGTAACATAAGACGTGCAACAACAACAACCAAAAACTACAAGTTAACGCATAACAGAACGCCACTTGCGTTGCAAATCTAAATATCCAGCGATCTTACGTGGCATGCAACAAGCGCAATTCATGCATTTCTCATGTTCGCAACAACATAGGCATTTCTGTTGCTGCCACTTTAGCATGTAGTTGCCAGTGTTTTTGTTGTTGTTGTTGCGCGAAAACGTACATATTTCCGCTTGGATTGAGTTATTAATTATACGCGCATAAATGCGTTGCAAACACCTTTGTTCCGATATGCGCTCGCCTGTTGCACGTTGCACGGTGGGGGCAACGTTACAACATTGCGTTGCAGTGGCATGACCATACTGCATGTACTGTTGTTGTTGTTGTGGCAACGCAATCGTCGTTGTAGGCTTGTCAGAAATGTTTCGCATTTCATTTGTTTTAACATTGTTTGCGCATAATTTGCACATTTTACACACTTCTGCGCCCTATTCGCATTTTTACAACAACTACCGATGTTGCTTTTCATGTTGTTGTTGTCATTTTGAAGAAAAATTACATTTTAATTGTGATGCGTGGCATATATGTATGTTGCACAAACGGAGAGTCATGAATATGGATATGAGCCTCGAGCATATATACAGGGTGTCTCCAAAGAAAAAGTGGAACAAGTTGTTAGAGAACAATTTCCAAAGAAACTTTAGGTTTTCTGTTCAGCAATTTTTCTTAGTATCAACCTTCTTGTAAACCAAAATATGTAAGAATCTATCCAGCAGCTTTGAATCAAGTCGAAAGTTGTTCGAAGAAACCTTTCTCATAATATCTCACAGATTATAGATGTTATACATTGGGATCTATCCTTCCTGGCCAGATGAGAGACTTGTGAGTGCCTAACGTTAGCTTGTGAGCTCCCTTCAGTTATCCAAACAGTCCGCGATGGCTTTCATCAAAAAGACAGGAGCAAAACTTGTCTTTTACTTCAATACAACATAATCTGCAGAAAAGATCTATCAACAGATGGAAATTTTTTTTTATAAATTTTTTCGCAGATCTTCCGAACAATGGTGGAAAAAGTATTGTTGTTTCAGCACTTAGTAGGTATGAGAGCCTCTAAAATCGGTCTAAGTGTTGGATACTTCATTAACACTAAAAAGTAAGATCCTTCAGTCAGTCAAAATAGATTTCCCTACAAAAAAGTTTACCAGTAATAGTCCTACAGGTTCTATTGTACCAAGCCCAGCTATAAAATGATCATAATTCGAGATAAATTCATTCAAAACTAACAACGGACCTGATAACTTCCGAGAACTTGATATTTTTCTTGTAACAATTTTCGAGATGATATCAAGCATATTCGGGATTAAAAGATTGAACTATGTAAAATTTATCGGGAAAGGGATGTAAAATAATATTTTCGATGTCAAATTGTATGAGGTTAATAACTGTCAACAACTTTTCTGCTCTTATTCCCTCAAAGGACGTTTGGGCGGGAAGGAGTCGTTGGAGGAGAGGCGCGGTGAGCTTCTTCACGGATGGGTCGAAGTTGGCGGGAAGGATTGGCGGGGGAGTTTACTGTCGGGAGCTTCGCATCAACCTTAGTTTCAGGCTTCCCGATTACTGCAGCGTTTTTCAAGCGGAAGTGGCTGCTATTTAGGCAGTGACGGATATATTGCTTCGAAGCCTTTAGAGAGGTGACAATCCACCCTGATAGTAGAGCGGCAATACTAGTACTGAGTTCATTGACCATGCGCTCAGGGTTGGTTAAGGAATGCCTATCCTCACTGTCGGTGGCATCGTTATACTTTTCAATTATATTAGTCTGGGTTCCTGGGTTTCTGCGGAATCGCAGCACCGTTGTCCTATTGCGGTTTGCTAATGGCCTCGGCTGAGCTGGGTAGGCGCTGGTCAGTTACCAACACATGCGTAGTCGCAAGATCCTTCTGGCCTAAGGTAAACCGCGGTAAGTCTACCGAACTTTTCGCCCTCAGTAAACCTTACCTCTCTTTAGTCGTAGGGGTTCTTACTGGCCATTACCCCATCGGGATCCACGCTGTAAGGTTAAAAATCTTACCGGACGCTAGCTGTAGAGGCTGCATGGAGGAGAATGAGGAGGAATCGTCTCATCACTTTCTTCTGGAATGTCCCGTCTTTGTGAGATTAAGAAAGAGATTTCTTGGATCTCACTTTTTAGAGCAGGCTCGCGAAATAGCGAATATAGAAATTAAAAATCTCTACAGATTTGTTGCGCTTTGTCGACTCCTAATTGTTAATTTAGGGACCCAGACTTCACAAAGGAATATATTTAAAGTCTACCTTTCCCTTTAGGAAACAGCCTTACAACCTAACCTAACCTTATAATTGTCGAATTATTTTCTGAAATGCTCATAAGTATTTGAGTTCTCTATTAGGGGCCTCTACTTATAATATAAAGAATTTGAAATTGGAATTTATGGTACAATCAAAGTATCCCTGAATATATATAGGTAATTTGGAAAACATTTTACTACACTCGGGGCACCCTATATATTGTTTAACAACTTTGCGCTTACGATTTTCCACTCATTTGCACCACCATTTGTGGCATTGCAACAAGTGACTTCTTCTTCGCTAGTTGTAATTTATCGTCAAATTGTTGGCCCCTCATTATCTCCAGCTTGTTGTTACACTTAGAAATTATGACCGAAATTAAATTATTATGGTATATCGCTGAGATAGACTACATTTGTTTATTGTCGTGTCAATGTTAAGTGGCATTTAGTGTGTTGCATGTGCTGAAACCCCACACATATAGTACATATTTATATTTACAGGTGTTGCAATTAACTATTCGACGATGACGACGTGAGAAAACAGCAAGTGGCGAGCTCAATTAGAGGCGAAATAAATCAATAAATTTAACTAGGTGTTAGGGTTATGGCTGAAAAATGGGGGGCGTCGAATCGAGTGACGCGTCAGTAGGAGTAGAAATGCGTGTTGTCTCGTGGTGAGCCGATAAATTAAGTTAATTAAGAAATTAGTGGTTAAGGGTGTATGTATATGAAAGGGAGAGAGTTTACTATGTGACCCGATTACTGGGAGAGATTATGATATTTTTTTATACAAAGTGGAAGTCATTTAGTGGGTCTATTTCGAGTATTGCATCTGCCTGCTCTTAATGTCCAAACCTATTTAGAGAGCTCTCTCTTTTTCTAACAGGAATCTCTCCTGATAGTGAATCCTTTTGTTAGTTGAGACACTCTTTGGTACGATTCAGAGTACTTTTCAGATCTACAGGCTTTGTTCTTTCTTTTCTTCAACATTTTACGTTTATAATCCTTGTTACTTCCTATTGTAGATTCTAAAGCATAGAATATACAACTTAGTATTTCTATCTTCAATATAGGGTTGTATAATGTTGCCACCTATAAGTTAAAATTTTTTAAATGTCCTTTTTAAAAATAAAGAAAATCATTAGTTTACTAATTTGCTTTTTTAAATAATTTTTTTTAATGCAATATAGTGTTGCCACTTATTACGGAAATGGATGGTAGTAAAAAACAAAAAATAAATCACAATTTGAGCTAATAAAAGATGTTTTGGTTTCATTTATAAATATACCAATCTATATACAGTTGTAAATTCACATCAGAGTTGCCAGACTATCAAAAATGTTTTTTGTTTAAGTTTATATATTAAAAATATTCGGTTTAGTACAGTTGTGAAACTCAATTGACAATTATTAATCCGAAATATTTATTTCAGAGTTGCCACATATACATAAATTTAGGGAACAGTTTACAATTAACTTAAATATTACCTTACTAGTAACTGTAATGCCTATTAAAATAATTAATTTGGACAAAATTTAGAGTATTGTTGATATAGTGTTGCCACCTACGAAAAATTAAAAAAAAATAATATTGCTGAAGTTCTTATAATATTTTTTTTTTAATTTTATATTGTTATATTCAATTAAAAATATTTGGTTTAGGACAGTTGTGCTAACTCAATTGACAATTAATAATCAGACAAAATTTATTTCAGAGTTGCCACATGTTCATCAATTGAATGAAGAGTTTACAATTAAATTAAATATTACCTTACTAGTAACTGTGATGCCTATAAAAATAATTTATTATTAAGTATTGTTCATACAGAGTTGCCACCTTCCGGAAAATAAAAAAATTTAAAAATTATTGTCGAAGTTTTCAGAATATTTTTTGATTTTTTTTTTCAATATTGCTTATATATATTTTATGCCGTTATTTTCAGTAAACCTTAAGAACACTGTGCTCTTAATGGTCTTCGTAACCCTTATTTGTTTTATATTTTTTTACATTTCACTTCCCCATTAAGCTTAATTCCGCGCTTATCTGTGCTCAATACACAAACACGAATACTTAATGGTTTACAAGATGCCACAACCCGATAAACATGAAATCGCACAAAATTTGTCGTACGAGGGTGCCACTCAGCGCATAGAAATACATCGATAAACACTGGAGGTAAACGCTAAAGCATACAAGGAAGCAAGCAATACAGCAATAAGAGGCCCAGAAAAAGGTTCATATGCCTTAAGCACCTAACTTACGAATGTAGCAAGTGCAACAAGCCAGCAAAATGCAGTTGCCACAAAATCCAGCACCTGTGCGACTAACCTTGCCACAACAGTTTATGTGTCTTCCTTGAGCACATGCGTGCCTTGAGCTGCCTTCTCCGTCAAAGAAATGCAAACATTGCATGCCACAAACACACACACTCGCTCACTCGCACACAGAAGCTGTGGCAGATACATCAGCTCGACTGCCAATCGATGTGGCACGCACGCATTCCTAGTGGCTGCCGGCTAACTGTCAGCTACTGCTGAATGCACTGAGTAGTTGGTGTGGCTACCGAGCAGCAGCTGACATGTGGCAGCCACACTAACTGCTTGCCACAGCGCAGCACTCACTCAAGTTCAATTGCGATTTGTGATTAATTGCATTTCGGCATTTAATTGGTCGAATGTTATTAAGTTGTTCATAAATTCAATAAGAATGCGAATTGTTCTGCGATTCTGCTGGCACTTGCAGTTGCGTGTGCATGCAACACGCTTGCGGCCAAGCCAAACAACATTTTCATGCCACATTGCTCAGTTGATGGCTGGCGTGTGCGCGCCTCGTAACAGCGTGCGAAATACAGTTCCCGAAATGATTGAAGCCCCCAAACTCATGAGTGCCACAAGACGTAAAAACAACAAAAACAATGAGAACAACAACAAACACTTTGAGCGATTCATAAGCAGCAAACACAGTCACGCAGCTCGAAATCGAGGCCTTCGGAGTGATTCTTTTTTATTGATGAAGAGTGTGTGGCACGCTGTCTGATAGCGTTCAAGGCGTGCATGTTGCACCGGAGGCAAACGGCACGTTGTTTCCATGAAATCACCAATCAAATTCGCACATTCTGCGCATGCGCATGTGCAACATGCGCTTCTCAATGCGAAAATAAAGTAAACAAAAGCAATAACAACAACAACAAATATTGAAAAATAATATGTCTCAGTGCCACACGATCGACTGTTGCGTTCGCCTGTTTTGCATTTTTATTCCGTTGAATTCACTGAAAGGCATTTAGTTGTGTTTGCTCTTCTCATTGGATTCTGCGTTCCGTGTGTCCTTTCGCATGCGAATGTCTCACGTGTTGCAAGCTGCCTATGCACATATTTATTCACTTGCATCAACTGAACTGCTGCCACTTGTTGTCGAAATCAACAAGCAATGCGACCACCGCGCAACAGTACAGACACACAGTTGCCACATTGCCTCGCACACTGTTTTTTTTTTGCCTGGCCGTCTATCCGTCTGTCCGTTGATCTTTCGTCGTGTTCATTAACGCTTCTTATTAAGTTTAAAATGTAACAACAACAACACCACTAGTGTTCCCTTTTATTGGTTTAGCTTTTGATTAAATGACCAGAGATTACGCAGAATTCTGCCACACAGTGTGTTGTGCAACTTGCTGCCATTTACATATCGGCATGTATGTGCGTGCGTGCGCGTATTGATGACACAAATGAAGTGTGAAATTGTGAACGGGGAGTGCTTATGGTTACCTATACATATAATTATGTGTGTGTTAAAGGCATTTAATTAATGATTTTTTGTTAAATCTGCAGATAAGTGGACGCAATTGCTTACAACCCATTCAACATTTAACATATTTAACAATTATAGTAGAAGAATACAATCCAGACTATTCTTCTTCTTGACTGGCGTAGACACCGCTTACGCGGTTATAGCCGAGTCCAAAACAGCGCTCCACGTATCCCTCCTTCTGGCAGTTTGGCGCCAATTGGTTATACCAATCGAAGCCAGGTCCCTCTCCACCTGGTCCTTCCATCGGAGTGGAGGTCTCCCTCTTCCTCGGCTTCCACCAGCGGGTACTGCATCTAATACTTTCAGAGCTGGAACACTTTCATCCATTCGAACAACATGACCTAGCCAACGTAGCCGCTGTTTTTTTATTCGCTGGACTATGTCTATGTCGTCGAATAACACATACAGGTCATCGTTCCATCGTCTGCGACCACACACTATTATCACCTTTAAAACTAGGTCCAAATTTTTCAATAGATGACATAAATAAAAAAAAATCCCAAAAATATTTTCCACTGCTCGAAGCCATGAATTTGATATCTGAAGAACATCACAGCCAAAAGGTTACCTACTTTTTGGCGTACTGACCTTTGAAATTTTTTGTGGTTCTCTGTGTTTGGAGATGTGAAAAGAGAAATCTCAAAGCAATTTTACTTTGAATAATTTGTTGTCTATATTACTATTATAAAGAGGAAAGATTTGTATGTATGTTTGTAATGAATAAACTCAAAAACTACTGTGCCGATTTCAAAAATTCTTTCAACATTAGAAAGCTACATTCACCCCGAGTAACATAGGCTATATTTATAGCTAGAATCTCAACTTTTTGGAAATAGTTCCCAGGCGAGTGATAGAGAATCTTAATCTGAAACTGAAAATCGTCTTGCAAGTCAATCTCTTCGCATCGCACTAGCATGCCAGGGCGTCGAGTAACGAGCTGCTTGCTGAACAAAATTTCAAAAACTCCCAAGTACGCGCTTGAGGGTCGAGTATGGGGCGTGTGCAGCGGCTTGAAGTACAAAATATTAGAAATATACAAGCTCGCACTAGGGCGTCGAGGTCTGAGCGTTCCCAACGCCTTCATAATCAGAGAGAAAGACAACGGACACCAAAGACTTGAGGTCGTAATCAAGTTTTAGCTCATTGCAAATAAAATATAATTTCATGTTCGAATTTTTCTTATTTTACTTTTTTAAAATGAACCCACTCAAGAAATGGGAAAGTACATACATATGTATGGGAGAGTCTGTATAAGTATGTAAAACGTATAACTTTTTAAATGTATGTATGTATAAACCGTGCGAAGTCTGCTGGTACTTAATAAAATCATATAATTCTTATTAGTCCACAATGACTTTGAGATATGACTGAGTAAAAATATTCACACATCTTCGTTTCGGTTTGCTTTGAGCGCACAGCTTTCACCAAATAAAGACGGGAAATTGAAGATTTTGGTACTTGAAGTAGATATATAATGATTCTTCACTTTAATTTCCTTGGAGAATTCTCAAATTATGTAGCATCCACTTTTTCTAAAATCACACCAAGCGTTCATCATAACAAACACCTCCGCACTGTTAGTCCTAATGCTTTAAGCAATCTAATAAAGTTTTGGTACAAGTACTACAAAAAGAAGGCTCCAAGCTTTGTAATATAGAGGTTGTTATAGAGTTTCAAAAGTGAAACGTTTGTAATACTACTGAACTACTGAACTCTAATTGAAGAACTTAAAATTTTCATAATAAGTCATATGCAAGATTTTGGTTTTTTTTTTCGAAACTTCAAAATGAAATATCACTTAACTTGCATTCATAAAACCTTTCAATATTGTCAGGTGTTGCTGTTATACTAAGATAATTCAGAAATATATTTAGGTTAAAACCGTGTTTAAAGCCAATACTCTTGGAATTAGGTTAGGTGAGTTCTATATATCAAGTTATTACCCTTTTAGAACAGAGTTTAGTAATTCATAAGCATACTCGTAAGCTTCTCAATGAATCCAAGTCAGTCAATAAATAATACATAATTTATTTAAAATCTGATGAAAACTAATCATTGAATATTTTTTTTTATTTTGTATCAACACCACTTTAAAATATTAATATATTTCTTCAAAAGTGTGAAATAAAGTACATATTATTGTAAACTGATAAGAACTTCTCGAAGAGTCAAGGCTTATATGAAGATTTCATATATTTGTTGTTGTTATGTTTGATTTCTTCGAATGAATAATACATAAAAACAACTAAAAATAGAATTCGGCTATTATTTAATCACTAATTCCATACGCAATACCTAATAAACGCTTAGTAACACGCACAGCTATTTTTAGCGCCATTATCAGCTTTAAAGCAACAACACTAGCGCACTGCATTACTCACCTTTCATCCGCATGCGCTCTCCAGCGAGTCTCTATTAAAAAACTAAAAGACGGTTGAGCAGTGCGTTAAACTATGCGTGGCTTTAGTGGTGGTGGTGGTTAGAGCGTTGTGACCAATAACAACAACATTCCACTCGCTAGTGAGAGCTCGTTTGGCTGGCTAACGACACTTGTGCGCTATTTGCTCACCACTTATACATGTCTCCCATAGCCGTGATCGTCTAGTGGTTAGGACCCTACGTTGTGGCCGTAGTAACCCAGGTTCGAATCCTGGTCACGGCAATGTGTTCAAGTAGCTCATTGTCACGGAGGGAGATGAATTAATTTTTTATTTTAACGTTATTTAAAAATAATATACATAGATAAAGAATAACATATTAAATGTTAGTTGGAACACCCAATGAAATGTTACTGATTTATACAATCCATAAGTGTAATATTATATTTTTTGTTTGGCTCCATACGATATAGAGAGACTCTTTTAAAATACTGACTAGATAGTAAAATTTTAAATTTTGTATTATGCCCTAGTAGAAAAATTCGATTTATGGAAGGAGATTTGTATGAAATTTGACTTCTATTGCCAATTCAAGAGTTCGAGTTATGGAAGTTCGAGTTATGGATGTTCCACTGTATGTACACTTGAGTTTCAAAATTGTTCTATAAATGTATTTGAGTAAAGTTTCCTAAGTGAGTTTTGTGTATTAAAATCTTCTGTTTTTGTTTCATAGACTTATATTTTTGAAGAACGTCATCATTAAACTCGTAGAATCATATATGAACTTTTGTTGCGCGTTCGGCTCATATATATACCAATAGTGAATCGGCTCATAGTAATACCAACCACCACCTTAGGGAATGATAAACCGATTAATAAGTTTATTAGTTGTTCATTGTTATAGTCAGAGGGTTTCAAGCAAAAGATAAATCATAAGTAGTTTAAATAGGATCATATCATTCCTCGAATATAAATTGGAAGACACTCATCCCTCCTTTTAATTAGTGCTATAATTACGACACAATCTGGGAAGTCTTACTTCAGTAACATGTAATCGCACTTCAAATATGAGAAATATGAGTGAAGCTCGCGGAGCCGATTCGTTAATGAAATCTATTAGTTTGTTTGACGAATTCGTATAATATTTTTTGAAAGATGTTGTGATATCTCATGATCGATATAAACGGAATTAGGGTCAGTTGGTAGGTCAAAAGTCACTATATCGAGGTTAGTAAGAATTCTTATTTACTTTTTATTCTCTAAACTCACATATAGACCAATATATTCAGTGCAAAGTCAATTAGAATAGGGAAAGCATCAAAATATCTATATATATATATATAGCTACAGTACATCCAAAATAATAAATTCACTTATTTTTGTAAAAAAAAAAATATTTATTGACCGATTTATGAAGTACTAATGGGTACCAAAAACCAGTATATCATGTATATGTGTTTGAGGGAAGTACTGAACCGATTTTATTAATTTTTATTAATTGATCACATTAATAACAACTCTATTTTATTTCATTAAGATATCTCGCAAATTATACATATTTTCGGTCGGAAAATCCATCGAAGCCATAGGTTCAGATCTTATCATACTAGGTATCTGGATCTAGAGATGACAGTTGCCACGTGTCGCATACAATATTTTTACAGACTTTTGTTTATTTATCTTCAATAATAACTCAGTTATCTGCTGTAATACTGGTTGGATTCAAGGTGTGATCGGATTTTACCTGGTTGTGCTCCGATTCTATCCAGTTTCAAACTAAGGTAAAAAGCTTAAAAAATAGTTGGTACAAATTTTTATTAGAATCAATGGAGTAGTTTACGAGTTTGAAAGATGCATTGTGTGGTGCGACGCTCTCACACATATTATTATTAGAACTGATCCATATGAACGTCTAATATATTTATAATCTTTTCCATCAAATTTTTGTGTTCATGGCGTTTCACATCCGGAAATAAAATGCAATCTTGCGACCAAATTTATAAGATTTGTTCATTAAATGTTCCAGAGAGCGTGATCTCAATCTGTTTTCGAAACCTTAAAAATTGCATATTCTTCCACTGTATTTCATTCATAGCCTATTTCCAAAATCTAATTCGCTTCAACTTAAAGTGAAATAATTCAATCAGCCTGCAGTACTTTAAAAACAATCAACATTTAATAATCACATAAAGGTGGAAAAATTAAATTTCCAGCGCCTGACTTCAAAGAATGGCAACACGGACAGGGCAGAGCAGCTACACTCACAGCGCGGCAAACACAGTAGGAGCAGCGCGAGAATCATTGATGCAAGTGAAGTGTCTTTTAATTGGATTCATTTATCAATGTGCAACTTAGAGGAAAAATTGATGGAAACAACAACAACAGCAACAAAAACAAGACAAACAGTTGAAACAATGAAAAAAGTAAACAATGAAACTAGCAACAACAAGAACAATACAAAAAATGTAATTTCTCTGTAGCCATTGAAAAAATAAAAGCTTAGAATATTTGCTGTACTTGTTGGCAGTGTTTATTTTTTCTGTTTGCTATTTGCTCTATGCGCTTGCAACATGGACGCCACATATGAGCGCCGAAGCGCATATTCAAATATTCAATACACTTTAGTGCACAACAACAAGAATAAGTATAAAAACAATAACAATAACACGACGAAACTATAACTGACATGTAAATGAAAGCATAAAAGTATGTGAAATTGCAAGTGCAGGTGTGTGTGTGTGTGTGGGTGTATGTGTGTTGTAGTTGTTGCATGTCCTGCTTTGCAGTGCACTCAACATCAGAAGCATGTCCTGTTTAATTACGATATTTTTTCCGATGTGCAATAAATGAGAGTAAAAGAAAAATATTTACAACAACAAATAAAACAACAGTAAATTTGAAGAAAAAACAACAAAAAAAACATTGAAGGCAGCCATAAAACATTTTCTGCGCTTCACTTTGTACTTTCCAATTCAATTATTTTGCCGCAAAACATGCACATGCAAATCGGAAGTGAGCTGGTGGGGGAGGCAGTGGAAAAGTGGGGCTGTTTGAAAAATTAAAACAAACAAACAAGAAAAACAACATTTAGTAAAAAGTAAAAAAAAAAAAAAATGTGGTAAGCTTTGGAAGTGAACGAATCAAGCGCAATGGACAAACCCGCCCACCCACGCAGACGGGGGACTGCAAAAAGAGAGGAGGAGTATGTAAAGACTGTATATATAAGTATGTAATTAAGTATAAAAATCGCTATATTTTGCTCCCACATTCAGGTGTTCCTTATTCGTGTTGTTTGTTTGGAAAAAAAAAATTGAGAAACAAACATTTCGTTCAATCGAAGTTTGAAAATAATAATCGAAAATTTCTTTCAAAATATCTGAGGAAAATTAAAAACTAATGTAAAATCTGTATTAACCTATTCCCCCCATTGTACTCGCTTGGGTACAAAAAAAAAAGCATTTTTACTTGAACCGAGTGAGTACAATGGTATCGAATGGGTTAACGGACTATTTCGGCAACAAAACGAACACATACATAGTGTTAGTGTTCAACCTTCAATCTCTCTATTTTGCTCTCTGAAACAAAAGTGCTCTAAATGAAGCTTCGGATCATTTAGAACTTCTTCAAGATCCAAAATACTGAACTGTTCCAGAAATACATTTGAATACCATACATAATTTGAGAAAGTAACAGAGAGGTCTACTGTATGTCTATGTAAATCCTTCAATGCCCAGCACCCCAAAATAAGAGTAGATGACATCAGTGACATTCAGTGATTTTCATTCCGTAGTGGATAATTGAGTTTCAGGGTACTGAATTTCACATTTAGGGGTCCTGAATGAATATGTTCAGTCACAATTGGGATCTAAAATGGTCTATTATTATATTAATGATAAAGAATAAAATCATCGTTAACCCGGAAAGGTGGATAGGAGTATGGCTGACTTGATATCATCTGGGAGAGTGGCGAATCGAACAACAAACTGGAATAAAAGCAATATACTCGCATAATCAAATAAAATATAATAGCAAGTGTTTATACTGCTTTAAGAGCTCTCCAAGTAATATTTTCAAATAAATTCAATTGGATAAGATTAAGACATTAAAATTTTTGGCAGATGAGCACTCAAGCCTAAATATTAGAGAAAGGACGAATCGAATTGGAGTCTCTATAGGCGACAGTGTAATGAATGATCTGAAAATGTTTAGCTACAGAACGTAGTCAGGTTAGGTTGGGATATGATCCTGATGGAGATTATGGGTATGCAGATTGAGCCTTTGAAATACCGGTCGTTTTTGATGGCATTAGTGATAAAGAGAGCAACAAAGAATCAAAACAGTGTAGATATTTCTATCTCGTTGTTTCCCGGACAGCTTTGGCGATTGAGTCCGTCAAAATTTTAGTAGCACCACATGTAGGTTTGATCTCATGCATTCTGTTCTGGATCAGATGAAACTAACAGTCGCACAAGTGCTGATTGCTCACGCCTGTTCACCAACTTTTAGTGGAGTACAGTCATATAATGCTAGACCAGAAGAGAGCAACGGAGCTCCAAGCCGTTCCCAGTCTAATGATATTCCGGTATGAAGACAGACACCTACACTAGTCAGCATAAGTTCCTTGCTGTTGAGAAGAATACAATTACAGAATTGGTGTATAACCTCAAAATTTTCAATCGGCGCTTGTCTTTATATTTCGATTTTTTTGACTCAAGCAAAGTCAAAATATATGAAGGCAGAGCTGTGATTTAAAACTTAAATAAGATAACAAATATTAATATATGCGACCTGGTCTACGAAAAGGGAGCTAACGTGCGAAAACTAGTTTTCTGGGAAACAGCTGTTAAAAATAAACAACTCTCATCTTCCATCCGAATCAACTAAAAAGTGAAAATTGATTTTTTGACCCCTAAGCCCCCTTTCCGTAGACCAGGTCACATATGATTAAAATTTTTTGCTCTTTAAACCTACTGTTCTAGTGAACTGCTCTGATTTTAAAGCTTCTCACATAATCTTTATTGATGACCACCACAGTCAACTCAATAAAAATTTTGCATTTTATTTTTACTTGCTATAAAAAAAGTGATGCTGTTCAGGATTTTACGAAATACGGACGAAACAACGCTACACAAAAGACCATATATGCATATGTAACATAGATAGAACCCCTCAGAGTGTACGGAAAGGGAGTATGTTCCAAACTATGGGAAATGAAATGAAGATATTGGTAAATATGCGCACTGAAAGCGCCCCAACCATTCCACATGTGGCAGTCTTTGCTATATACAGCCACATGCCACATTTTTCTATGCTTCAATTGTTGTTGTATATAGTTTTTGTCTTAGTACCCAGCTATACTCCGCCTCCAAAGATTTTATGGAACTAACAAAAATTTTTAATTTTTTCGTCGAAATTTTTTAATTTTTTTTTTACCTTTTTATCTTTCTTTTCTACTTTCAACGAATAACATTGTTGTTGTTTTAGTATCATTTTTTCCACATTCCTGATAAAGATTTCCGA
Organism: Zeugodacus cucurbitae; assembly: GCF_028554725.1. Taxonomy (NCBI): domain Eukaryota; kingdom Metazoa; phylum Arthropoda; class Insecta; order Diptera; family Tephritidae; genus Zeugodacus; species Zeugodacus cucurbitae. The sequence continues at coordinate 61,481,945 of NC_071670.1, forward strand.
ATTGATGAACATTCGTTTGTATCGAATATTTAGTCAAAGCGCAGCACGCTCTCTCGAGTGTGGTAAGGGCGCCACAACGCCGACTGCAGTGGTCAGTTGCCACAGCGACAAAAAGTGGCAGGCGGCAAGTGAAAGGAAGAACGAAAAAAATACGCTTTCGCCCACATTTTTTCAAAGTTAGTTATAAGCGTGCAAAACACACAGTTGTTGTTGCTGCATTTTTGCCGTTATCGGTTATTGGATATTGCTGCCGCTGCTTCACTGTGGACAAGCATAAAAAGCACGAAACAAAATGGAAATAAAATCCAAAACAAAAATGAAAATTAAGCGAAAAGGACGACCAGCAGCGCGCATATCCTTTTGTGTGGGCTACAGTAATTAACGTGCAACACCGCAGCAACAGCAACAGCAGGAGCAGCAGCGGCGCACAGATGCCTAGAAAAAACGCCCACATGCATGCACATGTGATTGATGAAAATTGTGGTGATGGTGGCGGCGGGGGGTGTTGCATATGCATGTCCTTGCCACATACAACAACAACAATATATTGCTTTTATTTCACACACATGCAACGTATGTGTCTCTTTGTGTGTGCGTTTGTGCGCTTGCACCCAACGCTGCCATTGGTTAGTGCGGCTTTTATCGATGAGCGTTTGGCAAATAACAACAACAACAATAAGAACAAACAACAACAACAAGAAAAAAATTGCCAATGTTTTGCATATTAAACGAACGTGAGCAGCAACGAATTGGATGGATGCAGGACGCAACGCACAGACACAGACGGACATACATACAAACATACAAATGCAAGGCGAAAACAACAAAATGCAGTTAACGGTTAAAGACAAATGAGGGAATGAGCCAACGAACGAGTCTATGCAACAAATGAGCAGGAGAAGTAGCGTGGCTTGGTTTGTTTGGACGGCTGCGGGGGTGTGCGGGCGCTTGCAATACGAAAGTAGCGGAAATGAAACGGCCGCATAGCGCACAAGGTGTGCTTGGTCAGTGTCGCAACAAAGTTAATACGAACGAGAGAAAAAAAAAAACAGAATTCATGCAACAGCCAACATACGCGCCACATAAGCTATCAGCATGCCACACATACAACTACAAATGCATAAGCTCTTGTATCGAAGTTGAAATGTATAAAAAGTGTTTGATGCGCTTAATGGCATGCCTCCCCCGAATGTATGCCGTGTTGCAACAACCAACACATTTGTACATGTACAAGTACTCAGCGCAGCGTCACCCGGATAGGCTGGCTATATGCGCACACATCGTTAACATCCTGGTCACCAAACTAACGAGCAAACGAGTTTTGCTGCGCCAGTCAGCACAATTCCACACACACTCAATAACTGTACATTTGTAGTTATTTATTTATGCACCAATGTACCGTTGTATGTTGACTTTATGCGCATCATATCGCATTCGCATCGGTTTTTGGTTGTGCAACATTGGTGGCAAGTGCTGGGCATTGGTTGTCTGCTAATGGGTTTGATACCGGGTACTTGGTTATTTTTGAGTAATTGGTTTTCTTAAGAACCCAGACCTTTCATCTTATCTTATTTAAGTTATTTAAGTTCAAAATAAGCTCTAAGCTTTGATAAAATCTTAGAGACGTCCTTCAATGTAGTTATATTTGGTACGGAATACACGGTTACTTTCGAGTAATTGGTTTTCTTAAGAATCCAAACTCTCAGGAGTGAATAATTTTCCCTGATTGAAGTTCAAAATAAAGACTACGATTCAAGATTTGATTAGATCCTAGAGGCGAGTAGTTCATGTACACGGGTTTGGTATCAAATAATCGGCAACTTTCAAGTAACTGGTATTCTAAAGAATCTAAAGCTCTCAACTCACCTGATTTAATTTCAAAATATCAAAGCTCGGCGCTTAAGCTTTGATAAAATCGTGAAGACAAGCTTTCATGTACTTAAAAGTGATATCGAATAATCGGTAACTTTCGAGTAATTGGTTTTCTGAATAATTCAAAGCTCTCAGTTCATCCGATTTAAGTTCAAAACGAAGTCTAAGCTACAAGCTTTGATAAAACCGTGGAAACTGGCACTTATGTTTGGTACCGATTACTCGCTTACTTGCCAATAAATGGTTTCTTCAAGTTTTTCAAAAGTGCGCCGGGCCCTTTATTGGAGCTCTCAGAAATTATTGGCTGAGCTGCTTGTTTAGAGAAAGGCCTGGAGATTATGCTCAAATTACAATTAGAGATCCATGTACTCGTACTTATGGCTGCTGTTTGGGAAAGTACAATTCGTCTGGACACAATTGGACACCTTAAATTGGTACACCTTACGTGGTATCACCAAGGGAGTTCGATTTTTTATGAACTTAACAGGCGTCAGTGATAACTAAGCATTTCTCTTCATCGAAGTTTTCGTATTTCTCAAAAATTTAATTAATGGACAAACGACACATAATTAGTATTCAGGATTAGTATTCAGGACTAAATCTTCTACTTTTTAATGGAGTCTATAATCGCTTAAGCAAGTTTGCTGGGTCCAACGTAATGTAAACTTACCGAATGAGCGAGGATCCATTCTATATAGATTACATATTGGATCGGAAAATTTCGTGCGACTTACTCTTGCCATCTTCAACTTTAGACCTTATTGAAACTGGAATGGAGAAAAGACTGTATAAATATAGATCCGATTTTTTCCTTAGGAAACAAATTTCTAAAAAACACCCCGGAACATGGGTTTCTGTAGTTAAAAGAAAATCTCCAGGCCCTAAGCCATACAATATTTCTGTCGAGACCAAATTCTTCAACAACGACAGTCAGAACAACGTAATCGGAAAGGACCAGGGTTTTTATTTGACTAAGCACTCGCCAGTTGTGGATAATTTCGTCTACCTGGGAACCAGCATTAACAGCAATAACAATGTCAGCCTGGAAATCCAACGCAGAATCACTCTTGCCAACAGGTGCTACTATGGACTAAGTAGGCAATTGAAAAGTAAAGTCCTCTCTCGACGAACAAAAACCAAACTCTACAAGTCCCTCATCATTCCCGTCCTACTTTACGGTGCAGAAGCGTGTCAACATCCGATGAGACGGCACTAGGAGTTTTCGAGAGAAAGGTTTTGCGGAAGATTTATGGTCCCTTAAACATTGGCAACGGCGAATACCGCAGACGATGGAACGAATAAAAAAACAGCGGCTACGCTGGCTAGGTCATGTTGTTCGAATGGATGAAAGTGCTCCAGCTCTGAAAGTATTCGATGCAGTACCCGCTGGTGGAAGCCGAGGAAGAGGGAGACCTCCACTCCGATGGAAGGACCAGGTGGAGAGGGACCTGGCTTCGCTTGGTATAACCAATTGGGCCAAACTGCCAGAAGGAGGGATACGTGGCGCGCTGTTTTGGACTCGGCTATAACCGCGTAAGCGGTGTCTACGCCAGTCAAGAAGAATAATAAGAAGAAGCATTCGCCAGCAAACCTCAAAATTGTTTCTGCCGCCACAACAACAATCCAACTATTCCACCTCCTCACCATCTTCCTCATATTTGAGTTTACATGATTCCATTTCAGAGTTTACTCATGAAACCGACTACCCACTACCCATTCGGCAATTGTATGACAACTCTAGGAATGCATAAAACATTGCGACATGCACCCTTGTGGCACACACACATACAAAACGAGTACGTACGTGCATACATGCCACAGCATACGTGGTCGTCGTATGCAAAAAAGGCGCAATAACGGCACCAATGAGTGCCAGCGATGGGCAATACTATAGCCATATAGAAATATGCCAATACAACGGTAATAAAAACGAGAACAAAACAACAACAACAACCGTGACTTTTTAAAATGGGCGAGAACTGCATTGAACGCATTGACTTGACGCAAAACCGTTAGAATGCGGCACACGAGTGACCAACCAACCAACCAAAGTCCACCTACGCTGCTAGAAATAAGACTAGGCAGAAGAACTGCACGCAGATGGGAGGGACTAACCGGGGTGGAGGACTGAAATGAATTTTTGCAATTAATTGCAGGTTGAGAGGGGGAGAAAGTGTACAAATGCAGCGATTGGTAAGTGAAGTGGCGTGTAAGGTGGGATATGTTAACTGGGTATGCTTGTGGGGATCTTGTTATATGACTCATATATATATGTAACGGTATATATAGTATGATTTCAAAGTATTGATGAACAAGAAAAAATACAGTTATATTTGTGTATCGTTGCAACTTAGAAAACTAAACAACGTTGTATTATATTTAAACTGTTCGCAAACTTGCAACACGCACTTGCAACATGTAGTTCTAATTATTTTACAAAATAAATTTCAATTTCATGTCAACAAAAATACTGTAACAAAGCAGTTTTCATTATTTTAAAGCATGCAACATGTGTACCAACTTGCAACATTTTGTGGCAAGTAAGTTTTTCTGGTCTAATAGTCGAAAAAATTTAAAATATCGATTATATTGTTAACCTCCACATACAATTCACTTATTTTACTTGTTGTTGTTATTCAATATGAATAAAAAACGGTACTTTAATGCCAGCCAAGCTGTCGAACTCACATGACCGTGTATGGAGAGTTGATTCTACAGCGCTCAACGACAGAGGTTGAGTAAATAGCAATTGTTGTTAAAATGATGGCCAGCAAATGCTTGAATAACTGTAAAATACAACAAAAACAACAAAGCATAATATGGCAATAAAAGACAGACGGTAGAAAAAACGCGATGCCAAATTCAAAGGTACCGCTACTCCATTGGAGCACAGTGAAATTTCGCTATCGATAGCGGTGGAGGGCTTGGTGAGTAGGGAGGGTGTGGGGATTGCTTGCGGTGGCCGGGAAATGCTTGTAAAAACAGCAGCTTCCGTTATTGATATTCCAGTGATGTGTAGCTGCCACATCGATGCGGGAAACGGAAACAGGATGCAAAAAACAACAACTTGAACTGCCAGTCGACTCACGGAACGAAAAAATAACAACAACAATTGATTTAAAAAATCGAAAAAATTTGAAAAAATGTTGTATTTAGCAAAACAAGTGACAAGCGGCAGGTTGTGTGGTACAGTCAGTCGTGTGTTTGTGCGCCAGCCGCCGATGAGCAAAGGAATTTAATTTTGATAAAGGTAAAAATTCATTTTTGGTAAAGGAAAAATATTGACGATACATCAGAGACCAACTGGCGACCGCAAAGCAAAAAAGAAACGCCGAACTGATTGCTATGTGTGTGCGCGCAGCCGAGCAGAATGAGCGACAACGATATAAAAAGTCGGCAGACTGCTCCCGCTCCCAAGGCTCTGACGCGCTTTGGCATAATGCGGAGCTGTGTAGAAAAAATGGCACACCAAATATTGGAATTTATAGACGAAAAACAAAAAACGAAATAGTTGGCGCTGTATCAAAAGCCTCTAGCACACAGGTGAGGGTTGCCACCTTTCCAGTATGCATATGTCAAAGCAGACAGTTCTTGTGCCGGCTTTTGAGAACAAAGAGACTTTTCAACGTTAACAAAATTTTTAAGTTTCACTCACTCTTCTTAGTGAAGACAAAGACTCTTGAAATTAAAGTTTAAAAGTCCAGCATGTGTGTTAATGAATTATAACCATTTTAGGCGGAAAGCTTTCGGCAGTTTCGGGCGATAAGCATTATGGAGAGTGAAACTTGGAGTAAGGGGAATTGAACCTCTATAAAATCAAGCTGAAACTCTTCTTTGACTTTTAGAACTTATTTATTAAGGTTTAGACTATCATTCTTATTGCTGAATGTGTCTGTAAATACTGGTATGAAAGGTATCGTCTAGGCGTTCTACGGTTCAGAAATCGTTCAGCTCATATGGGAACTTGGAGAGACTCAATACTTAAACTAAAGCTTTTCAAGTTGACTAAAAATGTTAGGATTCCATCTAATCTAGTCCTGAGTTCGGTCGATCTAGAGACACTAGAATATATATGGTTCTGGAACATCTTGACGTATTACAAATAAAAAAGCTTAATGTGCTCATTGTGGAGCGGAAGTTTCCTTAGAATGTGATAGGACGATCTTTGGTATTACATGTTTCGACACAGCGCCCATACAAAATACGATTTGAAGATTACTTATTTTTATACTCTCGCAACAAAAGTTGCTAAAGAGAGTATTATAGTTTTGTTCACATAACGGTTGTTTGTAACACCTAAAACTAAAAGAGTTAGATATAGAGTCATATATACCAAAGTGATCAGGGTGACGAGTAGATTTGAAATCCGGATGTCTGTCCCTCCGTCCGTCCGTCTGTCCGTCTGTGCAAGCTATAACTTGAGTAAAAATTAAGATATCTTGACGAAACTTGGCACAAATATTCCTTGGCACCATAAGAAGATCAAGTTCGAAAATGGGCAGAATCGGACCATTGCCACGCCCACAAAATGGCGAAAACCAAAAACACATAAAGTGTCATAACTAAGCCATAAATGAAGATATAAATGTAAAATTTGGAATAAAGGATCGCACTAGGAGGGGGTATATTTGGATGTAAGTTTTTTGGGGAAGTGGGTGTGGCCCCGCCCCCAAATCGGTTATTTGTATTTAACTCGCAAACTAATAAAGCTATATAAACCAAACTTTCTGCAGTCGGTTCTCATACATACCCCACCACACACCATAAAAATAGTTGAAATCGGATAATAACCACGCCCACCTCCCATACAAAGGTTAGGTTGAAAATTACTAAAAGTGGGTTAACTCTCTAACGGAAAATCGTCAGAAACACTGAATTTTGCAGCAGAAATAGCAGAAGGGAGCTGAACTCAGATTTTTTTACAAAATGGAAAATGGGCGTGACATCGCCCACTTATGGGTCAAAAACCATATCTCAGACCGATTCGAATGAAATTCGGTATATAATATTTTCTTGACACCCTGATAACACGGACAAAAAATGGGCGAAATCAGTTCACAACCACTACTACTTTCCTTATAACTGAATTTTGAAATCCATCTTATTGCTTCACTTTATAATGTAAACATAAGGAACCAATTAGTGCATATCATCTCTGGCTTCACTTGTGAAAAAATTGTCGAAAACGGACCATAACTTTTCAAGGCCCCAGACATCGAACATGTTGAACTCAGCGCCTAAGGATAAATAAATTGTTTTCTTCTAATAGCGTGTCTCTGTTCCAAAAATTATTAAAATCGGGTCATAACATTTCCATATACCTCATTGTAGGTTTTTCAAAAGTATCTTCTCCTAGCTCCCATATACCTAATTATAGGTTTTTCAAAAATAAGGTGAGCTTTTTTCCGCATATATGTATTGGTTAAATTTCTTCAATAAATTGCGAGAGTATAAAATGTTCGGTTGCAGCCGAACTTAGCCTTTCCTTACTTGTTAACTGTCAAGTTCTTCTTCTTCTTTTCGTGACGGTATTTAAGAACTCAAAACTATGGTTGATCGTCGTTTTTAGACAAATTAACTATGACTTTTGGTGAAGGACCGATGTTTTGCGAACTATATTTCGACTAGTCAGAGCCCTAAAACCAATATTGAGTAGGACTTTCGTAAGATGACCAGAGACTTTCATAAGCATCTTGGAAGACTCGGTAAACACAAAGCGATAGCCTAGCTATTCTAAAGAGTTTTTAATGTAAAGATTCTCAAGGAAGTTTAAACATCTTCAGAACTCAATCTATCAAATTGAAGGCTTAAGATGCACTGAACCCGTGTTTTTTGCACTAAGGCGGACATTTCCTATTTTGACAATATTAGATTGTCACTTCTAGCACGAACTGAAAGATGCTCCGAATCCATAAAAATTGCAATCGCGAAGCTCTAACATAATAAAGTTTTAATTTGATATACACTGATGAAGCTCAAAAATGTACACTAAACCAATTTTAGTGAAAATTTTCAAGCCCAAATAAAACAACTAGAAACTCCAAGTACCATTAGAATTTTTGATGTTTAATAAAAGGAAGCGACAATACAAGTGTGGTACAGATGTGGCATGCGTAAGCACCTTCTCAGTATGTAAGTAGAAGAGCATGAGTTCATAAGTAAATGTCAGACGAGAACACGCTTCAGTGAGCGGCACTTTGAACGCAATAGGACTCTTCGAGCCCACTTCTCTATAACTTTATCAAATGTATGAAGCGAGTATCAGGTAGCTGGAGCTGGTCAAGTCTACCTTCTGCAGAGGGAATGGCGCACTGATATCAAGTTAGGCAGACCAAATCATATGGACAAGCGCTGAGCCATGCCAATAACTAAATGTAGACACACACACTTAAACTTCTATGTGTGCTTTACTACATTTACCGTTACTCGTGAGTTGAGTTGAATATGAATTATTTGAAACAATATCCTGTAGAAAATACAATTTCCACATTTTGTGGCAGGCTGGGGAGCACCGGTCGACGCTGGTTGCTTGCCACTACTAGGCTTTGGGCTTTGGTTTAAATTCACAAAAAATCTGCAGACAGTCAACGAAAATTCCAAAAAAAAAAGAAATCCAAAAAATAAGTGAAAAAAATTACATAGTAGAAATCAGCCAGACAGGTGTGCGCCTGAGAGCACATAAAAGCCGCGTCTCACCGCTTCACTTGAACTGCTTGCCAGCCCCTGGGGAGTTTGAGCGAATTTCAGTTTCAGTTTTATCTCGCAATCGTATATTCGGTTTATTGTATTGTACATAGAATATTTTAGAATAACACTCGGGAGTGGTCGCCAGGGGGGGCACAGCGTCGCCTATTCACATATGCAAAATGCTTTTTGGTCCGAAAAAAATGTCCAACTAATGCGAGTATGGGTCACTCAGTGCTGCTAACTGTGTTTTTTAACGAGCTCTGCTTTTGGCAGTCAGTCAAGTCGTCGTCCGGCAGTGGTATGCTTAACCCGTAGCCGTTTCTGTTTTATATTAATGTACCGTTATGTGTGGGAGAACTTGTGAGCAGGAAGTGATGCCCATTTTGGTGTGCGTAAAGTGTCAATGAACGATCAACTGATACATTTCAAATTGTAATAGCTATTGCCTGACTGCTACCCTCTCTACCACTCAGTGTCTCCAGCTTTCCCTTTTCTTATATCTCATTGGAGACGACATCGTCTAACACCAAATATAAATGTTAAATGTATGTCGCAGACAACACATTCGTTCTCCATCACATGTCGGTAAATAAATATTTTGTTGTTGTTGTCAATGACACTTCCGCTTGATATTGTAATTTGGAATTTTTTAAGGTCTAACTGTTTAATTTCTGTGATTCATTAAACTGTAGAGATTTAATATACAGAAATACCAGGTCTCCCTGCTTCCTGTTCTGTATGAAGATCTATTCTTACTTTTAAAGCATATTCCAAGAAAATTCTGGAAATATTGTATTAAAGCAGTCTACCATAATAATAATAATATAGAACTCTTCATTTTAAGGAACAAAGGAACCTATCGGTTTGTCCTAAACAAAAGTTTGGGACGAAACTATCTAGAAACAATAGAGCTCAATTTGTAGGCGAAGGTTAACTGGTTCAACGAACTTTTTTGGTGGGTTCTTCACCCGCCATTGACCTCAATATTTTAGGATAAATGTCCTATTCATCTAATATTTATCTTTATGGGACGAGATCAAAATTTGCATATGATTTTAGAAGAGACAGGGTCATATTAGTAGAAGATGAAGATTCCTCGTGAATTCCTTTAGAATATCTGTGAGATTGACCCATATTATCGATGAAGCAACTATCCTAGGCACTGACATCCTCATGTTCGATATCGGGGGCCTTGAAAAGTTATTTTGATATAACTTAGTTAATAACAGTGTTGCTACCTACACAAAATTTCAGGACACCAATAATGAATTGATCAGAATATAAACTGCAGATCATCCCACATAAAAACACTAAGCAGTAATCACTGCACAACTGTTGCAATGCGGCATGCAACATTTCCTGAATTGCAACGCATTCCTGCACATAACTCACACACATGAGTGCAACGGCTGCACGTGCCGCATGTGTTGCTGCACACTGACCCACACAATGGGTGGTAAATTGAAGCTTTCAATTGCGTTGCAACAGCACGCTGCATGCAGCAAATGCGGTTTATATGCTGTAATTTCTCCGCCGACTGGCTGTATTTTGACAGCCGCCACAACGGCAACAATAATTGTGGCGCACACATTAATGACATGCAACATTTGCCACATGCCGTGCAATTTGAAATTGAGTTAGTGTCACGTTGGCGGCGGCGGCGGCGGCGGCGGCGTTGCAACATGCTGCGTATAAATGCCAAATAACGCATACTAAACAATTTTTGTGTGGCAAGTTATCAGGTGTTGCAATGCGGCCAATAAGCGAAATAAATCGTTGCAAATAAATTATGTAAGCAACGACGGCTATTTATTATGTGTTGCTGGCAAAGTGTTGTTGTTGTTGTTGCTAAGCATGACTCTTAATTATGTTGCTGTGGCATTTGTGCTTGTTTGCAACATTGCAACATGCAGCGAAGGTTTAATATGATGATTTCAAGACAAATTTGAAAACATTATTCGGTTGAACCTGGCTGGACTGGTTTGGCCTGCTTTTCTTTATTTTCTTAAGGGGTTACATGGGTTTTGTCGGGTAAAAGCCTAGGCTTATTTTCAATATTTTTTTTATGTAAAAAATTAGTTATTTAATTTAAACTTTTTTCTGTCTTATAGATACATATTTAAAGAGTAATTTCTGAAATTAAAAAAAAAAAAAATGAAATCTCCTCCAGTGTGACTTCATTTCCGGTGACCCCTCGGAAAAAAGATGCGTCCGCGTTGTCAAAATCCTTCGTTCAAGCACGAGTAAATTGGGTTACGAACACCTGTGCAAAATTTCATCAAGATCGGTTGAGTAGTTTTCGACAACATTTGACAACCGACTTTGAAAACATGGTTCCGAGAAAAACGCGTTTAAAGTTTTGAGTAACAACAATACCTGACATAGAACGCAGACCTTCAAATGGCTGTATCTCCGAAACTATTATTCGGATCGACTCGAAACCCATGTAACCGCTTAAACTAATTTTGTTGTATTAAAATTCGGATTCTTCTTTAGACAACGAAAGTAGATCATTCTGAAGAATCGAATCACCCAGATTTCCAATCTGGGAGAGATTTTAAATCTACATTCCACTTTCTGCAGGTTTTGTCTCTTGACTAACTTTTCGAACTTACTATAATTTTTTGTCCGAACTCTCTTCTTCTTTGCAAAGGCGTTTTTGCAAAGGCTCTTATCTTCTTCCCCTCGCAATATCAAACTGATGGACTAGTGATGTGCTTTGTGTATATAAATATAAATATTATATATACCGTCTTTGTTAGACGGCATTTAGTACATCGGTCAAAATCGGTTTTTAAAACTGTACAAATTGTGAAATACAATTAAAAGTGTAGCAAGTTCATAACACGGAAGTATCCATACATTTGGTGAGGGTAGATGAGTTGTTTCGACAATTATATGCTAGCTCTATAAGTACTGTTCCAATATATCCGAAGCTCGGCCATTAATAGTCCCTATTCATCTTCATACGTCTATTTCTGTTAGATCCAACACAGAGGTCTGCCTCTTAGCTTTTAACTAGCCTCTTTAATATCAATAAGAGGTTCGTTCTGTTCTCAATCTGCTCGAGAACCTTTTAAGATTTAGTTGAATAGGGATTTATTCTAAAAAGTAGAAGACAATAGCAGTTGAAGACTCTGCCTAAATGCTTTATTTAGTAACCATCCGATGAAGTAATTAACCTAGTTTGTATTGCCTGTCCCAAGCTATATTACTTATTCAGAATAACATTAGAGTTTTCTACTCAACCTTGCTTTTGTGCCATAACTTTATATACTATAATGATTTTAGATATACTATATATGATACAAAAATATTATTTATTAGGGTTGCCCTGCAAGTTATGAATTTCTTTAATTTTTTTATCGGAAGAAAATATTTATTTATTCTTTGCAAAAAGTTTTCAAAATATGAAATTGTTTCCCAATTTTTTTTTTATGGATTATAGGTGTTGCTCCAGCTTTTTAATTCTCTAAGTGGTTAGGAGCAGGATTTTTAAAATTTTTTTTCTTATTTTTGTTTTGCATTTTCGTAAAGTGCAATATCTTAGAATTATTCTCTGAAAATTAGAATTAATTAGCACTCGGGCACTCCAAAACGCTAGTGTGAAACTTTAAATCCGTTTTGTTTTTCAAAAATTTCGATTTTTTAGGACAAATTTCTAGGTCTTGATTTTTTCCCGAAAATCCAGGAAAAAAATTTCCTGACACCGCCATTTTATTAATTTTTGGAAAAAAAAGCTTCGATCAGGCCAAGGATTATCTATTTATAAACCTAATTTTTCTTATCCGATTGATTTTAGAAGAATCTCCAAGGACTTATGATTGTCACCGCAAGGACCTTTTTTTGAAACTGGGCCAGCTATAACTTTGGAAATTATAAATTTTTCTTTTCAAAATTTTCGTGACGTCAAGCCAAAACATAGTGTAATAATGCCATATCATTACTTTTGTAAACTAACATGATTTAATGCAAAAAAATTACTGAAAATTCTAATTTATTCTTGTCTCCGACTAGCACCTAACCCCTTAAATCATTAAATTTTTAAAGCCATTAGCCAATGTTACAGTGATTTTCATTAGCAGCTCTCCCATAACTGAATATTCTCGTACTTTTATTTGAGGATAACGGTACACACAAAATTTCCATAAACACAAAGTACTTGAATAGTCAATGTGAAGCATTAGAAATTTCCAATTTTGAATGCTTCAATAATTTTTACTTCAATCAAAGGTGAATATATTTGGTTTGTATGTACATATGATTGAAACTTTTGCTACCTGCTGTACATATACACTTTCATAATTTTTGTTTAAAAAATTTCAAGTTTTTCAACTCACACACATATACATAATTTGCCAATGCCAATGAGAGTGCTCACCGAAAATGCCAAGCGAAAAAGAGAAAAGTAATCGCTTGCCGGTGGTGAGGGGGCGAGAGGGTTGGGTTACAGCAAATCATCTGTGGCACACAACCAATATTTTGCATTTGATAAATGGAAATAATCAACGCGCTTATGCGTAGGTGTGACTGTATGACTGCGTGTGCGTGTGTGTGTGTCGCCTCTCTGAATATACATGAGGCATATGAGTACACACATGCCACAGCTGCTTGTGTGTCTGTGGCATATTTGTTATTAGATATGCAGATAGCGAACAAACTGTTGACAAAACGATATTTTTTTGTTCCGCTATGAATGTTTGTTGTTGTTTGTTTTTATGTGTTTTTGCTGGCAAAGTTATCGCTGAAAGTCACGTATACGTAAGGCGAGATGATTGAATGTGCTCGGGTGTGTGTGTGTGTGTGTTGGCACAAAAATAGTCAATAAAACTTCATGCACACATACATACACACACACATCTATTTCAGCTTCGACTACATTTGATTAGCAATTCCGATTCTTGCAATTTACCATTTGCCAAGTAATATTTGCGTTTTGTGGACAACACCCATTTTTTTCGCAACGACAGCGATTTTTTATGATTTTTTTGTTGTTTTTGTAAGATATGTGGATACATGGTATGTTAGTACCTCCTAAGTTTACGTATATCTGAAAATTTATAGTATACGACATCGCTTGGTTGTACGGAAAGGTTTTGAAATCGTTGAGAAGGGGTCTCATAACATATATGTATGTTAACAGACAGACCAACATCAAACTATAAATGAGATTCTGTCCACATGGGAGCGGCTCATAGTGGATGATTCCCTTCCCATCCCACCAAACACACAGCAAAACCTTTCTGGACTTCAATCCCGACTTGGCCAATGTTTTGGACGATTCACCGGCTTTCGACCACGACCGTTTTCGCTTGATATTGTCGTATGTGATCCATTTTTCGGCGAAAGTCACCATTCGCTTCAAAAATGGGTCGAGTTCGTTTCGGTTCAGCAGCATATCGCAGGCGTTGATTCGGTCCAGAAGGTTTTTTCGCGTCAAATCATGCGGCACCCAAACATCAAGCTTTTTTGTGTATGCAGCCTTCTGTAGATGGTTTAAAGTGATTTGGTGACTAACACCCATCTCCTGGGCGATGTCACGAGATTCCACATGCCGGTCTAACTATCGATGTTTTCCATGATTTGATCGATATTCGTCGTCACAGGTCTTCCGCCGGGTGTCTTTTCCATGTCTATAACTGTTAAAAGCAATATCCTAACTAATCATGCATAGCGTCGTTTTGTAGGTTATGACAAGACCTTTCAAATACCTATAATATTGATAGATACGTGCTCTGTAGCGCTTTAGACATAACCACGAAATTTAAAAGACAAAAAGGTGGAAGGGAGATATATTTAAATCTCTTAATTGGATTTAAGACTCGACCAAACACATGGACCTACTACAAATATGAAAAGATTTTTAATTTCTATATCCGCGAGATTGTTCCAAAAAGTGAGATCCAAGATATCTTTGTCTTGATTTCGCGAAGGCAGGACATTCTCCCTAGACCTCTTGCGATTCACCTTTGGTCAGAAGGATCTAGCGACTGCGCAAGACTAGTGACTGTCCAGTGCTTGTCCAATTACGCTGAGCCCCATCCACAATAAGATAGGGCTGCGATTTGTTCCCATGCTAATATGGGACTGCTGGCTCTATTATCACAGCGAACCGTCATTTCTCTGAAGGTTACTACGCTCCGAAGAATCTTCTTTATAGCACTTCCGCTTCCGGTTTAAAAAAAAACAGCAATAGTCGGGAAGCCTGAAACTAGGTTAGTTTATATTGAAGGGCAGACCCCTGTGCCACAGGAGATTCCACTTGGGCAGCTAAAGTTGCCAGTTGGCCAAACTGGATGCCAAACAACACCAAGAGACGTTAAAGCATCTTGTGCCTGAAAGTAAAGTTGATTAGAGAAGTTCCAGATAGGAAACTACCTATCCCGCCTCTCGCCAAAATCCTCCAGCGACTCCTTCCCATCCAAACCTCACTCGAAGGAATAAGAGTATAGAAGGAATATTCTAGACTCGGCGATATAGTGATGGTCCGATAACATCGGGATGTGGTCGATGTGTTCCAGAATACTTGAGTGCTCAGACACACTTTTATAAAAACCGAGCATCCCGGAGCCTGATCGCCATGGGTGCACAATAGACCATAGGTCGCAGTGCGATCCTATAATAAAATTTAAATGTCCATGGGTGGAATATACATTAAAGCGTGAAGTACCAAGGTCGGTGTTATCCGAAGCGCTCCGTACAAACTTATGGAAGCCGCTCGTGATTGCTTACTAGCTTTTTTGCTAGTGAGATCTTTTCAAGCGAGATTCCTGTAGAACATTATAGGCTTGACTATGGTTTTATGTAGCCAGAGAATAATTTTTGGTGAGACCGAGGCGTTTCTTTGAGCTCTCTTCGATGAACGTTAAAACTATAGATCGTCCAGTTCTAGGACTTCCGTTCATAACTATGAAAATAACTACTTTATAGGCATAAATAGTGTTCAATTTTGATGAAAATAGCGTTTCCAATGACATTAAAAAAAATGGTGACAAAGCTGCAAAAGGAACACCAAACTATATTTCTCTGCATATTTTTTATCTGCTGAAACAACAGTTTTTTAAGATAGTCGCCTAGAAGCAGTAAATACACCCACATATGCATAAGGCAAAGCGCCTACAAGCTTACTAAGAAAAAAAGCTCCAATCGAATATAACATCACTATGCTTTCAACCATCGTAAGTAGTTTCCTCTCCACCTACACACCCCCAACTCATTGCTACACTCCATAATATAAATACATTTGTGAACCTTGTGTGGGCGCCTGTAGGTATGCAAAAGAAATTAATTGCACATAGTTGAACATCATTTTTTCCATTTTTTTCAGTTATTTTTTTCACATTTTCCTCCATTTGTGATTTTTTATGTCGCTGCTATTTATGCATTTCCTTGACGGTTGTGTCCGGTGGCCAGCGTTTTTTTCTGCTGCTTTTGCCGCTTCGCAAGTCACGCCTGTGGCATCTTCCACCGTGCCACATGCATGTAGGCGTGTGTGTGTCTGTGTGCACTTCCGCAGCGCACCTCCATGTGGAGAATGTACACATGTATAAAGCAGAGCGAATGCTGCGCCTCTGCATTCTTTACTTTATATTTTTAGACTCTTATAGCCTGAATGTGTGTGTGTATGGGTGTGTGTGTGAGTTTGAGTGATTCGAATGCTTGACCGGCCGGCTGTGTAGCGGCAATAATTCGATTAATTTGCCAGCCCTGCTTTTATGCTACATTTTCTTCTAATGCATTTATCTACTCACATCTTTGTGTATATGTTTTTGCGTTTCTTTCTAGGAGTGACTGTTAATGTAGACATAAAATTAGATTCTTTTACCGGCTCATATTTTTTCATAAAAGCCTTTTTTAAAGATCGAATTCAGTTTTTTTCTTGATTTCATTTCAACGGTAAATAGCATAGAAAAGATCGTTCAGTGCTTGAAAAGAAATATATCGCTGGACAATGGACTATCTTTTCTTAAAGAGACGAGCAAATTCCGTCGCTCTCTTTAGCTAATACTAGAAATTAATCTCTAGAAGTAAGTAAGAAAGAGCTGAGCGTACCACCAAAGACCTCTTGGTCTCTTAAGTCTAACGGTTTCTTATAGTACTTCGACCGATTAACTTCATAGAATTGTTATACATAGTTTCTTAGTCGATAGATATTTAACAGAGTCTCATCTACCAAACCTAAGCGAAGTGGTCTCATTTTCAATTCGGTGTGGCTACCAACGAATGATACAACAATTTTTAGCTGCCAAAATTTCACTCAATATAACCGGCGATTGCGTATTTCCATTCCCTATGGTGAATAATTAATTTATTATTAAACAAATCAAGAATTGAAAAAAAAAAATATTATCCCTTCGAACCAGGATCAATTAGTAATATTTTACAAAAGAGATCAAAAGTCCACGAACAGATTAGAGCGCAGGGTTTTTATATGCCAGGAATTAATTATCATATCTATTAGTTGATTGGAAACAGGATGCAGTAGTTCTGTGACACAATTTCATTTTTAAAATCGCGACCCGACACCAGATTGGTGTTTTTAACCCGATATTTTGTCCAATATGTATTGAACCTTTCTTCGCAAGGTCGTTCTGTCTATACCGGTACCAAGTTTGGAGAGGATATACCATTAGGGTGAATACACATAGACCTGTTATGATTGTTAAAAAAAAAAACTTTATCTAAATTCAATTCAAACATTTGGATTTTGATTTGAGTAGTGTAATTTCTGAAATCTTTGTGAAGAGATTAATATTTAAAAGTACCACTGAAATATCCGCAAGAATAATTTTTGTTCGGATATGCCCTCCCTTTGTTCGAAAGCAACCTTTGGTATTCGGTATTTAAAGACAAATGATAACAAGTTAGGAAGGGCTAAGTTCGGGTGTAACCGAACATTTTATACCCTCGCAATTTATTTATTTAACTTAATTAATATTATATTAATATTATATAAATTAAATTACAATTTGACCCACATATTCGTCAAATATATTGTATAAAGTCCATTGAAAGTTGGAAACCATAATATTAGGTTAGAAGCACCGAGGTCCTCATGTTCGATATATGGGGCCTTGACAACCTATGGTCCGATTTCGGTGATTTTTAG
Source organism: Zeugodacus cucurbitae (assembly GCF_028554725.1). NCBI lineage: Eukaryota > Metazoa > Arthropoda > Insecta > Diptera > Tephritidae > Zeugodacus > Zeugodacus cucurbitae. The sequence continues at coordinate 61,499,613 of NC_071670.1, forward strand.
AATGGGGCTGCCACACTATAAATACAGTATTAAGTTTTGCACCGATATCTTCACTAGAGCTTACTATATATATTGTAAAGTAAACGATTCAGATCATCTTCTAAGTTCTGGTATATAGGAAGTAGGCGTGGTTGTGAAGCGATTTGGCCAATTCACAACATATTATTGGGAGGTAAGGAAACTATTACAAACCAAGTTTCATTGAAATCGGTCGAGTAGTTCCTGAGGTATGGTTTTTGACCCATAAGTGGGCGACGCCACGCCCATTTTCCATTTTGTAAAAAAAATCTGAGTGCAGCTTCCATCTGCCATTTCATATGTGAAATTTAGTATTTCTGACGTTTTTCGTTAGTAAGTTAACTCACTTTTAGTAATTTTCAACCTAACCTTTGTATGGGAGGTGGGCGTGGTTATTATCCGATTTCTTTCATTATTGGACTGTATTAAGAAGTGGCAAAAAAAACGACTGCAGAAAGTTTGGTTTATATAGCTTCATTGGCTTGCGAGATATATATAAATAACCGATTTGGGGGCGGGAGCACGCCCACTTCCCCAAAAAAATTACATCCAAATATGCCCCTTCATAGTGCGATCCTTCATACCAAATTTTATTTCCATAGCTTTATTTATGGCTTAGTTATGGCACTTTATGTGTTTTCGGTTTTCGCCATTTTGTGGGCGTGGCAGTGGTCCGATTTTGCTCATTTTCGAATGGTGCCAAGAAATAAGTGTGCCAAGTTTCATCAAGATATCTTAATTTTTACTCAAGTTACAGCTTGCACAGACGGACGGACGGACAGACGGACAGACAGACATCCAGATTTGAACTTTACTCGTCACCCTGATCACTTTGGTATACATAACCCTATATCTAACTCGTTTAGTTTTGGGTGTTACAAACAACCGTTATGTGAACAAAACTATAATACTCTCTTTAGCAACATTTGTTGCGAGAGTATAAAAATATTGTTCCAGGAAAATACTAGTCCACTCACATTTAATTCACTTCAATTTCATGATGATCGGATGAAAAAGTCATCATGATGTTTCGGAAATATGTATATGGCAAGACCTGTTTTGGTTGTCCGATTACCCAAGGAACATATAGTGGAAGGGTGTCTCATCACACAACAAGCTAAGCGAAAACTTCGAAAAAAAGAGTCTGGCTATGTTAGAACCCTATATACATGAATAAAAATGGATTAGACACATGAACTGATGCAGCTGTTGACTATTGTGTGGAATCTTAGACAGGACCCGCAACTATTAAGCCTTCCAAAAGGAGGTTTTTCTGCAGAAGACCCCTCTGGAAAAGGTCTTTAGGCAAAAATATTTTCATTCTGATTGGATAGGGTAAAAGCTATCAGAACTACAAACAAAAGCTATTGACAATATTATCACACCGTTTCCCCCCACCGCCTTTCAGATTCCCCTCTTCTCCCCCTCTATAAAGTCTCCACTTTTAATCGCATCAGAGATCTTTTCCAATAAACGAGCCTTGTACACGCCTACCATCCACCATTTTCTGTTTGTTTCAAAGATTTCTTTTTTCTTTATTCAAAATTTCCGTAGCATTCATGCAACATCGCTGCCATTCAGGCGGTATTATCCTTTTGCGTAGTTTTTTCTTTGCATGTAACGGTACATGTTTGCTTTGTTGTTATTATTGCTTGCAATCATTGTTTTTTGCTGAAATATTGCTGTTGCAAATGCACACACACGAGCAGATATTTATGTTGCATGCCTCGTTGTTTTAACTTTCGACCGAATGTGGACTCCATACATTCATACATACATATGCAAACGCGTTGTATTTGTAGGCGTATATGCATCCGCGCCAATTATTGGCTGTGCATAGTGTAGTACCGTTATGTTTTTCGTATTTTCTTTGCAATTGCTTTATCACTTCTGTTCTGTGCAAAGTGGTGCACCCTTCAAAGTGGTGTCTCTGCCTCACCCCATGCGCCGCCATGCACTCACTTGCACCAATGCAAAAACAGCTCGCATAACTACCGATTTTTCTCGATTCCAATTTTTTTTGCCACTTCCTCATTCCCCTCTCCATTTGCTATGGCGCTTTGGTGACTACTTGGCATTTTTGGTGCAACGCTGGTGTCCAGCATGGTGGTCATCATTCATCAAAGTGAAATGTTGATTTAGTGCCTTGTCATTTGTTGTGTGACAGTTGTTGTTGTTGTTCTTGTGTTTTATGCTTTTTCGTATTTCGTAGTGCCTCCAATGCTGTTTCAGCTTTGGCCTCGCTCTGTGTTTTGTTTTTGGTGTTTGCTTTCATTTGCTCATGCAGCTGATGCAAATTTCATACATGCCACAATGTCAGCACTGTTCTGCACACACAATCCCCTGCATCCCCATTAGCACATTTTTTATTTGATTGGGAGGAAGGCAGCGCACTGCGTACCTACGCCCAATTGCTGAGACTATGAGAAAAGTAGCAGCATTTGCTGCATGATTTCGGATGTTTTTATACCCAACACGATATCTAGTTCGGGTAGAGGGTTTCTTGTATAAAAATACTCTTAAAATCTACAATTTGGACCTTCCTTAGATACCCTTTTAATTGAAAATTCTCAAGATTGCTTTCGATTGATCTTTTACGTATTTTAAATCCAGGAAACGTCTTTTCTTTCTGTAGATTTTGCACATTTCATAGTAATAAAAAAGTTCTGAAGTCACTCTTAAGCTTTCTTTGTAGTTAAGGCTTCGACCAATTTCAGAAACTTTGACGAAGCGACTTGATATTCGAAATTATGAAGAAATTAAAAAATAAAACTAAATATTGTATAGTATTCTTAATATAATTTTTATGAAAATTATATCAGAAAGAGTATATATTGTACAATTTGTCTTGAATAAATTAATAAAAAAATAAAAACTTCCAAATATGTCGATTAATAATAGCTTCATAATGTTTTTTAATTAGAGATGAATAATCAGATGTGATGTCTAACAGGTGGGTACCTACCTTTTAACATACCCTAAAATGCCTAAAAATCAGGTTTGTTTAGTCATTTATTACACCTTTCCTATAGAAACACAGAGAAACAGAGAAACAAGAAATCGTATTTTAGCGTCGACAACTATTATTGGAACTAAAGTCGTCGGGGCTTTGTTGCAGAGAATAAAATGTAAACAAAATAGTTCTGAAGAAGATGGGCTTTTCAAAATTCCGGTCCTTTCGGATTGACGCAACTGTGACAATAGAATTTTTGATCAATTTAGAGTTCACTGGATTATCTTTCTCAACGAACACATATTTAAAACCTTTGAAAAATCAGTTCTGGATAATATACCCTATTTTCAGTACTTTGAGATCTTCGAAATAAATTTTGAACTCTTTTGGAGGAGACGTCCTAATTTTTTTGAGAAAACACTGATATCTCATAGTCCTTCGATTGTTATTTCACGGGTTCAAAACTATGGTTAAGTAAATTGTTTTTTCATAGACTATCTCGCAGCTATAGTATAAACGTAGTTCTTCAAGTTTATGGGCAACAAGTCAAGATCCTTTGGAACTTATAACCAAATGGATAAAAGTGTAAATTATTTATAGTTAGGGTTGCCATATAAAAGTGAATTAAAATCACATAGTTGAGCCAAAGAATTAACTCTGACTCGGACAATGTATTTTTTTTTACTAAAGATTTAATCTCCCGGAAAAACCTGTTTAGTCCAATAGTCAGCCGAGTGTTGTACAGTGTAATAATTTAGTAGATAATAAATGTCAACTATCAGAAATCAAACTTTACATTTAATTAATATAATCCGATCTTGAAATTGTCAAGGCTCACTTTTATAACCTTTATTTTTCAAAATAACAACAAAAAAATTAAAATGTTTCGTCTAAAGAAATATTTGAGCAGAGTTGTCAGCAATTATAAATTTCGAATTAAATCTGAAAAAATATAGCTTTAAAAAGTTTCCATTAAGGGGTTATATACAGTTAGAATTTTCAAAAAATCTATTTTTTTTTATTTCAATTTCATAATGTACATATATTTAAGAATACACACAGAAAATTTCATATCGTTCCGGTGAAAATTTTCAAAGTTACAAGCAAATGAAACCGCCATTTTGTCAAACCGCCATTTTGTCAAAAAATTTTATTTTGCTTATTCCTTCGATTAATTACTAGATTTAACATTATTTTAACGAAATCTGTTTGGTTTTTTTAATTTCGGATGATCCAGTTCCGAGATATAGTGGTCACCGCAAAACGCCTTTTTTGAGATGAGCTCCTGGAGATCAGCTGTAGCTCTTTTTCAAATAAATATTTTTACTAAAACTAAGTCTTAAAATACAGTTAAAAGATACCATAATATGTGTATAAATTTTTGGATCAATAAATTAAAAAGTTTTCTCAGAAAAAATTCTGGAAAATTCACTTTTTTGCGGCCGTCTAACTGTATATAACCCCTTAATCAACAGCTTGAGCCTCAAAATTTAATATTTGTAGGGTTGTCACTTAATATTTAAATACAAATTTCTCGAATTTTCTGTAGAAAAACCCTAAGTTGGGAAAAATATTGCAGTCGAAGCAAAAATTGTTTACTTCACTTTGCAACTGAGCGCATGTGTGCGTGTGGTCATCGTTTATATCAAGCGCTAGGTGGTCACTTGACCACCCTATTTTCCACTTCCACTTCCTCAAGCCTTGTGCGCTTGCAACATTGGCCTGTCATGCGGCTCGTTGTTCGGCTTTTCTTTGCTGCACACTTTTTCCACTTTCATTACTTTGCATCCTTTTGTCTTTGTTGTTGTTTTTTGGCCTTTCATTTGCACTTTTTGATGAATCGACGAGTGGACTCTGTTGGTTGTTGGCTGCTTGCTGGCCGTTTTGCATTTTTTCGTACACTACCAGCTTTCACATACAGACGCTGGCTTATATCTCTCCCTCCACCCAATCTAAGTGTTTGTTGCACATTTGTTGGTTGCTTCTTGCTGCTTGCTGCTGAACGCGCTCCACTTGTTTGCTTATCCTTTGTGCGCTGTAAATTTTGTGTTCACTTTTATTTTTGTTATTGTTGTTGTTGTTTTTATTATTGTATTGGGTGTTGCACAAACCATTTTTTTCGCAATATTTCATTTGGTGCCGCGTCCAATGTGTGTGCATGTACAGCCCTCTTCGATAGCATTTTTCGCACTTTTTTTTGTTGCAAGCACAACTGCACCTCCCTCATAACTGTACTTTTGATTAGTCAACATTTAAAAATCTTCTGCGCTTCGCTTTGTTTTTGTTGCAACACGATTTTTTTTCGCCCATCTTAGACGACCAATAAAAATGCTTTGCTTCCCCCATTCTGCGTCATACTATTGCCAGCGCTCCCCCACGCGGTAGGTGTGGCATGCCGATTGCATCCAATTCGTTTTGCAATTCGTTCCAATTATCTCTGAAATTAGTATGATTTTTGATTGTTGTATTGTCATTGATTGACTGATATTGTTTTGCGATTTGCGACGTTGCACATGCTATACTCCACTCGTGCACCCCGCCCAGCACGCTGCTAAGCGCTGTCAAGCGGTCTAAAGTATATGAAGCGATAGTAGACTAGTCTCCCCTGCCCAGAAAGGCTTTGAATCCAGCACTTGAGAGTTGGTTTGTGTATATAGAAGATTCATATGTCTGTGTCTTTTGCTGCTACTCGTTGTCCAGCCACGCTCCTCCACTAAGACCCTTAATTGCATAGAAACCAATCAGCTTCATTTTCTCAAAATGCTTGAATCCATATGGTTTGCTCTGTATGCTGATTTGATTTTCAATTCCAATTCGATCACCAAAAATAAGCACTCTTTGACGAATGTGTATATGTTATCTGTGTGTGTGTGAATTTGAGAGCTCTTTGAATGATGCTTCAAGCCCTGCGGCTCTATCCATTGCACGATTTTTTAATTAAACTGAAATGCCTCGGAGTAACTGCAAAAAAATGACAATAATTACAAATGAAAATAGCAAAGAAGCTTTTCTAATTTGTAAATGTAAGCTCAGAATTTAAATCTTAAGGTAATCATTTTTCGAAAAACTAATTACGGGGTATTTGCCAATGAAAAGCGTTATGTATGGCACATAATTACGGAAAAAGTAAGTTCAGCGCACTAAATATTGGATTGAAAACAACAATTTTTCATTAATTGGTCAGTTCAGGTACCACAAACTGATAAATTATTAGTTATCGATAACATTGAAGATACTTTCTTTTCGCCATTAGCCCCAAAAAATATTTAAAGTTCTGCAAAAAAGTTCAGTGATGTTGATATAATATCTACCTGGACTAATTTAGCATTTCTGAACCCTCATCTATTTATTAATAATAAATAAATACATCAAAAATTTTCTTACTTCTTTCCAGGTACGTTTATCTTTTTCTGAAATGTATTGGTAAGCTATTGCAATAATATTAATTTACATATTTTATTAACAATTTGTGAGTAAGTTGCGACAGAAAGTCTCTGAGATTTTACAAAACTTTAAATATTCTCCTTTTCGGGGAATTTTCGACTTCAGTCTATTTTGGTAGTTGCGCTTAAATGTAGGCAACGTTATTGAAAGATCCTTGAAAACCTAGAATATGAGAACTTAGCAATGAAATACTGTCATACGTCTAATTACTTTTATTTTTTGCCTTTAACGTGGAGGGTTCAAAAGATAACGATAATTTTCGTTTTTTGAAAAAAAATATGTATTCATTCGGTTACATTAATGTTGTCACCTTCAAAATAGTCCTCTTTCAATATTACTAGTGACACTAGTGTTTTCGTTTCTACCAATCGTCGAAACCCTTCTCAAACTTGATATTTGGTCTGGTTTTTTCAGCGTTTTCTCGTATGCTTGTAAAAGGACGGCTCTTTAAGGTTCTCTTTATTTTTAGAACTATGAAAAACTCAAACGGAGCGAATGTGGAGGCTGAGGGATCGTTACAATATTGTTTTTGGCCAATAATTCACGAACAAGCAACGAAGTGTGAGGTTTGAACAACTGGACTTTCCAAACCCTTGACATTTTAAATTTCACAGTTCCCGTTATTTTTTAACACACCACGAAATTATTATTGAGTGATAATTTTATGTATGTATCTGTAAAATTTTCATAATAGAACAATTTGAAGAATTGATTAATTAAATGTTTCTATTGAAACAACACGACTTTGACTACAGATTCTATGCATGCATTTTCAGTCTACATATATAATCTGAAAATATCGTAGATAAGATCATGTTCCAACAGAAAATTTGAAATAATTAGATTACATTTAAACGCTTCACAAACCTACCCTGTTGGAGATTTATAAATCAGCTGTTTTTAACTCATATACGTAAGAGTGTTTCTGTACCGTTAGATAGCAAGGTTTCTGCTGTGAATTTTTTTATTTTTTTTATTATCATTTATTGGCTTTAGTTTAAAATATCTTCCCAAGTTATTCCAAGTTATATAATACGGTTAGTATTCTTCCACTTCTAAAAGTCAGCAGCAGCCAGCACCTACTAGCTGTAAATAAGCACTCTTCGCAGCTGTTGACCGAAGCTGTGACATTTTTTTGACAATTTATAGTAAAAATCTGCTCTAATTAAACAAATGTGACCAACAGATGGCGCTTAATCAGAGTCGCGGAGATTTAGAGTAGTTCAGCTTGAAATCACTTCGGTGAGGTGATTGTGAAGTGTCATTTTTGTATGGCGAAATCCAGCGGTTCAGTAAGTTAAACTACTCAACAGCCTTAACATCGGGGATTAGTGTCTGTGGGAACATAATATAATGTAATCCTTCTAAAAATATTATTTTCGTGGCAAAAAATTCCTGAAGACTACTAATATACAATATTCAAGGAGAATTAACCTTTGGAATTTTTCCATAATAATGATCTTCTAAGAACATGTTCTTGCTCCGAAAAACTTATATCTTATTAAGATCATGGTTTACTTCTGAGAACATTTGGACACGAACACGAGTGCGAGCATATTCTCTAAAAGCAGAATGGATGAGAATATAGTTATCTATTTTAAGTGTTCTGAGTTCATAGTTAACCTTTCCACCTTAACTAGTCAGTTAAACTTGTTTCTCGCTACTTTCCCTATTTCTTTGAACTAAAATCCAGATAAGATGACTTTCCTGTTGCACTACCGCTGCGCGAGTTCATATATTTGGAAGAAATGTTCGACTTAAACACCTGTAAAATAACCGTAATACAAATAATGCTAACATACATATAAAATATATTATATAAATTATTACATTTGGCCACATGCCACAATCAGCCATTAAAAAAGGCCGTTGGTTGTGGTAAGTGCAACAGCGCGACGATGCAGTTGAACAACTTGTTTGCATTCAGCAAATTAATAAGTCGGCGGGAGATGTCACGACACACATTGTCAAATGACATGCACATTCAAAGCAACAACAGCAACAAAAAAAAAAAATAGTGAAGCAACAACAGCATTCCAAAACTCACATGTATGTCGTGTTGTGCGAGTAAGAGCTGCGCATGCGCAACTGTCTGAAATTGTAGCAACATCAGTGGAGATCAGTTACAACAATTGCAGCAACAACAACAATAATATAATAATATAAACAGAGTAGTAAATGCCATACCACTGACTGCAGCAATCGAGCGAGTTAACAAATAAAGCGTGGCAACAATGCGACATTGCAACAACAACAAAACAAAAGCAACAACAAAAATAAAAGTAAATGTGTTTAACTGATGTTTCCTTCATCGCAGCACAAATGTCAGCAACATTTGCGTTTGTTGCCAAAACGCAGCGGCAACATTGCAAAGGCATGTGTTTGCCTATTTGCTGTTGTTGTGTTGTTTTTGTTCTTTTTATTTATTTTTGGTCTTTGTGCAGCTGACGACCATGAAAAACGTGACATTTTCATGTTGCATCGCTAAATCTTTCAAAAATCAGTAATACGAGTCGAGAAATGTAAAGCAAAAGCGAGCGGCCGCCAAACTACAGCTACAGCGGTGGGCAATGTCAGCAGACCGACTCCCCCATTACTTCCCACCTTGATACTGGGTTGCTTGTGTGCACTGCTCGCTAAGTGCATGCCACATGCGTCGTTCAGTTTAAAATGTTGCATAAAATGCGATCACTTGTTGCCAGCGGGTTGCGCGTGCGCATTATTTCGACGCGCTGACATTTCGTTTTAAGACATGTTTTGCACCCATTTTTCATTTTTCATTTTTTTTTTTATTTTTTTGTTTTCGTGTAATAGTTGATATTGCCACAAGCTAACCTTCCGATTGTGTAGAAACCTTCTTCTTCTGTCTGACTGTCGTTTTAATCTCAAATTGATTTAGTCTAGTCTATAGTCAGATCACTTCACTGTTTCGTGGAATGGTTCCAACATAAATACCCAATTTAACCAAGTTTCTTACCACTTGCTCTTTCGGATTCAAGGACTCATCAATTCTCCAAATATCTCACTCTAACAAAGGCCTGATCGATTCGAGAATTAGGTAATATACAGATACAAGATTGAGATCTCTTGATCTCAGAGATCTTGTTGAAAGATCTCCAAACAACTATGTATTTCGCTTGGCATTCCTCAGTGACCAGGTCGAATCCTGACATACTATCGAATAACCTCAAACAACAAATGGACCAATTTTCTCTAAGCTCCATTTGTAATATAGTCTAACTCATTTTAAACGAATATCAGCCATCACTTATTGATATAAACCTATTTGCTAGTCGTTCAATTACCGTACGTGTCGTTTAGAGCGAAAACTAAAATGTCATCACCAGCGACAAGTACTTAGCCACACTTTGACAGCAACAACAAGTAATTTCAATGCATATTTTTCGTGCAACAAATGCGTTGAGTGGTTGGCCACACTTTAGAGCGCTATGACATTAAGAAAAATGGAATTTATACATGCACATTAGGGTGGTGCTTAATTGGGCGAGATTTTTAAAAAACTTATTTTCACATTTTTTATTGCTTACTGTTGTTGTTGTAACAGAGAACATTAAGATTTATCGAAATTTTGTGCTCTAGGTTGGAAAGTTAATATTAGAAATGTAATTAGACAAAAATAAACCACCCTAAATTTGAATTTTTTTAATTTAATAGGGTGATACTTAATTGTGGATGAGTGATTCGCGAATTTTAATAGAATTAATTTAATTTTGTTGCTATTATTGTTGTTGTAACAAATAAAAATTAAATTTTATTGATATTTTATGTTAAAGGTCAAAAGGTCATGAAAGAAATTCAATATAGTTTAACTGGACCACCCTATTAATGATTTTTTTTATTTTTTAAATTTACCGTTAGCGTATTTATCGAGTACTGAAGTTTATTGTGATGCTGTTAACTATGAAAATTCCACATCCCAAAAATTAACCACCCTAATACCGATTTTTTTTCAAATCAAATCTTTAATAGAGATGATGACGCGCCTGTTTGTTGGTGATGCTGATGGCCTTGCAACACGGCGTAATCAATATGTTGTTTGGCTGCTGACCATGTGTTGGGCTGGTTGTTTGGTTGGGGCTTAATTGGTTGGCCGGCATTAAATCTGTTCGCACTTCGTAATTAAATTTTGTTTTACCTTTTTGCACATTTTGAATTAAACCAAACAACGAACGGCGGCGCGTAAGTGTCCATAAGCAATTATGTGCGCCACTCGGGACCAGCACGTAGGCAAATATGTGCATGTAAAGCAATTTGCGCGCACATGCAACCGCATGTGGCAGCTGTGGCAACTGCGAACAGCGCGCGCTCCGCAGGCTTGTCAACTTTTATGGTCGAAACAAAAAAAAATGTATTTTGATTTTCATTGCAATTACTAAAATTACATTAGTTGTGCGTAATTGCGTGAAGTGCCACATGCAACACAGCGACATACACATATGTATATACATATATGTGGCTGTGGCATGTAATAATAAATCTGTGGCAACAATTACGGTATATAAAGGTGGCTTAATGCATATGGCCGCTCGTTCAATTAACACTTTTACATTACTCTCCGCCGTTGCTGTTGTTGTTGTTGCTGCTTGCTGCTACTGCGCGTTGCAACAACGATGATAGATATTAAAAATTTACAAGTTGCTAATTGTATTAATTTCATATGAAATCGGCTGTTGCAACTTGAGCTGCTGCATGCAGCAATGTTTGTTATTGTAATCACTGTTGTTGTTGTGTTCATTTGTTGCACGCTGCCTACGGTGACTGCTGCTGCTGCTGGCTGTTTGGTTATTCATTAGTTCTGTGGAAAAACGTGTTTAATTTGTGACAAACCAGACGCAAGTTCAAGTTGCAAGTTGCAACAACAGCCATGCCATTGGCTATGGGTTACGCTGTTAAGGACAAGCCACAATGTAGTTATTGTTGTTGTTATTTTCAATCCGTCGTTGGCTAGAGTTATCAATTTGGCATCTTCGACGAACGCATCACGACTTTGATGGAAGCAAAATGCGAAGCGCAGCGAGGTTATATTGAGCTGAAGTAAATAAATGGGAAGTAAGGAAGGCCTAAATGCGGTTGGAATAAGAAATGTGATACTCCTGCAAAATGATGAATTAAGTTATTATCAGAAGTCATGTGAAATATATCAAATAGATCCAAGTTTGATAGTGACCTATATTTTGAAAATAATTTCCGGTAATAATCCGTCGCAAACCCCTAGAACATCTTTCGGGACAAATATTGATCGACTTTCCGGAAAACAATTTTCAGTTATTATTCTTCTTAAACCTCTGGAACCTCTCCCAAGAAAGATAGGGATCTTCATAAATCCCTGCAACCTTATCCAGGTAAGATTATGATGGATTTGATCAATTTTTCGTCAAACAACATCTAGGTATTACTCATCATAAGCCCTTGGAGCCTCCACCGAAGAAAGATATGTACCGACTTTACCAATTTTTAGAAAATTTCCAGTTATTATTCTTCATAAACCCCTGAAACACCCCCCGAGAAATATATTGTCCGACAGTTTTCAGTTTTGGAATATAATTTCCGGAAATATTCCAAAATGTAGTAAAATAATAACAATGACCGAATGATTAGTGGACAATTCAGGGGACTTGATAGTCTCCGAGAAATTAAGGATCCAATCCTCTTTTTCCAAACAGCTTATGGATATTCTCATACTATAATTTATTCAAAATTTGATATTAACTGACTGAAGGTGATCTCTTTTCAATCTTTTATAATTTAAGAATTTATCAGAGCGAAGACCCGAACCTTTGATCCATAGAAGATCTTATGATTATCTCAACAATTCAAATGGATGACCGAGCAAATGTGTGCTGCTCTCTTTATCAGAAAACAATCTTAGAACTATAATAGTCTATCTCCTCCCAAATTGTACCTTCTTTTTTGAAACTTAGCAGAGACGCACATCCCGATTATATAAAAAAAACTCTATCCTCCATATTCTTAGCTCACTTGTATTGTTGTTGTTAACTATTATATAAAACTTGTATACGTAAATGCTACTAATTTATTATGTAACAATGTAATGTATTTTCCAGTCAATTTGACTTAAACCCCTAACCTTTTCAACACCCCATGAAATTGCAAAGTGAAATTAAGCCGCCAAATGCAACATAGTAAACCCACTAAAAAGCACTCGAGTAGAAAATCATGTTTAGTCCCTAAAGCGACGATCCCGGGCAGATAATCGACATGTTAATCCAGCAATTTGTGTCATGTTTTCATATTAATTACAAATGAGAGTATAAAGTGTCGGTGAGAATGCATTATGAAGTGTGAGGTAATGAGCAAAATTTAATCGACTTTTCTGTATATAGACTACACAATAGATATTCCCTCAGGTATATGTATCAGCTTTATGTGAGTGTTTATAGTGATGAAATGCATAAATTTAAATATAATTATTGCTAGGCAGTTATAATTTTCTATATATAAAAGACTGTATATGTACAGTTGTAGGTTTGTTGCATGTAAAATATAACTGAAAGCCAGTAATTAGTACACGGTTCAATGATCAAATTATAGTTGAGTCCAGGTAAACGTTTCACATACTTACATATGGATGCATATATGTGGTATATATAAGCTCCATAAATGCTTAGCTTCAGTTACTTTTACAATTACTTATTCTATTATTGTGTTTAATTGCATCAAATAGGACGTGCAACATGTGGCAACTAAAATAAACATGCCTCAAGAACGGTATTTAGGTGAATGATAGTATACTGGACTGTATATAAACTAGGACAGGCTTGGTTAATACATATTATTTGGAAGTAGCTTTGTTTTTAATGAGGTTAGATATATGTAGAGTCATGCGCTCGGGAACATACATAAGCTCACAACTATTTACTTATTTCCATAAATATAGAACACCCATATTGAGATAATAAAGCGCCATTTCGATTGTAATGGCTTATAGTATGTTTACATATGAAAATAATCTCGTTCTAAGCTCGTTTAATAATCTAACCGTTTACATATACACAAATGAGATTATCAATTGTCAAATGTGTTGAATTTGTTGTTGTACTACACATATTTCTCTCGCTGTCGGCCATATTTGTTTACATTTACATTTTCATTTGACATTTCTCCTCTTCTTCGCAAAATTATCGATAAACCTAGCAATAACACCGAAAATTTAGTTGTATAAAACGGGATAATTTTATAATCTCGGATTATCCAGAGAAAAATTTTGCATGGGAAATCTCGTTTCTTAATTACAGATTATCGAGTTAAGCTCCTAAATGGAGATAATCTCGTATCGTATAACAGGGTATATTAAGTTTGTCACGAAGTTTGTAACACCCAGAAGGAAGCGTCGGAGACCCTATAAAGTATATATATAAATGATCAGTATGTTGAATTTGTTGATTCGATTAAACCATGCCCGTCTGTCTGTTGTATATATACGAACTAGTCCTTCAGTTTTTAAGATATCGTTTTGAAAGTTTGCAGATGTTTTTTTCTCTTCAAGAAGCTGCTCATTTCTCGGAACTGCCGATATCGGACCACTATATCATATAGCTGCCATACAAACTGAACGATCGGAATCAAGGGCTTGTATGGTAAACTTCCACATTTTACTACATATCTTCACGAAATTTGGTGTGAGTTATTGTTTATAGAAATAATTTAATCTCCGAAAAAAAATGTTCAGATCGGTTCACTATAGCATATAGCTGCAATACAAACCGAACGATCGGAATCAATGGCTTGTATGGAAAATTTTCGCATTTGACGTGGTATCTTCAAGAAATTTGACATGGATTACTGCTTCAGGTAATAATATAATCTCCGAAGAAATTGTTCAGATCGGTTAACTATATAACCTTAATGTTTCTAGCAAACAACCCGGCTAAAAAGAATTAGTAAAATGTTTTCTTTTTTTTTGCTTACTTTTTCTTTCATCTTTAGATTTGCTTAAACATATAGTTACTAAAAGAAATGCACCTGTGAAGAGTATATTAGCTTCGGTACAGCCGAAGTTAACTTTTTTTCTTGTTAGAACTGATTAAGGAGCTTTTGAGCCCGCATCATCTGAATAAACGTTCTCTGAATTCCTCGGTCTCTTATGGTCTCGGTTAATCTACCATAACTTTGTAGGACCAAAATCTAGGCGCCTCATAGTTCCGAAATTTTTCTATGTCAAAGGATTTACTAAATCTGAACATCTCAGAGCCAAATAACTAAACGATGGAATTGCTTAAGAAACTAAAACCCACAATATCCACACTGCTGTAAGAGCCATCTTTCTTCTTTGACCACCCGAATAGAGAAGTTCTCAAAGAAATATTTTGAAAAATGTCCACCTGTTGGAAGCATTCGCTAATATGACGTCAGCAGATTTCACCGCAATTATCACTGCAACCAAAAGATTGGTAATTGTCCGTCTATTGGGGAGGTCGTGATTGAATATACTCCAATGAAAAGCGTTTCTATTTTCAAAATAAAAGAAGAATTTTCAGATCTGTTTAGTTAAAAATATAATCAAGAGCTTAAAAAGAGACAAAAACTCTTTATGGTATTGCGATCCTGTTTGGTTTATGTTTCACAATATGAACTTTTTTGAAACTTGTCAGATGTCCTCAGATCTTCATAAAACATTTCCAAAGTAGTTTGGGACCTCAACTGAGATAACATTCCTTCGCTGACTCCCATGGAAACGAGACAATGATTTATAGAATAATATTGTAATATTTTTAAGGACCTAGAAGTTATAATTGAGTGTCCGCACCGGAAATTTTTGTTTGTTGAACACTCTCTACTACAATCAATATGTTGGATTTCGTACTGGGTTGCTACGAGATGGTACGCTGGCGGTTGAGGTTAGGCTCGGGTAATGCCAATGAGTTGGCAAACACTTCAGTGGATTAGTTTAGATTAGTTACGCTTGCCTTGGCATATTTGAAATGCAATTTGTTTGTTGCAAGCTTGACGTATGAGGACAAGGTTGAGGCATTCACTGCATATGAATTAAAAATGTTGCAAGTTCGAAAAGAAAAAAAATTGTAGCAGAAAAAAAGTAATAATACAGCGAATTGCGCAATTTAATTATCTGAACATGCGGTAATTGTGGCAATTATTGCACACCGCATACAGCAAATAGGCACTGGTGGCAGCAGCGATCATGCAACGCGCTGTACCAAGGTACGGAATTCCAAGGCGCCGCAGACTTAAGAGCAAATAGCTCCAATGTGTCTGTGTGTGTGTAATGCGGTCGAGCTGTCGATGAATGAAGTGCAATGCATTGCGGTGGGCGTGGCTGGTCGTCGCGCGCATTGCGCATACAAAAGTCAATTCGCCAGCGTGCGATTAACATGGGGAAGATGCGGCTGAAGTTGCAGCGGCGTCTCTCGCATAATTGCTTGTATAAATGGGCACTCACACCAGAGAAACTCAATTAAAACTCGTTGCCTCTGCGCAATGTGAACAAAATGCGTTCAAGCGGCGTAACTAATAATGCCGCACATGCAACACTGCGCAAGTGCTAGCGATTTGCCACAAAACGCAAGTGGTTCTATAAGCTTCTAAACTGCCACTAAGTCACACACTAGGCCGCCTAATTTGGTGAGTGCAGTCTTTAGGCCTGCGGCAACGTAGCTGGCTTACCTTGCCGCAGGTTGATGGCGCCACAATGCGTTTGCAGCTATTACGGCACTTGCAACAAATTTGCATACATATCTTTTTTGTTGTGGCTGCTAAATTGTTGCATCAACAGTTTTCGCATTTTCTCTAAACTTCGCCAATCAAGCCACAATTTACTGGTGAGTGCGCTTGGATGGAAATTTATTAAAAAACAACCAACAATTTGTTGTAAAAAATGGTGCATAAAATTAAAAAAAATATTATGCGAGAGGACTCGTGTTCTCACGAGACCGTAATGAACAATATTTGAGAAGTATAACTGTCTTACTTTTCGGAAATATTTTGAATCGGAGGGTTTATAAATCTAAGCTAATCATAATTTGAGCTTAAATTGTTGTTAAAACTTTTTCAAGAACAATATGTATTCTGGGACTCCGTACATCTATGGATTCGGAAGAAAATTCTTGGATTACCATCAAACAGATAGCGACTGACTATATGATAATCGATTTCGTGAAAGATACACGTTAGAGATTGCTATTGCTGATTATGGATGACCACAATTATCGAGAACTGGAATCTAGACATGGTCCAATGCAATAACAATCCTGAAAAAACCACTATGGCATATTATGACCTGTATACATTCTATTTCGAACCCTTACTTAGTATCACCAGATACTTTGGCATTTTTTTTTTATTATTATCTCTTTCAAATGTTGGCCGCGGCTACGTCTCATATAGTCAATCCGTTGAATAAAATTTTCGATGACTTGTTCGAGCATTTTTTACTGGTAACAGTCGATTGACACGTGTGATGTTTTGCCTGAATCGAAGCGGGATTGTCCGCATAGACTTTAGACTTTACATATCCCACCAGTAAAAAGTCCAATGGTGTAATATCACACGATCTTGGTGGCTAATCGACCGTCCCAAAAAGTGAAATTGTCTGCTCACCGAAGTGTGGACCGATATGACGATGACGTCACTTGTTAGGCGATATTCGATTTTGCTCAGTTCTCATTTTTACAGAAGCGTCATAAAGCTTATAGGGTACCTTAGAACTTTAGGATAAAGCTGCTATAAACAGAACTCTGGAGTATTTATGAAAATCTTCCCTGTCCTCTGAGTTTATGAGACGTCGTGATAAGAGGATACATTGTATAAAATTACGAGATGAACCACCAATATTTAGGAAGCACGGATGTCATGGCAAATGGACACATTTGTATGAAGTTCTTCAGTACTTGCAAAATGGAGTTGAAGTTTATTTTTACTGGAAGTGGGATATTCTAAGGACACAGCTCAAAATAATAATATATAAGAGTCGAGTCGACAAGCTGGAAGCTGAGACTGGAAGCTAAACAAATGTCTTCAAGCATGTCAAAAAGAACGGAATCGCATTGTCAGATCCTCTTTCTATTCTTGTTGCCTCCTGATGTTATCTATTTGTCGCAGATAACCCGACCTATGAAACTCAACTGAAGAGTGTGTTGATGACTAACAAAGCTCGACTACTTATAATAGATAAGAGAGGATGTTCCATCTGGAGGCTAATTGCACTTCGAAAGAAAGCAAAATTTAATTTATTCAAACTAAATTAACTAATTGCCGCACTCGAATCATTAATAATACCAGCAGCAACATTTTAAGATTCTTCAAATTTTCTAAGAATCACAATCATCACAGCTAACCAAACCACTGCGCCTACACCGTATTCTAGTGGCGCATTTTAACCTTGATCTGCTTAGAAAAGGAACATTTGATGGCATAACGAGTTCGCTGGCGGCAGGTCGACACTGTGTTGCATCATAGGCCACGCTGAAAGCGCAGTCGGTCGGTCGTTGTCATCAGCGAATGTGGCATCGCTTGCTGTGATTACTTTTGTTTTTGTTGTTTGATGTTACATCGTGTATTCGCAGCGAATTGAATTTGTATTGCCTCACAGCCAATACCGCTACAACGTTGTGCCCTCGGCGTCGCGACGCGCTGTGCGACAGACGCATGACTGAAGCTGAGCACTGAATGATCGCTTTTTGAGCGGCAAGTGTCGCTTGAAATTGAATTTGGTCGTTACACGTTCACCGCAGTTGGGTTTGTAATCTCTAAAATTATTGTTGTTGTTCAGGTGGATGTTGCGTTTGTGCGCTGTGAGTCTTGTGCGAGCGCGCAGCTGCCTGAACTATTTGGTGGCACCGCAATAGACGACGCCGTTGCTGTTGTTGGGGTGTGTGTGTGTGTGTCGGCTGTGTACGATCGTGCGCTCACGCAGAATAGTCGTGCACGATTTAGTTCGTGATTTTGGGGGTAACCAAAACTAAAGTTGCCTCTAAACAGTCAAAGGAATCGCAACAACAACGAAAAATAGTAACAACAACAACACCGAAGATCGAAAATGTGAAATAGAACAAAATCACTTGGGTGACAACAACAACAACAACAAAAAAGTGTAGTTGCAAGTGCAACAACTACATCCAACGGCGCTGACACAAAATATTGTTGCAACAACGCGCGCGGCATATTTGGTGGCACAATTGGCCTGATCGAAAACTACACACGTTCACGTAGAGTGCTACACACAATCACTCATTTACTCACTCAGCGTCGTCCACCAGCTTTGGTTGCACGCGCAGTTGCATTTGCCACAGATAATGGTTGTGTTGTTGTTGTTATTGTTTGTTGTGTCGCCCAAAAACGTCGCACCAGGAAAAGGAAATCCATCTTGCCTCATCATTTGGCGCGCCAATAGTGGCGGCGTTCAGCGCACGCCCAACGCGCTGAGCCGCGCATGCGCACCGTCCATATACGCAAAGCTTTTGTCCCAAACACCAACAAGTGTCTCTGTGCGGCGCACGCGCAGAGTCGCATTGTGAGAATTTTCACATTTTCTATCGATTTACTTGCAGTTGCTGTTGTTAGTGTTTTGTTGTTTCTTTCTTTTTCTTAGCCAGCGCTTTGTCTTACCTTGAAAATCTGTGCGCGTGAGTAGTCGCCGAATCAGTGAACCGTACAATTGCACTGGCTCCTGTGTTGCCGTTGCATGGTGTTCAATTGTCTTTTGCCTTGCAGTTATTTGCTCTCGTTGTTCGACCCTGGCGCGCTGGCATTTATTCCTGCCTTAATTCAAATATTTTGCCTTCCTCTTGTATATCTTTTTTTGTGGGTTTTATTTATTTTTAGTGCAGCTGCACCTTTCGCGTTGATCGCATTTGAAGTTGTTGTACGTGTTGCTGGCGCGCATGCTCAATTGTTCACCGTACTCCACCCAACCGATGCGGCTTAATCCACTGTGCGGTTTTCTTTCGCGGCGACGCATTCGTGTGTCCTGTGACATTTTCGAATGTTTTGTCTCTTTTGATTTATGAGTTTTATTGTGGACCCATTTTTTCGACTAAAACCATTCTTTGTGCGACTCTCTTGTGTTGACAGCGCGTGCAGCAAGTGGTGAGCTATTATAGTGTGGACGAAATTTGAATTTTTGAATCGTAGAAATTTTGGATATTTTTTATGTTGGCTAAAACTATTTCTATTGAGAAAAAACTCTTAAGTGAGATCTCCACGTTAGAGCAACCAATATATTGAACAACGAATTTCAGTCGAAGAATTTAAGATCCAGTCGAACCAGCTTCCATCCTAATCTTTCGGTAAGAATTTTGTTCTAAAATCTAAACCAAAGAAAGATGCCGCATGAGCTGGCAAGAAAGGGTACACGTCGTCCTATTTCACTAATGCTGGGAACGAGGCAGACTCCGCCGAGCTCTTGTGCTTTAGCACTGAATCAATGGACCTCTCGCGAGCTTGGTAAACGCTGGTTAGCAGCTAAAACTTGCTCGATTGCGAAAGCCTTTTGGCCGATAGTAGATCGCTAGGTTCACCTTGTTCAATAGTGGGATACTGGAATAGGCATACTTGCAAGGAGGCTAGGAATCCTGACGGACTCAAACCGCCAGAGCTGTATGAAGGAAAGCGAGTTGGAAACACCAAGTGATTTCCTCCTACACTGTTCAGCGTTAGCAAGACTGAGTTAGGAACATCTCGGTATCTATACTTTTGGCGAACCATGCGAACTTGCCGGAATATACATTAGCGACCTCATAAAATTTATAATATTCTCAAAGCGCTTTGGCGATGCGTAAGGATCTTCTTTGCGATTCATATTTAGGAGTATATTGGCATCACAGTGTACCGGCACCTTTATATGTCCAAGTGGGATCTATCGCGACAACTGTTGTGAGGGTCAACTTATGAACCTGTTAGGTTAGAACCCAAAGAACTCTTTACAGTAACAATTTAAGATTTTCTGTTTAATAACAAGAAACTTATCTTTCAAAATACGAAGGAGTCTTTGAAAATTTGTCAAGTACTCTGTTTATATCCATCATATCCTAAAAACAGTTCAAAGACCCGATGATTTCGAATTAAAAGAATCATTCCAATATTTTTTGGACACAACTTAGAATCACCCATATTAAGTCATTTGTTTATTATAAGTTAAAGCACCGGAATATTATTATTTAAATCCCTTTGAGCAAGGTCCATACTATCCATAAACGAACATAAGAGAACACTTTAAATGCTCCATCTCTGAAATCCACATGTACATATGTTATAAATATAATATATCAGACCTTATTCGATTAAAGGTTGTCAGAAAACCATCATGCAGCCTGGTATCTGACTTCTAGGGAATGAAGCGAAATGAAAGAACTCGAGGATGGGAGACCCCCTGTTGCTCATGTGTTTCCTTATTTCGTTCGATAATACAATGTTTTGGTCTTCAGCCCAGCTTTATATTGCTGCCGCAAGGTCAAAGCACTTTTGATTTAAAGTTTGGAGTCTAGTAGTACGCAGGATCGCTTCACAGTCCCAAAAAAAAGGTTTTATCACTAAACTAACTTTCATTCTCAACTGCGGTCTTTATCTTTGAAGTTTTTTTTCAATAAAGATCTCTACAACAATCTATTACTCAATTGTATTTCTTCGATTTACCTTCTGATAAAAAACAAATCATTCGTACAAAACAACAGTTAAGCTGAAGGTCAACTTGTATACCACGCGTATGCATTACTTGGAATTTCTTTGGTCACGGAAATGTTAATTCGTGTTGACAACATCGACAAAGTCCCAACAGCGATGTGACACACTGACTTTCGGTTACAACGACAACAACAATAAACACATAAAACCCGACCACAATCATGTCAGACGTCAGACGTCAAAGTAGATCGCAACAAACGACGCAATGCAAAACAACAACAAAATGTCAACGAAGCGGACATTAATTTCGCCGAAAATCAGCCGAGTCTACTAAACATTTCAAATAGTTAGCTAACGGCACGTAAAGTCACCAAATTGTTGGACTGCAATAAATCTTGTGCCGAAAACTTTGCCAGTACGACATTGTCCGTTGGACGTGCGGATGGAGTGAGCTATTGGAGTAAACGGTCAATCAGCAACAACAACAGCGCATGATCAACAACAATGCTTGACCCCAACTGTGGCAAATGAATTACAAACATTTGTTTGTTTGTGACCACAATGTGTAAGAGGGGCGCGCATGCGTCTTAAATGCCACAATAAACAAAATGCACCGTTTCCTACCCGCACCGCCGCGTATTTTTCCTACATTACCTCTATTCAAATGAGCCTGAATTCGTTGGAGTTTTGGTTTTCAGTTTTTTGGTTGTGCGCATGCGCATGCGCAGTTTGCGTTTGCCGAGATTTCGATCTGAAACGCGCGAACACGACGAATGCATGCGCCACATCTGGCTGCCCACCACACCCTGTGTTGCCTTTGGGGCCGGAATTAAGCCGTTGACACATAACATCATGTCGCACTTGTCCCAGCCGACGCGGAGATAGATTGCTGTTGCTCAGCTAGTCCCGGCAGCTGTAACGTTCGGTGTCGTAGTGCGCATAGATCAATTCGGTTAGGCTAGAAATTGAAAGTAAAGGAAATAAATAAACGCGCTAAGCAATGGAACATAAATAAATCAAATGAAAACAGTAACAAATCGCTCGTTTTGTTGGCGTTTTGTAAGGTTCGAAATTCAGTGGTTTTTGTATTTTGGTTTATAGGGTGATTTTGGGATTTGTCGATAGACAAGGAAATCAACAAAACTCTAAAAAAGCAATAAACAATAGCGAGCTCGGTTCCATGGACAGGTCTTATTATTATTTTGGAAGTTGTAGAAATTGTTAAAGCTTTCTACAATACTCTTTCCAACGCTTTGCCTTCTGGATAAATGGTTTAAAATGAACAGTTTCACTCAAGACTGAGGTAACTGCCGAAACCATTTGAGATCTTCCAGAGGTTTTAATGACCCAAACACAGTTCTTCAACTCGAATAGATGGTTTGATATTTAGTGATAGTAGTATCCTCATAGTAAAGGCCATTAATGTTGGGACAAGGTAGAGTCCGATGTACTAACTGAGTTCTGTAGATATCGTTATTAAAGAGGAAGCCAAAAATCGGTACGTATTTGAACTGGGCTTCCCCGAGAAACTTAAACATTTGTTTCAATCATTTCGTACTCATAATTCTGAAACTTTTATTGAAGTCCAGAAAGGACCAGTCTCCCAAGAGTAAAACACTTGGAATATGACTTCTTATTCTTTCTGGTTCCGCAGATCCTTCCAAATGAACACTGTATAGCCTAATTGTTCGAAATAAACTCCTTCTTTGTCAGTGATTTCATGTACCATTTGCCTAAGACCATGAATCAAGAGCTTGGCATTGGCTAGACAATTTGATAGCTGAAAGACCATAGTTAGCTTGTCAGTCTTCTTCATAGTTATTTATGGTATTATGGTAAGTACGCTCTCTCTCTCTTTCTCTACTTGCCGCCATCCACCGGGAAACTTGATTTTAAATTATTTTTTGAGGTTATCGATTCTTCTATAATTTTGAATGTTTCCAACAGTATTCCTAGTTTTAACCAAAAGTTGCGTCGGCTGATATCATCTCTTCCAATTTTCTTTTTTTACCCATCTTGGGCTTCTAGCCTCTGTCGTCTCTCTGCTCAACTACACATGTACTTACCCTCTATCTGTCAATGCAATCTCACAATTACGTAGGTACACACCCACATGACCCTCACACTCGCATTTCCACATTTCATTTTCGTTGTTATTATTTATTTAGTTCTCAATATTTCCAACGCTTGTGAGCCGTAAACGTAATGGAAACCTTACCACCATTTTTGTTGTTGCGGCATTAAATATATTGCATGCCACGTAAGCTGTTGTTGCCACACACAAATAGCTGCAACTGCTGGCTGCAGCCGCCTGTATTGCTTGCATACAAATTTATCCTTCAAATGTCCTTGCGTATGACAACAAGAGCCGCATTTTTGCTTCCCCCAGCCAACAACACCACCAATATAACTATATATTTGCAGCTAAGACATTGGCGGTTCGTTGGCGTTGTCATCTTTTCTGCAGGCGTGTGTATGAGGGGTTCGCCACCGCTGGGAACCAACTGCATTTGTTAAGCTTCAGTGATAGCTGTTGTTGCTCTTGCAGGCTCGTTGGGCGCTACGCAACTCCAACGCCCTGTTTCTCAGGCGCCACACACCCACTGCCTTGGTTCGTACATTCCTCCAGCATCTGTACAGTTGGGGCAGCGCTTTTATGCTTATTTCTTTCGTTATTCGTTGTCTTTTTTTGTTGTTGTTTTTGCACCAAAAATGCAAAAATTGCCCAACATGCATTCATGCCAGTTGTGCCAGCTTTTATTGCTGCACTGTGTAGCGCTGCTTGTGCAAATGTTATGCGCAATTCCCAACTTCGTCGCCTGCAAGCAGCAACTACAGTTAGTGCTTTCGGTCGTCGTCATCGTCGCAGCTCGCTGCCCTTCGCCAGCTTTCGAGCTCGACATTCCTTAATGCTGTGCTGACATTTGCTTTGGAGCCGTTAGCTGTGGGGACTCCGAAGCCCTCACATAGCGGAAAATGTGTGTGTGTGCGTGTCTGTTGTTGTTCGGTATTGTACTCTGCGTCGGACGACGACTAGTATGTCCAGAGGTCGTTTAAAGGACCCTTGCCTCGGCCAAGATAGATGACGTGCCAGTCGGAATTGATGACCTCATGCAATGCCGTTGGTCGCTGTTGCGTCTCTTTCAACGACCCAGCAGCTGCGCCATCCCCTCAGCGCGCCGTTGTCCTTTTGCCGATTGAGTTTCAAATGTTTTCAGTTTTCCAGTATAGTTTAGCCAACTCCTACGCGGCGGCCGTTCGCTTGCATCTTTCAACGGCATTTCGCACATTGCTTCGCAGGCGGTAACTGCCTGCCTCTCTCACTGCCTCGGCATACTACTTACACACTCTCTGTCTCCCGGTTATTCCGTTGCTTAGCTTCGCTTGGCGCGCCAGGCGTTCATTTCATTTTCGCTCAACATGTGGGAGTTTGGGATTTCGTGTGTTGGCATTTTGTTAACGGTTTTTCCTAAAATTACACTTTCTGCCGGAATGTTTACCAGGGGATCGTCCGCGTACGCCGACCCGCCGCACTGCTGGGCTTTGTATCGTCTCCTTGTTTTTAGTTATGTGTGTGTGCGTCACAGTTTGAGGCGCAAAATGCCAATGCAGTTTACTCGATTAGCGCCAAAATTAGTTTTTCGTTCATTTTGTTATTTTTTGTTTTTATTCTACTTTTTTCGGTTTATTTTTTTATTTTTAATTCATTAAAGCTTCAGCTTTGGTGCGATAGCGCATGGTCGACACTTGCCCGCATGAAATTTTAATGTGTTTTTGCGGCAATGCATTGACAATTTCGCAAAAAATATTGCTTTAGCCAAGGCAGTGTAAATTTCTTAAAGTACCCAGTTGTTTATAGTTGGTAACAAATGGTGATACAAATCATATAGCTCCAGATTTTCAGAGTTTGTGACAAGAATTTGATTCGTTTTGATTTCTAAGATGGCTCTAGTGAAGCCGGGTTTTCGTGCCAATAATGCGTTGGAAGATACTCTTGAACTACCCAGTTGTGGCTGGTTATGCTTCAGTAATTGCAAACCATTTTCTTTGTGACTCTTTCTAGATTCAAAATAGTCTCTTCCTCCAATTTTTCACTTTCCTCTGTCAAGTGTAGGCACAAAGTAGTCAGCCTTACTGGCACTAGCCTCAGCGATGTTGACGAGAGGTAATCTGCCAGCTGTTATCGTAAGTGTTCCGTGACATCCTAGCGAATCAGCCACGATCGTTCATCATTTCACCGTCGAAGCGTAGAGTTTGTTTTCAGAAGATCCATTTTAGACCTTCGAGAAAACCACAGAGCAGAAGCCAGATGATAATCTTAACGCTCTGCTTTACTTAGCTTTCGCGCTCAACCCGTCTAAGTTAGTCCTGCTTTGAGACCTTTCACGAAAGTAATGATAAATACTGAAGTCGTCTCATCTCTACTACTTTATTTTAGACCTTCTAGTTAACCGGAAATTTCGTTGTTTACCCGTCTATGCTGATCATATTTTAGATCTTTCACGAAAGTAAGGATTAGTACTGGAGGTGGTCTCATCCCTGACGTTGAAGTTCGTGTCTTCACGATATCCTCCGGAAACAGTAACTTCTTTGCACCCTAGTTCCAAAGAGTTTCCCGAAACAAGACTTTATTTTGATTAACATTGGTGTGAATATTATGGTCCATTGCTTTCTAAGTTGGTCTAGTACTGAGTACTATTCATAAGATACCTCTCTCTGACCTCTGTTATATACCATTAAGTTTCTGGATTCAAAGCGTATTGTGACACTCACCAAAGTCTCAGTACAGTTACTTAATGCCTTATCAACCTTCTAAATAATTCAAATAATATATTAAGACACCAAACAAACAACCAATAGGCACCATCAGTCTGTCACGCTGTCAAGCCGCCAATGCGCCAAAGGAGAATCATAACTAAAATTCGGTCTACGTCAACAATTTGAGTATGGCATGTCCTTTGTTGTCAGCGCAGTTGTTATTGTTGCCACATGCAACATGCAATAAAATGAGAATTTCCTTTACTGCACTACAACAACAATAACCACACATTCAGCTGCCTACAACAATAAAGTCACATGTGAACGCGATTGCGCGGCGCTGCGTGCAGGTATAACGGTATATATGGCATAACATAACTGTTGCAACAACTGTAGCTTCGGTTAAGTTTTTGTTGTTATTCCTAACAGTGCAGTCGTCATAAATGCAAATGCAGTGCCATAAACGAGCGGCACGGGAAATTTGCCAGGACATGAATATTTCCGTTAGTCGAGTCCGCGTCAATGAGAGGTGGGAGAAATGGCATAGCAATGCAAATAGCGTCTAACCGTCGCCCACACCTACCTTACTAGCATACAAAGTCATGAAAAATGCAAACGTTTGCCTGACGCGACCTCATCAGCCCCCGCTGGTACTTCCTTTAAATATTCAAGGTTTCTCTTTTTTGTTTGCTTGTGTTGTTGTTGTAATCCATGACTCTAGAAAAACAGCCGAATTCTTTTGGATATCAAACTTTCAGCACGTATTTGCTGCCGTCTTTATTATCCAGTTTGTCTGCGAGCGTCGCTGCTTTCTTTGTGATGCGCCGCGAGCCGCTGCCTTGGCGGCATTCCTTTTCACACGCTTAATTTTTATGCGCCGCCAATGCGCAGCCGACTCCACGTCGTGGGACAGGTCAGCACAAGCAACTGCGCCCCTCATCTCCTCCTCCTCTTTTTACTGGTATCTCCACTATAAAGCTTAGTCATAGCTGTCGATCGGCAAACCAAATGAGACGCTCCTGCATTTTTACTACCCACTAACTGCCTTCGCCTCAAAGTAACAGCGGCCCTCAGCCAATTCCATAAATTGTTGCTGTGTTGTGGCACTGCAAGCATTTGCAATGTGTTAACGTCGTATGAGGCGTTACGAGTAAATTGATTGTTTCAGTGTCACAAGTGGCGTGGCACACCACCATACATGCATACCCACCAAATGCCGCCTTTCGCTTTTTTATTTAATTTTTTTCCTTCAATATTTTTTACTTTTCATTTTTGTAATTTTTGTTGTTTCTTTTCCTTTTTTGTCTCAGCAAAGATTTGCATGCCCCTATGCGCTCTAACGGCTAGCGACAAATGCCTAATTGGTTGGGCGAGTGCAAGATTCGTCACGCTGTTGACAAGCTGTTAACGCTCGAATGCGCTTTTCGCCAGGCTTTTGAAGAATGTGTGGGAAAATATTGAGTTAAGTGATTACTTCATGACAATGCCTTCACCAAAGCTTTATACTCAGGAACTATCAATATGGCTGTAAAAATTAAATAAATTTGCACAAGCGAGTAAATAGCCAGTTGATTTGAAATGGAAATTGGAGAATAGTAAATTAGAGGTGTTACTAACTATACAAAGTAAAGGGGACATACTAGATAATAGAAGATGAAGAAATAAAAATTTATCACATAATTGTTAGACCCAATGCTTATACATATTCCTTCCGAAGGTCTTTTAGACCATTCTATAAACAAAGGATTAAGTCAGAAGTACTCCAACGGTTAGAATACAATTTTAAGTATTAGTTGTTTTTTTATTTGGAACAGGAACCGGACTCCTTAATGAAAATGTAGGTTACCCCTAAAATTTGTACATTTTTAATCCATAATAACCTATGGCAGCCCTCTCGCATATTTTTACCATTATCAACCGCCAATAAGACCTCTTCTCTGCTCTGATAATCTCTACTATATCCACCGTTATGAAAGTCGCGTCGATCAACTAAGATTTTATGATAATATGAGTCACTAAACTCCAGTGAAATCGTTCCTCTTTCCACGAAGAGATAATACCGACCTTACAGATGGATAATAACTCATTAATTTGTCATCATATTTATCCTCCGTGAAAGGATCACTGAAATTACAATCCTCAATGACTTTATTTGGAACAGGAACCGGACTCTTTAAAGATAAATGTAGGTTAGCCCTGAAATTGCACCATTATCGACCGCCAATAGAACCGCTTCCCAACTCTTATAATATCTGCTTTATCCACCGCTATGAAAGTCGCGACGATCGACTAAGATTTTATGATAATCTTAGTCACTAAACTCCAGTGAAATCGTTCCTCTTTCCACGAAGAGATAATACCGACCTTACAGATGGATAATACCTCATTAATTTGACATCATGTTTATCCTCGGTGAAAGCATCACTGAAATTACGGTCCTCAATGTGGTTCGCTACTCTTGTGGTGGTAGAACACAGCTATTCCTGTGAGAATATTATACAGAAGGACAAATGTATGAATAGATGTGACTATGATACTCTTTTAAGAAATTGTCCCACAGAAATCAGCACAACAGTTTGTCAACAGAGTCCAAAATTCAAATATATTTATCAGTTCATGCTCCTAGTTTCCGAGATGCATTGCATTTACCAATCGACTTCTATGCCGGATTTAACTAAGACACTTTTTACTTGATATATGACATCAAAGTTGTCCGCTTCATTTGGAGAAGATATTTGGAGCCCAATTTAAAATATTAATGGAAATGGAAAGGTTCTGAAGCCAGCCAGCGTCAAATGCGTTTTGAAAAGGGGAAACGAAAGGGATCGGTCTGAGTGTTCTTACACTGTTTTGTTGTTTGACTATAGGACTTAGTTCCGACTTTCAATAAAAAAATCCAACTCTGTTGGCAGAAATGCAGACAACTTGAGTTCCTCTGGTTATCACAAGACCGTGCGGGGCAACTTTGTACTATGAATTAACAGTCAATGTGATTGAGTACTCGATCAACAACTCTCCAGGAATACAGTAGGAATACAGAACAAACTGTCGAAACATTTGGTGTTTTTTAATTATTTTCTTTATGACGACGACTTTATTTTAAGTTTAAAGTAATAGCGATTTTGAGTTCAGCTTTAGATAATATTCAAATAGAATAAGGTTAATATTTTTATTTTTTTATTTCAAATGACAGTTGAATTGATGCTTCATTGGCTGGCTCCTTAAATACCTGCGAAAACTATTGAAACTAGTACTTGCAACATCATACAAAAGCAAATGTTGCCGAGCGGTAACAATGATATGAACACGAGTCGCTACTTTCCACTTGAGGAAGTTTTACTTTGAACATTCGAAACTAATATGGCAAAGTGTGGGATGATTTTGAGACTGGCAGATTTTTTCAAATACTTTTTATTGTTGCTTTAACTCCGGAGTGAGAGTAGGAAGTAGGGTAGGACCTGTCATATGGTCACCAAGGAGGCACTGTCACATTAGCTGCCTTACTCCACCCAATTGTTGCGTTTGTTCAACACTCAAATTTTTTTCGACATATCAATTCTTTGAACGTCTCTACAAAAGGGCGTCATTACAAAGACCATATAAAAAAAGAAAACTTGTTGCAAGAAAAATAGAAGAAATCAGCGTTGTGCTCACGGTGACCCCGTTGACCGGCGTGTGAGGCGAGCGCGAGTAGCGAAATTAGACAATGTCAACATGTTGGACGCTGGTATTTGCTGCTAATGGCGCAATGCCGCAATGACTGGTGGCTGGCTCCTCCTACCAACCAACCAACTTGCCACATCCAAAGCAGTGGCTAGTGTTATGGTGTTTGTGTGTGCCTTTAACAGCGCTTGTGACACGTCTTCTTCGGCTTGACAAACATTTAAGCTTAAGAGTTGACAACAATTAGACAGGACAATAAAAGTTGCTGTAGCAACAACAACAGCAACAAATGCAAAGAACACGGTAGCTTATGGCGAAAAAAGTTAAACAAAAAACTGGTGAACGACTCAACAAAGCGCTGTAATCACACACAAATAGTACTTTGTTGTAATAGTAGTTGCTGCAGCGTTTTGTTGCAGATTGTACTTTGCGCGCGGCATGAACTTACTGACACGAACGCTTTACGCTTTTGCTGCAGTTACACTAAATTACTTGCGCGCTTTGGTTTTTTTTGGTTTTGTAGGCAACCAAGCGCGCATCAAAGCTGATCAGCTGGCGGATGTACGGGCGGACGAATGGAGGCTGTTCAAGGGTAAGGGAGTCCTATATGAACGACTCCCTTATAAAGGGAAATATAGCGCGCCGGCAGCTGTTGCAACAATATGCTCCGTGCGCGCACTTGACTGCTACTCACTTGCCACATTTTACAGTTGTTGTTACCGGAGGTGTGGTAGCGCGCTGCTGCAGCTTACACTTCGCGCAACATGTTAACAAAGCTGTCCAACGTTTACCGACCACCGTCCAGCATCCAACATTCGCTGCAATTGTCGCATTGTACGCCGTCAAGTCGCGCCGCGTCTCGTCGCCTGTTGCATGTTCATTCGAGCGTGTTAACCATGAATCGGTGCCTGTTATCACATAATTTTATTTCGCAGGTAGGGCCCTAAAGATGCTACAGAGGTCAGCTGCGCACAAGGGCGCTGAACCAAACAGCGCGCGTCACGCCGCGCCGTACCGCCAAACACATGCGGCCGCTCACAATTTGGTTTGAGTAGCGTGGAATATGGTTGGTGGTGGCCATGCAACCACCATCAACAGCAGCGTCAGCAGCCACCACTGTCGTTGCTGGTGTACGCTGAACAGTTGGCAGTTGGCATGAAATGGATTTGTTACTTCTTCGCGCGACAAGCGCATCAAGTGCTTGCCACCAGACAAGTGATTTAGCGGGGTATGCGGGCGCGTTGCATCACACAACACGACTATTGGCTAATGAAAATGCTTACAACTTGCTGGTGACAAGTGTCTGCGCTGGGCTGTGTGTGATTGGAATTCCACCTTAGGTGTCATCGACGCGCCACACTCCATGTGGCAAGTGCATTGCTTGTGTGTCGTAGGTGCATTTAACAAAGCGGAAAGTGGCAATAACTTTTTTGTGAGCGGCAGAGTAACAAATTTCCCATGTACCTACCTTACATGCCTATAATGGTGACACTACAAAGGGGGTCTAAGTGGCATGGGAAGTGGAAACAATTTGGCAACAAAGTTTGCACCTAAGCGAATGTGTGTTTATGTAGAGAAGTGGAGAAAATTAGTCAAGTTGGTAGACTTTTTATATTTGAAAGGCAGAAAAAGGATACTAATTGCAAAATTTCGTCATATGCTTATGAGTAGCTGGGGTGGATGTGCTTTTGGATTTTGATGTGAATACAACGGTAAGGTAACTTCTCTCACTAGCTAGTCCTCACTAAATACGTAAGTAAACCAGACTTCACGTGACAACCGAAAATGTAAACCCACCTTACTCCACGTGACCTCTCAAAATGAAGACAAATTTGACCTCATGTGACCCTTCAAAATGTTAACAAACCAAAGGTCATTGACCTCTACGAAATTCCATTGACCCCAACAAAAGGTTATTGATCCCAATCAAAGATCATTGCCCTTGTCAAAGGTCATTGACCTCACTTAAGTTTTATTTGGAAGATCATGTGACGTGAGGTCTGGATTATTTAAATTTTTAGGGGCGAGAGAGGTGAAGCTTAGATTTTATGAAGGAAGAAGCAGTTCAAGCTGAATCACTCAAGGGAGGTCAGGTCAGGAATCAGGTGTGGTCAAATTAGGGGGTTGGTCCCAATATATTTTGTTTTTCGATATTCCAGTTGACTTTGTACCGAATACATAATCAAAAATGGCTTGACTACATGGTATCTGCTTGCATCGTGCATTTAGCATTTAAAATTAAATGACTTTTTCGTGCAACATGGTGGCAAACGCGCTGAGAGTGAACCACAAGCCTGTATTGAAGCCTTCGAAATGAATAAGTAACTACCGCAAAAGTATGTTGCAAGTGCGATACTACGAATGCGTGCCGTATGTTGCACAAATGAGCGCTGCTATTAACGCTTGTTGCATACAACAAATACACAAAAACACAAAAACACACACGCATTAGGATACTGTAGTTGCAGCAATTATTGTTAGCATTCCTGTTCTCACAGTGAAATCGGTCGTTGTTGTTGTTGTTCGCCTATTTGGTGTGACATAATAGAAAACGGACACCTTCATGTTGCAGCATTCACATTGTGGCATTGTGACAATGTGCGTTGCATTTAATGTGTTGACATTTGATTGCTCACGTTGCATGCTCGGTTGCTTAGTTGCTGCTGCAACATCACATTTGTACACGCTTTAAATGCATTTCATTTGAATGTGGCATGTGGCAACAAGTACTTGTTGCACTTGTTATTCGTATCATTCGTCGTTAATGTTGTGTTGCATTAAAAACGATTACTTTAAAGTAACTGCTTACGTTTGTTTGTGGCATGCAACATGTTTTAAGCGCCAAGAAGTTCAGCTGTTGGTGTGTTGAATGTGCGCTTTTATGAGGTAAGCAGGGAGTAACGGACCTACGAAATATGGTACTATTAGTAAGATAGTTTGGGAAATCACTTGTTGCAAGATAGAGGACCTAGAAGGTATTATTAAGTACTCCATAACATGATAAAACTTCCAAGTATTACTAACGGATGATCTAATAGGAGACCAAAGAGCTTAGGAGCTTCATTAAATATAAGTTTAATCTAACGCAGCTTTTGGACCATAACTTACGGATCTTTGAAAATCAGTTCGAGTTCTGATATGGTTTTCAGTTCGGCTTATTTTTGTAGTTCGTTGTTATGATATGTTCTAGGAGATCCTGCATTTTCATCCATTACGTTACACCCTAGCATTACGTCACACCCTAGCAATTGAAGAAATATCTCTCATATCATAAAATCATTCACCTCCTTGTTTCACCCTACATAAGTTCCCCTTTAAAACTGTTCGGTCTAAATACAAGTGGCGTGTCTCGGCGCAAACTGGCCAACAATCTTGGGTCGAAAACATTCAGAATCAGATATTAGGTAAGGTTAGGTTAGGTTGTATGGTTGTTCCCCATAGGGGAAACACATGCAGACTATGAAGGACAGTCCTTTATGAATAGGATATAAAGATATATAGCAACAGATCTTCTAAAGTTATATATTTTCCCGAAAAGCTTTCGTTGTTTTCCGGAAGATCTTCTGAAGAACCATAGAGAACGATATTTTGAGAACTTTTAGACTGTCCCAAGTCAACACCTTATAAGTGAAAACTATATCATGTAGCCAGCAGATAGATAAAAATATAACCATTTTACTCAATGGAAGGAGTCTTCTTGCTTATCTCGACACAACTGATTACTATCAAATAATACTTTCTTATCTTATCTTACATGTAATTAATCTTCTTTGCACTACTTACTTGTCGGAAATAGTAATTTAAACTACTGTAGACTGTCTACAAACATCAAAACTTTGTTTTCTTGCGCTTAAAGCTGCCTTGTCATCTTCTATGACACAACTTCGCGAGATTCACTCAACTCAACATAAATCTTTTCAAACAAAGTTGCAACATTAGCCGCATAACTATAACTGCCTACAATTAAGCGCGATTAATGCAAGAACTACTCGCCATCTTACCCGAACCATCTCTCCCAAGAATCTTCCGCGCGTTGCTGCAGCAACAGCTCCACCACTACCGACTGCAAGCGCAGCAAGCGCGAGTGTAGCTGACAAACTTGAATGCGTTGATAATTTTGACAAGCAACTCAAGTGTAAAGTTCGGTTACACGCTTCTAAGATGCTGCTGCCAAGCCGCACATGCGGATATGTTTATTATACGGGAATTTATTTACCACATAAGTATTTAATGTGATTACGTCGTAAATGAAAAATTGAGAGGTGTCAGGCGTGTGGCGGCGCAGAGCCTGCGTGTCTTCATCTCAGAGATATCAGAGTCTCAGCGCAAGTGTTTGTGTTTGTGAGTTGTGGCAAGTTTTTAAGCAGTCTATATCTGTTGCACTAATTCTCATTTGCATCAGTGAAGTGCTAGAAATTGTGTAGCGTCTAATTTGTATTGCCACGCTGAGGCATATTACGCTGTGGCGCCTGAATTTACACGCGTTTGAAGTTGATAAGCGAATTTTGTGGTGGAAGCACTCTTTGAGCATCACTGATGGGATGAATGTGCCTAATTCATATTTGTGATGTGTTTATTTTGAGGTATTAAAGGTTTTTGTGTGAGTTTGGATATTGGGAACCTCAGTAATGCTTCTGAAAACATATTTATATGGAGTTCAGTCTATGATATATATGTATATATATATATTTGGCGTGGGAACCGCTTTAAGCGATTATAGGCGAATCCACCAGAGCGCGCCACTTGTTTCTCCGTTTTGCTTTTTGGCGCCAACTGGAAACATCAAGTGAAACCAGGTCACTTTGCACTTGGTCTTTCCACCGGAATGGAGGTCGTCCTCTTCCGCGGCTTCCTCCAGCGGGTACTGCATCGAATACTTTCAGAGCTGGAGTGCTTTCTTCCATCCGTACAACATGACCTAGCCAGCGTAGCCGCTGTCTTTTTATTCGCTGAACTATGTCAATGTCGTCGTATAAATCGTACAGCTCATCGTTCCATCGTCTGCGGTATTCGCCGTTGCCAATGTTTAGAGGACCATAAATCTTGCGCAAAACCTTTCTCTCGAAAACCCCAAGAGTCGTCTCATCGGATGTTGTCATCGTCCGCGCTTCAGCGCCATACATTAGGACGCGAATAATGAACGACTTGTAGAGTTTGATTTTGGTTCGTCGAGAGAGGACTTTACTTTTCAATTGCCTACTCAGTCCAAAGTAGTCCTTCCCGATCCTGACCGAGCTTTTGGTGTTGCTCAACGTCAGTTTACATAGCCATATTAGTTTTGAGGGGATACCAAATGCAAACATCGCTGCATAGAGGCAGCTCCTTTTCGTGCTGTCGAAGGCAGCTTTAAAATCGATGAAAAGGTGGAGTTCAATCAGTTCGTTGACGGTGGGCTTTAGTTTTTCACACAATACGATCTACAGGACCTTGTAAGCAATCCAATCGTCAGACATGCTTTCTTCCGACCATATTCTGCAAAGCAGCTGATGCATGCACCTTATCAGTTCTTCGCCGCCGTATTTGAATCACTCGGCCGGTAATCCATCGGCCCCCGCCGCTTTGTTGTTCTTCAAGCCCCATCTCTTGGTGTTGTACTTTCACTGCCATGTCGGAGAAGTGTTCCCTCCATAATCCCAGTATGCTCTGGTCATCCCTTACCAGATTATCTCCTCGGTCCCTACTATGATACTGGTATATAAATTGGATCTTCAAGATCTTTCCACTTCTATATTTTGACCCATAGATGAGTAATTAATGTTTTACTGTTTATGTTTGTTCGATGGATTCTCTTCACTTCGACAACCCTTTAGTAAGTTGACTTCCAGATCGAATTCGTTCGAGAGCTCTACATACTGAAGGTCCGTGATCCATATCGGGTTCATGGGTAGTGAGTTCTGAAATTGTATGGTTGTGATTTCGGGATCCGAAAATTCGAGATAGTTGTTTAGGGATTTCAAAATTATGATTTATAAATAATTTTACTTCATATGCAAATGATAATTGGAGATATAATCTAAACGACTACATATTTTGGATAAATAGATCTCGAAATGTATTTTTTTTTTTTCGAAAATTTCGGGGTTGTCATTTCGGACTCCAAAGTTTGTTTTTACAGTGATTCTTTGAAATTTTGACTTCAGTTGTAATATTTAAAGGAACTATTATGGAGTTAATCTAATATTTTATTTAAAAACTCCTAAAACTGCTAAATATTATAAAAAATGGGAATCCCGAAATTTCGCGATTGTCGTTTCGGGATTCCTAAATACATATTAGCAGTGGTTCTTTTAAAAATTTTCTAAATTTGTAATATTTGCCGGACACAAGTATTGGAGATTTAATCTAAATGATTAAACTTTTTTTTTAATTACTGTCAAACTATAAAATATTTAAAAAATGTGAATCCCGAAATTTCGGGATTTCGGGATCCCGAAATGAACTTGTTGGCAAATTGACTTTTTCAAACCAAAAGCTGACAAGAACTCGTATTTCTTTCTGTTCGTTCTTAAGCCTTTGCCAACCAAGCCTTATATAATTCAATAGAAGTTATACTAGATAATTTTCAATCAAACGCAAAGGAAATCAAATGAAGTTTATATGAAAATTTGTGTTGGCAAATCTTAGAGGTCTCACATATTAGACCAACCGTCGCTTAACCTTAAAGACACCTTGCTAATAATCAGATCTAAATATAGCGTGTAAACTTGCGGTCAGTGCTTCCTGTGACTCATAACTGGCTCCACGCGACCAGCCTATGCGTAATACCCCACACTATCTTGTGGCAAGCAACTAGTTAGTTAACTGCAATTTAGCAATCACTCAATGAATTGGTCAATTTGCCACATGACAAATTGCCTGTCAACCCCTCGAATCACCCTTTCGTCTGCGTCAGCACGCATTTCCGATTAATTTGAAGCGCGACCATGACCGGCTGCAAAATTTCTGCGACGCGCACAATAATAATTGAGGCATTATTGCGTGGTGGCGCACAGCATTGCAATGTGCAACGTGCAACCTTGCAACGCACCCAACTTGTTTACCAGCGTGTTGACTTAAACGTTCGGCGGACGCAATCAATTTGCCTTGCCAACGAGCAAACCACTTTTTTTCGTGTGTCCCAACAATTGCAAATATGTAAGCGATTAACTGTAAAACGGCACGCTGACTGCCTGAATTAGCGCACAAAGTGACGCATAAGAGCGCGGCAGCTGGAGCCAGTGTAACCCCCAACACACCCATAAATGCAATTGGATATCTGAATTTGTGCTAATAATCTGACAGATGCAATACATCATTCGCTCATAGGCGAGCGAACGTAGCGGAAATTACGCGCTTAAAAGCGCAGGCGCGGTGCGCGCATATAATGCTGTTACAGCAATGTGCGTGCGCTCATTCAATCATAATAAACTGCGCCTGCGCGTTCGCTAATTAAATAAAATTAAATATGCTAATGCGAGAAATACACCTATGCGAATGAAGGCGCGCGCACACACCAACATGTGTTGCTGCGTGCGCTTAGGCTGTTGCAAGCAGTCAGCTGAGCGCTGCAACGCATTGGTGTGTGTGTGGCTATGGCGCGCATGATGTACGCAAATTGTTCGACATTTTGACGCTTGGTGTGGCGCGTATAGGCCTCTGCGAAGTCT
This sequence comes from Zeugodacus cucurbitae, assembly GCF_028554725.1. Classification (NCBI taxonomy): domain Eukaryota; kingdom Metazoa; phylum Arthropoda; class Insecta; order Diptera; family Tephritidae; genus Zeugodacus; species Zeugodacus cucurbitae. Next base: position 61,536,711 of record NC_071670.1, read on the forward strand.
ACATTATAGAAAAGTATGTATGTGTGCGCTTGCAAACAACCTGCCGCCGCGTAGCCGCACTTCATTTATGCCACATCAAATTATATGTATCCGCAAGTAGCGTGTCCGGTTATGGCCAAAGTCGCATTATAAGTTGTTCTTAAATACTTAGTTATTAAACACACCGGAAATTCATGGACTTCGGGATTCAAAAATAACAATTTCGGGATCCCGAAAAAAATTATTTCCATTTTGCTGTGTCCAAAGTCGCATTATGATTTCGGGATTCAAAATAACAATTTCGGGATGCCGAAATTTTTTTCTTTTTCTTTATTTCGCTAGTGATTTCAATCCAAAATACATTGCGTATAAAATACCAATTTCGGGATCCTGATTTTTTTTATTTTTCGCTCCATTATAAGTACTGGCTATTGAACACACCAGAAATTCGTCAACCTCAGGATTTCGAGATTAATAAAAAAATCACTTTCGGGATCCCAAAAAAAAAGTTTTCTTTCTCTGTATGTCGCTAGTGATTTCAGTCCAGAAGTACATTACGTGAAAAATATCACTTTCGGGATCCCGAAAATTTTATTCTGTATTCTTATCAATACTAGGGCTTTCGTTTTGTTCAAAGAATCTTGTCTTTAATTTTTTTTTTCGGATCCCGATTTCGGTTTTCGGGTTTTTTCACTTGATTTTTAATTGCTACAGAAAACGTCAACAGAAAGGTTTATACATTTTAATATTTACAAACATATTGATTTATTTCGGGATCCCGAATTTTTTTGAGGTTATATTAAAGAAATATCCTAGTTTTCCCCATTTTTACAAGAAATTCTATATTAAGAAAATAAAATTAAAATCGGGAAATTTGGAATTATATTTTCGGGATCGGCGGTTCAGGCTTCGGGATCCATAATTTTATTAATTTCCGACACCTAAGACACCATTAAATATAAAAAACACCATAAATTTGAAGACCTGCATCGCACTCACACATACAAACTCTCATCTTTAAAAGCGGACACACCGAATAGGCTCCCGCACCTCACAACGAGCAATTTTTCTGTAATTAATTGAATTGTTTGCAATTGCGTAAGTCGCGGCTTACATAATTTTATGCGCACTCACTGGCACACCATCATTCGCACTCTCGCACACATATTTAATATGATTACGCCAATTAATGCACATATTCTTTTGTTCTTTTGTCGGTTGCGGGAAGTTTACGGCAAATAACTTTCGCAGCGCTTCCCCCACACCAGCGGACACTTCAGCCACGGCACATGGGCTGCATACGCAGAAATATGTTAATAAATTGAAATATGATATGACCGTGTTGAAGCTCCGTGTTGTTGTTGGCCGCGTTGCAGCTGAGGTGATAAATGGTTGTATGTTAAATGCAGTGGCAGCAACAAAAATCAGTTAATTACGCATTAAATGCGATGTATGATGGGTTAACATGCTATACAAGCCAGTAGTTAAGCATTGGAGAGCAAAAGAGGGGGAGAATAATTTGTTTGTTGGTCGTGTGTGTTATTATGGACTTATTACTTACACCTGACTTCGTTGAAGAGCCTATAGTTTGTGTTAAAAGTATGTTATGAGAAAGTTGACTGTTAGAAAGATGTCGGTCGATGTGGGGTTAAAGGTTAATTTTTTTAAGCAAAGAGGGCCACAGACTGATTAATCTTTTTCGGAAATCTGTGAAGATCTGCTTCGAAGACATGATCTAAGGAACTCAAAATGAAAACTGTTATAAGATAGCTGCAGCTTTTGTCGGTTTTTAATGAAGCTTTCTATCACGGACCCGTTGTAGCTATCAAAGAATCAAGAAATCTGCATCTTCTTTCAATCAGTATTCAGCCTGAGATAATGTCAAAAAATTATAAAGAATCAATATAGGATCAAACCCTTTCGTACTCAACGATCGGACAAAAGACCATACCAAAGTGATTTAAAACTGAATATCATATTAATATTACTGAACTCTTTCTGACACGATTCGATAAAACTTTTATAAAATATTTTGTTTGTACAAATAGCTCAAGCTCAATAGACCTTAACATCTAACGAAAATACCAAAAAAAATAAGAATCTATAATCGATATTTTCACGAAAATTAGTTTTTTGTCGGCGGCAATCAACAAGGAACTAAAACTTCTACTGAAACTTGAAAGCTCTTTGGAAAGGTCGAAATTAGCCTTTCTTTCGTGGTTCAACGATTGAGCTGAAAATTTTCTGTTTAAAAAAATTTACCAGGTAGATCCATTGGTTCAGATCCTAACCCTTTATCTTTTCAAGTAAGAGTTTCTGAAAATATGGGCACAACATTTTTAAACGGTATCCTGAATATTGGGTCTTATAAAAGATGAAGTAAAGCTCAAACGTTACTAAGAGTATTTCTATATGATCTATTGGTGGCTCAGACTCGCTTCAACAGTTCAATTGATATGGAACTGTGGATGGATAAGAGGGAGGATTCGGTTTAATTCAGAAAAGTTTCAAAAAATATAATTTGTAGTGTAATTATGCAGAGAAAAATAAGACCACACTCAAATTAGAATATCTTCAGTAATTTCCCTAATAAAAATATAAATAAATCTATACCGCTTCAAACATTAAATGGAATTTCGAGTTCTGCTCGAGAACTCATACTGAGAGCACCCTCTTAAGGAAAAATTTCGACTCTATTAAGGTTAGAATTTAATATGAGACATATTTCCAGTATTGACCTACCTCTTGTGCTAACCATTATTGCGCCGAGACTTCTTCTGACTGTTGGCATAAATAGTGATTCCTGGCCTTGCAATGAATTATAAACCTAATTACATTTAGATTTGGTTCAATGAAAAAAACGCTCGGCGGAGGTCGCTTTATCTATTAAAAGAGGGCACTCATTGGAATATTACATCTTCGTATCTTTAAGAAGATGAAGAGAAGTCTCCTTTCGAGCTTCAACAGACGTCTTCTACTCATTTATTTAACCATAAAGCAAACTAAATCTCTCTACAACACTTAAATCAACATAAAGTGACATAAATGGAGCATGGCATGCATAATAATTTTAGAGGCGGAAATATTTATGGATGCGGAAGGAGTGTTTTTATAATTTAAAATATGTTTTAAGGTAAACAAAAGTGATTAGAAATATAATGCCTGCCTGCCTTCCAGGCTTGTTTTCATTATTATAATTTATTTTATTTTATTTTTATGCGAGTCATTCCCGCAGCAACGCAGCCAGCACACCATTGTTGCAAATAAGATGCGTAAGTTATGCTAAATTTATGCGTGAGTTGCATGCGAGGAGGCATGTGAACATACTGAAACATATATAAATCTACTTGTCCGGCCTATAGTAGCAGCGCTGGCTAAAGATGACTCTCCAAGGGATTTGCATGCGGTGCATAGGAAGCGACTCTCGGCTATTGAGGTCATATGCAAAAAGACAAACAATTCACATGCATCGTATGATAATATTATGCGTGTGGACTCTGGAAATAATAGAAATAAAATGAATTCAAACAAAATGCAAAGAGGCTAAGAGTGCGCCTAAGCGCGTTCAGTTGCAGGCAGCGTGCCTGCGGTCTCTGTTGGGCTTCGTAATTTTATTCGCGCATATAAAGTTAAATAAAATGCGTATCAAGTTGACATTTCAATCCGGCCAGGCAGGCGATTTGTAGCTTTGCTAAGCATCTAACCCAGTCACCGATCGACCTCCGAAAGCTCCTCTACCCATCCACTCTTCTATGGTTTCTCCATCATCTAATCTCTCTGAAGGCAGCCGTCGCTTGATTCCTTCTGGAATATCGATTAGCATATACTAGATGTGTTTGTATGCAAATTGTTATTGTTGTTATTGTTATTTGAACTGCTGACTATACTCTGGACAGCTTTTGACTACACACACAAATATACAGTTATACATACATAGCTACAAATGTATATAGAATCGAAATAAACCAGTACTTTGTCTGTAAACACATTTCATATACAATTTGTTGTTGTTGTTGTTGTTGCAGCATCTCTTTCATTTATTCAAAGCGGCTGTCTAGCATGCCTGTCAGTCAGTTTGAAATTTATCAATGCCCTTGGTTATTCATCAAGCACACATCTAAATTATTCAAATGTAAATTGTGCCGGTGAAATGCCTACAAAACGAGGATAATCGGATAAGTTTGTGGATTTTTCGATCAAATATTTGTTCGCTCTCTCTTTAGCAGTCGGTATATGGAATATCGTATTTTTCCAATTTTGTTATACTTTCCTGAAAGTGATCTTCTGAAAATGAACATTATACCCATTACTTTGAACTATGACTCCTTAATTCGACTAAAGTTTCACATTATATAGCGAGAACTCTCGAATAGTATGTATTCTTCCGCGCTCCGCTCTTAAAGGCTTTCAATATCTAAATGCTCATTTCAACTAAGATGTTTAGAAGCCTATAGTCGCAGGTCTTCTTGTGTTTCTTCAGTAGTCGACCGTTCAGTACTTTTGCCAACCATTTACGGTGTGACAAGCCTTGACATATATCTGTGACATATAGCATATAAAGCTGTGGATTCATGATTTTTATTCGTATAAATCAGATGCTCAGTGAAATTTATCAGTATGATTCTCTTTGAAATCCATTGATTCGTTGAATCCTTTGAGCTGTAAATGACATTAGCCTCCATTTAGCTCGCCGCTTTCTAGGACCATGGTGTTCGGCTACTTGTGTAACTTCTTTGAGTGGTCCCTATCTGAAAAAGGCTCCTTGCATGGTAAGGAAGAAACTTATAAAATATTTGCAAGCTGATTTCTGAATCCAAAATTCGCCTTGTTGTCTTTCTGAATCTCCACGTGGCAGCAGTGTTGCACTTAATATATACCTATCTAACTGTACTCGTACGTGTATAACCACACCTCATAAACACCTTCCTAAATAAATACGAATACCTATAAGAGTGTACTGGCATGTAGGCTGAGATAACAGTTCAACCTCATTTCACCACTGTTGCAGTAAATGTGAAATACTCACTGTTACCTCTATGAGGTTTAAATATCGAAAATTTATGAAGCACTTACATATAAAATACAACTTCAATTTAAGTTCTAAGGCATTTAAAGCATTGGAATGGTAGGTGTGATAAATGGAATGCAACCAGAGAAGCATGCAGGCATGGCTTAAACAACTACAAAATACGGTTTCATCTCCTCGAAGTCAATTCATTACCTATAATTGTTCACTCGTCCAAAACTCAGACAAATTGTGGTCTACCGGTAAAGCTCCATGAAAAGTTTGATTTCGATCTGTTACTATTTTTTGATTAAGTATACGCCCTCCTATCGAGAGTTCTTATGAGAGTCTAAATGTCAAATTAGGTTCCAGTACTTTTATTTCGAAGCATAATGCCATAGTAAATGCCAAGGCGCACTATAAATCATACTAAAGCTCTCTAAATATAAAGGGAATTACTTATAGGATTTTATTAGGCAAGTTTCGGAAGGACGATGATCTCCCCAACTTGCCTCAAAGCAGCTTTCTAACTTTTCTTATCTTACGGAACGTGCAATTAGTTTATAATAACTTGAAACTCTAAAGGAAACGGAGATAACGAGTCCAGTTCCCACCGGATAGAACACACGGAAGAGTTCTTGATTGCTTTTAATACTTCTGTATGGGCTGTATCATAGACAAAATATACAAAATAATCTAAGTCATTCCTCTGTCAAGATATCATGATAAAGAAGGATGATTTGGAGGAACTACTTCTAGAATCTGAAATCTTCTGAAATTTTAGAATGTCAACGCAATTAAAAAAAATGAGTCTCGGTTAATACCTCTTACTCCAAACGAGGAACTATAAGGATGGGTAGAGACGTCATGCATTAGGAATGTCCATTAACTTGATTTAGAGGGAGTCTGCACTCGGTTGTCGAAAAGTACTAAAGCTCCGTGCTTCCATGAATGCATGTATTCGAACTCAAGGGATGGAATAAACGGTTTTCTATGTAACTCTCTTCACCTCCTACTCTAGTACTCTGCGTCAGTAAGAAACCTAATTGGTACCGAACTCAAATTGACTATGTATAATAAAAGATTAAATCTAAACATTAAATACTGCATTGATTCAAGGCATATTTTCGTTTCCGACATTTCTCATTCCGGCAAAAGCTGCCAGAAAATAAAGCATAAAACGCACGAAAATCTAAAAAAAAATAATTGAGAATAAGAAAGCTCGCAATCAAATGGCACATCCGAGGAGCATTAATCCCACCAGTCACCAGCGGAATGCAGATGCAACGAGGCGACTGCATTTACACGATTCTTAACGCCAAACAAAGTAAATGCAATCAATGAATGAATGAGCCTTCGAAAAGTGCTACGCAATTAAATGCGACGCAGCCAACAGCCGTTTTGGTGGCAGGCAACAAGTGCACTTGCCGGGCCGGGCTTAGTGGAGCAACAGCGCGAGTATGAGTTAGTGAGTAAGTCATCGGCGAGCCTATTCAGACAGAGAATGCGTCCAGTGGAGCGTTGAATACGCAATCAGTCATACGATTAAGCGGAAAAAAGTAGGAGAAGCAGATGAAGAAGAAGAAGAACAAAAAATTAGTGCAGTCAGCCGAGTCACACCGGTGAGCAGTCACCTGAAGCGCCAGCAGCAATTAGAAGAAGTCGCCAATGCCGTCGGTCGCCACTTGCAGATCAAGTATTTTGCGGCTGCGAGGTGTTTGCTTAAGTGCGTGCCACAAACTGTGGCTGCAGAGACGCAAGCAAGCTGCTTACTGAAGTGTCACTGCAGTGAGCAGTGGCAAGCGTCTGGTGCTGCCGCTTATTGAATGCCTTAAGGAGAAAGCGAGCTTTTTTGGTGGCTTCCAGATGAGATGAAGTGAGGAGGCGGCGCTGTGGCATGCGGCCACTTGAGCCTGATTATTGTTGACTGCTGCAATTTTAAGTGCAACTCATTAATCGTAATCGGCAGCGTAAATACAACAGCCTCGCACATGCCTATGCACTTTTAGTACGCGCCAGCGTTGCAAGTGGGATTTGCGCCAGCCGCAGGCGCTCTACTTGCTGCACGCAGTATTGCGGTGCTGCGATTTTAGGCTTAACTTTGATTATGGCTTTACAAGATATTTTTACACATGTTCATTGAAATTCCAACGCTGTCGTTATTGTTTTTGTTGTAGTTTGTGGTGTTTGCGCTTTTAATTGGAATTATCCGGCAGCGCTGAAATTTCGCATTTTTTCCACAACGCTTAGCGCTTCAAGTGGTTACGCCTTTTGTCATTTGTTAGCGCTTTCGCTCGCCAGTGTGTTTGTGCATCTGGGGGCCTCGATATTCAGCTCTTTAACTGGTGTTGGAAATGCTAATACCAATTGCTTCCAGCTGATTTTGTTGCACGATAATAAATGTAGCTAAACGAATATAAATTGTAAACGCGATTTATCAATTTTAATATAATATTTATAAGTGACGGTGGGAGGAAGGTACTACGGAGTGGAAAGTACAGTCATTTTGTAGAACGAGATCTGTATAAATGCAAGGACGCTTTTCTTAAAAGTTGTCCAAAGGATTCAGAGTTTTAAGCCGCATTAATCTATTGATGGATTTTCCTAACAGCTTTTGTGGAAGCCAAAAAAAACATCTACCTACTTAGTTTTTATACCGGGGCTTCAGAAGGAAAAATTGATGAAACGGATTTGAGTCCATAACTGATCGAAAGAAAATCAGGCACTTCACTCATTCAGTTCCAACAACGTTCAAACGGTGAGTCCATACCGCCCAGTTAAAACTACAACTTAAAGAACAACGAGAGATCTGGTGGTGGTAAGAAGACGAATCACTTTATGTTAGTGGATTTTACGTTATTTTAGATAGTTCTTTTAGCCTTAAGCTGTGGAAAATTGGCAAGTTTTAAGCGTGAATTTGATAAGAAATAGTTAGAGAACAGAAATAAGATCACTTCAAATCTTTTAAGACGTCTGAAGTGCATGGATAATAATTCCCACTAGGGTTAGGAACTTATCATTTATTCAATTGCGGGAAATTGTTTTCTTTTGAACTTTTGAATGTTTAAGTTTAACCAGTCCTTAGTTATTAGGTTCTACAACAATTTTGGGTGATCTCCTTCATTGAAAGAAAAAGTCGAACAAATGTCTGACCGAAAGCGTTGAGTGCCAACAAAGCTCTAGGTTTTTTAAATTTCTTTTGCTTGTCCGCTTATTTTGCGATTGAAACATTGGGAGATGTGAAATTAACCGGCTGAGGCCTGAGCATTTGCTGAGTACTAATTTTCGTCATTCTTCATGTTTATGAATGTGAGATTGCAGTGTTAAGTGACCAGTATACTATATTACTCAGTTCCATATTTTCTAAAAATATAAGTTTTTTGATCTTTCAGCATCCCAAATACACTAAATAGTTTTGTGTTACACCCTATCTGAAGAATCCGCAAAAGCTCCGTTTTAAAAGACCACCAAGATAGGGACATGGGGGTTCTGGTCTTTTTTTGGCAACTAATGGAGACTGTTCTCCAAAATGCTTAAGATCGGACCTTGTTACTTAAGGGTACCAGTGTAACCTATGAAAAATTAGGCGATTTTCGTGAATTTTTTTTTTAAGAAAGTACTCGATCGATTGTTTCGAAGTTTTTTGCACATAATAAGGTAAATTTAAAAAAAAAATATTGAAAAATAACCGAGTTATATACTATCTTTGGCCGAATGAGTTGCTAAAAGAAAAAAATTCAAAAAGGTTATTCAAGTTGAACATATTTCCTATGCAATGACCAACGATTATTGAAAAATATCAAAAATTAACAAAATGGCGTAATTTTTAAACAAAATATCGCTTTTTAGCTAAAAAAATGGTATTTTTTTAAAGCCAAATTGAAATTTTTCATCAAATCAAAAAGAGGTCATTGTATAGTAAATATATTCAATAATACCCAGTTTAAATTCGATCGGTCAATTTCTCGTTGAGTTATGGTGTCAGCAATTTTGAGAAATGTTGATTCGAGGAAAACGCGTTTAAAGTTTCGACTATAGCTGCTTATACCTGTGGGCGGTCGCTCTTTAGAACGCTACCATTCAAAAATTGTTCAAGGTCTTACCGCTTTCACAAGATATTATTGAAAGGCTAAACTATCGAATAAGCTAAAAATCGATTTTTTGAAAATGTCACAGTGGGATAGCCCCTAAAGATATGTGTATTTCGGAGTTTGGCAATTTCTTCTTTCTGCAGCATTTCTCCCCAGGAACTACAAATATTATAGATTTGAGTTACTTATTTGAGTTAGAAAAATTATTTTTGGATTATAAAGTACAAAGTATTAAAGAGAATCAAGTGGCAGATATATAATTCCAAATATTTTTGTTAAAAATTGTGATTTTATCCTGGCTTAAATGAACTAAGTATTTCTAAGGTTATTTAAGTTCTAAGAATATTTATTCTTTGAACACTACTTATTTTATATTTATTTATTAGATAAATATGTTAAATATAATTTCTAATGATTTTTTCTCACATCCTGTGTACTTTTGGTTCCGGAAAAATATTAAGACCAAAAATTTTCAAAAAATCATTTTTTTAACTTACTATAGTATGGATTACTTTCCAATATGAGAATTATATCTCAATATTGCAAATAGATATCTTAAATCATTTTAAACAAGCAAAAAAGTCATAAAAATCTGCAACTTTCCCCAAAGCGAAAAGCTTATTGATGTGTCAACGTAATTGCTTTGACATTTCGCTGCGCTATGCTGCTAACTTACTTGCTTAAAGCGCTTAGATTGTTTCCAAATTGAGTTCTACGAATCGCAACGACAAATGTGGCAATTACCTGTGGCGCTGCGTGAACGTGCAACATATGACAAATATCCACATATCCAAACATGTACGAGCGTTGTTACTAAAATAAATTTCGACTTACACTTTAAGCCGAAAACATTAGTCACACTGGTCGCCAAGCAACAACAAACTGCCACACATGCCACAACTGCAACGCAACGCGGGCAACAAGTGTCGCTGCACGCGGGCCTACACGGCTACGGAGGATTAATGTTGCATTTTGATTAAGTTTAAGCCAATTTTCTCAGAGTTTAACTTAATTAGTTCGCGTGTGCGCACACTTGCCACCGCGGCGGCTGTGCAACATTTAAAAACAGGTGCGTGCCATGGCATACTCACCAGTGTGTGCTCGCCACATATTTGCATGTGTTGCAAGAACGCTGGAGTACTTTTAATTTTTTTTTGCATTGTTGCCACACGGTCACTTGCCCCTTATGGTTGTGCTGCTGCTGCTGTGGCATTGCGCAATTTTCCTGCTCTTTTGCATTATCATTATTTATTATTAGCCACACTCATCCATCCGGGTTTTCCTTGAACTGCCCCTCACTGGAGCTGCCACATTCAAATGCGCGCGGCATGTTGCATGCATGCGTATGCGTTTGCAACAGCAGCGCCGACAGCATGGAGCCGGCATTCAAATGCATTTTTATATGTTTAAGTGTTTGCTGTTGTTGTGTGTGTGTGTGCCGCGTTGCCCAGTAGCTGTTTGGGAACAATTTGTTTTTGACAGATTTTGCTATTGACAGCGCCTTAATGGATTAACATTTGTAAATGTCGTGTTGCGTGCATTCAGAATGTCTTAATATTTGCAAGCAACGCCAGCACATACATATGTACGTGGCACATAGCGTTGTTGCAACAGCGTTGCACATACATTTGTTGTTGTTGTTGTTGTTGCAACAACTGACACTGCCATTTGCGCGTTGAGTTTTTATCTCTGCTTGCTCTCCAAGGCGATAAATTATAGAAATCTCAAACACAACAACAAAGTGACCAGCGGAGCTATAGTTGCAACAACAACAACACGCTCTTTATCTGTATTTGCAACATTTATTGTATTTGCTACAAGCGATTTCCAGTTATGACACACTTGTTTGTTTGCATGTGTGGCTACTTGTGCTCTTTTTTTGTTATTTTTATTTTTATAAAGTTCTTCAGCATTTTTTCTCTTTTCTTCATAAATTTTTGTAAAGTGTCAGTTGCGTTTGCTGATTATATCTGATTTGTAAGGCAAAACTTTTTCAATAAGCAAACAAATTCTTAATGGAGTTTATGATTGCGCAATAAACAATGTCAATAAGTAGTATTTGCACACAGTAGGGTGGCGCATACACATATAGGGTGGTCTGCGTATTGGTTTATACATGTCTTAGTAAGAAAATACTCTGTAAACCCAATTTCCAAGAGCTTAGGGTGAGTTCTCGATCCAACACAAATCTCTGTATAGTCAAATTTCAACCGAGATTCGCCCAAGACCGTGTTTTTACTATCCGGCTACAGAAAATCTTTTATTATACCTCAATAGTCCTCACCATGTACCCACACAAATGTCTGTATAGTAAATTTTCAACCGAGACTCGCCCAAGATCGAGATTTTACTACCCGGCTACAGAAAAATTACTTATCTTACCTTCATAGTCCTCACCATTCACCGAAATCGAACTTACATATTATCGTCGAGATAAAAAGGGCTTCTTCTGAAAATATAGAGCTGAGTAGTATGTCTATATTTTATGCTACTCTGAGGCTCATATAGATGTCATATCTTGAGCTCGAGACGGAGTTTGTTCGTTCCCACTAGAATCGGGTCTAAATGGAATAGGTTGAGCTCGAGCAAAATCGTTATCCATCTCTAAAACCATACCGAAATCGGAGCGAACTCGAAAAAATATTTGACGAAGAACTGGGAACTTGCCAGCATTCCTCAAATCCATGGAATTTTTTTACGCCGCTACCACAACTACTGTAAACATTTTAAGGGTGGTCTACTACAACAATACCTACAAACGTAATCTTAACATTGTAACGAATTTTATCGAGTTCATCGCATTCTCAAAAAGATTATTGACCCTAGTTGTGTCACTTTTTACCGTTTTTATTCTTACCGTACACTTTAATCTAACACTTTTCTAGTATCGTTAAATTAAAGATTTTATGAAGGAATTCTGGATCGAAGAATTCTTTTATTAATCATAAAGTCCTACACATTTCCTCGATTTGGGTTTCTGTAGAATGCTTCTTAACCATTAATAACCCCGAGCTGTTGATCCGTCTTAGTTTTCTCTATCCTATGTGTATCCTCAAAAATTGGTCCCTTGAATGATTCAACTTCCATCTTCCATTTTGGTAATGGCAATAATTTCGATAACTACATTGCAGAAAGTTTTCCCTCCTTTTATAGACATATTCGGTCAAAAAGCGTGGTAATATGGGTGCTAAGGTCTTACCAAATCTATTTAACTTAAGGGGTTACATGGGTTTTGTCGCTTAAAAAATGGCCTATTTTCAACATTTTTTATGTAAAAAAATCCTTCGTTCAAGCACGAGTAAATTGTATCTCGAACACCTGTTCAAAATTTCATCAAGATCGGTTGAGTAGTTTTCGAGAAAATTTCGACAACCGACTTTGAAAAGATGGTTCCGAGAAAAACGCGTTTAATGTTTTGAGTAACAATAATAGCTGACTTGGAGCGCTCACCTTCCAAAGGCTGTATCTCCGAAACTATTATTCGGATCGACTAGGAAATTTAGGACAATATTCTTGAGATGTAATAAGCCAAAAAACCAAAAATCGATTTTTTGAATTCACGAAACTTATGTAACCCCTTAATAAACCCGAGCTGTTGAGCCGTCTTTGTTTTCCTATTCCATCTCCTCAAAAATTGGTCTCTAGAATGATTCAACTTCCATCTTCCATCTTGGTAATGGTAATAATTTCAATAACTATCAGTACAATATTGCAGAATAGTTTTCTCTCCTTTATTCATCCAAAAAGCGTAGTAATGTTGGAGCTAGGGCTTACCCAATATTTTTAAATTAATTAAAGCAAAATTTGGTTCCGAACCGAACTTAATTTGAAGTTACTTTCTTTGATCATCTAACGATCTCTTCCACCATCATATTCGGAAAACTTAAGAGCGATATGAAAACAAAGGTCCGTGGAAGTTCGGGTCCAGCTTTTGGGGAACCGCTGATAAATTCGTGACAAATTGTAAACCGTTTACCTATTTCAACAAGTCAAGAATTTGTAAAAGGGAGTAGACAAGACGGTGGACAATAGATATAATTAAGAAACAACTTTCGTTAAAGTTTGGGGTTTCTTAAGGTTATGTCACGAATGCCGAATTTTAGAATTTTACAGATTCCAATATATTCTGAATGAATGTTTTTCTTTTCATTACTATGTCTACCTGATATATCGAGAGTTTATATTTTTTTAACCCTAATTCGACAAAATTTTCAACCCGCGATTATCCAGGTGTTAGTTAAATAGTCAACCAACTATGCAAGAATGGCCGATACTTTTTATTTTACCTTCTGCACCAGAAATCGCACGAAGTAATATGAATATCATATTCAGACAACACCAACTTTACTCTGTTGCTTTAATATCACTCCGAAGTACCACAAAACTTTATTGGTACTTCCACACACCGAAAAATCACACTGAATATTGTGTTTACATAACGAAAATTGTGGCGCTTCCTTTAAACTGCGCTCAAAAGCAAATTCCAATCATACAAACAAACCTATGGACCAAACAAACGGCGCAAGAGCGCTGTAGGAAAGGCGGAAAAAAGACGGAGAGACTGCAGAGATGTCGTGGAGGCATTTCGCCGACAGCCTAGAATCACAATGTCACACTGAATATGGCAATTATTGCTTGTTACAACAAAAAACATTGCGAACGCGTTATTGAAATGCCAGTCAAAGTGTCACTTCATCGAACGCCGAACGCCAAATGCCGACCACCGACCGCCGACCACCGCATGCGAAAACGCTGGAGGATGAGCGTGTACTCTACGTAGCTGCCGGCATGTGTGTGTGTGTTGTTCATGCTTCAGCTGTCGCCGGCTGTGAAGTGCGGGTAATGAGTGGAGAAAGCTTGTAGTCGCTGCAAGTGATGCAAAGTAAATAAAATTCGCTGTGGATATTGAGACTAGCTAGCGACGGCAACGTTGCGGCGCCACTTGAATTTGCCAAATGCCAATTTTTTCCGACGGCACTACAAAGCGCCGCTGCTGCGCCGTGGAGCTGGGCGATGGAGCTGAGCGTTTAAAAGGTTTTTCGTGTTTGTCATGGCACACCGTTGAGTCGTGGGTATCGTGGGCTTGTCGGCAGAGTTTGGGCAGATGAAGGCAGTAGGCAGGTGTTGTGGCGCTTGTATCTTCTATATACTATATGTATCTACCTTTGAATTTATATGTCATTGAGTATTCGCACGGAAGTGTTGTGGGCTTTTGGCTTGAATATTTCAAAATTAGCACAAATTTTCAATATTTAATCAATGAAAATCAATGCTTGCACTCGTTTAGTATTGCGGCAGTCATTTGAATGAGATTAAGGGAGGAAGTAGGCATAAAGGTAAGGTATTAGTAAAAAGAAGCTTGCACCAAAATTACTTTAATATTGAAGATGTACTCGTATCTAATGAAAGACATATGTCAGCCTTTAAATTTATGCCGGTCGAATATACCAAAACCATTTTTTTTGTTTTATCTAACAACTTTCTGCTAAGCCTTTCTCTTGAATATTTCAATTTCAAGAGTTGCCCAATTAAATATAATTTCTCTTGGCAGCGAGTGGTGGAGTGGTGGTCTACTATAAGAACCTTATTTAAACCCTCAAACCCCCTTGACTTATAAGGTTGTGGTCGAAACAGTATCGTTATTGTATCGAGAATTTCCTAAAGCCTTGATCATTATTAGTAAGTTGAAAATTCAAAATTACTTAAGACAAAATTGATAACTGATATCATTAGAGGTCTCTAGGAGTATCATTTGCAAAAAGAGGTTAAAAAATGAAATAGGGTTGGTTTAGGTGATTATATAGTTTAGTGAGTAAGTCCAACCGAAGTCCAGAATAATGCAAAAAATATCATAATTTACTATGGCTCAGTTCTGATCGTTTAACCACGCTAAAATCTATATGTTCTTAATACGGATTCTTTGCTCCCAAGAATTTACTGCTTGCATCACAAAATTTATAACAGCTCGCTGAGTATTGGAGATTGATCGGGAGTAAAGAATATCATTGTAAGAAGTATATAGATTGGGTATGAAATCTAAAGGCACAAATAAAAATAAAAAGTGTTACAGTGTTCGGATTTAGTTCAAATATGCGCCGTTTCGATAATCTGTTTCCATCTAGACGGCAACTTCATAATACCCCCCTCGTAGAAGCCCCCTCCTTATTTGCGAAGAACTCGAACAGCCACTATTCACAAGCCTCTTTTGAGTTCAACTTTACACCACCAAGGTCGTCTGCCATGGACAGGAACAGGCGGTAATAACTTAACGCGATGTCCGGGCTATATGGTGGATGTGGTAAAACCTCCCATCCGAGCTACCGAAGCTTCTGACGAGTCATCAACAAAGTGAGTGGTCTGTCGTTGTCCTGGTGGAACACTACACACTTCCTGTTGGCTAATTCTGGACGCTTCTGGTCGATCGCCTAGAATTAAGCGTCTGGCCATATGGGAGCAGCTCATAGTGGATGATTCCCTTCCAATCCCACCAAACACACAGCAAAACCTTCCTGGTCGTCAATTCCGGCTTGGCCACTGTTTTGACGATTCACTGACCTTCGACCACGGCCATTATCGCTTTTTCGTCACCATCCGACCCATCAAAAATGGGTCGAGTTCGTTCCGTTTCGGCAACATATCGCAGGCGTTGATTCGGTCCAGAAGGTTTTTTTGCGTCAAATCATGCTGCACCCAAACATCAAGCTTTTTTGTATATCCAGCCTTCTGGCTGAAATATGTTGAATATATCTACTAGTGCGGGTGCTAATTATGGGTATTTCTCTAACGGTAATACTCTGATTTTGGATTGTATTTGGATGATAAGAAATACACGAGTCCATACTATATAAAATAAAATGTATACTGTCAGTTGGAAGTGCTGTATTCTTTTAAAATACTTTATTTCCTGCTAAAAAATAAGTAGTTGCATGCCACTTTGAGGCAAGTATGTGCTAATCGTCACACACAAAAAATGCGCTATCCGGTTTCCAAATGTTCCACTTAGTACACTCGACGAATTCGAGAATTTAAGTGTCTAATTTGTAATGCATTTAAAAGCAGTTAAATAATTTCTTTGCTTCAATCCGCAATTTTCAATGAAACCGATAAAAAACAACAAGCAACAACAACCGAAGTACCCTATTTTTGCCATAGAGAGAACAGTTAACGCCCCCGACAAAAGAATGCGACCACAAGTAAATAATAAATAAAAGTAAAAAAACGCTAATTTATGCAGCCCTAAAAATGTGGTTTAACAGTTTTTTTTTTCGAAACATTTCCACACTTTTCGAAATTATTTGTAATTCTTGCTTTATCTTTTTCAGCTTAATTCCTGCTTTTACACTGCCACAAGTGTATGTACTTATCCAGGTAAGTGTATAATTTTGATCCAATAAAAAAATTCTCCACCACATGAGTGTTATCTATCCCTTTGCGATACAAATCACCTGTCACCTTGTTGCACTTGTTGTTGTTGTTCCCGAGTTGAGATATTTATGCATTCGTTCGACATAAAACGATACAACCGGTGAATAACAGAGTTGAACGACCTTATTAGTGCGAGTTTTTGAGTGTTGAATTTCTGAAATTGGGGTGTATTTAACGGTACATATGCAATTTATGTTGCATTGATAGCAAAACAAAAAAAAAACACGAATACAAGAAAAAACTCTCACTTAAGCTATCCGATAAAAGTGCCAACTAATTTGTTGCTTTGAAGAGAAATTGCGAAATTAGCCAAAAATGTTGAAGATAAGAGAGTGAAAAGAAATTCGGGGTTGTTGTGATGTGGCAAGATGTGAAACGTATTTCTAAGAGTTAAAGGGTTTTTATACAAACTTGTCTGTAAGTAGTTGGTGTAGATGAGGCTTTGATGGGCCTTTTTTCCTGAAAGCAACAATAACTCGACAGGTTCCATACTCTTTATATCTTTAAAAGTTAATTGGCATATAGAATAAGTAATAAATATTAGTCGAAAAAAATACAATTTTCTTTAT
This sequence comes from Zeugodacus cucurbitae, assembly GCF_028554725.1. Classification (NCBI taxonomy): domain Eukaryota; kingdom Metazoa; phylum Arthropoda; class Insecta; order Diptera; family Tephritidae; genus Zeugodacus; species Zeugodacus cucurbitae. Next base: position 61,553,780 of record NC_071670.1, read on the forward strand.
AACAAAGCCTACATCAACCTAAAATCGCACAGGTCATCATGTAACCAAAATTCTAAAACTTACATATAGTATATTTTGTGAGAGTATTTTAATTTGAGCCACATCGCGCATCTAAAAACAAGTGTCTTGATGTCAGTTAAACTTTGAAAATTGTTGTATAACCATTCCTGCAGAAAACTAGTCCACTTTAGGTATAGCTTCGGGTCAAAGCTTCTAGCACATAGAGAGATCTACCTTTCGTCCAATATAAATGAGATATAGTAGACTAACGTCGTCACATATTCTGTTTAAGCGTCCACATCATACTATTAATGAGTTAGTTTCTGTTTTGGAAATATGCTTCAAGGATAGTCTTGGCCACTGTACATCCATTTGTAGATTGTAATTTAGTACTGTTTACTGATTCTGATATTTTTTTAAGCAGTTTTCATTTTCTTAGCTACTGTAGTACTTCTCTGGAGTATATTTATAAGCAAAGACAGCCTGAGCTTCAGGAATAATAACGAGAAATCATCTTCTCAAACATCTAGATCTGAAACTTCCAGATGGTATGATGTTTCAACGATGTTTGAAGATAGATTACAGTTTATAAGAACTGGATTTTATTAATCACTGTACAAGTTCCTATAGTAGTTCGAATGATAGTCGAAGCTTTCGGCAACACTACCATCTATACAGATTGAAGAATTATATACGCTGCCAGGTTATATAATCTTTACAAATAAATAAACTAAAATCTTCTTTCACCCCGAACCCATTAACTCTATACATTTTATTGCATTGTATTGGCGTTGCATTGTTTTCGTCAACCTTTCGCGATTATTTACCGTTATTTTTCATAGCTAAGAAAAATGCTAAATTTCCAAAAGATCTGGCATACAAGTGCTTGCTTGAGCCACTAAGTTCCAGTTATGCCTATTGACGTAAACTTTTTGTTAGTTTCTTTTACGGTTCTACTTATTTAATTTCTTTTGATTTTATTTCATATTTTTATCTGTTATTTATTTGTTTTTGTTCAGGCAAATGTCGCTGGCATAACTGAATAATGAGCTCAACGAATATTTACAATGTTAGCACGCCTGATATGCTTTGAAGTTCCGTAAGTAAGTTCTGTAAGTTGACTTACCCAGCAGGGAAAATATAGTGATGATAGGAGCTCCTAAGGTATCACCAATAAAGCATAAAAATATTCACAGGATCGTCTGAAAATAACCTAAACCAAGCTAAGTTTCAAAAATGACACTTAAATTTAAAGAAATTAACCGGTTAGGGTACATTAAGATAACTATTTATGCTCTAGTTTTCTAGCTTATTGGCAACACTTTAAATTGAATGCAGATTCCTTAACCTCAAATAACCCAAAACTCTAACTTAACTCATCTTAACTTAACTTAACTTAACATAACGTAACATAACTTAAACAAGTCAGCTGTGTAAGATAACTATGAACACTATATATTTAAATTAAATTAATTTAACGAAAATTAATATTCATTTATTCAAATCAAACTTAACTTAACATGGCGTAACATAACACAGCTTAACTTATCACTGTCACAGTTTACTAGAAACACTGTAAACTTAAATTTGAACAATAAAGTCTTAACGTAACTTAACATAACTTAACAGAACTTAACATAACTTTACATACCGTAACATAATATAACCAAATTTATAGTCAGCTGTAGTACGTTACTAGATAATTAATTTTATATAAACTTAACGCAACTTAAACTAACTTAACATAACTTCACGTAACTTAACGTAGCATAATATAACCTAATTTGTAATTTCAGCTATACCAGCTTACTAGGAACATTATAAACTCAACTTTGTTCAATATAAACTTAGTGTAACTTAACATAACTTAAGCTCACCTAACATAACGTACCATTATATAACCTAATTTATAATATCAGCTATACCAGCTTACTAGGAACATTATAAACTTAAATTGTATCAATATAAACTTAACGTAACTTAACCTAACTTAACATAACTTCACGTAACTTAACATACCGTAATATAACCTAATTTACAAGGCAGCTGTAGCAGGTTACTACGAACACTATAAACCTCAACCAAAACTTAACGTAACTTGAATTAACTTAACGTAACTTAAACTGACTTAACGTAAATTCACGAAATCTTTAAAAATTATGCATCCCAGCTCATCAGTGACACCTTGCATCGCATACAATTTCTTACATGCCATTTCTCTTTATGTAGTCCACATATCCTTGCCCACTTTAAGCAAACACCTTTACAAGACACTTGCGGCAAGTGTGTAAGTAACTCGAAAATGTTTGCCATTATTTTCATAATTTTTATGCGCTTATTTATGTACTTGAGCGACTAAATTTCTTACACTTCTATGCAAATGCTCGAAACTTAACTTAAGCATAGCACCTGAGTGTATGTGTGTGTGTTTGTGTGTGTTTGTGTGGCAGTGTCAGCGATTTGCTTGCTTTCTTCTTGGCTTACACATTCTCCCTAACGTTTATGTGCTAATAAAACAAACTTAATTGCCACTCATCCGCTCATTTGAGCACTGTGCTGCACTACATAGTGCCGCCAAATACATAGCTCCCCGCCACACCGCTTTGCTGCAGACTGAACGCGTCGGGCCGACAAACAAGCGCGACATGCTTCACTTGCAACACTTTGGAAAGCAGTGATCGTTGCAACTAAAGCAGGCAGCGGTTGTTGCTGTTGTTGGTAAAAAATAACCACAACAACAACAACAGCGAGCGGCACCACCTTTAGATATTTGCATGGCGGCCGCGCGGAATGCGATCACATTACAAAGTTCGTGTTATATTTTTTGTTACTGCTGCTGCTGTTGTTGTTGTTGTTGTTGCTATCACACTCAAATGAAACTGCAACAATTTAATTGCTGTGCGTTGCACGTCATTTCGGTCAGTTTGGTATGCTCGTTTATTTGCATGGCATGACTCGTATGCATAGTGTTAGTTGCCGCATTTTGTGGCACATTATTTTCGGCGCAGCAATGGCGCTGCACTCGTTATCTGGCATTCATCAAGCGCAGTCGCGCAGAATGTTTTCTTCATTCTATGCCGCATATTTATTTGTTGTATTTACCGTTTTTCTACTATTCAATAGTTTGTTGTTGCGGTTGTTGCTGCTGCCGCCACTAGTCTCGTCTTACACAGCGCATATTTTGTTGTCATCTCTACGGCTGGCTGCGTTTCTGATACGCAAAGTGGTAGCCGAGGCGCCGCAAGCGTAAAGACACACACACCTAGGCACATACGCGGTTATGTAAATTCACACGCACACACACATGCACATGCAGTCACCTGGTGGCATTCAGCCTCAGCTATTGGCTAAAATGATTAGACAGTTTTGTAAGTAAATTAGCCATCACAGGCCGCTGAAGTGACGCTCGCTGCCGTCGTTTGTATTCGCTGCATGCCGCATGTCGAAAATGGCTGGGCGCTTGTTCGAAAAAACAGCCTCAGTCGTCTGCCTCACAGCGATTTCATTGCTTCAAAATTGTTCATGCAAATAACAATTTGCAAATTTATTAGCCAAATTTGGTTAAGTTGCTTTGCTCATGGTTGAGTACTAACGTTTTTATTTCTAGTATTCTAAAAAAGACCGGCTAAAATTCAGTGACTTACTAATTCATCGTCTTCATGACACAACATCGCCTACAGTGGCGAGCAAGATGAAAATAGGAGCCAATCTTTATATATTAGGTTAGCAAATATCTCTCTTCTGCCTATTTGACTTTCGAATTTCGCGGCAATACTATACATCCTTGAAAGGTCTTGATATAACCTACAAAACGACGCTATGCATGATGACTTTGGATATTGCGTTCAACAGTTATAGACTTGTAAACATGGATAAAGTTTTCCTTCATTAAAGGCAAATCCGCTAGAGACACCATGGATAAGCCAGCCAGCGGAAGACCTGTAACGACGAATACCGATAAAATCATGGAATACATCGAGAGTTAGACCGGCATGTGGCATCTCGTGACATCGCCCAGGAGTTGGGAGTTAGTCATCAAACCGTTTTAAACCAGCTGCAGAAAGCTGGATACACAAAAAAGCTTGATGTTTGGGAGCCGCATGATTTGACGCAAAAATCCTTTGGGACCGAATCAACGCCTGAGGTATGCTGCTGAAACGGTACGAACTCGACCCATTTTTGAAGCGGACGGTGACTGGTGACGAGAAATGGATCACATAAGACAATATCACGCGAAAATGGTCGTGGTCGAACGACGGTGAATCGTCCCAAACAGTGGCCTAGCTGGGATTGACGGTCAGGAACGTTTTGCTGTGTGTTTTGTGGGATTGGAAGGGAATCATCCACTATGAGCTGCTCCCATATGGCCAGACGCTTAATTCTACCATCTATTGCGAACAACTGGACCACTTGAAGCAGGCGATCGACCAGAAGCGTCCAGAATTGACCAACAGGAAGGGTATAGTGTTCCACCAGGACAACGCCAGATCACACACTTCGTTGATGACTAATCAGAAGCTACGGGAGCTTGGATAGGAGGTTTAATCGTATCCACCAAATATCCCGGACATATCGCCAAGTGATTACCACCTGTTCCTGTCCATGGCGAACGCTTTGGTGGTGCAAAGCTGAACTCAAAAGAGGCTTGTGAAAAGTGGCTATCCGAGTTTTTCGCAAATAAGGAAGACGAATTTAAACGAATTTTCCCAGCATTGTAGCTCATCACTTTGTCTCAAATCACCTACAATCCGAAAAAAGGCGCATACACTTGTTCACACCGACTTTTAGTCGGAGCTCACTCACAATACAAGCGCGTTCACAGATGTCGCCCGTTAGATATGCAAATTTGTTATAGAAATTTCTCTAGGCCCATCTAAATAAGTAATGCTCGTAACACATACTCGTACATTGTATGCTATGTGAGAATCGTTTGCCGAACTCATGCTTAATTTGAATTTTAGTGCCATAACTCAACTGCCAAGTAAATAACGCCGAGTGGCTGTTCATCTGCCCAACCCCATGGTCACCAGTCGCTAGCTTCTCTGCTGTACATATGTATGTTATGTTTTAGCGAAAATTTAATTGACCAAATGGCGTGTAGTGTACTCGGATTGTAAATCCACTAAAGCCACTTACATATATACTTTGTAATAGAATGCCATATAGGGTGACTTCCACCAGCGCCGAGGCACATTCATTTGTGTTATGACTTTGATGACGTTGATCATTGTTGTTGCTGTTCTTGTCATCATCATTTAGGCGGTCGGCCGACCAGCTTTTTTGGCCATTCGCGTCGTCTTGCCTATTTGGTCTTCTATGGTAAAGTCCATATTTTAGACAGCAATGACCATATTTCCTCAGCTCCAGCCGACACATATGACAGCAAGAGCCGCGGCCGTCGTACACAGTCACCTCCAGCCGAGCAGTTAGCGATTTGAATACCAACCGCAACTTAAAAATTGCGAGGCTACCAACAGCCAATCATATTTTTTGACTGTAGTCGGTAAGAAGTTTGCGGAGTGGATAGAGTAGGTGGCGCGGTTTGAAGTTGGACACATTTTGGTGGCATTGTCTTGTCAAATAGATTAAGTACAAGTGCTTTTGCAGTTTCAAAAAAAAAATTTATTATTTCTTCACAACAAAGTTGCATTTTTATTGCCAAAGACTCTTCACATTAACCCAACCCTAACTCCTCCAAACCCCCTCAACCTAGCTCACCATCTTAGTCTCATGTGCACCTCCTCAATATCGTCGAATTTTCACAGTTACCAATCAGTCACTTTCAATAATTTTAAGTGTCTTTTTGGTCAAATTGCCCTGCCCAAAAATGATTGGCGAGAATTATCGTTAGCATAACTGGCATGGTTGCATCGTAAAGTGACAAGTTTGTCATAAAAAGGCAGAACATTTTATTGTTGCCCAAACAACTCACGGTGAATTTCGAATTTCATGCTAAAATTTTAGTTATTAGGAAAGAAAATTATCCGAAAAAATGCATAAAATATGAATAGGTAACTATTTTTGTATATATAATATATATATATATACTTTTATATATAATGTTAGGTTAGGTTAGGTAGGCTTGCGGTGACAGTCAGTCACAAAAAATGTAGAAAGGTGACAACTTCAGGTTTATGATTGATGTTTCTGAAGCCCATGACTAACTAGCAAATATTAACCTTATCTTAATTACATCTTCGTTTTTACTTCTTCTTTACAAACTCAAGATCCACCAAAAGTTTTTCCAATCGAGTGTCTTCGTGATTCCAAGTCCAGTCTAGTTCTATTTGCTGTTTTTAGTGTCGATCAGATCTAAGAGGCAAGTTGTTATGCAACTAGAAAACAAGTTTAATCGTTAGTCTAGTAATAGAAGAATCTTCATCATCACTGGTTTCTATTGAATCATAAAATCTCATCGTGTAGATAATCTATAGTCCATGAGCAACTTCATTTAATCCTCCTTTAACTTCCCCTCATTATAAGATACCTATAAAAATAGTTTTGAGTACCGTATCACACACCTTTGACAATCGTAGTATAGTGGTTAGAGCCGCACAATGCTACTCTGCAGAATCCTGTATTCAAACACAGTCTCCCACTAATATAAAAAATGTTTTTCTAAGTACTCCTATAAAAAGGTTCTCAAGGAATGTACTATCTATTCGGAAGTGGCGTAGAATGATAGGAGTCTTTATTTACAGAATGATCTCAAGACTTATAAATATACGGGAGGTTAAACTATAGTCCATTTATATTTATACACATGGATGATTAGTCTTCCAAAATTAACTATTTTATTGTCAATCTAGATGGAATTGTGAATCCATTTGGTCTGTGACTACATCTCGATTGGTTAAACGAATTTTAAGAAATAACGGTCTTGGGATATGTGATCTTCATAAATACGTATCTTAATGAAGTCAATTTTTTCAATTCCTTATATTATTAGGCATTCCAATATGATAAAAGTGTTCCACCACATACAAATCCATTCCTGTTATGCTGTTGAGGCAGTCTTGAGAACGGAAACTCAAGACTTCATCAGCTATATTGGCTTAGAGTCCTAGCGAAGATTGAGATTTCATCAAGTTTCTAAGTCTCACTGAGTTTGAGAGCGGAACCTCAAGACCATCACGATTATTGGATTCTAAGTCTCACTATTTCAATTCCTACTTTCTTATAACTGACGGTATTCGTCGCCTTTATTGGCCTTTCAACTTCACCACTGCGATGTTGCGCTTCTATTTCAGTATATGTACTTTTCGTGCTTTTATCGGTTAAGTAATATTTTTTGCACACTTCAGAGAATTAATATATATATATAAGTATGTTTGTAGATATATCCTCGAAAAGGCCTGTATTTTCAACCGCTGAGCCACATTTTGTTCTTAGTCAGCACATGAGAGCTCAGTGGAGGAATCTATGATTCTTGCGCTGCTGATCTTGTCCATCCTTGATCCCATTGGACCATCTGTATTGTGTACCAGTTCTGTCAACTGTGATCTTTACGTAGAGCTTAACAAGGTATTCGCAAAATTCTTACCCATACAGAGTCTGGTCTACCCAACATCACTTGTCTTTTTCATGAAGCTTAGTTCCTTTCTTCCATCCATCTGCAAAGATCTGAGTCTCAAAATAGAATATTCGTAGCTTCTTTTATTCATTAAAATATTTAGTAATACAATAAAATCATCATTATTAGCTTCAATACAGTCTCTAACTGTAAATATTATGAGAAAATTCTTAAGAAAATGCGAAATTTCACGCGAAGCGGAATCTAATTGAACGGATATTGTCTCACCTTGCGTTCAAATGTGCACCGAGCAATAATTTCACTTTACGACCATAATTATTATATGCTTCACACACACACAGACAAATACAAAGAGGCGAGAAGAATAGCGAAAATTTAATGGTGTGAATAACCTCAAGACACTTGTCGGCAAACGCTTTTATGTTATGTGTGTGATGAGCGTGGCATGCATTCAAGCGCGCAACATCAGTGTTGCATTTGCTGTCAATTTATTATCGCCGATTTGCCCTCAGCGCTGACCAACTGCCACTGGCCATATAAGATTATATAACTTTGTTATGTTTGTGAATTGCAAAATGTTAATGCATGCTCAACTATTAATATAACGGTACAAACATGCTGCATGCTGCCAAATTTTAATAACTGTATGCTTTCCGCTACTACCAAACGCCTAATTGCTTATGTGACTGGTGACTTATGTGAGGTTAAAGCGAGCGCGCGCTTACATGAAAAACAAATCAGCAACAACAACAACAATTGCCTCGATTTGGTAAACTGTCAAATTATATTGCAAATGTTGCATGTGGCACGCGCCGCTACATTAAAGCTATCGCGCTAGCAAATATAGCGACCGCAGGCGCGCGGTGCTGCGACAGCCGCTGTCACTGTAACGTTGTCAACGCGCTGGATATGTGAAAAGACGCAGCAGCGCGCCGTAACAAATCCACACACTGCTGCTGCAGCGCGCAGTTGTGGCATGGCGCATGCGTGCCACAAACGCACATTAATTATAGCGGCCGCGTGCAACACACAAGTAAATACACGCATATTGAAGCACACAAATTACTATTGCAAGTACTCTTATGGTGTTGCATCAATTTTGTACAACAACTGAAATCACACTTTAGCGCTTCGTTGCTGCCACAAGCCGACCGCCTATGTGTGTGCGCGCCTGTCGTTTGCGGCTTGCCGCTTCAATGACCGCCAACCGCCAGCCGCTACCTTGTCATTCGTACTCCAGCTGAGTGTGTGTGTTTGTTGTTATTGCAACCAGCAGTATCACTGTCGCTATTGTTGTTGTTGCTGTGCGCGCGACATGTAATTGCCAGCTAGTGTTTCTGTCGCGCTTGTTGCAACTCAAACCGTTGCTGTTGCATGCAATGGTCAAAAGCGTGCAACGCGCCTCTTGTTACAAGTGTTGACAATAAACGTCAACATCACTTGCCTGTTAATTTATTCGCTTGACGCGTTCAATGTGTCAAGTGTCGCCACATATACAGACAACCGCGCTCGCACACACACACCTGCAGTAGGGCGCGCGCGCGCTTACACATCGCACCGCCGCCACTTGTCACGCCAGGCAGTAAATAAAGTAGTAACTTGTTCTATCGATTGGCGCGTCGCGCAGCTGAAGTGCAAAGCGTATGAAATTGCAATTTGCTGTTACAACAACATTACACAACAGAAAAAAAAACTTTCTGCTGTCTGTTGTTGCCGTTTGCTGCCGCCGCTGTCACCGTACGAATTACATAAATTGCCTGAAATTGAATGAAGCGCGAAATTTGTATCGATTTGTTGTGCAACAGCGCTGCTGCGGCTGGTGGAAAAGGGACGCATCAATTGATGTGTGCACAATTACATGTGGATACATGTTGGATAATTACTTCAACATAATGGTACATCATGTTGCATACTTCACCATAAAACTGTTGCACAATCAACCAAAAAATTACAAGGGATGCTGGGACATTGAACTCATAAAATTTAACGAAGAGGTCAAAAGAGATCATGTGGTAACAAGTGGAAACATTGTAAAGGGTAGATTAGAAGCGATTGAAGTTAGAAGCGGGCTTATAAAGACCCACTGTGTGTTGAGCGTTAGGGCTGGACTTCCTGAAGATTTGGGACAACGAAAAACTCGACGAAAAAGGTTAAAATCACTGGATCTCTTTAAACATCTTAAATATCACCCTCAAAACACAATTCTCTTAACATAGCCCTCGATAAATAAATCGGATGGCTCATGTCGAAGTCCCCTTCCTTTGTATTACCGCTGATCTGTAGATCAGATAGGATACAACTTTTGAAAACTTCTCTTGAAAACTTCTAGTGTCGTCTCATCGGATATTGACATCGTTCACGCTTCTGCACCATAAAGCAGGAAAGGGGATTAAAAAGCGACTTATAGAGTTTGGTTTTGGTTCGTCGAGGGAGGACTTTACTTTTCAACTGCCTACTCAGTCCAATGTAACACCCGTTGGCAAGAGTGGTTCTGCGTTGGATTTCGAGGCTGACATTGTTGGTGTTGCTTGTATAAATTCTGATAGGGCTCGGGGTAGTAAAACTTCCACAACTAATATTGAATAGAGAATAGTTTTCAGTAAGAAGCTTAACTCCCAAAAATAACGAAGAGCTCATTGAATCCTCAATTTCGAATGTCTTTCATAAAATTGGGAATAGTTCAAAAGCTTAGTTCCGAAACACGTCATTATCCCACACATATTTCGGAACAAATTGAGGGAAATTCATCTACAATTCCCGTTAAGTATGGGTTGTCAATGCCCTTATTGTCAGTCTCAGGAGGTTCCTTTAATAGCTCATTAGTAAAAATAAACGACGAGGGTTCTTATACCCGAAGCAGTGAAGAGTGAAGACGATGATCTTTCTAAAAATTAACTGAGTTGTGAACACTAGAACTAATATTACCGAATCATTCGCAACTCAAAACGAATCACACTATCAATCCTTGACTCAATTGAGTTTCATGGATCTCGAAGCGTATTTCTATTCTATGAGTCTTATAAGCTTTTAGTTTAGAGGAATGAAGCTAAAAGAAAACAAACTGACTTTCATTGATACTTCAATCCCTATCATACCGCATATAATCTCTAAAGACACACATATTCTTGTTCTCACAGCGTGTATCGACGGTGAACATTTTCGAGAATTAAATTCAAAGTTCCACAAAAAGCAAATATATTTGCATTTCCGATTTTGATTTAGACTAAGCGTAGGCCACTAATTAGCGTGTGCTCTGTACATTTACACTAGATTTTTTATTATATATACATACGTACGTCAGTAGCTTGAACGTTTTGTTTGTACAAAATTAGCCAGGTTTTTCTTCATAGGCGTTGTGCTGGAAAAATTGAGGGCATCTCGTGGAAATGAAGTATGCAAAAATATATAACAAAAAGCGTGCAACAGCAGAAGAAAAACTCGCCCCTACTGAGTACACAACTAACCATTTAATTCAATTGCGAGTGCCACCATTTTTAGCCGAACGATAATTGCGGGCATTAACCCTGCTTTGAATGAGAGAGAAAATATAATGATAGAGGTATGACAGATATTGTAAATAGTGATGAGGATGTATGGTTGAGGTGTGTCTTAATTTAAAATACAAGCATAGAGCTTTATTATTATTATTTTATAAAATTTATTTAAGATGTGTGTCTTAGATAGAAATACGCCTAAAGGTAGGCAACACTTTTTACTTTTAGCTATTATCTTTCAAATTAAAAAAATAAAGCATACATTTAGGAGAAAAATACATTACATTAGAGTGTTGAAAAGGATTTAAAAATGTGTAAGAAACTTCAGGGCAAAAATTATATTTTTCATTTTCATCATCTTTGTAAGGCGATCTCTCCTTCCAATGGTTTTAGTAATGCCTGTCATTGTTTACTTACTTTCGATCAACTTATGGTTAAGCACCAGCGCCCAGAGGCAAATTCAGTCTAGCCTAAATAAATAGGGGTATGCGGCAGTTATTGCCAGCGGAACTCTTATAGGGGGCAAGCGAGCGAAAAAATTACCCACTCGAACGCGCCTTCAAAAGTGTAATTTATTGTTGTTTATACAAAATAATGGCACTGCCCACTTGTTGCATGCACCATAGCCAACGCGCAAACACTTAAACGCCCTTCATTACGGTAAGGCATATATATGTATGTGTGTGTATATGTTTGTGCAACAACAAGTAGCCAACATAGCTACTAACAATCGTCTTGTGGTAGGTTAATTTTATTGGCCAAATAAGCAGTTACCTGCAACGTGCAACATTTAATAGCAACAATGCTAATGCGAAAAAAGCACACACTTAAACAAAAACAAAACGCGCTGAAGCGAATTATAGCGAACTGACGCGATGCGATGTGACGCGACGGTGGCCCTGTTGAGGACGAGTACGCCAGCGACGTCGCGGATGATGACGACAATGGAGGAAATGGAAATTAACATAAACAAAAATATTTGTATTGCATTTGGGCGGTCGGCCAGCCGCTTGTGGCATGGTGGGTGGTTGGCCATGCAACGGCCTGCTGCAAATGCATGAGGCATGAAGCGTACCATGTACACACTTCGCCATGCTTTATGTGCAAAGCAAAAACAATTAAAGCTATTGGAGCAAACGCAAAGTGGACGCATTGCAGTGCTGACTGCCGCAAAATGTTGCATGAACTGCAGCAATGCAGCGGCTCAAGTGGTGGTCAGGCGCTAAGCGTAAACAGCACAAAGGAGTGAATTGAAGAAGAATTGCAAAAGAAAGGGGGAACTTCATAATTTCTGGTCAGTAAAATGGTGCATGCAAAAATATGTTGCAAGTTCAACTGTGTATGTTTGTTGGTGTTGCTAACGATGGTGGCACAAATTAAAATGGCTTACCATAGGTCAGGGGCATGGCTGTTTTGCATATGCGCGTTTTTTGTTTTACTTGCAGCATTTTGTTGCAAGTAGCAAGTACATATGTGGACTTGCACGCAGCCGCAATTTTCGCCGACGGCTAAATGTGAAATTCCACAAACACCCAAACACACACGCGCATACAAATTGGTGTTTGCCACTTTTTGTTGCACATATAATTTCTATAATTTCACTCCACTTTTGCTTTTATAACTGCCCCATACTTTGCTGGAAATTTTCACATGCTTCATGCCACACGCGGCTGCCAGCGTCGCCGGAAAATCACCGCATGGAAATGAGAACTTGAACTTTTCAACCGGCAACAAGCGTTCGCAGAGTCTGTAGCAATCAAAGTGACTGCATCGTTGCCGCTTGCAACGCGTTGCGCTTGCTGCAACCACAGCGCTACGAGTAAATCGTGCATTTCGTGCAACGCGTGCAACTATGTCCTAGCGTAAAGGACGCGTTGTATTTAGTTTTTGTTGTTGTTGTTGTTGTGTGGGTGCTTTACCGGCCCCATTATTTGGTGCCCCCAAAAATGTTGCACATTGTTAACGAAAGTGCAACAACAAAAGCGGTAGCAAATAAAATAAAAAATCGTAGTTGTTGCAACAAGAACAACAACAAATATAGTGGTAGACAGCACCACAGTGAGTTGAGTCGCACTTGCGCACCATAAAGATCGCACTTGATCAGCCAATTTCAACGGTCAATGTTCAGTGCAACGTGCAACATCATGCGCGCTTAGACATACACACAGCCATACACGTGTGTGTTCGGTTCGGTTGTAGAAATCCGCAAAAAACATCTCATACGGCAATTTTCCACTTATTTGCGGTGCAATACTGGTTTATTATAAACTTCCACACGTCGCACAGTGGACTGAGAGCGCAGAATTGTTGATAAAAAAAATTTAAAACAGTTATGTAAAAAATAAAGCGATCAATCTTCGGTCACAACTTGCTGTAGCACGGGATTATTAATAAAAATAAGTCTCTAGAGTCTTAATTTCCGAAGAGTTCGTTTGGAAGCTCTATAATATGAAAGGTTTCACGGCCTTTTAAAAGTTATATTTGTACTTTTCAATTCTCAATTAATCGGAAGTACCTCAGTTGAAAGACCAATGATGAGTTTGCCAGAGAGAGAGAGTCTTGAACTATCTATCAGAACTACGAGATCTTAATATACGCATTAAAGAAAAATTGAGCGTTGATCGTCCCGAATTGAACAAACTCATCCACTTCGCTCATTAACATCTAAGGAGAGCTACTGTAGAATCTTCTATAAAAAATTTCAGACATTTTGTCTAATCCATACTAATATTTTGAAACAAATCAACGCTCAAGAGCCTCAGAACCTACCCTTGTAAAGTATTTTTTGGGCAACTTAAGTATTTAATTTAGAATTGAATTGCAGTCCAAGTAGTTCCAGTTGAAACTACTGTAGACAATCTGCGATAACTCTTTCAACATTAGCTGGTGCGTTCGGTCTAACACCGATCCTCTTTGTCAGAATGTCTAAAGTATGTTTAGAGACATTTTGGATCCAACGCTCATACCATATTAAAGAATATTTCAAGCCCTTTCCAGAAATGTATTTATTTAATTGAACTCTACATCCAAAGAATCAAAAAGGTCGATTCTAAAAGGTCAACGATTTTTCGGATATCGCAATATTAAGGTTTTCGAAGTCAAACCTCTAGGATTAATGTTATTTCATAACATCCGCATTCACTCAGTTATACAAGCCCCGGAAGTACTTATGGCAGTCTACGGTAACTACATCTTGAATGAGGATCAACTTGTCTGCATATTTACAACTTCCACCTGAGAGGCAGCATGATCTCTTGGATGTTACCAGAAATAATATGGATGCTCGTAATAGATCCCACAGCGGACTTCACACTATGAACCATATATGTATGTAGATTTGACAATCATCGAGTCTTTAATTAAATTGTTCCTGATCGGTGACGGATTATGGAACTCAAGTATCTGAAGAAACCTCTATCTGATATTATTGAAATTAGTATATTTTATATCCGCCGAACATCGGAGCTTTTCTTATACTCAAAACAACAAAATAAAGTTCTATATCTGGTATTACTGCACTAAATTCTTCAATATTTTTTGTTTAATTCGAAGTCACAAACCGAAAAAAATTCTTGAAGATTGAATACACACACCAAAACAGAACACTGTGCCACTTAAGGAGCGGAACGCAACAACACCCACGACTTTACGCGTGCTGCGGCAATCATCAGCCGCTATGTTGAACAAAGTTGTTGCTGTTGTTGTCGAGCGACCGCTCACACAAGCGGGTAAGCATTGTGCGATCGCAAAAACGCGATCACGCTTAAAGTGCTTGGTTGTTTCAACTGGACGGCGGTGGTGGTGCATTGGAAAAACGCTTCCTTCTTCACATGCGCACTGACTGCCGAGGCATACCATTGAGAGGCACCCATACAACGGACCACAATGACCTGAGTTGTGTTGCAACACAACAACAACTTTATCAAGAGTGCGGAAATATCTCAAATTGGTCCATTAAATTTGCCAAACGATTTGAGCGTACCGCGCCGCAGCCGCATGGAACTCCAGTCCATCGCAACCGTGCAGCTGAGCTGTGGCAGCCGGGAGTAGTTGTAGGTGTGTGTGTCTAAAATATGTAACTCCTACAATCAACGCTGTTGTCTACCATTTGCGGTCACTTCGTGCGTCTAACTGGCAACGCCAACAACCCCTCGCTTCATCGCCGCGCCCTCCGTCGACCGCTGTAAGTTTGCTCTGCTCAGCGCTTGCGCAATGAATGCGTCGCACTGATCGCGATGCGCTGCTCTAAGTGGGTGAATGTTCCATCGAATTTAAGACTTTGGCAATTGGTGCGCTTGTTGTTGTTGCGTTGCACGTTTGAGCGCGGCTTACAACGTTTCTAATTTAATTCTCAATTTCATGTAGTTCCATCTAGCGCTTGATTATGTGTGTACCATACTGTTGTTGTTTCAATTTTGTTGTAGATTTTTGTATTGCTCGCGTTGTCTATGGTGTCCACTAACGTCTTACACTTTACGAGTGGACGTCCGATGTCCGAAAAGTCGTGATTTGAAAATTGTTTCTTCGCCGCTTCGGGATGAGTTAAGTGCGGATTTTCACGCAACGACACGCAGCGGCGATCAGATGCGATGATGGGAGTGTGAACGTGACCTGAAATAAATATGTTTGTTACCAAAAACCGATCTATGGCATCTAATGGCGCTGTTGGTTGATTGGCGGTGTTGTAAGAGACGTGAAAATTGAGTGAAGTATGTGGAAGCGGTGAATACAACCTTGTTTGGCGGTATTAGAAAGTCATTAAAGCTAAAGCGGTGCTTGGAGCGGCAGTTGCGGCAAGACAAATGTTCACAATTTTTATATAGAACTTGGGTTTGTGCGATTGTCAAGCCTTGAGCTATGTCAAGTACAAGTTAAGTGCTTCGAGGGCAATAGAGTTAAATGATATTTAAATTTAATGTCTAATAAGTAAAGTTAATGAGATTTGCCTCTAGAGATCGGAAACTGTGTCTAATTTATGGGTCTTTATTATCAAAACCCGACGACATACTATCCTGTAGATATTTTGAGGGTTGCAAAGAGACCACTAACCGAATTAAAGTGAAAAGGACGCAGGGAAGACATAAAATATATCTACTCCATTTGTAAATAGTCAAAAAATTAGTGAACAAGACGTATTTGATATAATCTTCAATGGGTAATAATAGTTAAGAAGCACCATATCTCATCAAGACAATGAGTATAGTAAGATTAGGAAATATTTGTTGATCAAGTACGTTCCAGAGCCTTCAGATCAAAATGTAAGAAATGTGGAAGACTTATCTCTATATCATTAATTCCAAGACGCAATATGTACCAATTTCCCAAAGAGCAAGACATCTTGGCTAACAATAGGATGGCCGAAGATGTGAGATCCAACATTTATCAGTGTTGATCTCCACATGGCGGGATCTGTTGAGAAGGGTGCGTTGATACGATTATGCATTGTTTTCTTCCAAGTAACTACGGCAACTGTCAACCGGACTTACTGGTTGGCTGCCGTTTGGAAAATTATGGATTAAAACTAATAGGAACAAATGAACTCACTAGATCTCTTGAGATTCATCTCTGGTCTGAAGAGTCTTGCACCTCCGCAAGTTCTATTAATCGACCAAGGTTCGTAAAGCACAGATAAAGCTCAACGAACTGGCAGATAAGTTCATCATCACAATGGGAACTAGTCGGAGTACTGAGTTGAGATAAAAGTGTATTTTCCTTCAAGCATATCAGGGTCCTTAATCTTCATATTTAAATGGACCGCCGTTTATCCGGTCAGTCGGGAACCCAGAAGACGCGAGTGCATTGAATTTTAATTCAAATCCTAATAACAAGCTGTTTTATTCGCTGAGAAGATTCCAGATGTCTTACATATATGGTATATAATTATTTTTTTCTAAAGGATCTATATGTAACTCGTAACAGGGTAAAAAGGGACGTACTCCACTTTTTCGACACTTCCAACACTTCCAGTATGGAGTTCCAACTGGAAATCTTTTTCATATCCTAGAAAAAAAGACTAGGCAGCGAGACCGAATAAACCCGAGATCAGAGAGATTTCGCCGACACTGTTAACCCACCGAAAGATCAGTTTACCACATACTCATACAAACGATATGAACTTTTCTGCAGACATGTTCCGCACATGACCGCACGCAGTTTAGCGAGTACATTACAGTCGACAGCAGTGTTAATGTGCCACGTATGCCACATTACCGTCAAGATCATTTACACGCTACGCTTAAGCCGAAAATTCGAGATCACACAAACTAAGCGCAACGATCTATTTCTAGTAAACAGCAAGAGTGCCTCAGAAAATGTGGCATGCCGAAATGCCACTAATCTTGCACGCTGCCGCTACTTCCTGCTTGATAACACATAAACGAGTGTAAGCTATAGCGAAATGACGGAACGATATGTCGATCGTGTTAGAAACGCTCTTGGCCCTTACGCAAACGCAATGGCAGAGGGCAACGTACGCTCCGCAAACCGTCATATCAAGTTCAACAGCATTGCTGCTGACGATTCGTTGCAGTCGCAATTATGATTGATCGGCTCGCCCGAGTTCAGAGGTCAATTGCTGCAGAGCATGCGGCACCGACTGCAACTGTTGATCGCACAGCAACAAAGTATTTTAACTAGAATTTCTACGGAGCCGCTGAGCTCGTGTTCTCATGCGCTCATGACTGCTGCTGCATGATATCAGTACCTTCGTGCAACACATCCGTTGCGCTGCAATTATTGCAATCGATACGCAAAGGCAATAAATTTTGCTCATATTACGTCGGCTGCAGGTTCCTCTCTTAAATGCTTGTTGCTTGCTGCCGCGGCGTTTATTGGCAACTTTACACTTTCAAGCGAGCGAAATTATATTTGAGTTTTGCTGGTAGCCAGCAACCCAGTGGGGCTTAGGTAGCCGCTAAGCGCTGAATGTTG
The DNA here is from genome assembly GCF_028554725.1 of Zeugodacus cucurbitae. Taxonomy (NCBI): domain Eukaryota; kingdom Metazoa; phylum Arthropoda; class Insecta; order Diptera; family Tephritidae; genus Zeugodacus; species Zeugodacus cucurbitae. The sequence continues at coordinate 61,571,738 of NC_071670.1, forward strand.
CACGTTGCTTGCGCTCGGCCGCAATCAATCGAGATCGCAATCGTCGACTTTTAATGCTTTGATTCCCATTGCTCATTTTCTTGCTGTTGTTCTTCTTATTATTATTTTAAAGCCAACATTGCGTTGCACCAGTAGCCGTGGCGGTGGCAGTGTCAGTGGCTGGCAACAGGCGGCAGCAACGGCTACCACATTGGTATTGCACCATTTGCGGGGCTTTTTATTGGTGTTTTGTGCCTCAGTTCGTCCTCAGCCAGGGGGCACATCAAGATGTTAACTTGTGAAAAAAATTCCAAGCAACAGTTGTTGTGATTACTATTGTTGTTGCTGTTGTCGTCATTGTTGCCACCGCTGCCACGCTCATTCAATCGTGATCGATTACCGTGCCAGTATTGTTTTTATTGGTTTTGTTGTTGCTTTTTTAGTGCTGCTCCTGAAATTCTCTAGCGCTTTGCTCGCTTTTTCATTTTTTTGGTGCGCGCGATATTGTTTCGATATGCGGCGACAGATTCGTTACAGCGCATTCGTGTTGCGAGCCAAATTGTTGTTGTAATCGTGCTATATGGTAGGCGGTGCTGTTCTCGACTGTATTTGGTTTGTGTTTACAGAATTTTATGAAGTACCGTTATTTTTAAACGGCATTTATGGCATTTTAAGCAGTTGACAGGTGTGGACGAGGAACCAGCAAGTAGAGTAGGCTTAGTCGATAGTGACCTCATAAGGCAAAGACACATATTTTGTGAGTTTATATACCTGGAAGCAATTGAAGTGGAGCTCTTGGGTTGGTTTTGTGCGTATTTTCTCTACTTGAAATCAGAACTGGCTCTCTCAAAAAGTAAGACTCACAATGTTTCTATCTACAGAGTTCCAATCTTGATTAATGGGATCGGCCTGGAAGTCTTAGACCACCTTTATTTTATTCACAGTTGATAAAAAATCGAATCCAGTCTTTCAAAATTGTTGCTATTTTCGTTTCCTGTTTTCCCGCTCTCTCCAAATTCATTCATCTATCCATCTCTCGTACTCTTCGTGCCTGTATTGGATAACTTCCGGACAAATATCACTTGTTATGATCTGACACACAATTCGTGAAAGCTATAGCTTAGTTTGGGAATAGTCCCAATGATCATATCAAGCCAATTTTTAACAGAAAGGTTAGTCAGGCCCTTATCGACTATATTGTGGTTTTCTGAGGAAAAATTTTTAACAGAAAGGATAGTCTGGTGAGTACCCTGCCTGCCCTTATCGACTATATTGATCTTTTCTGTGAAAGACTGGAAGAGATAACGGGACATTTAGAACAACGACCAATGATTATAATGAAATGGGTAAGAGAATTGATAAGTTGTTGATAAGAACTACTTTAGTGTGTAAAGTTAAAATTTCCGATATAATAAATAACCGACATCTATCGGAAACTTATTTTAAATTTGCATGAAGATGGGCTATGGGTTTGTTTTATATTTACTTTCTGATCGCGTTTCCATTGGACTCTTACTAGATATTCCTTATACCGAATAGAACTCCTCATTTGTTGCTAACCGTCAGAACTGAGCTCGTGTCGGATACTCTAAATGATAAGTCGGATACGCTAAATCTAAGGAAGGTCTTACAAAGCAATTATTTCTTAATCTAAGCAGATTACGCCCCGAATGAAGCCGTAATCTTTATCGTGTCTTCTTTATCGAGCTGCTCCTTGGAATAAATGCAAAGATGCTTAACTCCACTTAAGCCTTTTGTTGACCGAAACGCGTTGACTTCGCTCATCTCACGCTTCTTGAAGGCATTTTCATCACCGAAACGGCGAAAATCGATCGATGACTGCGAAACAAAACAAAATAAAAATAAGAAAACCAAGTTGCTGACTTACACACGTCATCCACCATAACCGCTTCCTTTATTATTGTTGTTGCTGCTACTCCTGTTGATCTTGCTGCCACTGTCATCTGCTGCACACCGCTGCTGTTTACACGGAATTTGTACTGATTGCTGCTAGTCATGCCTGATTTGTTGATTCACCATTTGCGATTAGACTTTGCGGATCCGTAAACACACACCAACACACACTCGGCTATACTCAGAAGTTCGTGTACTATTGTGTGTGAATTTCGTTGCATGCAACGATCTTTTCTTTGAAATTAAATGCATTTCTCCAAATCGGCGTTTAATTGGTGTCGAGCTTTTCTTCAGAGAATTATTTAAGTCGCTTTGGACGGTGCTTCTGGGTGTCGATCACTTGATCATTGGATTGACAGTTGCTGCTGCGTTAAATTTGAATTTGTCGCTTCGCTTCAGAAGCTAATCGAATCGTTTTGTTTTTCATTTTGCCCTCAGTACAGCTCTTCTCTGCGATTGACCTCTCATCTGTGAAGTAGAAAGTCATTGAACTTCAAGTGATCGCAGCGTGAAACAATTTAGTACTACTTTGAGATTGGTTCAAGATCTGATTGGAACAGAAAAAAGCATATAAACGGAGTGATCCTTCCAATGAGGAAATATTCCACGAGTAGCCAACAAAAAATTAACGATTTGGTTAGGGAACCTTCGATTTCCGACAGATAGTCGGTTAGAAGTCCTAAAATTTTCAAATCCCCATCGATGGCTTAAGGAAAGGCTTTGTCATGATGAACTGGACTCGGCGTTTGCCATTATTTGAGAAAGAATGTAGTGAATCGAAAGTCTAATTAGAAGTCAGGACCTTTATAGTAACAGCATGGATGCCGATAATATTATTTTTATACTGGCGACGAACTTTCACTATTTTCATAGTACTAAAGTCCGCAGATCTTCAGGTTCCTGTCGCTTTAATTTGCTTTTAATTATATTCATATTCTTTCGGGGATACTTTCAACTCTCCAAATGTTTACTTCAACCGCCGGGTAATCACACATAGTCGCCTGGTTTTGGATGGAAAGACTCATGGACTTGCAATGTGGCCAATTCCAAAAATCTTGGGAGGTATTATTTTTTCAGGATATTGTGTTTTTGTTACAACCTCTTCTTTATTCTTTCTTATTATTTTAATATGGTTCCATATTTTCAAAAGTTGAACGTTCTCGGTCAATCATTTACTACATGCTCGATTGTAGGTTGGTTTACGGAAACTTGGTAAAACATATTTTCAGTTAGATTTCTAGGAAGCTATCCAGTTAAGTAAAGTCCTCTGACATAAGCAGGCTTAAATAGAAGTCTTCCGAAGATGAAGTAGTCTTTTCATCAGCGCTAAACTGTCACTAACAACACAGCACTAATCGGCTATATATTTGCGCCTAAAAACTTAACTGTAGTTCCACTCGAGGCAAGTGTACAACGAAAAAGACAAACCTAAATCATACAATTCAATTAACCATTCAAATTTTCGGACTACCTCAGAGCGGCAACACATCATATTTGCCACAAAGCAGGCATATTGCCGGCACAGCCAACAGGCGCTTGGGGAAATTTGTGAAAAATGCAAAATCAGCCGAAAATTACAAATTATCAGGCGCGATTTATGCGAGCAGGTAAGTACATAAACGTTCGCGTAAGCACGAAAGTATGCCGATTTTCTGCGATGCGAGTGTGTGCCTCCTAGTTGAGGCGTTCAATTCGTTTTTCGTGCCTCACGACTGCCAGAAATCATAGTGTCCACTGGCTGGGCGCTCCAACCACCCGTCGGTCGCTCAAAGTGTTTGCATGCATGCGCGGGTGTGTACATTTGTGGCAACAACCTTTCAACACCTTCGCACTTCGCGTGTTTGCCATTGGAGCTGCGGCAGCGGAGGCGGCAGCGGGCGGGTGTGGCGCGCATGACAATTTATGCCACCTTTTCGGATGGCGCGCGCAATTTTCTAGTTTAAAAACGTTTTAATAAAATACCAAAATTACGAGGTGCACTGCAAAGCAAACGTAAATTGTTGTTGCTGCTGCTGTTGGTTGTTAGAATTTGCTGTTGTTAATTTTTGTTCGTATTTTCTTTCATTATTTTCTCATATCTGGTCAGGATTGTGTGTGTGGAGTTGGGCATTTTAGGGCACTTAACACGTCAACACGCTGCTGTGTTCATGACGCAACAACAACAATAACCACAGCAACAACAATGGAAGGCATGCCAGTAGTCATGCTGTTAGGACGCTTAGGCCAACACTAACAATAACTGCAACAAATAATTCCCACAAATGGGTAAAGTTTTGACATGATTGCTTGCCTCGAACCACGTTGGCTTGGCGGTGACCAATAGAAAAAATTCAAAAAAAAAAATAAATAAAAATACAAAAACAATAACAGCCAACTTAGCCTACTTGCCCATGGACTGCCGTTTTAATATATTTGCTAAGCAACAAAAAAGAAAATTAAATAAAAATTGCATTTCGCGCGCTCAACCGCTTGCAACAAGCTATCAGCGCGATAATTTTGTTGTTTAGGAGCGCGTCCGTCAGCGCTGACCGGCGAAAAAAGAAAGCATCTCACCAGATAAGATTAAGTCAGTACGCGCGCGCTCAGCTCTATCGGCACAATGGTGGCGAACTCGCGCTGCTATCGCTCGTTAAGTTACGCCAGCGCGCCAAGCGCCTCAAACAGCACCCACATACGTGCCGCATGTGCCACACTCATAAGCGTTTCCTTCTCGACTTCAATGGATTTCATGTCGATAGTTGCGCCTCGCGATTACTCCCAACTTGAGCATGTACGCTTCATACATATCGCCGCCGCCTATCGCAATCATACGCGCCTGCCAGCCTGCGACTGCGACCCATCAGCGCTCACATGTGCGCGATCATTATCTAGTTACTTGCTGACAGCCGCAATCCAAAGCTTAAGCTGCTGCACATACAATGGGACTTGGATATAGAGGAGTGTATGCCTGATTTAAGGTATCACGGCTGTTGGCGTTGAGCGCGATTGTGAGCGATTTACGGTGCAGCTTTCCGTTGGTGCAGTGGCCGAGACACCCACGCACGTTTGCTGTTCGGGTTAAATGGCCAATGCGATCGACTATATATCGGCCTTAAATATTAATAAATGTTTTAGTCCAGTGCGTGACAAATATATGTCTATTCTACGGGGCTGGACGCGTGTTCTATAAAATCTGAAAGAATAGATCTGAGTAGAATAGATTTTAGAAATCCTTGGATCAGCATTACCCGTTTGACACTTTCTGAATACCTTTCTACTGGAACCTGGTGAGATAATCCCCTAAGTTATATACACCGCTTAGTTGACTTAGTTGTAGTTCCGACGGCACCTAACTTAAGACGTTATTTCTTGCCTCTGATACGAGTATGCTTCAATCATTCTCATACTATTCTTCTTACATATGTATTACATACAACTAGACTGATTCCACAGTGGTCCGGGTAGATTATGGAATCACTGTTCTTATCAATTACCATTCTACAGAATATAGTCTTACTTAATAGTGCTGTTTTAACACCTTCCACTTCGATTTCGACTTTGATCCCGGTTCATCGTTATCTCTATATTCATTAACGTTTTTTCTTGTTATATATTAACTCCGGCTGTACCGAAGCTAATATACCCTTCACAGGTGCATTTCTTTTAGTAACTATGTTTTTAAGCACATCGAAAGACGTAAGAAAAAGTAAGTAAAAAAAAGAAGACATTTAATTAATTCCTTTTAGCCGGGTTGTTTGCTAGAAACATTAAGGTTATATAGTTAACCGATCTGAACAATTTCTTCGGAGTTTATATTATTATCTTAAGTAGTAATCCATGTCAAATTTCGTGAAGATACCACGTCAAATGCGAAAATTCCCCATACAAGCCATTGATTCCGATAGTTCGGCAGCTATATACTATAGTGAACCGATCTGAATAATTTTTTCGGAGATTAAATATTATGAACAATAGCTCACACCAAATTTCGTGAAGATATGTAGTAAAATGCGGAAGTTTTCCATACAAGCCCTTGATTCCGATCGTTCAGTTTGTATGGCACCTATATGATATAGTGGTCCGATATCGGCAGTTTCGACAAATGAGCAGCTTCTTAAAGAGAAAATAACATCTGTAAAATTTCAAAACGATATCTTAAAAACTGAAGGACTAGTTCGTATATATACAGACAGACGGGCGGACGGACAGACAGACGGACAGACAGACGGACATGGCTAAATCGACTCAGTTCAACATACTGATCATTTATATATATACTTTATAGGGTCTCCGACGCTTCCTTCTGGGTGTTACCCTGTTCAGGGTATAATGATCACTTAATAATTATTTAATAGTCAGCGCAAAATATCTAGAATCCAATGAATTTTTATTGTACATCTAAAAATATACCAAAAAAAGAACAGCAATAAACAATATTTGTCGATGAGGCAAAAAATAAGAAAGCATGCTCAGTAGTAAATAAATAAAACTATTAAAAATTAACAACAATAAAAAATTTAGTGCAAAGAATTTGTTACACTTTCAAAAGAGACTTCCAACAAGCATGAAAGGGTGCTTATTTGGCGCGGGGTCGGTATGAAGGGGATGTAGCTCAGTGGTAGAGCGTTCGCTTTGCATGTGAAAGGCCCCGGGTTCAATCCCCGGCATCTCCAAGCTGACAACTTTTTGTTGACTTTGATATTTTTTAATTTTTATTTATGTACTTTTTCTGATTTATTACCAACTTTTTCTTCAGTTGCTTTAATGACTTTATTTGCACTGTTTTGCCTTTCCAATTATAGAGGTATCTGTGTACAAATGTATGTAGATATAGCTTTTTTGACCAAAATTAACGGTATAAGCACAAATATGTACTTGTAATTGTAGATTTATTATATAAAACAAACCTCTGCAGACATTTGATATATACTTTTTATATGCATTTATAGAAAGATTCTGTATATTCATTACCTTTGTATATTTATATTGTAGCTCTATAATGAGTTAAGCTTTTAAAATATTGGTGGGCTATCGGAATGGAGATGCCGGGGATTGAACCCGGGGCCTTTCACATGCAAAGCGAACGCTCTACCACTGAGCTACATCCCCCCACAATTACACGACAGCGACTAAGAACTAATTTACCTTCGCAGCTCTATCAAAAACCCCTTTCTAAACCAGGTTGGATCGACTTTTTACTTATTTAACCTAACTTGCCTAGTCAGCACCCTTTAAAACCAAAACAACCAATAAATATTGCAGTGTACATTTGTTTGTGTTTATGTAAATATATTTAACGCCAGCAAACAACTTTATTAAAACAATCACAAAACTGGCGATTTGTACGCTTGTCAAGCACTAAATACCTTCAAGCACTTTGAAGCGCCCTCTTCGCAACTTATTGGCATTGTTGTTGTTATTTTTGTGTTGTGTTTCTTTAAATATTTACAATGCATGTCAATGTATACACGGCTGCCGGCAAGAAGATCGTGACTCTTCCCACTCCTCTCAATGCACTGGCAGATGATATTGTTTGCTGCGCAGGCGCACAAGTGACTTTGGAGGCTGCAAAATATATTCATATTTCTAATTTTTTTTTGTATTTTAGAAGAACAGGGTGGTTCGAATGCTGATTTATTTATGAAAGAGTAATTTATTGCATAAACTAAAAAGTTTTTAGACTTTGGTGAGATCTCGTGGTGTACAAAAAATCACTCTCTTGGTCTTGGGATACTAACCTAAAACCATTTTTTTCGCTCCCGCTTTGATTGACTCAGTCTTAACTTTTTTGGCAATTTTTTCAATATTTCTTTATTTATTGAATCTGCTCTTTAAAGCCTAACATAAACTAATAAAATCTTAATTCTAATTAAAACTAGACAAACTCAACCAAGCGATGGAGTTGTTTTGGTGAAACGTTGTTCTTTAGTGTGCTGGCATACCTCTTCTTTTTAGACGTGATTGATTACAAGAATGTACTAAAGCATAAGCCAATGGGTTTGGGCTATCTCGGAGTTTGGATAAATATTTATTTCTGCTGTTCTCTACTTCTTTCTTTACCATGAGAATACCAAGATCTTTATGGATATTTTCATTACGCATGTACCATGGGGAGCACGTTTTTGTTCTAAGCTTTTTTAAAAGTAAAAATTAAAAGTAAAAATTGTATATATCCAAAAATAAAGCATGTTTTTTAGAGCCGAAAAATACAAATTTAGTGAAGTATTTTTTTGGTTTTGTTAGTAAATTCTATGACGTTATTAAATAGAGATAGAAATATGACCAATGGCCTGGCCTTGACAGTATCTTTTTCAAGATTTGTTCAAACTTTTCACTTTAAACTGATTTTAAATTTAAAGTTCCAGTATTTGTTTCGTAAAGTAAACCATATCGTTCGTAAACGTCAAACAACTGCCTTCACTTTGACAGCAAACCTTTTGGGAAATTATATAGCTCTAAAAATTACACCCTTTACCTACAAGAATAAAAAATTTAATTTATTTTAATTGGAATTATTTATTATATAATATAATATTTTATATATTCACACTAGTCAGTTTATTTGTGGTTGAATACAAAAATTTTATATTGAAGAACCACCCTATAGCTACTGGTGCTCCCACAAAAAAGCTATCAGATTCTCTTTATTATAGGTAAATAATCATCAATTTTAAAACATTTTTCATATTAATTATTTTTTATTTTTTGTTGTTAAAAATTTAAATCAGTATGCTTTAGTACCACCCTATAAACGCGCATTTGCACTTCTAGGTGTACTCACAGCGCGCGCATATTTAACATTCGCATAAATTTTAAACGATTCTCCAACTGTGCATTGTGTAGCGCTTATCAGTTGTGTTGTTGCCTAGAAAAAAGAGCAACAACAAAAATAAAAATACAAAAAACAAAGAATTACTTCAGCTACAAATTTGTACAAAAGCGCGCTTGCTGCAAATAAATTGTTTAATATTTTTCTTTTTTTTTACAAACCGCAACTACATATTAACATATCATTTAAAATTCATATAAGAACACATGTTAGCCGAGTCGAGTCAAGCCGACCCTCACAAGCTTGTGGCACATGCGTATGCGCTTGCCAATGCGTTTTGTGGCAGCCGCAGGCGCATGCGCCACAGCATAAGAGGCCAGTTGTTGCATATGAAGATGATGATATTGCAACAACAATATACATATACATAGATGTATCCACCGATAGCTCTCGGTGCTTTATGGAAATCCGCTGAACACACCTTTTGTCTCACAAAAAAACACAAATGTGGCATGCATTTATGTCTGTATGTATGCCACAGCGGTCTGATAATCAGCAGACTCTAGGTGAACGTTGTTGCAGTGTTCCCCAAGTGGCAGCAGTTGCAGCAGCCACCACAACCTTCAGCAATCTATTTTGCATATGTGCAGCACCTTTTAGTTGCCCATATTGTTGTTTTTAGTGTTGTTGTCGCCAGCTTAGTGTCAACCAAAGTAGCCACCACTTCATTGTTGTTATTGCTACTTTTGCCACATGTTGTTTGCATTATTGACACAATGAAGATGTTAGCTAGCTGCTTCTCCACTGACAACAATGAGATTACAATTGCAACAACAACAAATGCAATACCATTTTGCGGCACATCAGCAGGGCACAATTGCAATAAATTTGTAAACAAAAGTGTTTAATTTATGACAACGATTTGTTTGTTTGGCGAATAATCAGCTGTGGATTATATAATTCATTGTATTGTTGTTGTTGTTTTTTGCTATATTTCTGTTATTGTTTACTTTTTGGAATCGTATTGTTATTGTTTTTCTAACAAAATATAAGTAACTTGTTTCAATATTCTCTAAAAAGGTGGCAAGTGATTGACTTATTATGTAATCATCTGAGAGATTTAAGAAAAATAAACTCAAGATCTCTTGATGAAGATAGCTTTCTTGAAATATATATATGTATGTAATTGGCGTTGAACCGTTTAGCCGGCTATAGCCGAATCGATGAGATCGCGCCACTCCTCTCCTCTCTTTCCTTCGCTGTTCGGCGTCAGTTGAAGATTCCAAGTGTAACCAGGTCGCTCTCCACCTGGTCCCTCCAACGGAGTGGAGGCCTTCCCCTTCCTCGGCTTCCTCCGGCGGGTACTACATCGAACACTTTTAGGGCTGGAGTGTTTTCGTCCATTCGGACAACATGACCTAGCCAGCGTAGCCGCTGTCTTTTTATTCGCTGAACTATGTCAATGTCGTCATATAACTCGTACAGCTCATCGTTCCATCGTCTGCGGTATTCGCCGTTGCCAATGTTTTGAGGACCATAAATCTTGCGCAAAATTTTCCTCTCGAAAACTCCTAGTGTCGTCTCATCTGATGTTGACATCGTCCACGCTTCTGCACCATAAAGCAGGACGGGAATGATAGCGACTTGTAGAGTTTGATTTTGGTTCGTCGAGAGAGGACTTTACTTTTCAATTGCCTACTCAGTCCAAAGTAGCACCTGTTTGCAAATCAAAAGTAGGGTGTCTCATCCGAGGCTTTCTACGATTTTTCATTGGTACTTCGTTTTTATGTAGTGGGTCCCAAATCCTACGCACATCCGCAGAACCGGGTTCGCCTTCTCACTTTAGCTCGCCTTCAAACGGATGTTTTTTAGCTACTCAGAGGATACTTGGTCTAAAACCGGAAGTCGTGAGCTGCTTGAATCATGTGGGGAAGAATTGTTTCTGGCCACTCCGTCTTATAATTAACAGACTAAATTCGATATACTTTGTACACAATTTTAAAAACTTAGAACTAATATTCAAATACAAAATAATAGCGAAAGATGGATGGATGGTCTGTATCTGAGACACACATAAGAATCATGCACAAGATTCTTAAATAAACTAACTAACAAAGTAGTCTTATAAAAAATTCATTACCCATAACAAGTCTTGATAGTGTTGTGTCAGTCTCATATACATATCGCTCATTTACTTGAATAGAGTTACAACTCAAAAAAGTCGATTTTTCAGGAGAGCGATTTAAAGTTTTCAATTGTCTCTTATTTAGCAAATATAGAAAAATGCCATCAGTTTATTGACAAATCTAGTGGCCTGTAATATATTAAATACAATGTTGACCATAAATGGACCAAATAGAGTGTACTAATGCTTTTTCTTGGGCATAAATGTGACCCATTTTGAATTGTGTCGTTATTTCTGAAAAATAATTAAATTTCGCCGTCATGTGTCGTTTTTGTTGAAAAAAATCAATACGGAAAATTTAATTACTTTTCACCAATTCGTTGTAATACAAAATATGTCGTTCTTTCTGAAAAGGAAACCAAATTCACTCTATGACATTATGTGTTATAACACAAAATATGCCTCTCTTTCAGATAAAAGTCCATGCCTCATTCTGGCACAACTGAGAAGTGTCGTTATTGTGGTTAAACAATAATGCAATATAACAAGTTTAATAACGGCACATTCTTATTTCACGGTTTATTTTTCTACGCATCGAAATAAAATTTGTATACAGTGTTTTTTGAGTTATGACACTATTCAAGTAAATGAGCGATATGTACTCTGTATGTACATATTCTATAAGTAAATCCAACATATTTTTGAAGTAGTCAAGTACATAGTTACTCACTAATATGACCATCTCCAAAAATGCTAAAAAATGCGATGTTTTGTTTTCATTTTAATTTTCGTAATATCTCTCTAATATGATAACACTAATTCATAGAAACAACTCAAAAACCAGAAACACTTGTATTTAATTGACATAAATCAAGAGAAAGCCGAAAGCGAATAAAAACAATTGCAAACCGATTCAAATATTTGTTTGTCATATGTTAACCGGCACTTATTTGGCCAAGTATATTCATAGTGGGGATGTAGCTCAGTGGTAGAGCGTTCGCTTTGCATGTGAAAGGCCCCGGGTTCAATCCCCGGCATCTCCAGTCGGTTGTAAAACAGGCGGAATTTTTTAAAAAATTGTCGAAGAAAATGAAAAAAATACTTTAATCTACCACATAAATATGTATCTATGTAAAAAGAGGTATGTGATATAATAATGAATGAAAAGTAGACATTTAAAGAAACGTTAAATGGGCAAAAATTGAGGGCATCATTGACATTTTTTTAAATTAATTTAGGTATTTCAATTAATAAATAAAATTAATTATTTATTTGTTAAAGACTTGAAATCAAGCTATTAACTAACATAAGATTATGTAAACATATTTATATTAACAGCACGATAACATAAATTGCTGTATATATGTATGTCTGTGTCTCTGTGAGCATAGAAGTGGCAATCACATGTTTATTAATAAAGTTTTCCGCAAAGTGGCAGCACTTGAGTCGGCGCCTGAAAGTAGGCTATGAAAGTTCATTGTGTAGATCGAACGATCAACAGTACAGGATGGTATGGATATTTTAAAATAATTAAAATGTAATATACAAGATTTTAATATGCTCTATATTTATTTATTATACGATAATAATTATGTTAATTAAATTATCACAATTTTTTTTATTATAAATCAGAAGTTTATTGTTATAAAATTATTTAAATTTTTTTTATTTTTTATTAATTTAACCAAAAATTTTGCTATTTACATACTACGGATGTAGATCGACTGTGGCTCCAACACAGCCTTCAGACAACGATCTTCACTATATTAAATTGTCTCCTCATGACATTAAGTCGGTTTTTGAAAAAACAAAAAAAAAAAAAAATACGTACTAGTACGACTAAGACTTTCTCTATAAAATAACTGCACTTTTTTGTTTGAACATAACTCATAGATGTCCACATTGAAAAAAATTCTTACACGGAATAAACGCTATCAACACACTTGAACTTGTGGAACGGTTCATAAGTGTCATTCAACTTACCGATCCTCAAGATATATTAATGATGTTTAATTTAAACCTTAACATTTCCCACATCTACATTTGTATTTTTCATCTCATTTCGATTACAATTATTCTAACACTTAATTAGAAGTTTTAGCTTTCCAACTGCAATTAGTTTCGAATTATGTTCACAATGCAGTTGGATTTCGAAAGTGAATAAGTACATTGAACTGCAATAACTTGTTAACAATTAACCACAAACAGTCAAGCTAATGAGCTGAAGGACGTAACAATTCATTCGAGACATTTATAATAGAGTTGTGAAGATACGAGGGCGGTTGAAAATACATACATATTTTGTTTGGCTTATTTTATACCTTTCAAATAGTAGAACTCCTTAAGATTCATAATATTTTAAATATTGCGAATAAATGGAATCGATCGATATACCAATCCATACAATATCTGTTCAATTGTTCGGAATAATATTCGGCGATGATCGTTATTTTAAGGTAATTTGAAAGCTTTTCAAACCTTACACAACATCTTTCTTTAGGCCTTGAGGTATTTTCACCAAGAGAATACCAAATTTAGTACATATTATTATCCATTATCATTTTTCTATCAAGCACTGGTCGATAAAATCGATTAAATCGTTTTATATCGATCTTGGACATTTGTGTCAACATTAACCCCACAAAATATTTGTAGAGATCTCTTTGCATCCCAAACTTATTCTCAAATGAAAATGTCACTTTTTGAGCCGAATTCTCGACATTTGCGGGAAATTTTGCTTCTCTTTTTTAAATCCAAGAAAAGTGCTGCTGAGGCTCATCGACATTTGTAACCGTTTTTATACAAAAAAAAAACTTAAATTTACAAAAAAACGGCGGAAGCAAAGTTGTAGTCCTAAGACCATACACCTTCCATGCGAAATCTGGCCGTCTTTCAGATAATCACATCTTAAATAATAAAATTATCCTGCTTTTCTCTCTTCAATCTCCGATTCATTGATTTATCACCCTGCCCTTGCTCATATGTATGTGAGTACATAAACTATATACGAATAGTTCTAAATGACTTCTGGAAAAGCTACCGCCCTAAACTTCAAGTATTCTCAAGTGCAGTTCTGCTGTTTGTGACAAAAGCGGTAGCTATAATTAGCCGCCGCTGCGAGCAAGTTCCTATCAAATGTGACGAATCGCTGAATTAGCAAGTAATTACTTGGTCGAAAAAAAATCAGCTTAAATACATCGAGTTATCAGACAGCACAGTGGCTGTTCTTTTGAGTTTGTGTTAATATTCTTACTTTGTGTGGTAGCCAAAAACAAATTAAGAAATTACATTATTTTTTGCTGTTTTAGTTTACAAAGCATAAATAATAATGTGATATGGCATAACCGTTGATGTAACTAACCTGACACTTGCTCATAATGCAGCTTCTGTTCTTTTATCTGAACGTGAGTCCAAATTGAGTTCTGACTAAAGTAATTTTTTTTAACATTTTTTCCTAAAACATATGAGATTCATCTCCAGTCCGCTAACCAAATGTTTCCAAAAAAAAATAAAATAAAATTCTTCAAACCCCCAACAACAGTGGCTGCTTCTCCACCAACCAGTTTTTGAAGCCGCTGTCACTTTCGAAAATGTATACCAAAATTTATGTTGTCTCTTGCGAAATGCTGGCAGATTTTATTTATTTTTCTGTCATGCCAAAAAATGTAGATGATCTAGAGAAAATGCAATAGGAGTTGTGATGAAGTCGCTTAATTATTGTGCATAATTTTCAACAAACTTGAAAAAATTATAAAAAATACTGTCATGTTATCATAAATTTAGAGTTTGTTTTTTCTCATTTTATTTTCATGAAAAATTTGCATGCGATTTGAAATGCTACGAAAGTGAAACTAGAAATCGATAACAACAAATGACAATGTCGAAACACTTGAACTATTTTATTTTTTATGGCATAAAATTAAGATGCAGAGAAAAAATAAACAAACAGTGTAGAATCCTGTTATGTTAATCGAACTGCAACCGAATTTAATACTATTTTCAATGTTGTTTTATTTAAATTTTGGGTTTATGGATGCAAATTGGTAGACAAAGACAAAGCATAATTTTTGGGAGTAAGGGAGTGGTTGATATGGAGACTGTTTACATATTTTTTTAGGGGGTTTTCAACGTTAAGCTCAGTATTTTGGATTAATTAAATAATTTATAAAAAAAGGTAAAAAATTATTTATTAAAAAAAAAATTTAAAACCGTTTCATTCGATATAAAAGAGTCGGGAGACTGTTTTACTGATCAAATGTAATTTCAAAGATTGTTTAACTGTCAAAATATGTTCTCTATCGTTCTTGACGGTGTCTGTCAAACGCAGTCCAAAAAAGGAATGGTCCTAACCTCTATTTTTATTTTTAATGAATTTTAATCGAGATTAATGGCTGGTGATAGCAATCAATTATTTCTTTTAGGAGTAGTTATTGAGATTTAAAAAGAGATTTAATCAAATTGTATTAACTAACTGTCTAACTGTTAAAATAATAACTAAATTAATTACGCAGATGTGCCGTTAATTTCGTCTTTGGTAATTGTCGTAAAAATTCAAGTAAAAAAAAACAAAAAAAATAATAAAAATAATAATTGCTGAGCTAAACTTGACCTTGAGCAAAAAACATTGGAACACATATACATATATATATATATATATATATATACATACATATAGAGTATAATAACCATGTAAATACTCGCACTTACCAATGCGTCAGCTGCGTTGGCCGCGTTAATTGTATACTTGAAGTGTACGTTGAAGCGTTGAGAAGTAAATAAACTAATAAAAAAGACAAAGTAAATAAAAAAAATGTCATAGAAAAGCGAAAACTGTAAAAATAAATAAAAGACTACAAAAAATCACAGCGTGCGAAAATGTAAACGCAAATAAAAATAATAAAAAAATAATAATAATAAAAAATATATATATATTGATTTAAAAAAATTGAATTTCAAGTGCAAACTAAATAAGTAAACAAACTAATTATGATGAAAATACTTGAGTTCATATAGAAATATTATGACTTTTATATGCTCATACTAATAATGTTAATTAGGTTAAGTTGAATAGCTGCATAGTTGCTGTTATTAAGTCTTAAAATATCACCGATAAGTAAGAAAGGTAAATAGAAGAGGAAGAAGGAAGGAAGGAAATAATAAAAAAACATGTAAGGCAGGGTTAAGCTCTGGTTAACCGAACATTTTATACTCTCGCAATATATTTATTTAATTTAATTATTATTATATAATACACAAGTTGACCCACATATTCGTTATATATGTATATGGTATAAATTTCCATTGAGCCGATTTCACCCACTTTCGGCACGGAGACATATTATTAAAAGAAAGATATTCCCTCTGAATTTTTTCAAAATATCTGAGAGACTTACTTATATTTTCGTTAAAAAATGTATTAGAAGCACTGAGGATCTCATGTTCGATATATGGGGCCTTGAAAACCTATGTTCCGATTTCGGCGATTTTTAGAAAGGGGGTGCCTGTTCCGATATCTTCACTAGTGCTTACTTTATGTTTTGTAAAGTACACGATTCAGATCGACTTCAAAGTTCTGGTATATAGGAAGTAGGCGTGGTTGTGAACCGATTTGGCCTATTTTCACAACATATCAGTGAGAAACCAGGAAGATATTATGAACCGAATTTTATTGTAATTTGTCGAGTAGTTTCGGAGATATGGATTTTGACTCATAAGAGAGCGGAGCCACACCCATTTAAAATTTTGTATACCAATTTGTGTTTTCCCTTGCTGAATTAAAGCATTTTCAGTAGTTTTCAACATAACTTTCGTATGGGAGATAGGCGTGGTTATAATCCGATTTTTTTCTCCACCATTTTTGGACTGCATAAGGTAGTAGCTCAAAGAAACGACTCTAAAAAGTTTGGTTGTTATTAGTTACAAAATTACATATATATATATATATAACTCTATATCTAACTCCTTTAGTTTTGGGTGTTACAAACAACCGTTATGTGAACAAAACTATAATACTCTCTTAACAACTTTTGTTGCGAGAGCATAAGAATAAAAATCAGTCTTTAAGTTTGAACAGTTAGCTGCTATTTGAGATTGTAGGAATGCGGTGATCTCTTTTTTCATCAAACAGCAAATACTATATCCGAAGAAATACTTAGAAAGCACCTACTCTAAGACCATGCTAATTTCAAGTTACCGAACTATGTTGGAAACAGTTAAACACTTTTCAAATGAGTTCACACTATTTGTATATTCGGTTATGATCAGTAATGCAGCAATAATTTCTTTCTTCTTTCAATTGTATTCTCCAACGTAGAAAATACATCTTCAGTTGGAGTTAAGATAGATGATACTCTAACGATGTTGCTTAGGCAAAGTTGCCTCTGAACTTTTATAACGTCGTTATTTAGTTTATAAAAATGATCAATCTAACTCGAGAAGATCCATAACTCCTTAATAGAATCTATCTCCAGACAAGAAAATCGACCAATTTACAGCTCTATTTTAAAAGATTGTGATCTTCCAATATACATACATATGTATTTCGGTGAAATTTTTTTTTAAATAGAGTTTGCATTTTTATTGTACATATAAAATTAATATTGCTCTAAAATATGGTATTTATGTTCTGATATTTATGTCATCCAATAAATACATTTGGTTCGGTGAAATGAAATGTCCGTAACTCCTTTGTTTGATTAACTTTATCACCAAAACATCCGGATTTCAACTCGTCCCGTTACCCTGATCATTTTGATATATATAACCTTTATCTAACTCGTTTAGTTTTCGGTGTTACAAACAACCCTTGTGTGAACAAAACTATAATACTCTCTTAACAACTTTTGTTGCGAGAGTATAAATATAATGTCGTAGGACTCTTCACTGCTTTTGTTGGTAAAAGTATGGACTACACTAGTGAATTTATTCGGATTTCTGCATTAAAAACGTGAAAAATAAAACTTACTACAAAAAAAAATCTAAAAGTCCTAAGTTAAGAATAGTGCTTAAGTATTAATAATTAATAGTATAATCTTCTTCTATTTTTCAAATAGTAAACATGAGACTTACAATAAATTAATTCAACAAAAGCTCACTCTAGTGACATAAACGCGTGTCTCGAGGTAACACCATAAAGTGCCACAGAGCATTTAAAAAGATTTGTTATTTAAAAAATTGCAAACAAAAAGCAAAATACAAAAACACAAAATCCAACAGCTGTTGAAATAAATTAAAAGTCAACAATGCATTACCGTTAAATAGACAACTATATATTTACTTACGAGCAGCTGAGCTCATAGGTCTTTCGGTCTTCAAAGCCTACTTGACTGAAGTGAGACCTGAAGTTGGCAGCTAAGCAACTTATTCAATGATCACACATGTAAATAAATAGGTAAACATAGTTACACATCTGTATATGCGTGTGTGTATATGCAAGTGAAGCTGTACTTGTGTGCTTGTAAGCTGTCATGACGCAATGCAAACACGCCGCGATGATCATTTTACGCTCATTTGTTGACTTTTCATATGCGCTTGCGGTACATACATACACACATTTTGCACATAAATAATATTGGAATATTTTTGTTAAGCATATTTATTGCCTTCCAACTACCGTAGCTAAAGTAAACAATATGGTTAAAAGCATAAAAATCGTAATGTCTTTTCTACTTCTCCTTCTTTTGCTACTCATTAGTTTTTATTTGACAAGTGTCTTTTGTTTGCGGAAAACAACAAATTGCACAAAATTTGGCATTGCATTTGAAAACGAAATGAAGTTGGGTGCGTTTGCAAAATTTACTGCAATATTTACTAAAATTAAAATCTATGCTTGAGCCTCAATATGGTATGCCATTGCATGTGCAAATCAGCTGGCAGCGCTGTGTTATGTCTTGCAGAGGGCATTTCCGCATAACATAAGTGCCTTTGGCTTGTTTGGGTAAACTCTTAAATAGGTGTTAATAGTATTTTATATTCTTGTCACCCGATAGTAAATGCAGGGTAGCATGAGGCTTGAAAAAATTTCAAAATTATCAAATCAAGTTTCTGCCAAGAACATGTTGTATATTTGTTCTCTACTATAAGACTATAGAAGACTTGAGAGCTTTAATAAGTTCTTATCATCGGAAAGTATGGCTTTACGCAGTGATATAAACGGAAAGATAAATGACCTTGAATCCCTTATACATTGTAGTGATCACACAATGGAATTGGTTACCCTTGGATCGGAAAGATCTACTGAAGAATACTTGCCTTCGAATTAGAGAAAACATGAATGAAAACAACCACCTTCAAGATCTTTTAAACGGCAATGGACCCAGTTCTGTATAAATTTCAGAGGTATACATATCTCTTAAATCTCAAATAACCAAATGTGTTCAAAAAATAACGGGAATTTTAGTTTTTTCAAATTTTTTTTTTCATTCGTTTAAAAATAATATGGACTCCATACCCATAAAATTTTATAATTCCGATTGATTTTTGAACATATCCGTTGACATTTCGTTCTGTTCTGTTTACACAGAATATTTAAAGCAAATCGGGCGGTATTTTACCTCTCAGGTCATCTAAGTAGAACATTCACATGGCATACAAAAATAAAATCTAAATTATACCGGTCAACAAAAAAATATATATTTTTTTTGGGTTTCTGTTCTCATGCTTTGATTCTGATTCTAGACATTGAAAAACACTTAAATATTAATCTTTAGTTCTTTGTCACAGGAGAAACTAAAATTTAACATATAGATGTCAGACCCAAAAATCGTGTTGACCGGTGTTATAAATACAAATACAAATCATATAAATATAAATGAGAGCAAACCATTTTGAGCAAAAGTTCCCACAGCCAATATTTGAAGATTGTATGAGAAGTGATACGTTTAAGTAAAAACTCAAGATTTAACTTACAAATTATGCGATTTTTTTTTAAATTGAAAAATATTATGGTTAAAAATCTGAACTAAAAATAAATTCGACTGGAGATGCCGGGGATTGAACCCGGGGCCTTTCACATGCAAAGCGAACGCTCTACCACTGAGCTACATCCCCTTCACAACACTCCAACGCCAAGTAACTGTCGCGTCACGCTAACTGATAAGCGCTTATCAAACTAGCGATGATAACAAAAAAAAGTTCGGTAGTTTATGTAATGCATTGTCCGTATGTACCAATGTGAACGAACTCTATTGAAATTCCCCACTTGCCTCCGCATTCATTTAGCACATTTTACGTTTTTTTGCATTCCAAAGCTAAATTAATTCATTTCATTGCGAAGACAAATTGTCTCCAATATTCTGTGACAGTTGCCATTATGGCTTGTAGCGGCATTACGTTTTCAACACACTAACGGTTTTACGTTCAACGTGTTTTAAATACAAACAAATAATTCAGTAAATAAAATGCATTCAATTAAATTAACTCATTAATAAGGCAGCTGAGAGACAATGCGGAATAGCCACATGTGAGTGTGTGAATTTAGTATAGTGACTAATGTTGTAATTTTTTCCTCGAATAAGATTTCACATAAAATATTGCTGATAAAAGCGTTTACTAAATTAAGAGTTACGTTTCATTGAATTTGTTTAAATTAATTAGATTACAATTTTATTGATTAAATCTTTGGTGAATGCTTTGTAAATAATGGCTGCCTGATATTTTTTAAACCTTGGACAGTGGTGAAACGAACGTACATATAACTGAAATAATTTTTATACAATTTTGGAGTATTTAAGTCTCTCTCTTTTTGTATAAAAGTCTCCCCTATTCCCGTTTTAAGAAAGAGAATTCCCGTTCTATCCCGTTATAGTCAGAGACACGAAAAAGTGGCAATTTTCAGTAACTTTTTTGCTATTAAATTATGTTATTTTACAAAAGTCATGATATGGCATTATTACACAATGTTTTGGCTTGAAGTAACGAAAATTTGAAGAATAAAATTTATAATTTCCAAAGTTATAACTGTTTGTGTTGACCCAGTTCCAAAAAAGGTACTTGCGGTGGCAATCAGAAATATAAGAATCTTAAGTCAATCGGATAAGAAAAATTAGTTTTTTAAATAGATAACCCCTGAACTGATCGAAGCTTGTTTTTTTCAAAATTAATAAAATGGCGGTCTCAGTAAATTTTTTCTAGATTTTCGGGAAAAAGTCAACAGTTAAGCTAAAAAAGCTTCAATAATTATGTATTCTAAAAGCTGTAGAAATTTCATTAAAACCTACTGAGCGGCTTTCGAGTTACAGTTGTCACCAGTTCAAACAAGTAAGGAAAGGCTAAGTTCGGGTGCAACCGAACATTTTATACTCTCGCAATTTATTTAGAGATTTACATATATTTTCGGTGACATATATTTTACATATATTTTTAGTAATTTTCAACCTAACCTTTGTATGGGAGGTGGGCGTGGTTATTATCCGATTTCTTTAATTTTTGCACTGTATAAGGAAGCGGCTAAAAAAACGAATTCAGAAAGTTTGGTATATATAGATTTATTGGTTTGCAAGATATATACAAAAAACCTATTTGGGAGCGGGGTCACGCCCACTTTTCCAAAAAAATTACATCCAAATGTGCCCCTTCCTAATGCGATCCTATGTTCCAAATTTTATTAACATAACTTTATTTATGGCTTAGTTATAGCTCTTTATGTGTTTTTGGATATCGACATTTTGTGGGCGTGGCAGTGGTCCGATTCCGCCCATTTTCGAACCTAACCTTCTTATGGTGCCAAGGAATACGTGTTCCAAGTTTCATTAAGATATCTCAATTTTTAATCAAGTTACAGCTTGCACGGACGGACAGACAGACATCCGGATTTGAACTTTACTCGTCACACTGATCACTTTGGTATATATAACCCTATATCTAACTAGTTTAGTTTTAGGACTTACAAACAACCGTTATGTGGACAAAACTATAATATTCTCTTTAGCAACTTTTGTTGTGAGAGTATAAAAATATAGTTTTGAGAAAAACGCATCTAAAGTTTCACACTAGCGTATTGGAGTGCCCGAGCGCTCTTTGTGATTTGTCGAATAACTCGAAAAGTAATTATCGCATCAACTTCAAATTTTCGGAGAATACCTTTTAAGGTATTACACTTAACGAAAATGCAAAAACAAAAAATTGATTTCAGAATACTGACTACCAAAATTTCAGGTTAGATCAAGAAAAAAGTAAACGGTTAAATGCAATACCTCAGGTTATGGTTCCTTTATTATGCTAAATTCTATAAGTTTATTGTGTATATATTTCTTTATGCCAATCAATGTGTTTATACCACTTATCTGTTCGATTCGCTACTCTGCAAGTCTTGGACAAATCGAAGTTATCAAATAGTTATACCAGTTTATTATTTATACCAGTTAACTGTTCGATTCGTCACTATTAATGGGTTTGAATTAGATAATTGGCTATAATATTCACCAAACCATCATCAAATTTGAACTTGGAAATATAAGAGGCTTGGAAATATAAGGTCAGGTAGGGTAAGGAATTATTTATATCTCTAATTGAAATAATGATATACTATTGTAATTTCTGCAAATGTCAACAAGATATATTTTTTGAAATAATACTAACATCTATAAAGGTAGGCTGAATTAAACAACATTAAAAAAAAATTCTCCGAAACGCACGTGTTCTCTGACCTTTACAATGGAGACTCAAAATAATGTTAATAAAATAAATTTAATCGCATGAAATAAATTACAATTTACGTGTAATAAAAACAATAAAACAACCAACTAGCTAACTAACTTGCTCGAATTAATCTTATCTGCGAGTCTATGAGCCGCCTGAGCAGCACAAATTGCGTAGAAGACTTGAATGATACTTGAATGACACATTCATGCACACACCTACAAACGAACACAGGTTTATTATGTGTGAATGAATTTATTTCGAGTAAGCCGCACTAAGCCAAGCCTACAAGCTATTATTAAGTACTTTATAGTTGTTGTTGCTCAGTTGGCCAACTGCACTGTAGAGCTTGGGTGTGAATTTGTTGGTTGACTTGTTCGTTGCTACCACAACAACAAAAATATTAGAAAAAGACAACACAAACAAAAATATATAATACAACAACAACAAAAAATCATATTTCAAAAACAACAAAAATTCAAAATGGCAACAACAACAATAAAAATGTTGCTGCAAGTAAAAACAAAAAATATTAAAAAATAAATACATACAACAACAACCACAAAAATGATATGCTAATAAACACATACAAATACATCGCAACAACAAAAGCTTTAGACTGCCAAAAGAAATAACAACAAATCCACTACTGTAAAGAAAAAACCCAAAAAATGGTACAGCAACAGCAATAAAGAGTCACCTCTCAACTAAGACAATGCATTCAAAGCTCGCTTCTACAAAAAGTAGCTAATTTTTCAGCTTTTCAGTACACAGCTGAAGAGCAACCGAACGGATAAGCGTGTCATTCTGACACTTGAGCTGCTTTACTATATAGATATAGTTATGTGTGGTCGTTGTGGCATTAGATGACGACCACTGACAGCACTTGATTAACTGCAAACATGCGCAGGTAAGCAGACGCTTTCAAAGAAACAATAAAAAATGAAATATTTTTTAGGAAAAAACAACAAAAAACATATGAAATAGTTTACTAAATAAATCACCGCTTCTTCAACACTTCACGCAGCGACGAAACAATTGAGACGCACTTTAGAGGTCAACAACGGGCGCTGCCTAGTGAACTTTAGTATTATGTATAACAACAAGAGAACATAAACGCAAACAAACTACATTATACACATTTATTCTTCAATGTAAATTAATTAGAATTATAAAACAAGCTTCTTTTGTTAATTTAATTTATGTGCTAAAAATTAATTTCTAGTCTTCTTTTGCAAAAAGATTTATGTTTTCCTTCACGCAGAAAATTATTGCTAATTTTTGTCCATTTTCTTAAAGCTTTATTACCACATTTATCAATTGTCGGCCTTTTGGCCACGTTATATATGACCAACATTAATTAGCATTTGTCGCAAACAGTAAGTGTCAAACGTAAGTGAGCGCGATTCTTTTGGAGGCGTAAATTAAACGCATCACGACGCACATTTCATTACCCACTTAAAATGGCATTAAGTGTCAGCCGCAATCACTTTAAATCGCTTCAAAAGCTTTCTGCTTCGCTGCTTTAGATTCTAAAGCACTGGGGTTGTAATTAATTTTTACGAATAAGAATAACAACAAGAATATTTGCAATTTTTTTAAGAATTTATATATAATTGGTTTTTAAGAATTTTTATGGGGTGATCTTTAGGATCAGTTTTTTTTTTTGCTCCCGAACAATCTAAAGACTCTTTGTAACACCTCATAAGTTAGGATGATGAGACCGAATCCTGATGGTGTTAGTCTGTTAGTCACTCTGTTCGTGCTAGCGATTCATTCTCATATAAATGTTAAGTCCGAAACTACTAAATGCTGAGAAATTTGAAAGAAATAGGTCCACTATTCTCTATATACCGTATAGCTGGTTTTCTCTACTGTGGAAAACATGTCATAAGATTTGCGAGATATTTCCTTCAAACTAATAACGTTGATTATAATGTCAATCGTTTTCAAAATTGTGTGATATCGGTCTGTTTTCATTCCAGATCCGAATGTTAAATTACTTTAATTTTACAAATTGTCTACAGTAACTTATCAGATATTAGACATCTTAATTTTGTTGCCTACATTTCTGCGCCTAGACATTTCATCAAAGCGAAAACTCATTATTTTCTACATTCGATCAACAGCATTTTTTCAGATATCATCTCATCTCAGAAAATTTAATGAAACAAACCACTTTTCGAAACATAATTATTATTTTTACTTTTCAAATTTAATAAACACCTATTGTAGCACCCTGTGGTCATCACTTAAATTAAAACTTCATTACTTTTGACACTGTTAATTTGACAAGTTGTCTTTAAAGTCTCTAGAACGGCAATTTACATGTTCTCAATCAGCTTAAAGTCATAATGAAATTCTCGTTAGTGCTCTTTGGAAAACAAAGTTGGATTGAGTCCGGAATTATTAATATTATATGAAGAGCTGACAAGCTGCGATAATGGAAATATGAATGAGACTTCTAAAAAAACTCAAAGATATATGGGAAAAAAAAACACTAACATTTACAAGAGCTGTTTTCTGTTATAGATCACTCAAATATTTTACGAGATCTAATAAACGAATCCTGAGTTACGTAATAGAACTCTGGAGATATGACTTTTGATCACAATGGCAACTGTAACCGTAAAATATCATAAATAAACTGCTCGTTGGGCTTGTCAACTGTCCACTTAACTCACTTAGAACCGAACTAGAACTGTCCTCTAAAGCTCTCTTATTCATTTGACATAATATTGCTACCTCCTCCGAACCTTGTCGAACTACCGCAATGGAATGCCGGTTATTCGTCAGCAATTTTTGGGTTTTTACTCAAAATCTTTCATGAGCTCACTCACAATCGTTCAGTTTCTACCTTTTCTAGTTTTACCTTCATCTATTAGCTATATTAGTCATTATTTTTAAGAATTTTTTCTGCGGTTTTCGAATATCCGGTCGATTTCTCGTTTAATCCTTTAGTTTGATAGCAATATAATATTTATTTATATATAATATGTATTTAATCAGATTTTTTTTTTATTTAAGCTACTTTGTTTACCAAAATGCTTTCTTCAACTTGATGCTCAACGAACTCAAAATCCTGTTCACCTTGCATTTAAGTTTCATTTGTGGAACGGTCATTTACCTCAACCAAACTAGTACTGAAATTAAAATTTATAAACTCTAAAATTTCTAAAAACATTTTATTTCCAATTTATTTGTATATAACTCAGTAATTAAAACCTTGTTGACATTTAAAACGCTTAAAATCTTAAATATTTTACCACAGTGTTAATTGATAAATTAGGCTTTATGTTGCGGTCGCTGCCAATTAATTGCAAAAAAACAACGAAATTCTGCATTGCGAAAGATGAAGATGACACTTTCATGTAAAAACCACAACGAAAAAACCCATTTATTTATATATTATTCTTAAAGTAATGTTTCTAAAAAAATACGCAAAATTCACGTTTTTCCTTCTAGAAAAGAATAATACCGAATCTACACTACAACAAAAGCCGCAAAAATATTTTTTTAATATAAAAATAATGCTGACGAGATGAACAAACGTCATGCATATATTTAGAATTTAGAATTCCATGCGTGATTTGTGGCTCACCGAATAGTTCTCCAGTTCTATGGTATGCAAATGATCAAAACAAAATTGAAGCGCGATACGAAGACTGTCTGAAGACTCTACGTGTCTGTATGTGTATTTACTTCTATTTTATTTTAATTTTTATAGCGCTATGATGCAAGTTCTTGTATAGATTTATATTTGTCTGTTTGGCTGTTGGGTATTTAGCATAAATAACCATTAAGCACTGTGTCACTGATTCACCCATAGACCACAAACTAGTTCTGGATAAAAGGCTAGTATAGAACCGGAAATCCAGAAAAATGTCTCTAGAATGCAAATCATCGTGAAACATACACACAAACAAACGAAGATGAAGTAACAAAGCACCGCATTGTTCAATATTTATATGTTGAAGCTCAAAGTGACTCTTAAAAAAATATTATCGAAAAGCTAACAAAAAGTGGCAATAAAAATATTAAAATGAAAAAAAATGCAGAATTAAAAATGCAAACTAACTGAATATGCAATAAATTTAGCCAAAAATTTGGCAAAAGGATGCTCGGATTAAACAGTTATTAAATAAAAAATACTGTTTATTCTGGAGTTTATTTATAATTTTTAGAGAATTATTTATATAAACAATATTATTTTGTTTTAATAATTTTTCATTTCTAATTTTTACAAAAGTTTCTTACGTAATATAATATTATTACAAATTTTTCAATGAAATTATATTTTATATATAAAATAATTTTTATATAGATATATTTTTTTTATTTAATATTTTTTTTTATTTATTTATAATTTTAATTTCATTTATGTTTTAAATCTCATGTTAACTATTTCTTCTCAATTATAATTAAAATTTTTTTTAAATAAAATATATTAATTTTAACAAAAAAATATTTTATTATTATTATTAATTTTTTATTTAATAAATAAGATTATATTTTTTTTACATAAGAAATATATGTAAATTGATAAAAATATTTTTCAAACATATTATAAATATGATTTTTTCTAAAATTAGAAAATAAGTTTTATAATCTTTAAGCAAATATTTTTATATAAAAAAACTCAATAAAATTTTTCTAAAATGTATGAAATGGATGTTTACTAATTCATAATGTTGCTTTATAACTTTAAAATTTCCAAAACTACGCTCTTAAGATTTATAATGTTTTTTTAGTATACAATATTAATATAATATTTTTAGAGCTTCTCTTCACATTAGTTTTTAAAAAATTAATTTATTTTAAGGCAGTAGTCTGCTTTAGAAGCCGAAAAAAAACGTTTTTTTAGCAATTTTTTTTTTAAGGGAGAAAATGATTGCAGTAAACGGAATTTTAAGACGATAGTGCACTATATTTAAGGCTTAAAAAACAATATTCATTATTAAAAAATATTGAAATTTTTTCAAAGTTGTAAGTTATTTTTCTGGAGCGCCTGAAGTCTGCACTTGTAAATCGGTGCCGGTGATGAAGGTTGTGCGATGCATCTGAAACAGTCGAACCAATTTTTTTTAATTTTTATAAGTTTATTTTCTTTATGAACTAAAAAAATATCGAAGAAGTTATAAAATTCGAAATTTTTTCAAAGTTTGAAAAAAGAGATAAAAACTATAAAAAATAAGAAAATTATAAAAAAAATGTTTGACAAAATGAAAAAAAAAAAACTTTTTATCAAAAATATATTTTCCGAAAATAAATAGTAAAATAATATTCAATACAATTTTTTATTTAAAATTTGTTATAAAAAAAATATTTTACTGAAAATTATTTTATTATTTGTTTAATATTGAGTAAAATATTTTTTTTAATAAATTAATTTTAAATATTTTTTTATTATTTATTATAGGAAAAATATTTTTGATAAAAAGTTTTTTTTTTTCATTTTGTCAAAATTTTATATATATTTTTTTCATTGTTTTTTTATAGTTTTTATCTCTTTCTATTGTCTTCTTTCAACACATTTCTGCAACAAATTTTTTATTTTTTTTTCGACTCATCTCTTTACGCTGTCTTTCTCCACAACTCATTACGATTTGAAGAAAAACACATCATTATACAAATTTCGCTAACAAGCGATTACGCAAATCTCCTTCCCTAAAAGCATATGTAATAACAAACTATATGCAAATATGTTTGTACATATGTATGTATGTTTGCATTATTGCGATTCACCATTGCTTAGTTTGTTGGCACATTAATTAGTCGATTTGATGAGCCGATCGTTTTATGGTGAACGAAATTGTTAAACCATTTCTTCAGATCCGTCACATAATGAATGCGCAGGCGCAAACAAAATACATGAATATATTGATATCAATAAATACAGCTGATAGTCATACATACATTTATGAATATATGTAGATATGTTTACAGTAACTTTATAAAAGGCTGGAACTTTGAAGGTCAACGTTTGCTTTATAGTCCAATAACACTGAAGCTGCTTAGAAGTTATTTATAATAAATGTAAATTAATTCCTTAAAAGAAAATTTTTCATAAAGTTCTGTCATAATTTTATGATATTTCTGTTTATGGATAGATCTTTTTATTGGCCCGCAACATGTTGCAAAGGGTATAGTAGTTTTAAGTTTGATCTCAAGACCTACTACATCACTTTGGACCAAATTTGAAAATTAATTAGTATACTCGTATATAAATGTATTTGTTGAAGTTTTGTTTGTCAAATCATATTTTTCTGAAATAATCTTCGAAACCCAGGGACATGAGTCAAAGGGTAATTAATAATCCTTGATACAAGTAGGAAACCTACATCACTTAATTATCTATTATTTTTATAAGTTTGAAAAAATATATATATTTTTTTTTCATTTCAATTTCGTTAAACGACATAACACTGAAAAAAAAGTATTCATACAACTGAATGTGGGCTATGTAACCACATCATCTCTTTAATGTTGTCGATTCTCTTTGTCTCAAGCCGCAATAGTCACAACCTTTTTTTTTATTAACAAATCAATTAACCCTTAGGTGATGTTAATGCTCCGGTGATTGAAAGGCTTGTTATAGTTGTTGAATAGCGCCTATTGTTGTTGATAATCACAAAAGCGCGAATTTTATTTAGAAAAATTAAGTGATTTCATTAACAAAGCAATAAATATAATAGCTTGCAAATTGGAGATTTCGCATTTCTTATATGATGTTTTATATAAAGTATAACACATAAGAGACTAATAACACTAGGTTGTTTAATGAATGAGATAATAGCTGTTTATATATATATGAAGAAATACGTAAAAAAAATCATATTTTTAATGCACAACCATTATTTGATAATACTAACATCTTCTAAAATTGTTCGTCAAGTGATACCACATGCCTTGAGATAAGTCTGTCAGAAATTGTCAGTATTGCAATAATGGGTGTGGGTAACCCTTACATTCTTTTTTATATTTTTTTCCACTATTTAATAATAAGTTTTAAACACCTTTTTTCGCTATATCGGAGAAACATTATTTTTATTTTTTAATATAATTCCAAATATTTAATGATCAGTTGCGAATATTATTTTCACTTTTTGGTTGATTACTTACCGCTACCTATTTAAATATTACTTAACTTCTATGAATAGAGTATTGTGCATTACATGTCATTGATCTACAACAGGTCCATTTATATTTGGTCATCAATCATTCAACTAATGCTAATGAAGTTGTCTAAGCACTTGAACAAGAAAAAACTCGCAGATTAAAATGTAATTACGGCTTCAAATAATGAATGCAATTATTATTTACAGTTATAGAAGGAGTAAGAATTAAAAATATTTAATAGAAAAATATAGATAGAATAGAATATAATATATATATATATATATATATATTTGTCGAATAAATATGACATCCGCCATTTTTTTTTAATTTAAGTTTTTTTTTTGTGTAAAACGGTTACAAATGTCGATGAGCCTCGGCCGCAATTTCCTTGGAATTAAAAAAGAAAAGCAAAATTTCCCGCAAATGTCGAGAATTCGGCTCAAGAAGTGACATTTTAAGTAGAGAATAAGTTTGGGATGCAAACAGATCTCTACAAATATTTAGTTGGGTTAATGTTGACACAAATGTCCAAGATCGATATAAAACGATCGATTAATCGATTAATTTAATCAACCAGTGCTTGACCCTAAAGACATCTTTTGGAAAACGGCGGAAACAAAGTTGTTGACCAATATATAATGTATATACTTAAATCTAAAATTCTCCTTAACCACATTTTTTCTATTCTGTCAAATTCTACAATAAAGTAGCTATATAGACTTAATGATGCAAGCTTTTCAGATATCGAACGTTATAGCTATACATATTGAGCTTAATGATTCGCTGAATATAGTGCTGAGTTTTCATTCAACACCTGGAAAATAGGATCAAAGTCTATTTATCACATCCACAAAATCTTCCAAAAAGGGTGTAACCCCGTAGATAATAATTGTTTTCATTTGTTTATAATTCATAAACACTAATTGTGTAGGTCAACTCATGGATTTTCCAAACGTTTTTGATATAGATAGGTGTTAGAGTTTTGTTTATATAAAATTGAACTACTTAAAGCGTTTATGTTTTCTCTCATCCCCACATTGCCTGCTAATGAACATCAATACTTGACAACTGTCCATCAATGCCCATTAAAATTAGTTGCCTCGTCGTGTAGCCTCATTCATATGTAAATGATAAGACAACAAATAGTCGCCGCTTTGCAGCCTGTTCAATAGTTTTCGCAGAAAATCTCTATTATTGAGATATGCCTTTTATAACACCATTTGTCTATCAAGGTTAAGAGCTCAACATGATTTATATTATTAATCGACATATGTAAATACAATTTAGTTGGTATATTTGAAGGTCAAACCCACACAAATTGCAAACACTATTGCCTAATGTAAGCTTAAACAGTTGTACAGTGGCTTTAAAAAATAATGGAATATGTATAGCAATGGCATACAGGGAAATATAGAAATAAAATATAAGAGTTTTTAAACATTTAAAATATATATTTTTTGAAATATCTACAACAACTAGCACTTGTGCAGGTGCGAGGTTTTTCTGGCCGAAAACGGTCCTTACAGCTGCTGTCTCTTAGGAAGGTCTATCTCACCGCAAGTCCCCAAAGCTGTTTTGAAGAAGGCTAGAAGGAATAAGCTAAGCACTTCCTCCGTCAATGTCGAGTCCAAACGCTTGGTCGAATCATAAGGATCTTTTGGTCAGTTAGGAGTGTTTGGGTTACTTAAATGACAGTTGAAGCTGTCTAAGTGAGATTCCCTGCAATGACCTAACCTAAGCTAACCTATTCAATATCTATTGAAGGAAGTTTACACAGCATTTCTACCATGCCTAGTCGTTGTAAGAAGGCAACTCTATTTGAAATATTTTTGCACCCAAGTTTTCTCAAATACATTTCTGAAATATCTGCAAAAATATCCAAATTACAGATAAGCGTTTTTTCAATGAAGATTCTACTAAGTCAGTATTCAAACATTGGTTTCCAACATTACAATAAATTCTTTTTCTCCAATTCAAAATGTTGGTCCATTTACTTGTTGCAAGCACTGTTTTTAATTTATTCAACACAGTAGGCTTCATAAATTGACTCAGCGATCGTTGATAGCTGTTTATTAGGAAAAATTGCCGAAATTCAAAAATCAGTTTCTGTGAAACCCCAGCGATAAACATCTGTTTTTTTTTTGCGTGAATGAACGAAAGGTGCCAATTTGACAGCTGCCAATGTGTTGTAAATCAACTCATTCATTTTTATTGCTTTATCACCTCTGTTGCATCTGCTTTGGAGTGTGGTTAATTAGACATGATTTTTACAAATTCAATTTCGTGATATTTTTAACAATAACGGTTATTAAATTTAGAGATGATTTTTGAAATCAAATAAATTTCCAGCCGGATTTGACAGTTTGTAAGGGTCTCACCAATTTCTAACATTCTAAATGTGGCACGAAATGATTTTTTTCTCAACCAGCCAGCAATTAAGCGACTGCCGAGTGTTGGGAAACAATGCGTTGGCTTTCATGCTTTGGAAATTCCCTGCAATTCAATGGCAAATGCGGATTTCGGACGCTGGACAAAAAAGCATGAATATTAATGGCAATCACATCACGCTCTCATTTGGCATTTGTGATGTCACTTTAATTGCTATCAAAGGCAGTCACCACACACACTCTCACACACATGCATATTTGCATTTTGTTTGCGCATGTTTGCCGGTCATCTTCGCAAGCCTTCGCCTTTCACTTAAACTCATTCATTATGTAAATTTGTAAACGCGCATCCAGCCAGTCGTTTTGAAAGTTCGTGCCGTTGTGATTAAAAAGTCATCAATGATTAATTTTGTTTATTTTCAATTTTATCAAGTTCAATTTTTTCCGCTAGTTCAGCCTTAAGTTAAGTGTTAAGTAAGCGATAAATTATGTACTTAAAGGCAATCATTTCGCGCGTGACACGTGGATTGCCGAAATTCAGTCAGTCAGAATACATTTTTTTGGAAATTTTAAATTATGTATGTATGATTGGATGTACTTAATTGGCAATATTCGTGATTTGAGTATTATTTGATGTCTCTGCACGAAACCACTTAGGCTAGAGTAATTAATTTTAGTAACATTCACAATATCTGCCTAAACAAATGAAAACAATGGAGTGCATAAATAATGCATGCTAATTTCTATGATGATATGCGCACGTGCATTAGGGTGGTTATTTTTTTTAATAAATTTAAAAATAAAAAAAAATTTAGGTCAAAGAATAAAAAATAAATATATATTTCATAATAAATATAACTATATATATAAATAATATAGAAAACAAATATGAATACGTACATTAGGGTTGCTCCAAAAAAAATAATTGTTGTTAAAATTACTGCC
Organism: Zeugodacus cucurbitae; assembly: GCF_028554725.1. NCBI lineage: Eukaryota > Metazoa > Arthropoda > Insecta > Diptera > Tephritidae > Zeugodacus > Zeugodacus cucurbitae. The sequence continues at coordinate 61,604,592 of NC_071670.1, forward strand.
AAAACGTTAATTTGTTGTTAAAATGTAATATTAATATATTTTTTATAAATGATTTATATTTACATTAGGGTGGTTCAGAAAAAATAAAATTTTGGTATTTCTGATAATAATTTTCAACAAAATTCTCGTTGACTGGACTTTAAAAAACAGTTCCAAACTGTAATTTTACAGATAATACATATTCCATTTCACTAATATTAGGGTTCTTAAAAAATATACTTAAAAACATTTAAAAAATTAAATTAAATTATATTTTTTAAATTACATTAGGGTGGTAAAAGTTTAAGGTTTGGATTTTTTTTATATATGATCAAATATACAAATTGGTGCAATATTCAGGTAGATAATTCATTGTGGTGATAATCATAGGTCTTTGTAGATTCATCTAAAATCAATCGGGTGAGAAAAATTAGTTTTATAAATAGACTAGCAGACCGCTCCGGCTTCGCAAGGGGTTTAAACAAACATTTCAAAAGTTTTCTTTCTCGTTTCTTGCATGGGTTCATTTAAAAAAAGTAAAATGAGGAAAATTCGAACATGAAATTATATTTTATTTGCAACGAGCTAAAACTTGATTATAACCTCTAGTCTTTGGTGTCCGTTGTCTTTCTCTCTGATTATGAAGGCGTTGGGAACGCTCAGACCTCGACGTCCTAGCGCGAGCTTGTATATTTCTCATATAATATTTTGTTCTTCAAGCCGCTACACACGGTCCATACTCGACCCTCAAGCGCATACTTGGGAGGTTTTGAAATTTTGTTCAGCAAGCAGCTGCGAGCGCTCGTTACTCCACTCACTGGCTTGCTATTGCGATGCGAAGAGAACGACTTGCAAGACGATTTTCAGTTTCAGATTAAGTTTCTGCATCAAGGAGTCTTTTTGATACCCTCACCTGGGAACTATTTCCAGAAAGTTGAGATTCTAACAATAAATACAGCCTATGTTACTCGGGATGAATGTAGCTTTCCAATGGTGAAAGGATTTTTGAAATCGATACAGTACTTTTTGAGTTTATTGATTAGAAACATATGTATCTACAAATCTTTCCTCTTTATAATAGTAGTATAGATAATCCTGGGCCGGATCGAAGTTTTTTTCTTTTTTTTTCAAAAATTAACAAAATAGCTGCCTCAGGAAATTTTTTTCTGGATTTTCGGGAAAAAATTAACAGTTGATTGGTCTTAAAAAAGCGAAATTTTTGAAACACAAAAAAATGCATCGACCCAGTATAATTATGTATTCTAAAACTTGTAGAAATTTCATTAAAATCTACTGAGCGGTTTTCGAGTTACAATTGTCACCAGTTCAAAAAATATAATTTTGAGAAAAACGCATTTAAAGTTTCACACTAGCGTGTTGGAGTGCCCAAGCGTTTTTTGTTATTTGTTGAATAAATCGAAAAGTAGTTGTCGGATCAACTTCAAATTTTCAGAGAATATTTTTAAGATTTTACTCTTAACGAAAATGCAAAAAACAAAAAAATTGATTTTAGAAAATCCTGACTACCCCTAACCTCTTAAATTATAGGCTCACTTTATACACACATATTTGAACAACCACTATAAATTAAGCCAGCTAATTATGTTTTATATTTTTATTATCTTATTTGCCTCATAAATATGCAGCACATTGTATAGGCAATATATACAATCATATATTGAAAAATATGATTTTTTTATGTGCCCATAAATTTAATAATTTGCGAAAGGCTAATTCCATAATCATGCCAAATGTTTTGAGACACATTATGCTAATTGATGGCATAATTATAATTTGGCAATTAGTGCACAGTAGCTCAAAATTATGGTATTGCTTGGGAAATTATTGGCAACAAACATCAGAGCAGACTATTTGGTGTTTCTTATCTCGAAAAGTGAAGAGAAGAATATTTTCTAGTGCAAAAAAATGACTTATGGCTCTAGACTAATAAAGATTATCATTTAAGAAATAACGGGTGATTTTTTTGAGGTTAGGATTTTCATGCATTAGTATTTGACAGATCACGTGGGATTTCAGACATGGTGTCAAAGAGAAAGATGCTCAGTATGCTTTGACATTTCATCATGAATAGACTTACTAACGAGCAACGCTTGCAAATCATTGAATTTTATTACCAAAATCAGTGTTCGGTTCGAAATGTGAAATCCGCTTTTTTATCGACAAATTTTGTTCAGCGATGAGGCTCATTTCTGGTTGAATGGCTACGTAAATAAGCAAAATTGCCGCATTTGGGGTGAAGAGCAACCAGAAGCCGTTCAAGAACTGCCCATGCATCCCGAAAAATGCACTGTTTGGTGTGGTTTGTACGCTGGTGGAATCATTGGACCGTATTTTTTCAAAGATGCTGTTGGACGCAACGTTACGGTGAATGGCGATCGCTATCGTTCGATGCTAAAAAACTTTTTGTTGCCAAAAATGGAAGAACTGAACTTGGTTGACATGTGGTTTCAACAAGATGGCGCTACATGCCACACAGCTCGCGATTCTATGGCCATTTTGAGGGAAAACTTCGGAGAACAATTCATCTCAAGAAATGGACCCGTAAGTTGGCCACCAAGATCATGCGATTTAACGCCTTTAGACTATTTTTTGTGGGGCTACGTCAAGTCTAAAGTCTACAGAAATAAGCCAGCAACTATTCCAGCTTTGGAAGACAACATTTCCGAAGAAATTCGGGCTATTCCGGCCGAAATGCTCGAAAAAGTTGCCCAAAATTGGACTTTCCGAATGGACCACCTAAGACGCAGCCGCGGTCAACATTTAAATGAAATTATCTTCAAAAAGTAAATGTCATGAACCAATCTAACGTTTCAAATAAAGAACAAATTTTATGCGTTTTTTTTTTAAAAAAAGTTATCAAACTCTTAAAAAATCACCCTTTACATTAGAACCGCTGGTACAAAAGGAACATTACGAGGAGCATGCAACAACTAAACCGTAATCTAAATATGTTATAGATCTGAGATATCACAAGAGAGGTTTTATTGAACCTATATATTTGATGCAAGAAATATTATAATCTCCCTCCTAACAGTTTAGTTGTCGACATATGAAAAAGATTGTATCATATTAAGTTATTCCAGGGTTTCGGAAGACTTCTTCGAGTTTCAGATAGGATGGCTCTCTCGTATTCCTTTAAACTACATTTGAAGAATATAAAAAATCTAAGATAGCCTATATAGCCTGTAACGATACAACCCAATTGAGTTGTTGATCCCACTTTCACTTCTGAAAGGCATAAATTGGACTAAATGGTTCTTTCTTTGAACTTTAATGAAACGAAATGGTTTAAAGAAACAGTTAATGTTTAAAGAAACAGTTAATTTATTATAAATGTGGGACCAACAACTGAACTGGGTCGGTTCATGTGAGACGTCAGAGATCTCATGATTTTTGACAGCTATATCTTAGTTACGGAGAGTTTTCTAAAGAATAATGTCGACTAACTCTTTCCATTGAGTACCTAGTTGGTCTGAGAGACTAATGGGAAAATAAAAAGTTTTCTGGGTTAAAAGCTCTAAAAAACCATGCCAATAATATAACACTTATCAGCACAGAATTCAATAGAGAATTATCTGATGTGAGCTTTACATTAAATGCTATATAAAAGCCATCTTCCGCTTTAATTGTCAAGATCTATTCTTCGATTATACAGATCTCAAGTTTTTCAATTCGATATGTGGTACTTGTTGATCGAATTTCTTCAATAAAAAAATCATCTCTGATCGACTTGACTTCATTTGATCGAAGAAAGAAAAAGTCGATCTTTTGAAGCCTTGACGAACTTTCTAGAAAGTAGTCGCTTTTCGATTTGAGTCTTCTTTACCATTTTAATTTTTATTTTGCCACATGCTGCAATAAGGAAACCTCTTAACTTAATTACTTTCAATTTTCTTTTTTTTATTTATGTAGTGAGCATAACAAATTTATTTACCGCTAATGGAACTTAATGTGCTCACATCGATATAAAATAAATCAAATTTGAGCTCTTGGTAATCAAATAAGTATTAATGCACACATACAAGCACACTCACGCATGAAATCAAATGGAAATCCAGTCAGGCAATCGAGCAACTTAATTGCGGGTATAGCTCGTCGCTGCTCAATTAAAGCGATCACATAACAATTGCTTATAAACAAAAAATTTCGATGAAACCAGTTGGTGTTTCTGGTGAATGTATATTGGTTTGTATATTGCTAATTAAACCACTCTAATTTGATACTGTCAATGGATTTGAGTGTTGAGATGCTTCATTCATACAAAAAACAGCTTTCCATAGTGATTGTATAGTAGTCACATCAACACACACATACATTCTCAGAACTGTCGATATGTATATCGACAAGAAAAATCTGCGAAAACAAAATCACTGACATCTTGTAGAATTAACTAATTAACAGTGAAGTAAATGCGAAGAAGATCTATTAAATAAACCGGCCAAACTGACAAGCTGCTGGCTGAGAACCCATGCGCCCCCCACACTACCAACCAGCGTTGCAAAAGCGCTAGGCTACGCATGCGTGCGTACATCTGCTTGCCGATATGTGCGATCGGGTGATTTGCAAACGTCATCGTTGACTAAAATTAGTCGGCTTAACGCCAATAGTTTTTAGTTTTTTATTAGCACAGATGTCAGGGTGTGTGTGAGTTGATAATAATGCTGTCATCATACGCCATCATCGGGCAAACAAATGTTGAGCATCTTCGTATAGGGTGGTTCATAGGGAGTTACTTTGGAAAATATTCAAAATGTTCCAACTGGGAATCTGAAATTATATTGGGGACTGATACGACGATTCCGACCTTTAACGCGACTATCGATCAATTCTGTGAATATATAGAATCAGAAACTGTTATCAAGGGTTACTTAGAAGGTAAAAACTGTAATCAAAATCCTGGATAAAATGGTATTCCATACATGGTTGCTTGGACGTAAAACACAGTCGGAAAGACCTCTTGACCTGATAAAAGTGTTCCTTCGACCTCATCACATGTCTAATATTCTACTGATTCCTTCTTATTCCGTTTCAGGAGAGATGAGATCTCAGTGATTGAAGCCCAGTTATAGTGCCCTATCGTAAATTTGAGTTCCTTTATACCTAAAGGTGGTAGATCTTATGTTTGTTGTCAAGCATTGGTCTGTTGGTAGTAAAACTTATTTTTGTTAGTGTTCCAAGGCTTGTCATGTTTCTCCAGCATCTATTTCTTTAATCAATATTTGAAAAAGTTGAACGGACTTGGGAAGTAAATGGTGATTAAGATCCAGTCGGGCCTTATTGGAAGCCTTATATCTCTACCTCAAGATCTGCGAACGGGAATAATATTCACTCCGTTGATACCTTCTTTGATACCTTCTTTAGATGTTCTTCGCGATTAGATTTCGTGTTGACTCAAAGAAGATTAAGGTATTTCCTAAGTAGTATATAAGCTCCTTAATAGGCTTCCTTAATTAGCTTAAGTTAAACATGTTTTTAGTCAATAACTTGACTTTCCAAAAATCATACCACCACATGACCCACCCTATGCATGTTTAATTTCAATTCTATTTCGATCATCTGCCAAATCTTTTTTTTTGTTTTTGCACTATTTTTATTGTGGTTTGTGGTATTTTTAGCTTTATGTTTTTGTTTTGTCTATGCCTTCCCCAACAACATTCTAAATTTAAAATCAAACAAAATCAACTGCGACATAATTGTGACTCTTCGCTGTATTCTTGAGTGAATTTTGGAGTTTTTAATTTATTTACAGAACATAGAGATGTTTAAATTAAGTTATTGTTGAGTAATATACATATACGTAGTACTAATAAAATAGCGGTTTCTGTTTGGGTATAAAAGACTACGTTTGGCTTGACTCGTAGTGACAGTTCTCACATACAATTCATTGTGTCTGGTACAAACTGAAGTTCCTGGTCGCTAATTTTTAATCTAAAATAAATAAACTCCTCAAAATGGTTGGTGAATTAGTGATACATACAGATTATAAATGTATATATTCTGCAAAGATTTGTTTTAACTTCTAAGTAAAAAGTGCTCATAAAGCCTTAGGGAGAGTGCTCTATGTTGTGTTAATAGCCTTTAGTGCGTGTTCTAAATTGTTTTTAATTATTTTTTTATTTACTCCATTTAGTGTTAGATTTATTTCGAAAGATAACGCGTTTTCTTTTCTCATTTAATTTCCTGAAGGAAGTGTCTTTAAATGATAGCAATCTAGCAATTTAATTCTTAGAACAAATCGATAACATCTTAAAAGAAAATGATAATTATGCCCTTAGCTCCCTTTTCTGAACTTTAAACCAGAATTTGACTTTTAATGAAGCCAAAAATTTAATTAATTAACTCCAATCTAAATTGTTTTTAGTTCAAATAGCTTTTGAATGAAATCAACCTCAAATGTGTAGATTTTAGTTATCGGTGTGCTTAGAGTTATACGATTAAGAAAGAATTTTTTTCAAATTCTACAAATGTAAAATATTCCTTATTCAAAATCCTTCTAATTATCATCTCAATCATTTGCAGAAACTCTTCCTCGTCGCATTCGCACTTATTGCCAGCGCAGCTGCTGATGTCAGCCACTTGAACCGCGAATACTTGCCACCTGTGCAACATGGCCACCATAGTGGTAGCGCTAGCTCGCACTACGGCGCTGTTGCTGGAGGCGCTGGCCACGGTTCAAGCGGCGGTTCGCACTACGCTGTTGGTGGTGGTGCAGGCGCTGGTGCCGGTCACAGCGGTTCTGTATCTTATGGACATGGTCAACAATCGCATTCAACGCATGTCTCTTATGGCAGCGCTCCAGCAGCAGCACCAGCTCCGGTCCGTGCGCCAGCTCCAGCCCCAGTCCGAGCTCCAGCACCAGCCCCAGTACGTGCACCAGCACCAGCCCCAGTCCGAGCACCAGCACCAGCACCAGTCCGAGCACCAGCCCCAGCTCCAGCCCCAGCTCCAGCACCAGCTCCAGCCCCAGCACCAGCTCCAGCCCCAGCACCAGCTCCAGTCCCAGCTCCAGTCGAGGTTTCTTATGGCTCATACACTCATTATGAGCAGCAATATCAAGGCGCTGTCGAGGTTGATGCCGGTGTTAGTGGTGACGCTGGTGACGCTAGCGCCGCCTATGGTGTCAGCTACGGTTTGAGCGGTCAGGATGCTGGCGTACAAGATTTGGGCGACAACAGTCTCACCGATAGCTATGGCAACAATGTCGAATCGCATGTGAGTTTGGCGGCTGCACATGGACCCGCTATCCGCGCACCACAACCTGCCTCGTACGCACACTCCGCGTCGCACGATGCCGTGCAACAGTATGTGAGTGGAGGCGCCGGCTCTTCGTCTGGTGTGGAGACTCAATACGCCGCTGATGGTGGTTATATCTATTAAATTTAGATTTTAGAAATGGAAATTCGAAGTGAAAATGTTAAAACGGTAGTATGTTAAGTGTGGTCGGGTAAAAAAAAACGAAAATAAAAATTTCGAAAAATCAAAAAATTAAAAATATTTTTAAAAACTATTTGTTTCACTTTTCAAGCTCAAGCAGTGAAAGGCTTGCTTTAATTGAGGTTGACATTTTGTGGCATGCTTATTCAACCAGCTGTACGTCGAGCTCTTCTCGTTGGCTTATCGCCTTTGACATGTGCATGTAGCTTTCGGTTTTCTCCACACGCTTCGGTGATCGTCAGCTTCGTGTGTCGTTCATGCAAGCGCGCATTCTTCAAGTTCATGAACGCCTACCACGCAGCTTATTTGGCTCATTTACATACATATGTAAGTGGTGTTACGTCACATTGCGCATGCGCTGGCGCATCAATTATGTTGATAGCCGGTTTTCTGTTTTCTGTGAATGTGCGATTACACTTACGACTTTGGTTACTTTTTCATTGCGATTCTTTGAATTTTATCCACTTCATTTACTTTGACTTTTTGCTCGTTTTCTGGTGGAACACGCTATGCAACTGACTTGTCTGTCACGCAGCTGCGCTTCCTTCAACTCTTCCTACCTTTGCCTCCATACCTTACTTGCCACAATTTTAGTTTTTTTTTATTTTATCTCCATTCATCACTTAGCTGGCGATCTCAACTTGTTATTATGTAAAATTATGTCTTGTTGCTGTGCCACAAAAGCTGCCCGTCCTTCCCTCTTATTTCACCTTTTTTTTGGCGCTCCTCATCGCAGCAACGTTCACCTGAGGCGGCACATCTGTTGCCGTTTGGCTCTTTCTCGCTTAAAATTGGAGTGCAATGGCATTTCCGTTAGCCAGTTTTGCAACGGTTTCAAGGCTTCGAACGCACCAAAAACGACACCAGCAACAACAACAACACACATTTATCTCATTTTGTAGCCGAACATTTTGGCTGTAATTCGTAATGAGTTTATAATAAATTTTGTTGTTTTTGCAGCCAAATTATAGGGAACGAACTAATCTTGCGCGCCAAAGTTACGGTATCATTCATCTCCATCTGCCAGTTTCCACCTTTCTGTCATAATTTCAAATTAAACAAAATGTATTTACACTAAGTGTGGTCATTATAGTTGAGTTGGAACTCATAAAATTTTCAAAAAAAAAAAAATTATAAAAAAATGGTAAATTGTAAATTATGAATGCACAAGTTGTTTCGAAAAGCCTTGTAAGCCGCAAATTTACGAATATTATTTTTGGTCTCACTTTATGGCAGCATAACGGTACAATTTGCCACTATTTTTTTTTTTTTCATTTCATACTATTTGTCTTCCTTCCAATCATGCACCAATTTCATTTCGTTCCCAAAACCCTTACCCCGTTATTAAACACTTTAATCTGGAGCAAAAATGGCAAAAATCATAACTTATTCAATATCTTTTAAAACCGTTACTATTTGTATTATTTCCCAATTACTTGCATTATTTTGTGGCGCCTACGATTTTTGGTGAGAGGGTGTGTCCTTACACGCCCTATACTTTTTAGTGAACCATATTGAATAGGCAGTTTCCGTCGTTGTACTTTCGAAATCGTGCCGAATTAATTACAGCTAACGGTAAATTGTATGCATAATGACTTTATAGACAATTGAATTCGAAATAGGAAAGCGCTAATCGTATTTTAGAAATATATAAGATATATTAAAATAAATATATATACACAAATGCTGCCAAACGATATTAGGGTAATTTAGTGGCAACATTTTGTAGAAAAAACTTAACGCAACGAAATTATGTTACGCAACAAAATTCCGTCACGCTCATAGAATGTGCCATCATACTTTAAATTTAAATAAAACTATATTTAGTACGTTTCGATGCAACACTCTCCTTTTAAACAATATAGGGTTGCCACCTACAAAAATAGTTGAAACATAAACAAATATAGAAAACGAACTCTACATGTAACCTTTACTAGGTAGATGTAGAAAGGCTTATATTTAAAAAAAACGAGGGGATTCTGCATCCTATTTCATAGCATGGGTTACATAAGGTTCAAGAAGGCTAACAGGTGAAAATAAAAAAAATATAAAAATTATATAAAACATTAAGAGCATCAAAAATCTTTGATTTAATCTGGATTTATATTTAATATAAATAATTTATAGATACATTTGAATAGGGTTGCCATACGTTTGAAAATGTTCAAAATATTGGATTTATTTTAATTTTTTTAATTTAAAATATTTTTAAAGATTCTTAAAAAAATGGTGCAATTTTTGACAAGCCTATAATCTCTTTGTATCCATTTGTATTCATCTTTTTCCTTTTGTCCATCTACCGCGATTGTGGCATCATGCACCCGATGGCTTATCAATATCCGCCGCACAAAAGGCAATCTGCAATCTTTTAAATTACCAAAATGAAAATTTCCACGCAACTAAACGCTCGGCGCTTGCGTAAGAGGCGTAGCGTACAAAAATTAGCTTCAACGAAAATCCATATCATCAAAGATTGTACAAGTAGATGCCGCATGAAAACAACAACTCACCTATCTCAGCTGGCTGACCCAGATCGCGCCCCCATACTTTAGTAGTTAGTGTGTATATGTCTTGTCGATAGCAAAATAATTACTATTATTTCAAATGAAATGGAAACTTAAGACTTACAAACTTACAAATTTTATGCATCACAACATATGATGGTATAAAGACCCAGTAGGAAATATTTTCAAGGTAGATTAAGAAATTAAAAAAAATATGATATTGATTTCTAAGGACGAAGTTTTTGCAAGTTGACAAGCCAATTAATGAGAAATTGCATATATATTAAGTTCTATTTAAATGTCTATGTTTTTATTGACATATCGATAATTTTTATCGACAATCGAAAATTGGTTCGATTTGTATTTAATTTTTATATCGATATTTCTTAAATAGTGGCATTTTTGTTTCGTACTCAACACTGCTCGCAAATAGCTATTATTAAAACTAATCGACTAATATCATACATATTTTTTTCGATCACAATTTATCGGTATTTTTAGAACTTATATACAGATATTATATATATTTGAAATTGTTACTCTGATTCCCATGGCTATAAACTTTTCTCGTTTATTAGGATCGGTTGAGTCCAATATAATCGATTATTTTTATCGATCACTATATAATATCGATTATTTGTAATCGAAAAATAAAAATGTTGTGTGTTTAATCCAATTATATAGAATAAATTCCAGTATTTTAATTAAAAATTATAATCGACATTTCCAAATTTATCGATAATAAAATAAAAGTATTCCTAATTTCGATATTTTTCAGTTTCATAAAGCTTTTAAAGCAGCAAATTTAACTTTGGATACGTATATGTATATTAAGAAAATAAACTACTGCTCACAGTGTAGATACGTGCCGGCGATCTGTAATCGAAATCATGCGAATTCGTGCGCCCACAATGTGCAGGAAAGTAGAGTAATTGCGCATGGCATTCAAGTTTCGCGGCAACCGTCCCACAGTGGCATACAAATACAATGAGAAGCAAGTACGTGAGTGCGCTGATAAGCTCCAAAAATAGAGCCGACTAATCATTGACCTTGCCTAGTCATCCCAATTCAAGCGATTTGTAATCAAAATGGAAGAACAAAAAGCTCAAAAGGAAATAAGAAAAAAGGTAATAAAAGCTCTACTGTAAACAACTTGAAATCGATTTTAATATTTGTTGTTGTAATATTTTTTGTTGTAATAATTTTAATTCACAAATTTCCACGCCTCAATAGCTGAGTTACACTGAGCTTCGTGGAGACTAGGCCAGACCATACTAGACCAGCCGACGGCGGCGGTGTCAAGCCGCGCACCCAATCACTCAGCTGTCGATTCGAGTGCCTTTTCATATGCAAATGCGCTTGCGCCTGCGCCGTCGCAATAAGCATCAATAAGACGAGCCCGCGCACACAACTCGGCCTGCCAGCTAACCAAGCAGCCAGCGAGGCGTCTAAGCGCTCATCTGGGGTTTGGGTGTGCGTTAGGCGGCGTTGCATTGCTTTTGTTTAATCATTTCATTCGCATTTGCATTTGCCTCGTTCGTTTGTTTATCCGCACAAATACAAAGTGTTTGCGGCGCAAGCGCTGCTGCAATCGGCGTTGACACCGTTTTGCTGTTTTCGTGACCGCTTTCGGTGGTGTCGGCGCTGGCGCTGGCGATGCCGCCGCATTGCGGTGTTAAACCACTTGTAGACGCATTTTTATTTGCAGTCGTCCTGTCGGTTGCACAAAACTACTCATTGACTTATCATCTTTTTTTTGTTATTTTTTTTGCGAATTTTTATTTTATTTTATTCGTTTTTGTCAAATCTTTTTCTAGCATTTCGCTTTTCGCATGTTTTCGTCGCGATTAGCATTCATTAACATGTTTTTGAATGATGTCTTTTCGTTTGTTTTTTGACCTCACATAGACTTGACTTTGTTTGTCACCGCACATCAACTGATCCATCAGTGCGGCGACGCTGCACAGTGGGCAAGGCGGTGTTTTAAATGTGATCAAATAGATAGTAATTGTCACAACGGAATGAATAGGAAACGGAACCAATTTTTATTTTAATTAGTTATTTCTCTTTTCATTCTCTTTTATTTATTTCTTGATACTTTAAAATAAGAACAACTCTTTAAAAGGTGGAAATTTTCAATAATTTCTCATGGTTTTTCTCCTGTTTTGCTATTTATTCTACAAAAGATTTAAACTACCCCGAAACGATCGATAGCATTTATGAAAGCAAAGATAAGAATGGATATATATGAGAAAATATTACAGTGAAAGGAATCACAAGGCGAAGGGTGTGACCAAGCCGCTATACATATGTATATGGTCTGGAGTAAGACGATCTCCAGTACGTCGCACTGGGATTTCGCATTGAAGTGAGAACGTTGCAGCGAATAGCATAATCAAGAAAGAATTTACTGAAACAGATGCAATTTAAACTTGCAAGGCATTGAGATACAGTTCGGTGCTGCTCGTAGAGGCTCACTAGTCACAACTCATTGATTTTGATCCGAGAACCTATAAATCGACCACAGTAGCACCTGGACAGTGAGCAACAAAGAGCGTTTTTCACCGAACTCGGCGAGGTATTGACTGCTGACACTTTGCAAACATTACCGTTGGACGGATAATCTGCTTCGTTATACCTGAAACGACCCCACTAAAATATAATGCTTAAGTAATAATAAAAGAGAATACTTTGGACTGGTAGGTTGTAAAGTTGTACCAAAGATATAAAGATTATTTTGAGAATTATAGGTGTGAAAATTCCCTTTTATAAAAATCGATTCATCAAAATCGATTCAGATTTACGGGAGTTATGAGCCCCATATCAAATCATCAAGGCGGATGTGGAGAGTCCGGAACCGGAAGTGAAACTAACACCAACTTAAACCGGTTATCAATTACAGGAAACGGAAGTCTTGTAAAAGAAGCGGACATCGAATAAAGGAAGTGTTTTATAAACCAGAAACATTTATTGCTTGCTATTTTGAACACCCGAGATACTTCATTTTGAAGAGGATTTTCTTGTTGGGATCCTACTTCCCTCTCACATTTACTTCCGTTCGATTTAATATCCGCTTCCTATATCCGGCAAACGATATCCGGTTAAAGTTGGTTATGGTTCCGATTACTTCATATCCGTTCCGTACATTTCCTTTCCCAAGGTACATCCGTTCGCAACTGTATGCACATATTTTGCTAGCATACATATCTACCAAGTACCAACCAGTAAAATTACGGGTATCTTAAGCAAGTGACTATGAACTGCAGTTTGGGTTTACAATTGGGGTTCTAGAAATGAGTTGTGAGCAGTTACAATTGCGAGAGTATAAAATGTTCGGTTATACCCGAAATGTCCTTCCTTACACGTTTAAACAAAATTTTATTCTCAAAAATTATTTTATCGCCATCGTCCCTCTGTGCGCTGCCGCTTGTCAAAGAGCGCTTAAACTGATCCATCAAATTCAGTCTTGTTGATGCCTTGAATCTGTCTTCTTATATACATACATTTCCATATTTTTAGCATAAATCTCAACGCGCATGCGTCGTTCTTGGTCAAGTTGAACCATTCGCATGTGTAATTTCTAGTTTGACCTGACCTTTTTCAATTTGGTATAGCTAGTAGATTTAAATTCATAGTTTGCGCATGTGCGCATCCGCGGCTTAATGAGCTGCTCAAAATGCGTCCATTGCATTAACTTGCCTATAAAAACAACATACATATATATATATATATATACATATATGTATGTATGAATTTAGAAATGAAAATGTGTGCTCTCTTAAAGTGGCACAATTCGTTGCTGTTTTGTAGCTGGTGGCATTGCGCTTGCGTGCGCCTGGCAACAGATTATGCACGCGTGTTGCAGTACTGGCGGTATGACGCCGTTGGCAACTATTTCACAGCGGACGTCCTACTGCCGTTAACGAATGAATGTTATTAATTTAATAATTTTTCCCCCCTTCAAATTGATTCATGCTATGTTGTTATTGTAAATATTATTTCACAATCGATATAAAAATTTCTATGAATATTGTAATACATTTTTTTTATAATTTAAATATTTTCTTATTTTATGTTGATAATATTATTAAAAAAAATTTATTTAATTTTTTTTTAATATTGTTTTTAAACATTGACTGGTTTAAGAATTATTATATTTTTTACTGTTTATTTTTTGCATACCTTTATATTTTTAAGAATTGGTGCAAATCCACTTGGATTTTTTTTTAATTTCTAGTTAGTTAGTTTTTTTAATGTAATAATTTAATTTTATTTAATTTAATTTTATTTTATTTTATTTTATTTTATTTTATTTTATTTTATTTTATTTTATTTTATTTTATTTTATTTTATTTATTTTATTTTATTTTATTTATTAATTAAATTTAATTAAATTTTTTTATTTTATTTTATTTTAATTTAATTTAAATTAAATTAAATTTAAACGCAATTAAATTTATTTTTATTTTATTTTATTTTATTTTATTTATTTTATTTTATTTTATTTTATTTTATTTTATTTTATTTTATTTTATTTTATTTTATTTTATTTTATTTTATTTTATTTTAATTTAATTTAAATTAAATTAAATTTATTTTTATTTTATTTTATTTTATTTTATTTTGTTTTATTTTATTTTATTTTATTTTATTTTATTTTATTTTATTTTATTTTATTTTATTTTATTTTATTTTATTTTATTTTATTTTAATTTAATTTAAATTAAATTAAATTTATTTTTATTTTATTTTATTTATTTTTATTTTATTTTATTTTATTTTATTTTGTTTTATTTTATTTTATTTTATTTTATTTTATTTTATTTTATTTTATTTTATTTTATTTTATTTTAATTTAATTTAAATTAAATTAAATTTATTTTTATTTTATTTTATTTTTTTTTATTTTATTTTAATTTATTTTATTTTATTTATTTTATTTTATTTTATTTTGTTTTATTTTATTTTATTTTGTTTTATTTTATTTTATTTTATTTTATTTTATTTCATTTCATTTTATTTTATTTTATTTTATTTTATTTATTAATTTAATTTAATTTTTTTATTTTATTTTATTTATTTTTAATTTAATTTAAATTAAATTAAATTTATTTTTATTTTATTTTATTATATTTCATTTTATTTCATTTCAATTTTTTTATTTTATTTTATTTTACTTTATTTTACTTTAAATCAACATATTTCAAATTTTCGATTTTTTCAATATTACTTAATTAATTTATATTTTTTGTTTTTTTATTGTTTTCTTTTCTTCGTTTTGTAATCGAATGTGTGTGTGTGTTTTTCACGCGCAAACGCCAAACAAAAGTCACTGACTTAGCATTTGCCTCATCCAGCTTAACGGCGAATCGGTGTGCGTTTAACATATGTAGACCACCATCGCTTTGCTATTGTTGTAAGCGTTTTAAGTCTTTCTTTGTAAATTTAAATTTTTTCTGGTTTTACTTTTATCTCTCACCTCTGCTTTTTTGTTGGAATTTGTTTTTGTTTTGATTAGCTTTTTCGCTAGCTATGAAATTCGCGGCGCGTTGTTGTTATTGTTTGTCGAGATTTAAGTTTTACAGCCGCGCCAACACTTTGGTCTCCGCGCCTACTGTCTTCACCTTCAAAGATTATTGTTGTTGTTTTTTACTTTTTGGTTTTTGCTAGTTTTTATTACTTTTGCGCTTTTCGAATTGTTTTTTAGGGGTCTCTAGGTAGCATTTAATTGTTGTTTTTATTTATCTAAATGTTGTTGTGTGCATTGTAAATCACTAAAACTTGTTTGCCGGCCCTAGCGTCGCGTCGTCGTCGTTGCGTGGCGTAGCGTTATGCTGCCACTGCTGCTGCCGTTGGCGGTTGCGGGGTACGAGATGTGTGAGCGCGCTGGTGATTTGGACGTCGAATTCGTATTTCGCGTGTAAGCATAATTTTTGTATAAATTGGTCAGACGGTTTGGGGAACAGCATCAGTTCCAACGGTTTCTTCGTACAGCCAAGTAGTCTCATCCTTTCCCATAGACCACATATCAAATCATCGGAGCAAAATGGTGGGTGCAAGAAAGAAAGCAAAATAATTGAAATAAAATTTTAAGTTCAAGCATTTTGAAAAAAAAAATCATAAAATAACAGTATTGTAATCACAGAGTTGCAGCGAAGTGCTCCTGGAAAGTGTAGAAGTGATTTACTCTTATCAAATCAAGAGAATTTTTATACTCAAAACCAAGATGCACCAGTGAAAAAGTGTAATCTCAGTGGCTGTTGGATCATTCAAAAATTCATAATCTAAAAAAAAATTATTATGAAAAGAAAAAAACTGAAAATTGTGCCTTAAAAACACAACAACAATATTAAAAAAAAATTATTGAACAGCTTATATTCGAAATGAACAGATATTAAACCACTTGAAAAACCAAAAAGAAAAATCAGTAAACTCTATCAAAAGGCTCTATCTATATTGCTATCTCTCTCTTATATGATTCCAGAAACTCTTCGTTGTCGCCACTCTTGCGTTGGTCGCTCTCGCTTCGGCTGATGTCAGCCATTTGTCGAGAACGTACTTGCCACCTAGCCACAGTGCTCCCGCTCCAGCACCAGAATACTTGCCTCCATCCTACTCTTCAGGTGGTAGCGGTGGTGGATCATACTCCTCAGGCGGTGCCGCTGGTGGTTCATACTCTTCAGGCGGTGCTGGTGGTTCATACTCCTCAGGTGGTGCTGCTGGTGGTTCTTACTCTTCTGGCGGTGCTGGTGGCTCATACTCCTCAGGTGGTTCATACTCCTCAGGCGGTGCTGCTGGTCCATCCAACGAATACTTGCCACCTGTGCAAAGCTACTCACCACCTGCTCCAGTATACTCTGCCCCAGCTCCAGCTCCAGTTTACTCTGCCCCAGCTCCAGCTCCAGTTTACTCTGCTCCAGCTCCAGCTCCAGTCTACTCTGCCCCAGCTCCAGCTCCAGTCTACTCTGCCCCAGCTCCAGCTCCAGTGTACTCTGCCCCAGCACCAGCTCCAGTTTTCTCATCAGGCGGTAGCGGTGGCTCTTACTCCAGCGGCGGTTCATACTCAAGCGGTGGTTCTTCCGGATTCTCTGGCCCATCCAACACCTACTTGGCTCCAGCTGCTCCAAGCTACTCGTCGGGCGGTTCTCACTCATCTGGTGGCTCTGCTGGTGGCTCTTACTCTAGCGGTGGTTCATACTCGAGCGGTGGCTCCTCTGGATTCTCTGGCCCATCCAACACCTACTTGGCTCCAGCTGCTCCAAGCTACTCATCAGGCGGTTCATACTCGAGCGGTGGCTCTGCTGGTTTCTCCGGCGGTGCTGCTGGTGGCTCTTACTCCAGCGGTGGCTCATACTCTAGCGGTGGCTCCTCTGGATTCTCTGGCCCATCCAACACCTACTTGGCCCCAGCTGCACCAAGCTACTCGTCAGGCGGTTCTCACTCATCGGGTGGTTCATCTTACTCGTCGGGCGGTTCATCGTACTCTGGCGCCGATGTTGGTACCCAATATGCTTCCAACGGTGGTTATGTCTACAGAAAGAAGTAAATCGCTTGGAACTGTGATTAGTCGAACTTTCTTTCGTACTTAAGTTACCGTAGCAATAATTTTTTTTTCGTTTTTACTGTTGTATTGCTTTAGTTAGTTCATACATACAAGTCACAAACAACAACCATCTCATTGCTCTCAAACAATATGTTGTAAATAGTAAACGTTTTCTATTAAATCCATTTTAATTTTATATTTAAAAAAAAGTTATTGGTTTTTTATTTCAAATGTATTGGGGAAAGGGAAAACAACTCACAAAGAGGCTAGAAATTCTAAACAGCTTAAGTCAAAAACACTTCCATCAAAACTATCAAAAATCGAGTTAAGCTGTTATATTATTATTTCGTATATTTAAAATAGTGTTTGCAGTCTCTTTTAACATTATTTGCCAAATTGTCCAGTAGTCGCTCATCTTATTTGCTTTGTCTCATTCTTGCAATATTTTGTCGCAAATATTCGTTTTAAAATGCAAATATTTGCGAATGTTTCAATTTACAAAACATTATGTAAGTCCACTTAAATGCGGATGATCTTCGGAAATTAAATTGCTTTGACTTAGTTTTGGTTATTCTTCAAAAAATTCAATATACCCTCGTCAAATATGTATCTTTAGACAATAAAAAATATAAATGAATATTTAATTTTATATATTAAAAAAATGTGAAAATAGACCGCTTTTCCTCCGCTAACGGTTCGAACCTCGGATAATAAAATATTTTTCTTCGACAATAACCAATTTGGATCAAAGATAACACCAGAAAGGACTACCCGTTTTCGGAATTTTCTTAATGTAATCATTGATTTAGAAAAATTAATGCTCAACAAGCATATTTTGCTCTGGATCGATAACCTGGTTACAAAGTCCAGCTAATTGGACATCAGTAATACATGTAGCTTTACATTAATGTATTTTCCATTCATAGGTAGGGTTGGTTTAGAAACAAAATTTGTTAAAATGTTAAATTTTGGTATATTGATATCTTTAGAACTCCCTAAAAGGTCCGTTGTCTGTTCTGTAAGAATATGAGTACCTAAATTTAGGTCGTATTCTGGTTTGTATTTTAAACACCTGGAATTGAAGTCAGTAAAAACATAGTCCCATACCAGCAACAACGGAGATGTTCTCCGCAAATCTTGGATTCCTGATAGTTTACTGTATTATCTGTATTGAATTGAAACATTATTTCTTCAATCTATCAATCGATTGGGAAACCACACAGCCTACCCTTAATTTTATCTACTTTGATCTCAATAGATATTATTGCTTGCCAAACGCAACTCATGGCAGTTAGAGATATTAAAAATACAAACCCACCAATTGCAAAACAAAATAAGTTACGTTTACTGTGGACATAAATATTTATCTGAAATAGATGGAACTCTTTGTCAAAGCGAACTTTTTGATTCCTATTCAAAATTTGTATAATACAACGAAACAAACTAAACACACATACCTCTAATTAAATAAAAGCTGCATACTTTAATGGAGCTTGTAGAGTCCTAAGTGCGCATACGCCTAAGGATATGATGTTATTTTAAGAAAAAATTCTTCTTTCAGGTAGAAATTAAAATAAATTGTTTTTGTCGAATCATGAAAATTTAAT
Source organism: Zeugodacus cucurbitae (assembly GCF_028554725.1). Taxonomy (NCBI): domain Eukaryota; kingdom Metazoa; phylum Arthropoda; class Insecta; order Diptera; family Tephritidae; genus Zeugodacus; species Zeugodacus cucurbitae. The sequence continues at coordinate 61,623,680 of NC_071670.1, forward strand.
AAAATATATTTTATTCATCATTCACGTTTAATTTAAAAGTAAACCGTATACTTAAGAGTCCATAAGAGCGTGTAAGACATTTCTTTCCGGAAAGTTCATCTTCTCATTGCACTACCACAGCTGGTGCCGTATTGAAATCTTTTTAGGCTAAAGACTTTTAATTCATTCGAATAGCATGTTCATGTCCTCCGAACCAGTGATTTGTGAGTCACTGATATTCGAGGAAAAATCTCACTGGGCTGCCAATCCTAAATGTATACTTCTACTGAGTGTGTATTACTTTCATTTTGTAAAAATGTAAATGGTAGAGTAGTTTTTAATTATTTTATGAAATTTCTCAGTTATCCAGCGCATACTTCTCCTTGTTCATTACATATTTTGTACGTTGCTGGGAGAAGTAGCTCAATAGATGATATAAATCATAGCTTTCGAGTGATCACCATTAAAATAGTTCCAAAAATGGACGATATTTAAAAGAGTATATAGAGTTATCGGCACATATATGCATAAAATAAATATAATAGTATACAAATATATTTTATGGAACAAAAAATGAATTAACTCTAATAAAAAATAACTGATAAAACTCTTTCCAGGGTTCGAATTTACACACACATGAGCAGCACATTTTGTTCTAATTCTAACCTTGTCTCTTTCTCTTAAAAAAAAATTCGCTTTGAAATTAAAATAATTTTCATATATTTTTTCAATTTCGGCACTTCTTTTCATCGAAAAGACTTTGTTAAGTCTTTCTTCGCCATTAACAGCAAGACGTGCCAGTGATTTCCAATCAATTCGGTATTTCCGCATTAAGAAAGCGTAGTAATGGCTGATGGCTTTACTGTTTGACCAGCTAGCGATTTTAGGGATGACAAACCAATTATATAAATTTAGCAAACATATCTAAGCTCATGTATGTAGTAGCCATGCACAACAAATTAGTATGTGTGTAAGTGACAATTCCCGAAACTCTCAAACATTTAATGACCTTGTGCAAAAAACAGGCAATCAACTAAATGCATGTAACTCGTAGAGAAATTCAATGAAGACGAAATTTACATAAATTGGCGAATAAAAGCCAAACTCTCCACTTGAAATGCATTTAATCGCCACTTTATTATTATATTACATTATGTATTAATTGGCTTTTGTTTTCTTATTTCTTATCAATTTGGATTAGCTAATTTTCCACTCTCAATTGTGCGCGTCGTTAAATAGGCAGTCGGTCATTAGAGCGCACCACAAACACACATAGACGCGGCACATTTGCATACTCATGCGCGCCAAAACGCGCGCTCAAAGCGGCTACGTTTGTAGCCAAAAACAATGCCAGCCAACAAATCGACTGAGCGGCGCATCTCAACTTGTTTGCCGGCAATGCAATGTGCTTTCGAGTGGGCGCATGATGTGTGCTTGTGAGTTGGTTGTTGAGTGGACAGTGCTGAGTTCGGAATACAGTTGGTAGCTAAAGCTGTAAACAACTACAGAAAGATGTTTTACAGATGCTCAACAATACCTTACTGCTTTACGAAGCTCATTTAGAATGAAAAATCTCACGCGCAGGTGACATAAAGTCAAAGCGCCCCCATATATACACTTTCATTTGGGCCTCAAACCGTCAGCGCTGCTGTACTGGACTATAGATATCATTTACATGCAAAATTATGCTTGTTGCGTTGCGGCGTTTTACTGCAGCTGATAAAAGTCTGACACCGTTTGTTGATTTCAAGCGTTTTAATGTTTTTTTTTCTATTTTGTTTCTAAACTAACTTTTCGTCACAGCGCTTACCGCAGACACTCCCTTTTCGGCGCATTGACTTTAATAATTTTTTTTCGATGATTTTCGCAAAAGAAAAAAGCGACATTTTTATGATTAGCTATAACATTATAATTTTTGCTTTCGCATTTTTTTCGCCATCATTAGCTTTAATTAACATACATTTAATATGCAAACGTTTAGTTGACTTGACTTTGTTAGCCGCTTCGCGACACAGCCGCCAGATGTCATGGCGCATCCAGCGCATTAACGCGAAAAAATTTCATTAAATGTGAAGTTGTTGTTGTTTTAGAGTTTTAATTGCAAAAAATTTGCATCGACAAGCGCACATTTTTAGTTCGCCGCAGTAATTTTTACTATGCGACCTCTTGCGGTGGCACACGCGCCAACACTAAATACATAAATGCATAATGAGCATGAGCGCAGCGGAGGCTCGAGCGATTTGTGCGGTCCCTTGGGCTTCATCTGGACTAATGTTGATCACCAACGATCACCAACTCCACATGTGCTGAAAAAATTTACATGGACCTACTTGTACTAATCTTTCTGGAACAAAAAGCGTTAGTTCTTCAAAAATGTCTCCACAGATATGCGATATTTGGTTCTGCATTGCTTATATGCAGTCCGTTCCCTCAAATATTTAATTTTTCCATTTAATCAACAGTAGTTAGACACAGATAATACATAAATACCTGATATTTGATTCTCTCAATCTAGCAGTGGTTTATATCTCGAACTCGAGGGATTCCTTTTCTAAAAAACTACGCTTTTGAAAGAATCGGATACCAGAGAAGCCCTATATACTAACCTTATTGTAATGAAAAATGCTGCTGATCGGTACAGTTCTAAAAAACAGGTACCCAATTTTATGTATGTATGTATGTGACTGGCTTTCAACCGTTTAGCCGGTTAAAGCCGAATCGATGAGAGCGCGCCACTCCTCTCTTTCCTTCGCAGTTCGGCGCCAGTTGGAGATTCCAAGTGTAACCAGGTCGCTCTCCACCTGGTCCCTCCAACGGAGTGTAGGCCTTCCCCTTCCTCGGCTTCCTCCGGCGGGTTCTGCATCGAACACTTTCAGGGCTGGAGTGTTTTCGTCCATTCGGACAACATGACCTAGCCAGCGTAGCCGCTGCCTTTTTATTCGCTGAACTATGTCAATGTCGTCGTATAACTCGTACAGCTCATCGTTCCATCGTCTGCGGTATTCGCCGTTGCCAATGTTCTGAGGAACATAAATCTTGCTAAATCCTAGTGTCGTCTCATCTGATGTTGACATCGTCCAAGCTTCTGCACCATAAAGCAGGACGGGAATGACAAGCGACTTGTAGAGTTTGATTTTGGTTCGTCGAGAGAGGACTTTACTGTTTAAATGCCTACTCAGTCCAAAGTAGCACCTGTTGGCATTCTGCGCTGGATTTCGAGGCTGACATTGTTGGTGTTGTTGATACTGGTTCCCAGGTATACGAAATTATCTACAACTTCGAAGTTATAACTGTCGACAGTGACGTGGGAGCCAAGACGCGAATGTGCCGACTGTTTGCTTGATAACAGGAGATATTTCATCTTGTCTTCATTCACCTCCAGGCCCATTCGCTTCGCCTCCTTATCCATGCGGGAAAAAGCAGAACAAACGGCTCGGTTGTTGCTTCCGATGATATCAATATCATAATTTTATAATACCTAATTTTATATGACATGTTTATTGGTTGGTGGTTCTATACTCAACAAACTACTATGCTATAGATGATACATTGTCTTCATAATGTCGAGTACAAATCCAGATCTTAGTTGTAAAATAGGTAAAACAAACTTGGGTACTGGTCAAAGATTATGATGTGAAGGGTATTCAAATATATATTATGCCAGATTATACAATGTGGATAACCTAAAAAATGTCCTCCAATAGAGAGAAATGAGTTTGAAGAGTCTATTCAGGATTTATTGGCATTCAAAATAGGTCAATATGACTCGTTTAAATTACTAGTGTTGAATTAAATCTTAATTTTATGTAATCTTCGGTTATTAGAGTTTGTTAGATGATAGTACAAAATAATTACTTTTAAATATTGGTTCCAAAGAAATCCTCATTGCGAGATCATTCGAGCTTGTACTAATTTTTTGAACATTAAGAAGTAGTTTAGTTCAACTTGTACCGGAGCTGCCGACTAAGTACGATGGGCTTAGTGACTCTGAGGTTAGCACTATCGATCCTTTCCATTTGACTTATGATGAATATACTCGATTTGACGTTTAGGTGGTCTATCTATAGATATTAATACTGTCTACAGATATTTCGAGAAGAATGTGAATACTCTTGCAGCTGCTTCTTTTGGGTGGTTGTTTGACAGTTGCTCCGAAATGTCCACATGAATTTAAACCATCTTCGGTATTAATCAACACCCTCATAATAAATTCTCAATGAAAACGGGAAGAATGGTGGATAAGACGGATACAACTCCTATGGTTATATATAGAAAATCCCAAAAGCTAATGGCATGTCGTCTATATGTAGAAATATTGATCAGTTGCATACATAAGGATTGTCAAAAATGTGGAAAAAATACCAATGGTGATCTGTGTCCCAACAAATGTATAACTTAAGATCCCTGGGAAGGTGGTTCAATTGTTTGTTGTGTTGAGTCCAGCAAGGATATCGAAGGTATATTTTAACCGTTCGCTTTACAAGTTCGAGCATCTTTTGACTATGATTTAAGAATTGTAATGTTAAACTCTCCACAACTGTGCTTATCGTAATTTGCTGTAATCTCTTAACTCCAACTTTCCTACTCTTTTCACCTAATTTGTTTTGATTTTTATTTTTATTGTGCATTTTTATTAGTTTTTGTGTTTTTGCATTTTATTTCTTTGTGATATTATGGGGCATTATCACATTTGTCATACATACATAATGTAAATCATCGAAACTCGTTTAGCGGACCTAACTTCAACGGCAAAGCGTTATGTGATTGCAGAGGCCGCGTTGCGTTTAACGGTAGTAATGCGTGTGTATGAGTGTATGTGTGTATGCGCGGAGGTGATTTGTGCCGCAAAAACATAATTCGCGTGGAAACATACATTTTTGGTATAAATTGATGAGACAATTGGTGGAAGAGCATCAGTTCCAACGGTTTCTTCGTACAGCAAAGTAGTCTCCTTCATTCCAATAAACATAAAATCATCGGAGCAAAATGGTGGGTGCATACAAGAAAACAATTGGAAATATTATAATTAAAACTAAAGACGAAATATCTCGTGAAGATAAGCAATAATCTTAGAAGAAAAACTTTCACACATGAAAAAGTGTCTCACGGCTTTTTATTTTGTTTGTTTACTAACATTTCTATTGTTATTACAGAAACTCTTCGTTGTCGCCACTCTTGCGTTGGTCGCCTTCGCTTCGGCTGATGTGAGCCATTTGTCGAGATCATACCTGCCACCCAGCCATGGTGGTCATGGTCATGGTCATGGTCACGGTCCCGCACCGGCTCCAGCACCTGAATACTTGCCACCTTCTTCCAACTATGGTGGTCCATCATACTCTTCGGGTGGTGCTGGCGGTTCTTACTCTTCCGGTGGTGCTGGTGGTTCTTACTCTTCAGGTGGTGCTGGTGGCTCATACTCCTCAGGTGGTTCATACTCCTCAGGCGGTGCTCCTGGTCCATCAAACGAATACTTGCCACCTGTGCAAAGCTACTCACCACCTGCCCCAGTCTACTCTGCACCAGCTCCAGCTCCAGTCTACTCTGGCCCATCATACTCTTCAGGCGGTAGCGGCGGTGGATACTCCAGCGGTAATGCCGGTGGTTACTCAAGCGGCGGTGCTGGCGGTTACTCAAGTGGTGGTGCCGGTGGTGCTGGTGGATACTCTAGCGGCGGTGACGGTGGCTCTTACTACAACGGCGGTGCTGGTGGTTACTCTAGCGGTCGTCCAGCTGGCCCAGTATCTGGCGGTGGTCACTCCAGCGGCGGATCTTACTCCAGCGGTGGTTCCGGATACTCTGCTCCATCCAACGAATACTTGCCACCTTCCCAAAGCTACTCTCCACCTGCCCCAGTTTACTCTGCACCAGCTCCAGCTCCAGTCTACTCTGGTCCATCTTACTCCTCAGGCGGTAGCGGCGGTGGATACTCCAGCGGTGGTGCCGGTGGTTACTCAAGCGGCGGTGCTGGCGGTTACTCAAGTGGTGGTGCCGGTGGTGCTGGTGGATACTCTAGCGGCGGTGACGGTGGTTCTTACTATAACGGCGGTGCTGGTGGTTACTCTAGCGGTCGTCCAGCTGGCCCAGTATCTGGCGGTGGTCACTCCAGCGGCGGATCTTACTCAAGCGGTGGTGCCGGAGGTGCTAGTGGTTACTCATATGGTGGTGCTGGCGGTGCTGGTGGTTACTCAAGCGGCGGTGCTGGCGGCTACTCAAGCGGCGGTGCTGGTGGTGCCGGTGGCTCTTACTATAACGGCGATGCTGGTGGTTACTCTAGCGGTCGTCCATCTGGCCCCTCAGGCGGTTCATCGTACTCTGGCGGGGATGCTGGCACTCAGTATGGCTCCAACGGTGGCTACATCTACAGAAGGAAGTAAATCGCTTGGAACTGGGATTAGTTCAATTGTTTTTGTAAATAGAATACCGTGGCAATATTTTGTTTATTGTTGAATTGCTTAAGGTAAATCATCCTTAAACCATAAAAACAACTTTATACCTCATTCCCTTTGAATAGCATATTTAGTGTAAATAATTCTTGTTATTTCAATGAAATAAATTTTTGTTTTAAAAAATTAATTACTTCGAAGAGTTTTATTATTGCTTTAAGTAATTGTTTACGAATACTATTAGTGCTCGGTTGTTATAAGCTTTTTGAATTAAGATTGACATTCTCAAAAGGTACTCCACATCTCTGTAACCATAGAGTGCATGTTTGAATGCCTTTGGGGCTCACTAAACTTGAGACTTCACTTCAATAAATAAGCTGTATCAGTTCAGTTCTATGATCGTCGAAACTGAGTGATCCTTTTCGAAACCATCTCTTTGTTTTATAGAGATGAACAGAGTTGCCAAGTTAAAAAATCATATACAGCTGAATTTCCTCAACTCGAATCACTATAATCAACAAAAAACTTCGAGTTTGAGAAACTACGAGTTATGGAAAGTAATTTGTATGAAATGTGACTTCTATTGCCAATTCAGGAGTTCGAGTTATGGAGAACTTCGAGTTATAGAAGTTCGAGTTATGGAAGTTCAACTGTACTTTTTAAATATTTTATATGGAATGAAAAGTATCTAAATAGTAAATCTTAGTAAGCTTCGAAAGATTTGCAAAATTTCAATTTTCAGTCTACAATATTCAGCTATTCTTGGACCAGTACTATCAGTACTTCTGTGTGTATTTTCAAACATTAAATAAAACAAAGGTTTTTGTAGGGTTGCCATATTTTTAAATAATTAATATATTATGCTCCTTTAATTTAAAAAAAATATCAAATATTTCGAATGAAACTTTTGAATAGACGTTCGATTAAATTCTTTTTTGTTAGAGTTGCCGAAAGCCGAACAATTTTCGAAAATAATTTTATTCAAAAATTTGTGAAATTTTTGTGAAAATTATATAGAAATTTGTTTTGTCTACTTTTAGGCGCTTAAAGTTTAAATTGCGAATGCCTTTATTTATGCAATATGAAGAAGGTGATCGTAAAGCAAAATTATATGAAAGATTCGCTCACACTGCTCTACGCATACTAATTTATTATTCTATTATATTTTTTCCGCCATTGACTTCTGCGAACGTTCGCCACAGCGCATAATCCGAATGAGAAGAAACAAAATTAATGACAAACCATAAATTTAAGTTGCCGTGATATGGAAATCGGGCACGAGAAACTGCCAAGATTGAATGATTAAGCGGCCGAACAACTAAATTTAATCATCAAATTGACGAAGAATTGAAAAGAGAAAGACGCCAATCAACGAATACGGAGCACACAGATTTGATGGCACGCTTTCTGGATTTTTTTTAGACAGCGCTTTAGGTAATACTATAAAAGAAGAAAGAGGTCAACAAAATACCAAACGAAGATAAGTCTCATGACATAATATGGATTGTCTAAGAATCAAAGATGCTACCTGCAAGACCTACGCGAACTTAGCTACCATTTAAGTAATTGCTATTCCCCTTTAATGGTGTTCTTAAGACCACATTTATTAGCATAAGAAAGTGGCGAGAAAGAAAGCAGGAAAAGAAGAATCACTAAGAGTTGAATAACTTTTCGGCACAAGAAAGCTATAAAACTAGCCAACTCAATGTAAACTAACTTTAGTACGCATTCTAAGTTCTACACGCAAGCGGTGCACAACCGCTTTCGAAATCGAAAATGGTAAGTCTAAGAGCTATTTTTCAAAAAAATCTCAAATTAACGACGCGATTTTACCTTGTAGTTCACCAAATTACTGTTCTTCCACGCTTTGGTTGCTTTGGCCGTCGCTGATGTCAGCCATTTGTCCCGCGCTTACTTGCCGCCACACCCTGCGCCAACACAGCACATTGTACAAAACCATGAAAGCGCAAAACCGCAACAACCACAAGTGCAACACGATGAAGCTTCACCAGTTCAATTGGATGTTATCCTACTTGACGAGTCGGCGCATGACAACTCACATGCTTTAAGAGATGTTGAGCAATCGCTAGAAAACGAGCCCGTTGCAACAACACAACAAAGCGCCACAAAAGATAATGCCTCTAGTGAATCCTCTAGCGATCCCTTCTTTCAACCTGGTTTTGGTGGTTTTCCTGGCGCTGGTTTTCCACCAGGCTATGGTGGACCAACATACCCTGGACAAGGATTCCCAGGACAGGGCTTCCCTGGACAAGGTTTCCCTGGGCAAGGCTTTCCAGGCCAAGGTTTTCCCGGACAAGGCTTTCCCGGTGCAGGCTTCCCTGGACAAGGATTTCCAGGTCAGGGCATTCCGGGAGCAGGCTTCCCTGGGCAAGGTTTTCCTGGGCAAGGTTTCCCGGGACAAGGTTTCCCTGGACAAGGCTTTCCCGGTCAAGGTTTCCCAGGACAAGGCTTTCCGGGTGCTGGCTTTCCTGGACAGGGCTTCCCTGGTCAAGGCTTCCCAGGACAAGGTTTTCCCGGTCAAGGTTTTCCAGGCGCTGGATTCCCCGGACAAGGCTTTCCAGGAGCTGGGTTCCCCGGTCAAGGTTTTCCAGGTTTACCGTATCAAACAGCATCACAACAACAATCCACCGGCGGTTTCAACACACCACAGCCCGTAGCCGGCCTTAACAATCGCGCGCAAATACGTCGCATAGCCAGCGATACAGTTTATGGCGCAAACGGTGGTTATGTCTATGACAAACCCAAATAATTTTTTTACTTATTATTGTTTTGGAAATTCCATGTCTTTAGTTCAATATAATTTTTATTTGATTTTATGTGGATTTTATTATTTTCTTTTTCGTTTCATTTTCTCCATTTCTTTTGCATTAATGCTAATTTTTCCGCAGACTGAGGCTTTTATTGCGCTAAATCTATTAGCATTTTATCATTGGGCGACGAAACAATGCGAAAGTGTAACACTTATCTACGACTTATGTAAAGCATTTCTATTTCATTTTTTCGGCGGCATAAATTATTTATTTGATGAATATTCATATTTGTAGAAGTGTGAATGTATCCATAATAAATCATACAGGTTGCGTGATTTCGAAAGAGCCGAGTAAAATATGTTGGGCATAAATATTTTCGCAGCCTAAAATGAGTTTAATATTAACAAATTGTTTTATTTACATTTGAATGATGAGTGACAGTTGGTGGGACTAGTTCGTGACCCATTTTCAATTTTTGAAACCCACCAACGCGCTGCCGCTTCTCCGCTTTAATCAAAACAAGCTACAGTTCAAGCCGAAAGTATGTTGACCATCTCTCTATGTTTCTCTCTCTCTCTCTTTCTCTCTCTCCGAAGACTATTCTCGAAGTCCGAAGTTAGTTGTTGTTTATGGAATTCGCTATTTTACGACCTCGTTTAGCTCTTGAGTTGTGACGTTGACACTACAAATATGACAAATGTGGCGGCAGCTCTTCGGTTCACGCGTTTCAAGTCCATAATTTAATTCCAAGCATCTTTAGGCTTTTATGTTTGTCGCCAATCATGCGTGCAATTTTTTTATTTTTATTAACATTTCATAGCCAACTCGCTTGCTTTGGCTGCCAATGCATGATCGGTGTGGGTTAATTCATTGCTATGGCCATGGTCATCATGGCTATTGGCGTTGAGTGGCCAAAGTTGATATGCCGCTATCGTAGTAAATATGTAATTTTCTACGACTCTCAACTATTTATATGTTAATAAATGTTTGTCATAGGCGTCTTGATCGCCATAAAAATATGTATGTAGCATTTTTATTTTTCTTTTTATAACTAAACTAGCGGACCGCTCCGGCTTCGCACGGGTTGAAACAAACATTTCAAAAGTTATAATTCTAAAGTTACTTTCCCGTTTCTTGCGTGGGTTCATTTAAAAAAAGTAAAATGAGGACAATTCGAACATGAACTAAAGCTAAACTAGAGCTAAAGCTAAACTTGATTACGACCTCTAGTCTTTGGTGTCCGATGTCTTTCTCTCTTATTATGAAGGCGTTGGGAACGCTCAGAGTTCGACGCCCTAGTGCGAGCTTGTATATTTCTAATATTTTGTTCTTTAAGCTGCTGCACACCCTCCGTACTCGACTCTCAAGCGCGTACTTGGCAGGTTTCGAAATTTTGTTCAGCTAGCAGCTGCGAGTACTCCATACTCCACTCTCTGGCACTCGATTGCGATGCGAAGAGAATGACTTGCAGGACGATTTTCAGTTTCAGATTAAGATTCCCCATCACGGAGTTTTTTTGATACCCTCACCTGGGAACTATTTCCAGAAAGTTGAGATTCTAGCAACAAATATAGCCTATGTTACTCGGGGCACAGTAGCTTTTGAGTTTATTCATTACAAACATACATACAAAACTTTCCTCTTTATAATACTCGTAGTAGTATAGATAAACTATTTTCGAATTTTGAGGAATCCTAAATGCTTACAATGTATCCCTTTCAGGAGGTATCAAACCTGAAGTATATACTTAAGATCTGATCGTTAGGCGGTACTTTTAAACTCAATCTAACTAACCATTGACGGAGACCAAGACAATACGTTTAAATGTTGGTTTGTCAGACTTGTATATCTGGAACAATATCTTTGGAATAGGTAGTTGTTATTTGCTTCGAAAAGTTTGAGATCGAAATCAGAGATTTACTTTCGATAAATAATTATGAAGATCTTATCTCTATGTGTTACTAAGTAAGGCCATTTCTTAAGCATTGAAAAGTAGAAGTGCTGATGCTTACAACTGTATCGAATAGCTTGAATGAGCTCTTAGACTTATTTGTAGGATTTCTCAGTATTCTTCGATAAATTCGTCTTTATACACTTTCAAACGGCCGCTGGGTACAATGAAGAATATTTTCATGTCAAACTGACAACCGGAGATTTTGATGAAGATTTGTACTGAACCTTTCCTTCGTTTTACTACACTTCAGATGGTGCAAATTTCGTTTAAATGATTCCCGTATAAAGAATTACCAAACTTAACATCAAGTTACAAGCTGTGGATGGTTCTCACATATGACTCATAGTGACTATATAGTTGGTTTATTTTTCGCCAACTGATTGTAGGAATACCGCATTTCTTTTCATATAACATAATTGGTCGGTGGAGTCTTACTGTTGATAGATCCATTTTACCGTCAATGGACACCAAAATATTATTTATTTTGAATTGACAAAATTATGAAGTCCTCTAACAATAGTAAAATTTCATTGTACATGGACAAGAACGTCGATAAACATGTTTCGAATGACTAAACTGCCATAAAAATGATGTGACTACTATTTCAGTTAGTTTGACTCCAACAGTCATTAAATTTGACATAGTGAAAACAGCGCTTTAGTGCAATGAATTGGTCTATTGTTAATTTAATAAAGTTTTGATGATTACAAGTTAACTATTGGAAAATGAATTATTGGTACAACTGCCCAAGGACACAAGCCAAGAAAATAAACCTTCCTCGACACCAAAATATAAACCCTTTACCCTAGTGACTCTCTGTTGCTAAAATATCAACACATCTAAATGAAGTGTAAGCCATTTAAACCAAATTAGGCCTATTGGCTTAACAAAAACACATTTCGAAATTTGAGAAACCGGCGAAAAAAAAACAAAAGAAGAAAACTAAAAAACAAATTTTATATTTGCAAGTCCAATTATCAAAGTACAAAAATCAAACAACAACAACATAAAATAGAGATGTTGTCAATTAATGAGATTTATCGTAATTTTTTGGTGATTTTTTTAATTTTTTCTTTGTTTTCTTGCATCGCCTGAAGTCATTAAGTGGCAAACGCAGCAATTCATCTACTTTTATGGCACAAACATCTCATAAATTGAATTTGATTGGTCCAGTTCGCATGAACTTACTTACATACATATTTGAATATAAACACGGGATTTAGTGCCTAAACACGTTTTCTAACCAAATATATGTAAGTAGGTGCATAATTTAAACGATTTACATACACAAATATCAACATACATATGTTGTTGTTGTACCCGATTTACATATGACCTTGTGTAATAAAATGCCAAATAGACGAAACTGTTCGAAAACAAATGAATATACATATAAGTATGCTATATGTATATGAACGAATATGTACATATATATCACTGTATATATTTTTATGTGAATGTGTATGTATTTATGTTTTTCAACTCTCATAACTCAGGCTAACACCTTTTTTATTAACAACTAATTTTTATTAATGCTCAACTAATTGATTTGACATAAGAAATTTGACATCTGTCAACATTATAATCAACTACTCGATTAATATACAGTTTGTATTTAAATAATATTTTATCGGTTATGTATTTATGGGAATGTTCGAGAGAATATGAAAAAAAAACTAATTTGAATATTGAAGTGGATTTGTGTTGAAACAGTTAGTAGGACAAGCCAGACAGACAGATCGATCATTTTGTGAATGGGATTACATCTAGATTTACATTTGCGCATTATTATATGTTAATAAATGAAGATCAACCGAGAGTCTGTGTATACGACAGTTGCGAATTTATACATTCAATTATTACAGTGAAAAGGGAGAGAGTTCATTCATGATGCTCTTCAAAAAATTAATTTTTTTATTATTCAGAAAATTATATTTTGTATCCACCATTAAAATTATTTATGAAATTGGATATGAAAAAGTACTCAACTGTGATTCCTATGGTTGCTTTATGAAACAATAGATTATTACAAAAACTCAGGTGACATAGATAAACACATATTTTTCTTAGTTGGATAAGATCCAGCGCATCAAAATCCAAAATCCCTGAGACCTTTACACAGTTTCTGTTCTTCTTATTTCGATAAGACATAGTTCTGCGAAAACAGTTAGCACAGAGAATAACGTGGAAAAATTTCATGTTCTCATAAACTGAAACGACAATCATCTTAAAATACCGCGTGTTTTATTTCTTACAAACAGTTTTGGACATCATAAAGTAATCGATGGAACGATGGATACCTCATTTACTCAATCACAAGCACTATATGAATACTACTTCTTAAAACGTTTGATGTCATTTACGAGCAATCCGAAAAGGTTTCTGCGTCATTTTGAGACTGTCGACGTAACATGAATATACAGGTACACTCCCGAATCCAAGAAACGGCCGGTGAACTTCACTCAACGAATCTGCTCCTAAAAAGACTTAGGATGTGCTAGTGGATGAAATATGATATCTACCGTTTTCTTATATTCCCAAGATTTGACATTATTCGTCTGATTTCTTGCCAATTTGCAGAGAAACTACGAACCGCTGTCCCATCCAACATATTCTCCAGATTCTTGCGACTTCTTTTGGCTTCTAAACTTGAAAAAAATCACTCATCAAACAGAAATTTGAATCGAATAAGGAGGTTATCGCCACAAAAAAAAATTATTCATTCGTCTACATTAATGTTGTCACCTTCAAATAGTCTCCATTCGAGATTATGCACTTACACCAGCGCTTCTTCTACTTGTTGAAACAATTCTGAAACTCGATTTTTGGAATAAGACTTTGGCTCTTTCAGTTATTTGTCGTATGTTTGTAAAACGACGTGCTTTTAAGGTTCTTTTTATTTTTGGTGGTAAGAAAACGTCGCACGGGGTCTGGTCTGGCGAATATGGTGGCTGGGACATCGTTACAGTATTGTTTTAGGTCAAGAATTCACGAACAAGCAAGTGTGAGATTTCAACAAATAAAAATCGCCAAATCTTCTAAAAACACGTCTAACCTTAGCGGCTGCTACAGACAAAGTTAGAAATGAATATTACTGAAAATTGTATCGTACTTCAAAGAAATTTATATCAATACAAACAATTTTGACAGATGGACACTCCAAACTAGGGCTCTTAGAATTATTCGATTATTCGACCGAAATTGAAATTGAAAACCGATTATTCGAATATCCTATTTGTAACCGTTCGTACGAATATTAACCGGTTAGTACTATTCGAATAGTCGTTCTACTGCGGTTATTCGAATAGTTATACTGACACTATTCGAATAAATGAAAATTGTTTGAAATCCAAACAGCCTTTGATTTTTTAAAGTTTCCGCATTCCAGCCATTATCCGTATCAGAGAGGACATTCTCCATTGCAGGAAACATTGTGACACCACATATTCTACTCCAAACCCATGAAATTTTAAATTTTACAATTTTCGTTATTTTTAGAACACATCACTGACATACTATATAATTAAATATTTTGCGAATTATCATTTCTATGACATGTTTAAAGATATATACCAAATAACTTTCCTCCTTAATTATTATTTGAGACAAATCTGAAATTTTGACATTTTTTTGAAATAAAAATTTTTCACTGCAGTGATGATTTCGCCATCTATGGTCGCGCTACACAAGCACGAGCTTGGTATTACCGATCGTAGCGTGCGGAATTCGATTGATACGAATTTGATTTTGCAAATTTGTTGGCGCAGAAATGCAAATGAACGCCTAATAAATTACAAAAGCTTTTGTTCGTGATAAGAAAAAATGAATAAAAACGAAACGGATTAGGAAAACATTTTAAGTGTTTATTAAGTATTTGTTCAAATAATTTCGCATATCAACAACGGCAGCAGATGGCTGCGCACGTGTAATGCACTCACTGAGGCACAAAGCTACAAATTTCAGCTTGCAAAATATCCAAAGCTTAAATTAACGATTTCCTGTTCATGTCACTGTGGTAAATTAATTTACAACTAGGAGTGACCAAAATAGTTTCGCAAAAAATATTTTCGCGCATTTTCGCATTTTGTCTCCAACCTCCGTCGCCATTAAAAGCCAATTTTGCAAGCGAATTTCTAGCGTACATCTTAATTGACTTCGGCGTAATTTATGAGTTTCCATTTGTGCAGCAGTAGCCATCAGCCACACTTTGGTTCGAGCACATTTCGATTGGACGCTGAAATTCAATTCGGGTCAAAACGCTCGCGTTGCACATTTTTGACATTTCTAAACGAAGATAAAATGTCATTTTAATTGAATATCAATTTGAATTTGCTCTTATCGCGCATAATGCTCGATGCTCACGTCGCTTATCGTTCGGTGAAAGGTGTGGAGTTTCACTCGACCATAGCGAGTGGATGTGTATGTGTGTTAGTGAAGTCATAAGTGGTTGGCAAATTGTTTGGTTTTGCTTTTAATTTTTGGCGAATCGCTTAATCATTGGATATGTTTCGACGCTTAATTAATTAAAAGGTTTACCTCTGGGCGATTAGATAAACATATTAGCATATGACCTTTGGCTGTTAAGTGGCTTGTGCGTTTTTTATTTGTTCAAAATGAAAGGAAAATGTTGCTAATTAAATTTCACCTTGCGAATTTCGTTTTCCATGTAACTCAGCATACTCAATGGATTTTTTTCTGTCTGTTTTGGTATCCCTGATGAACTAAAGTACTCTATTACATAATGTTAGTTTATTAAGAATATTTTTTTAACAAGAATAGTAAAAAGCTTCTGCTGCTATTTGTGGTGTGCGTCTTTATATTTTTTTACAGTTCTTAAGACAAGGATCGAAAGGCTAATCGGAAATATTAATGCAATTGAAGGTCTAACAAATATCTATAATTCATGTACATACATATTTTCCCGAATAGAATTCTATCCCGACTCTTCGACTGATAGCCACTCACTCAACCCACTGCGTTGCGATAGATAAACCACTGTACTTGAATAAATATACAAAAACAAATAGTTATATTATGTATTGTCATTTTCTTTTTTGGGGTTCGAAGTGTAGGTGAAGTAAGTGTCTTGTTGCTATTAGAACTGTAACACTATAAAACCAATTTCATGGAGCTCCACCTTAACAGGGTAAAAGCATGTTCCTCTTAGACAAAATCTACTTAAGTTACATCATCCTCTCCATCTCTTTTCTTCAGAGATTATTGAATGATTAGTGGATAGGCACCGACAGTTCTGTAGCAGTTGGTAAAGACCGAGATAATCTCTCTACTCCGCTACCTTCATATTATCTTCTATATACTACATATATCTAACTTCGCTGACCATTCATAACATATTTATAACGCTTGGCTTTATCTGACGCATACAGTTTTAATGTTGACCAACTTGATCGCATATCCAATGAACATCCATGCCTTGAGGCTAAAACTAGAACAAGTATGACAATATGATAGCAATGGCTACTGATTCATTAACAATTGATTTGGATATTGTAGCAACATGATCTAGTACAGTCTCTTTCGTGATATAGATATTGGATAATTACCACATATCAGTAAATACTTCTAGGAACTGTTCACATTAAAGTTTGTTACTTTACTTTTAAACTTCAACGTTTTAATATCAAACAATCTGTGGATCATTTCTTTCCTACAATGATTATTTGACCTAATGTCTTTGTAAAAATCTAACATATGACCAATAAATTGTGTAAGTATACAAAGACGGACGTCAGATGGAAACATTTCTCTTATATTGGACATTATAAATTTCAAAAAACATATGGAGGTTGACCCTTTCGACAAAGCACTGGACTTAGAAGTCGAAGAATGAATACTACTTTTTAAAACAAACTCTTTGAGAATACTTCTCGTCTTATCATTCTTAACTGTCTAGAACGTGAGACTCACAATTATCTGCAAACGATTTGATCTGCATCTTTTGAAGAAGAAGCCATTAAATTTGTTCATCTTTATAATGTCTATGGATGTTGAACTCCTCAATTGTGGTGAAAAGAAACATATATTTATATTTAGTGTAGAATATCTTTGAAAAACAAGTAAGGAAAGGCTAAGTTCGGGTGCAACCGAAAATTTAATACTCTCGCAATTTATAGCTATATTTTTTATTAAGATAACACACAATTTGACTCACATATTCGGCATATACATATATAATATAAAGTCCATTGAAACCGATTTTAACCATTTCTGGTAGAGAGACACACTATTAGAAGTAAAAGATTTCCTCTGAATTAAATTGAGGTATTTTCGTTGAAAAATTACCATAAGGCACGGTTCTTCATATTCGATATCCGGGGCATTGAAGAATTATAGTCCGATTTCGACAATTTTTTCACAACTGATGCCACACACCATATACTCTATGGGCGCTAGTATATTTGTGCAAAGGAAGTTGTCGTTGTTGTGAACCGATTTCATCCATTTTCCACACGTATCATCAGCGCGACCAAGAAAATATTATAAACCGAATTTCATTGAAATCTGTAGAGATATGGTTTTTGACCCATAAGTGGGCGATGCACCCCCATTTTCCATTTTGTAAAAAATCTAAGTGCAGCTTCTTTCTGCTATTTCTTCTGTAAAATAATGTTTTTCGTTAATGAGTTAACGCACTTTTAATAATTTTCAACCTAACCTTTGTATGGGAGGTGGGCGTGGTTATTATCCGATTTCAACTATTTGCATGGTGTATGGTGGGGTACGTAAGGGAACCGACTGCAGAACGTTTGATTTATATAACTTTATTGGTTTGCGCGATATATACAAAAAACCTATTTGGGGCGAGGTCACGCCCACTTCTCCAAAAGAATTACATCCAAATATGGCCCTTCTAGTGCGATCTTTCGTACCAAATTTTACTTTTATAACTTTATTTATAGCTTAGTTATGACACTTTATGTGTTTTAAATTATTAAGAGTATTGAGTATTGAGTCTCTATTTTTGATTCCAAATTAGTGATTTTCTAGATCTTCATTATTTTTTCTGTTGTGGTAATTCTATGTAAGATTTTCAGTTAAGTTTTTAACATAACATAAAACTCAAACATTATTTCTACTGTAAAATGTGTGCAAATGTCGTCTCCTCCACTTCATTCATCTTTATTGGTGCTATCATAAGTGATCTCTGAGCTTGTAACTCTGTCAAAAGTAAAGTATACAAATAAAGTAAACAAAAATAGCGTCCATCTGGGCAAATTGTTTGCCGAAAAACGCAAGAAATTAAAATTGAATAAAATAAAAGTAACAGCAACGGTTGGCCCTATTCATTGAGTTGAGCATTTATAACCACATACACACAAACTGTATGTGCGCATCAAATATTTACATAGCGATAAAGCGGGCGAGCAGATCAATGCGCTTGCGCAGTGGACATGATGGTAAATTGGCTGAAGCAACTATTTATTTATGAGTGTGTTTCTATATATTTATGTATGGAAGTGTGTGTGAAAAAGTTGCATTTAGCCTATTTCAAGTTGGCACCTTCCTTTCTCTTCCAAAGAAAAGAGTAAGAAACGAAAAATCTAAAAAATTAACAAAGAAAAACATAAATAAAGTTTAAATAATTAAAGATGAATGAATGAAGCAACAGGAAGGGGAGGATAGTTAAACAACGAGGCAAATAAATTAATAATGCAATAAACTTAATATGTATAAGCAGCACAAATACTCGTAATATGGCTACACCTAGTATAAAGAGGTGGCAGCAATAGCAGCAACAACAATAAAAACAACAACAACTACATAAAATTATGTGTAATGTAAGCAATCAAACATTTTTTGTAAATTTGTGGCACAACTTTGACACATTTCGGGCAACACATTGACCATTAAGTGGCAACTAAGCGGCTGAAGACTTCCTCTGCTTGCTGCTTAAAGCTCAACATTGGACCATTGAATTGTGGTCGTGGGGTGCAGCACTTATTTTTTTGAATTCTGTGGTTGTGTGTTTGTGTCGCTGTGTGGCCGTTTCGTTCCGTTGGTTTGATTGCGTTGTTGCGTCTGCTGCCGCGGGGCGCTCGACGTGGTCTTAATAATCAACCAATTAAGCTGAACAGAAATGCAAATGCAAATCGTGTGAAACGGTAGCGAAATGCGTTGTTATTGCTGTTAATAGCCATTTACATATGTCTGCATGTACAAGTGTGTGTGTGTGTGTGTGTGTGTGTGTCAGTGTTTTTGCTATTTCTATTTTCTATTGGTATTGGTAGGCAGATGTCATAATGCAGCGTACAGGCAGATGGCAGGCGCAGAGTTCGCGAACTTGGCACTGAATTGGCTTTGGTTGCACACACACACACACATACACACTTACATACATGCGTAGAAACACTAGAGTGTCGCGGTTGACGACAGTTCCGTTCGACGCTTAGCCGCCGCTCTGGAGAAGGGTGGTGGTCTATAAATGGTCAAGAGACTCTGGGTTAGAGTATCAGTTGCAGAGCTTCAATCGTCTAGTTAACCACGCAGTGGCAGCCCAGTGAAGATGGTCAGTAGCAAATAAACGGTTACTTATCTTTAAACGCTAAAAACTTAACTCAGTTTAATTGTTTTAAATGTGTTGTTGCAAATATTAATTGGTGCGAGTGTGTTTAGTGTTGTAATAAAACGATGGAAATTAAATATTTACCGCTTGGAGTTGCTAAAGTTCTTGAAGTGGTTGAAAAAGAAATTGTTAAAATATGAAATTACAACAAATTAAATTCGCATGTGAAATAGTAATTTGGACTTACCGTTACTTGTTGAAAACATTGAGATATAATTACTCTGAAAAAAATAAAATAAAAAAAAAACATTACAAATACAAAACCCAAAAAATTCTAAAATATTAAAAATAGTGGTTTTTAATAAATTACTAAAAAATAATATAAAATTCATATTATTAAAAATATATTAATTAAATAGAAAAACAAAAAAAAATTAATTAAATATTTTTTTTAATAAATTTAATTTTTTATAATAATATTTTTTAGAATTAAATATTTTTCTTTATTTAATTTTTTTTTGTTAATTAATTTATGTTTTTATGCAAAAATAAACATAAATGTGATATAAATATAAAAATTTAAAATTTTAATAAATATTTTCGTACGACTAAAACTATATCGCCTCTCTTCGTTACAGAAATTTTTTGCAATTCTCAGCATATCGCTGGTAGCCAGCCAAATTGTTAACGCCGATGTTAGCCATTTGTCCAACAATCAGTATCTACCACCCAGTCAACATGCCTCCCACGGTTCGGACGATACCGCTATTGCGCCCTACCAACCACCAGCTCAACAACACGACCAGCAGCAACACCAACACCCACTGAAGAGTTTCTTGCCCAGTGGCATTGAGATTACCAGATCAATTCCTATCGCTAGTTTTTCGATAAGCAACACTGTTCCAACGCAATCTCATGCTCAAAGTGGAGCTGGCTCTTACAACTATCAGGGACCACAAAACAACAACTATCAGGCTCCTCAGAACAACAACTATCAGGCACCACAGAATAACTATCAACCACAGCCTCAGCAACAGTCGGGACCTCAGCACTCTGCGGGACAACAAAATGATGGCTCATACAACTACGGTTCGCCCGCACCAGCACCGGCCCCAGCACCAGCTCCAGTTCAACAATCTTACGCTGTTCCTGCTCCAGCTCCAGCCCCTCAAAATGATGGCTCATACAACTACGGTTCGCCCGCACCAGCACCGGCCCCAGCACCAGCTCCAGTCCAACAATCTTATGCTGCTCCTGCTCCAGCTCCAGCCCCTCAAAATGATGGCTCTTACAACTATGGCTCACCTGCACCAGCTCCAGTCCAACAATCTTACGCTGGTCCGGCCCCAGCTCCAGTACAACAATCTTACGCTGCTCCTGCCCCAGCTCCAGCCCCTCAAAATGATGGATCTTACAACTACGGTTCGCCTGCACCAGCCCCAGCACCGGCACCAGCTCCAGTGCAACAATCTTACGCTGCTCCCGCTCCCGCTCCTCATCAGCATTCAGGACAGCAAAACGATGGCTCTTATAACTATGGTTCGCCAGCGTCTGCACCAGCACCAGCTCCAGTCCAACAATCTTATGCCGCTCCAGCTCCGGCTCCGGCTCCAGCACCAGCTCCAGCTCCCCAATATAGTAACGGACAGCAAAATGATGGTTCTTACAATTATGGATCTCCAGCACCAGCACCTGAGCAGCATTCATATCCAGCTCCAGCTCCAGCTCTTCAATACAGTTCTGGACAACAAAATGATGGCTCTTATAACTACGGTTCCCCAGCACCAGCGCCTGAACAGCAATCATATGCAGCCCCAGCTCCAGCACCGGCACCAGCACCCGCTCCAGCTCCAGCTCCAGCTCCACAACAACACGCACACCAACAAAATGATGGATCCTATAACTATGGTTCACCAGCACCAGCTCCAGTCCACCAATCACAGTTATCAGGGCCATCATATCCTTCTGCACCCGCTCCAGCTGCACCTTCATACTCGGCTCCACCTCAACAATCTTATTCAGCTCCAGCGGCACCTTCTAACGAATATCTGCCACCAGCATCAGCTCCTGCCCCAGCTCCAGAGCAAGATCACTACTCAGCTCCAGCTCCAGCACCTCAAGTTTCCAACGAATACTTGCCTCCAGCACCACAGCCACGTAGCTACAACGCCCCATCACAACAATCTTACTCTGGACCTGCTCAGCAGAATTATGCAGCCCCAGCCCCACAAGTTTCAAACGAGTACCTTCCACCTGCATCAGCACCAGCACCACAAAGTTATTCATCTCCGCAGCAGGAAAGTCACGGACAGCACCAATCTGGTGGAGATGATTTAAGCCATACTGTTGTACAAACATCTTCTGGTTATCAGGGAGAAAACCATGCTGCAGCTCCATCACCAAACCAGCAATCATACGAAGCTCCTGCCCCTGCCCCTGCTCCTGAGTATTTACCACCACAGCAATCGTACTCTGCTCCACCTCAACAACACTACTCTGCTCCACCTCAACAATCTTACTCGGGTCCAGCTCAGCAGTCGTACTCAGCTCCAGCTCAACAATCGCATTCTGAGCCTGCTCCTGCGCCAGTAAATCAGCAATACTTACCTCCTACGCCTGTACAACAATCACTTTTCACCCCAGCACAGGGTAACCAAGGCTATTCCTCTCATTCACACGGTCCTGCCCAACAATCATATTCAGCACCAGCACAAGAGTCTTACTCTGCCCCAGCTCCTGCTCCAGCACCTGTTAGCAATGAATATTTGCCACCAGCACCAGTAAAACAAGCTGCACCAGCCCCTGCACCAGCACCAGCACCAGCTCCAAGCCCAGTTAGTCATCAATCTTATTCGGCACCAGCACCAGCTCCGGCTCCAGCGCCAGTTAGTAGAGAGTATCTGCCTCCATCGCAACAGCAACAATCCCATGCTGGCCCAGCACAACCACAAGTCAATCAACAACCTTACACAGCTTCATTCCCAGCTCCAGCACAACAGTCGTATCCCTCTCCAGCTCCGGTTAACAATGAATATCTACCACCTGTTTCAGCACCAGCACCAGCTGCTCCATCTTACCAAGCCCCAGCAGCGCCTTCTTATTCGCTTCCAGCGGCGCCTTCTTACTCGGCTCCAGCAGCACCATCTTACTCCGCGCAAGCCGGTCCATCTTACTCTGCTCCCGCTCCAGCTCCAGTTAGCCAAGAATACTTGCCACCAGCAACACAGAGCTACTCGGCTCCAGCTCCAGCACCAGTGCAACATAGCAGCCATTCCGGTGGCGCCGTTTTAAGTCAAACTGTTGAGCAAACCTCTTCGGGCTACCAATCCGGGAGTAATTCTCAAAGCCAATCGCCACAATACGAGACTCCCTCTGCTCCAGCAGTGGCTCCACAAGCTGGTCCAAGCTTCCACGCCTCATCGCATGCAACGGCGGCGGAAGTCAGCAATCAAGACTCTGGCACCGAATACGGTAGCAACGGTGGTTACGTTTACAGGAAAGTGAAATAATATGTGAAGTCGATAGAAAGAGGAGAAACGCCGTAAAAAAGGAGGAGATGTGAGCGCAACCAACAGCTGTTGTTGTTGCTCGGTTTCGTAGTTTTTAGTATTCGAATTTGCATTTAATCATTTTAATTCGCTTTTTATAGCATCTTATTGCCATGATGTCAGCGCCAAGCTGCCGAATTTGTTGTACCATAATAATTTTTGGTTAATACTGTTATTACCTCATTTGTAAATAAAAAAACTTATCGCGTTAATAATAATCCCACATATATGTACATATATATAGAAAAAATAACTAATATTTTGTTTTATTAATTAATTACCAATGATCCCAGCTGAATTTGGGATTAACAATACATCTACGGGATGATTTATAGCATAAATAAATTTGTAGAATTTCGGCCAGGTGCGCGTGTAAAATGATGGGCGGCATCGCATGTCTGTCGATCGCAACGAAAGAGTCGACCGATTGTGCTGAGTTCGGCTTTTCTACTTGATCGGTCGTGAGTTCGAGATCCATTCACAAGCTTTCGCTCTAACCTCTAAGTATACAAAACGAATTTCAAAATCCGACACTGACATCAGAAGACTTAACGTAAAAATCTAAGAAGCCTACAGATCTGTCTACCGTTCAGGAACTATTGTCTATAAATCCTAGTGCAACCTCAGTTAATAAATCACAAAGAAGCTCAGCCAAACATCTGTAACATGCTTAAACACCTGTTAAACTTTCAAGCTTTGAAGACACTGAACCCCAATCCAAACTATAAAAAATGCCAAATTCTAATAAAACCTGACTTCATCATCTGCACTTATTTTATTTATTATGTTTAAATATTTGCGCAACTAATGCCATTCCCCGCGCAAGCGCCAACGCCAGCTCAGTGTGCATTCACTATCAATACCTCAATATTTCAATTTCTCCAACTCCGGTCCACCAGTTAACGCCGCGTCGCTTGTAGGTGAAAATATTCCAGTTTAACTGATCGCATCTACATAATCGGCAACTAAAACGCATGCTTGAACAGCTGAAATTGCAACCGCAGCAAGTAGAACAGCACTTTCCACTTTTTTTCGGAAACTAGTCAATCAACTAATTGGTGCCAAATTGCCGGATAATAATCTCTTTAGCTAACAATCAACTTTGCGAGCCGCAATGCTGATGTGTCAACAGCGAATTCGCCGCTTTGACATCAAATTCTGCTCATAAATATTATATATTTGTTGGTGATTCGATTACACTGTGCTACAGGGGAATTGACTTTTCTTTGATCTGTTGCACTAAGCCAGTTGGTTAGAATCCAAACCTTTCTCAATAACATTATCCCCTATAAGGTTTGATGAGTTTCCAGACCAACGAAGTCGATCGGTTTATATTTGTTACTAAATATTACGACATTATCATCATAGAGGCCCTATGTTCCACCTATGAGCTGTGGGAAAAAAAATATATAAGGGCATATCTGGAGAATTATCTGGAATAATTCATGGAGCTCAGAAGGTATGTATTATTTGAAAGCGCGAATAATTAAAGAACCTTTTGATATGAACAAACTTGGTGATTAATATGATCCATGTTCCATTCCCCAAATAGTCTAATCTGTCTTATCTTCGACTTATGATATTCCAATCTATCCATACGATAGTACATGTTACTGTCTTTCAAACACAAAGTATCCCGGAAAATCTCCGGTGAACCAGCTGTTCGAGAAGCGCCCTAAAAACTTTGGCATTGGTCAGTATGTGCAGCCTAAACGTGATTTGTTTCGTCTCATGAAATAAAATCTTTAAGTTGTATTTGAAAGCTTACTCTGCGTACCACTGAGTTATTCTAAAATATATGAATTGCATATCAGTAAACCAGGAATTCCATGCCAATATTTCATATAACGTTTCCTAAAAGGGATAATTCATTTCGAGGTTCCCTACTTTTTTAAAGAAAAAACACAGAATTTCCAATTTGATGAGGAACGTTTATTATCATCGGAAGAACATTCTTTGGCATTTATTTTTTTAAAATTATGTCTTTCCAATGTTGGCCGCGGCTACGTTTCCGATGGTCCATCCGTTGAGTTCAATTTTTAATGGCTCGTTCGAGCATTTCGACTTCTAACTGTCGAATGACACGCGTGATGTTTTGCTCCAAGACCCGAATCAAAGCGGAATTGTGTGCATAGACTTTAGACTTTACATACATCCACAGGAAGAAGTCTAAAGGTGTGATATCCCACGAACTTGGTGGTTTACCTAAGTGTTATCTCAATAAATCCATTGATTGATACGATGTGTGGGAAGTGGCTTCTAATTACTAAGAAGATCTAACATTTTGTTCCGGTGAATTTAGATTCAGATACACAAATCGGCAACTCTATCGACGTATGATCTTGGAAATACTATTTAAAATCTCTTGATGAATTTTAAAGACCTCTTCTATTTGCAAACCATGTTTGCTGAATGAAGTTACTACGGAACATTAGAAATACATCAACCATACCATAAATTAGAAAATGTTGACACCGGGGGATCACGGAAAGATCGTAAGGTTCTATTGAAGCGTTATCAGAACTCCATATCAGATCAATAAAAGTTTGTTCCGAATATGGAACAGAGATCAGTTTGGAAGATATTCTCTGCACGAGTAAAACTTTTTCGACTCTCATTTTCTTACTTGAAAAATAGTAAGCACATGAAAACCGAGAGCTAAAATTTTGTTACACAGTCTATTTGCGTAGCTTCACTATGAATGCTAATGATCTTCATACAATACATAATTAGGGATTGACTACTTGCAAAATCTTTAGCAAAAATCATTTTAAAATTGATTTGATTAAAAAAAAGCAAAGAGGATAAAGTCAAAGTTAAAAAAAGTAAAAGAGATAGTCAAGAAAGGCATAAATCAAGTTTCCAATATATTTAATTTTTTTTCTACTTTGCTATTAAAACTTTTTGCAAATTAAAATTTAGTTTATGCCATAAACTGTGAACTCGCAAAACCGCCCAGCACACTTGCACACGCTAGTGATTAATCGAGTTTAAGCCATTTTTAATGTTATTGTTTTAGATATTTTGCGTCAAATTAAAATTATAATTTTTTTCTCTTCACTTTTGTGCTGGCTAATTAAATTTCTATATGTTCGTTTGTGTGTATGGTGATTTTTGAAGCTGCTATTCACTGGTTATATTTATTAGCGACGACTAAGTCATTGGGATGATTACTTTTTTTACGAGTTATTTATAGAACGAGCTCAATGCTAGTACGGGATCCAGAACATGCGGTAAATTAGCATAATATCCACATAGTTCTTGGTAAACTTATGCGTTTGACTATCTGCAAATGCAAATCGAGCGACGGACAGCCAACCTGTGAAATGTATATAAATATGCCGGCGAACGGAAGTGTGTTATTAGTTCAAGACACTTGATTGAGTTGAGTGTAGCCAACCGTTAACGGAGAACCTAAATAAAATGGTTAGTGTGAATCAAAAAAATAAAAAGAATTGCATACGATTGCATAAAGTGTGCTGAGTTGAGAATTATTTTGTGAAACAAAAATTTAAAATAATTAAATAAAAAAAAATAATTATAAAATAAAAATAATTAATTAATAAAAAAAAAAATATTTTGAAAAATGGCTCAAATATTAACATCTTTTCCGTTGCATCGTGGATACAACTCTGGGCACGAGAAAAAAAATCAAAAAGGAGCTATAAATAATACTAATAAGCTTAATCCTTATTTTCTCCAAACTTATGAATTCTAAATATTTCCCTTTCTCAATATCATAATAGCCATCTAATCCTTCGATATACTTTAATGCTTTCAGAAATTCTTTATTGCTATCACTTTTGCCGTTATTGCCACCGTTGCTGGTGATGCCAGCCACGTGGCCAATACCTACTTGCCACCATCAGCTGCTGCTAGCTCCATTTCTTCTGAGTACCTGCCACCAAGCTACTCGTCTGCTGCATCGGCTCCAGCTCCCAGTGTGATCTATGCCGCACCATCATCAGTCTCCTACTCAGCACAAAGACCAGCACCCGCTGCATCAGTTCAGAGAGTTTCATACGCCGCACCAGCTCAATCTTATTCAGCTCCAGCTCGTTCATTCTCCTCATACTCAGCTCCAGTTGCTGCTGCTTCTGCTCCAGTTTCCTACTCAGCTCCAGCTGTCTCCTACTCCGCACCAGCTGCCTCATACTCCGCTCCAGCTCGTTCATTCTCCTCATACTCAGCTCCAGTTGCTGCTGCTTCTGCTCCAGTTTCGTACTCAGCTCCAGCTGTCTCCTACTCCGCACCAGCTGCCTCATACTCCGCTCCAGCTCGTTCCTTCTCCTCGTACTCAGCTCCAGTTGCTGCTGCTTCTGCTCCAGTTTCCTACTCAGCTCCAGCTGTCTCCTACTCCGCACCAGCTGCCTCATACTCCGCTCCAGCTCGTTCCTTCTCCTCATACTCAGCTCCAGTTGCTGCTGCTTCTGCTCCAGTTTCCTACTCCGCTCCAGCTGTCTCCTACTCCGCACCAGCTGCCTCATACTCCGCTCCAGCTCGTTCCTTCTCCTCATACTCAGCTCCAGTTGCTGCTGCTTCTGCTCCAGTTTCCTACTCCGCTCCAGCTGTCTCATACTCCGCTCCAGCTGCCTCATACTCCGCACCAGCTGCCTCATACTCCGCTCCAGTTGCTTCCGCTTCATACTCCGTACCTTCATACTCCGGTGTTGATACCGCCTACGGTGCCAACGGTGGCTACATCTACCGCAAACGTCGTTAGGATATCAAGCTCATTGATTAACATATATATATATATATTTGGATATCTTATTATATGTGTAGTATGGAATGACGAAATGATAACGAAATAAAAACTCATTTGAATTAATTTCGATAGAAAAATATATATTTGGATCTTATTATACAACTTTATTCTCACTTTCACTAGGATTATGTAGATTACTCTGTGTCAACATCGGCAATTGTAGATACAAGATATTCTGCTTCGGCTTGAGTTTGACATTGGCGAGATTGTCACGGCGGCGAAAGAAAATGGGCTGCGAGCTAACCTCGGCGGTGGCGACCAAATCGATGGGTTTGTGTACATGTCCACCCATAACGCCCGGATAGGGCCAGTCCGTTACAAGCTGTAAGCGATGACGCGTTATAAGATCTGTGGGTTTGACGTAAATATTATGCGACGCCTCATCGCCGGGTCGTGGATAAAAGTAAATATGCTCGGTCATAGGTTCGTGTACCGTTTGGGTGAGCGCGCCGCCGACGCAAAACAAGGGTAATAGAACGAGGAACAACATCTGCAAGAAATTGAAAGAATTTTAGTAAAAATTTACAGTTCGAATTCGCAGCAAACCTTTGACGGCTTACAAAAACTCCGGCGCATGCGTAACAAACGTAACGACGTCTCAAACGCACAAGAATCGTGAAACTAAGTCATACGACTCACTTTCGCATATCTTTTATATGATGCGTGCGTTAATTTCCCCATTTTCGCTGTTTTCTTCCCTGTAGCCTGCTGCGTCCGCAAAAAAATATACGCCTAAAAGAAATCATACCAGCAACAGCAACAACAACAAGCCAAGTTAATTAAGCCAATTTGAGGCGATAAACGACGCTTAATCTCGGTCACACGCTACATCGGGCACCAGAACGCGCTTCCAGCGGCCGGCTATGCGCACATGCTGTCCAAAGGCGAGGCGACGGACACCCAGCCGCGTTCGGGTTTAACGAGTTTGCGCAAAGTCTACCTGTGGTCGTTGATAGGCGCGCAGGCGCACAGCTGAGGCGTCTTTTTGTTTCACTTTTATTTCTCCACATTTAATTGTTTTTTTGCGCCTTTTTCGGTTGTTGCTGCTCCAGCAGTTAACCTTAATTCTTGTGCGCTTTTGATTCTTTACCATCATAACAATAACAACGGTAATAAAAAAATATTGCGCCACTTTGTCTCCAGCAACAAGCGTGGCAACACTTTCGGAAAATAAGTGATAAAAAACATTAATTCGTTTCAAAATAATTAAGAAATATTTAAGTATTAATCGCATTGCATTTGCAGCAAAAAAATTGCAATCGAGAGCGAGAACAAAATGCTTGCACATTTAATGGCATTATGTAAATGAGACTGTCGTTGAAGTGCTTACATAACCACACAAAGTCGTCGGTCTGTCGTACTTTCTAATTGTTGTTCAAAATTCGAAATATTTTTTACTTGATAGCGAATAGAATACCTTGGTTAACGGCACAATATTATAGAAGTAAGAGGTTACAATATTCGGGCGGCACCGAAAACAAGATATTCTTGATCTACCATCAGATTTTAACAAATATATTATTCACTAATTTGGTGGACTGTCTAACTTGATGGAATGTAAATCTCGTTCCGGTTGTTGTCCCGACTGTCGTGAGAACGGTCTCTACAAGAGGATCTCCTTTACTGTGTTGGACTGTATGAATAATAAGGGTCATACCGGTGATCAATAACATACTCACACCGACATCAAAACATTCAAGTTTTATTATAGCTAGAGACCTTTAATAGATTCTGCCTCAAATCTTGGGAGAGATCTATCCATATATGTATTTTTATCCATTGTCATTATATCTAAGTTACATATTACCAAACTTCTACGCTCAGATAAACTTTTCTGTAATAAAATATTCAAGGAAATAATCTGAACCAAACTTCTTGAACTTAATATTTCATAAGATAAAACGATCTCTAGCTAAAAACTCTCGCTCAGCATTCTTTAGATTGGATGAAGACATAGTCTAGATAGTCTAGACATAATCTATAATAAAACAAATAGTAAACCGGGTCTTGATGTGTTATAGTCAAGAATTGAGAATACGACTGATGGAACATTATGATTTTTCGAGTTCGCAACTGCGATATTCTCACAAATTAAGAAATGGCCTCTACGATATATAGCTGACTCATAGGTTAGGTTAGTCTGGTAGATCATTAACCCTCATACAGACCAGTACCAGTTGGATTACCGTACCGTAGTTCACGAGGAGTAGTCATCCTTTAGAATGCCTGTGCTTGATGCATATTTTAAAACGTTATGTAACTTCACCATCGATACCTCTTCCAATTGGTCATATTTCTTCATTTTGGTTTTAAAAATTAAAGGTCCCTTTCATATGAAATGTCAAACCCGTCGGAAGCAACTCAGCTACAGAGTTAGTATATGATGTCCCCGATATATTCTTATAAGGAAAAACTGACTACAAAGTGAATTCCGTCTTTAAATGTTTCTCTTAGTGATCTGTTTTCCGGGAATTAGTGGAAAAATATGTTGACTATCTTCCAGTTTTCTCCAACTAATTTGTCGTGAAAATGAAATAAGTGAAATCGAGTTATACACTCTATTCTTGGCATTTTTAGTATAGTTAATGTTCATCCATCGGCTTGATTTAATATCGGAAAAATCGGCGAGTTAAATAATGAGATATCTCATAATATGTATCTCAAGTATTACCAATATTGTAATATTTTATTAGGTTATATCCATCCAAAGAGTCGTTGCAAGTTCCTTTCATTATAGTATTTCTTTATAATATCCATAACTAAAGCTCGAAACTCAGCTAACGCATTGCACTCTGGTATAAAGAGTTATAAATATGACTCTCCACAAATAGCAGTGACAGTTTATTGTTGTCATTTCGCTTTTTGGACAACTTTCACATTCAAATATGTGTGTAATTTATAACTGTTTGTATTTTGCTAAATGCCTTTTGTTTTTGCGAATACGTTTTTATTTACTTATTTTGTTTTTAGAATTTAGACAGTGGATATTGCTTCACTCGACTAAAAATAAATGTGAAATCCATTATAATTGAATAATAAAAATAATTAATCAAAATTGACCACAAAGAATATTCGAATTTAAATTCTTTACTTAATTTTTACAATTTCTTTTTTTTGAGAGGCAACTTACGAAACTCACCTGGGCACTAAATGAGGCCCTTTAATTGCTTGTCCAAGCTACACCTACCGCAAATAAAGGGACCTACAACGATTTAACGACTATTACAAATGGTTAGTGAGGAAAAAATTTCGAGAATTCTCATTGCCAAAAAGGGATTCCCTAATTTTGATTGAAGCATGGATCTCTATACATTTTCTGTAAACCGTGCGGTACTAAGAATATATGGATATATTCAGATATTAAAACTACGCGTGATCAGTTCAGCATTTTTCACACAGAATATAACCTTTCTGTAGAGAAATGTCGACCGTCCTTCGACACAGCCTATAAGTTTACGAACCCTGTGTAGCTAACATTCACACCTTGAATATGGATCAGGAGTCTCTCTGATTACTTATTCTGAAAATGTCAGCGTCCGTTATGAGCTTCACGCCGAGGTTGGATTCTCTTTCATGCGACCTTTGTTCGTTCACAGATGACAACCTGCTATGTCCTCCATCCATATAACAAACTTTTGGCTTACACAAGATTATATGCAGCTGCTCCGATACCCACTTAGTCTGATTGACATCGTAGCGCTATGCAGTTAGCTGAATATAGCGACCATTAGCAGAGCGCAAAGTTCAACCCATTCCGAACTCATTACATTCATTGTCCCTTGTCTATAAAAACATTTTCTGTATCGAAAGTCAAACAACAGTGGTTTTAATGATATTCCCGATCGTTAGACATTTCTCGTTGAGGTCGAGAGATAATCTTTTATATAATTTCAGATATCAGATCAGACGATTTCAACTACAGGTTCTTGATCGTGTATCCAATTTGTTAATATACACAATATGTAGGGACAATTTCCTTAATTTAATATTATACTAAGGACAGGGTTCGAACTAGGGCTATTAAAATTATACGAATAACCTGAAACCGATCATTCGAATATCCTGTTTGTAACCGTTCGTACAGTTGTAACATTGCGAGTTTCACTTTTTCATTAAAAATAAGAAAAGAAAAGGACTCGTACCATTCGAATAGTCGACAACGAACATGTAACCAGATTGGAAAATGAGTGGTTAATCGAATACTGTATAGCGAATATTGTTATTCGAGCACTACGGTATTCCGGTTAGTCGAATACCAAGAGCTCTAGTTGGAACCCCAGATCATCCGTTAATATGTATAGCATTTCATAGAAAATTTGTTGATTTTTCCTTATCAAATAACTATTTTTCTGTAAAAACTCATAATAATTGCCTTTTTATAAAAACTTGAAACACAGCGCCATCTAACGAGCGTGTTTATGACGTACGACTATTTATTATAATAAATAATTCGCATAATTTTTAAATAAATCAAAAAAGCAATTTATGCATTAATTCACACTTAATTGACAAGTTTTCAATACGGTTATTATGTGACGACATACAACAATAAAAATAACAACATTGTCATTTGAACTAGGCAATGAACTAAGCATGCGCCACAATCGACGGCCCGTCGGCATGTTTTTGTTCACACGCATAAACTATCGCCATAATCACATCGTTAAAGCGCAACTAATGGCTCCACATTCAATTAGACAATAAAATAATTCAATTTTCAACGAATATCGAAATAAAACCAAAATGGAACTATTGGCTTAATTTAGTAATATGTATCAACTACTGTTTTGTTCTGCCGTTGGCTTAATGGCTATACAAGTTTTGCCGTAGTTGTTGTTGTTGTTGTTTGTTTGGTGGATGGTTGAGTTCATAAATATTTTTTCGGTGAGCCATGCACATTTGTACATACCTACAGTGAATACTAATTTTAATTAATTAAAAAACTCTGCAAATAAGAAAATAAATAACAGTTAAACGAGCTGCTGGCTGACTGCTTATCTGTGTGTTGTTGTTTGTGTTTGTTTGTGCAGCCGTGAAGCAAACTAAGCAGCAAGACGACGAGCCAACGCCAATTTGGTAGACCAGAACAAATGGTCCGGGGTTCAAGCCGCACTCGAAGCTGGGCATTTGATTTGGCTTGGCTTGTTTACACATATATATATGTTTGTATGTATGTTTGTGCAATTTCTTAAATTATTATATATTTATGTATGTATGCACGGGTGTGTTTAAGTATCTAAAAACAACAAAACTAGTTCTGCAGTTCGTTTTAGTAGCCACTTTTGCTTGGACCTTACTTCAAAAGTATATGTACTAATCTTCTGCGAATTCTTCTTCTTCTACTTTTCGTGTCTTCAAGTAATTTTTTTACAATTTTTTTACTCTAATATTCCAATTAGTATCCCATTATTTGTTATTATTGGTTTTTGGATGCAATTATGTATGCGCAAGTACCTACGGACCCAGTAGGAAAATGTATAATAAAGAAATACAATATATGGCGCCCAGCACTAAGCCTGACTCGCCTACAGTCCTGTGTCATGAGAGTAAATGATGAATTTAACATTTAGATGCTCTTAGAACTTTGAATTTACCCGCTCTCCATACCTTTTCTAAAGTTCCAAATGCGTTCTACGTGGTAAAAATTTCTCTAGTCGAAGAATATTTACGATAAAAGTACTAAAATTAAATCGGCTTGACTGTCATTACTGGAGTAATATTTACACTTAAATGTTGACTTGACTTTTAAGAAGTCAAAGTTCAAGACAGTACACAGGATCTCTCTCCCTTTTTGATTTCAACTACCAAACTCCATCATTGGATACTTTACTAACCTAAACTATGTTCAGCCAACTTAAGACTGGCTCAAATGCTCAGCGGTACCCAAGACTGCAGTCTTCGCAATACGAAGCATGAGTTCCGTACCATAAATTTGTGTGAGCAGCCCACGATTTTCCAACAGGGTACGCGTATAAGAATATATGAATATACATATTTGGCTATAGAAGCTTCACTTAAGCTGATAATATTAATTTCATCGGCTAGAAATATTCCGCTAAACTCGTTTTAATTAATGAATTGACTTTCGAATTAACCAAAAATACTTGCGTGAAGAAAGATGCATGAACACCTTTTCAAACAAGAATCCTAAATTTTTTTTATCAGTCATTTATTTTTTCTTATTTTTCCGCCTATACTTATTGCTCCGAACCAACCATCTCCCACTAGATCCGCATTAAAGAGATTCTCGTATAAAAGTTGCACGATTTCTAGCAAATACCAACAGTCACAGATTTCAAGTTAAACCATCTAGAAGTCCAGCTGAAAATATGGTAAAGCAGCTAGTTAAGCTCTAGAAAGCCTTCTCAACACAATGTAGTATTAGCACTTTAAACTCGAGCTGTGCGCATATCTTCTTTCTTTGCAGAAAATCTTCGCAATCACCACCGTTATCGCCTTGTTGGGTGTCAGCGCCAATGCGCTGAGCAACACCTATTTGCCGCCCGCAGCTTCGAATTCGATTAGCAGCTTCGCACCAGCTCCCAGCCACCATGCCGCACCATCTGGTGGTTTCTCATCGGGCGGTTTCGGCGGCAGTGGTGCTGCCTCGGCTCATGTCGCTCAATACGCTGCTGCACCAGTTGCTGTACCACGTCCACAGGCATACCACGCTGCGCCTTCTCACAATGTAGCCTCATACGCCGCTCCGGCACCTGCACCACGTCCTCAAGCCAATTTCGCATCTTCGGGTGGTTTTGGCGGTTTTGGTTCGGCTTCTGCTTCGCATGCCAGCTTTGCTCCAGCTCCACGTCCACAAGTGCATCATGCTCCTGCTCCAGCTCCAGTGTATCACGCGCCAGCTCCCGCAGCCTCACATGTATCTCAATCTTTCGCTCCAGCTCCAGTGCATCACGCTCCAGCTCCAGCGTATCACGCTCCAGCTGCCGCAGCCTCACATGTATCTCAATCTTTCGCTCCAGCTCCAGTGCATCACGCTCCAGCACCAGTGCATCACGCTCCAGCCCCAGTGTATCACGCTCCCGCAGCCTCCCATGTAGCTCCTGCTTTCGCTCCAGCTCCAAGACCAGTCGCTGCACCACGTCCTCAGGCTAGTTTCGCATCTTCGGGTGGTTTTGGCGGTTTTGGTTCGGCTTCTGCTTCGCATGCCAGCTTTGCTCCAGCTCCACGCCCACAGGTGCATCACGCACCAGCTCCAGCTCCAGTGTATCACGCTCCAGCACCCGCAGCCTCTCATGTAGCTCCTGCTTTCGCTCCAGCTCCAAGACCAGTCGCTTCCCACTCCGCTCCATCTGCTGGCTATTCCGGCGGTTTCGGTGGACATGGCGCTGCATCTAGTAGCCACGCTAGCTATGCCGCCCCCGTTGGCGCTGCCTCTAATGCCGGTTATGGTTACTCTGCTCCAGCTGTAGCTGCTTCAGCTCCACAAGTTGCTTACGCTGCTCCAGCTCCTTCTAACATTCAGGAAATCGTTGCTGCTGGTTCTTCCAACTATGGCACTAAATATGCCGCCAACGGTGGTTATGAATACCGTTACAAACACAGGAACTAAACAATTGTGTTGTCGATTATATTCAGTATTTTCTCTTTGATGCTGACGAAAGTTTTTGTTCAGCGGACAAACGATTACACGACCAATAAACGAAAGTGATATCAAGCATTATATAAAAATGATATAGTGTTTTCATTACTTTATATGTTAATGCGCTAGGCTCAACACGCAATTGAGGGCCATAGCTGTTCTCTTCAGTAGAAAAAGAGTGTTCAAACTGTCGGAATTCATTTGATTTCAATAATTGAGAACTTGTATCGCCGTTAGTTATATAAGAACTCGACTATACTAAAAAAAATATACCAAGGCTTAATCGACGCTGAGAAGGGTCAAAAGTCAAATTGTGAAATTGTTAGAAGCTGGTCGATGAACTCACCACCAAGTCCGAGTAAGTTCATCACTCCACCTCTTAGGTTTGAAAAAGCGATCATTATAGGAACTATTTACTATTTAATCTTAATAAAACTTGAAACTTTGAAATACTCAAAAGCAGGAAAAAGTGAACTGGCTATAGATCTCCAGTGAGACATGAGCATCTCACCCAAGGCTTGAGAGTACTTTAGATCCAAGTCCAGATCTTAGTCAGAGGCAATATTGAAGCCAATGAGAGATAAACACATACCTAGTAAGTAATTCTAACTCAACTTTTCTAACTTATAGACGACTTGGTAACCAATTAACCTGAAAGACAACTCATCTCCTTACAGGAGATCCAAGCTCACAATAAACCGAATGACATTTCTACTTTCGTTTGGGCTCTGATTCATACAGACGTAATTTTATTTTGTGTAAGAAACTTGTTCGCAATAGATCAATATCCACCCACACAAGCCAATGCTTATTTACTTGGAGTTGGATAGGGGAGATATATTTACAAATCTAAGGAGATTTAATAAAGGGAAAAATACTTGAGTCAATAAAAATGCAACTGAATTTCGTTTCAATTAAAAATATTTAATCTTCTTTAACCTTCTTTAACCAATTCGAAGCGAGAAAATACCAACATTTAACATATAAAAGATCGAAGTTTGGGTTTGGAATTAGTTCTTAATAAATATAACCACCGTTAGCCGCGTATTGGGTGCCAAGACTGGATGATGATGTCGAAATGGACTTAGCTGGAGCGCTGTACGAGACCGCAGGCCTGCTGTAGTGGGCGGGCGCAGCTTGGTACGAACCGCTTGAAATGCTGCTGGACGAAATAGCTGGAGCGTTGTATGTGGTGGAAGCTGGAGCTTGATAGCTAGCTCTTACAGGTGCGCTATAAGTAGCAGCGGGGGCATGGTACTGAGGCGCTGGAGCGCTGTATAATGCAGCAGGAGCTTGATATTGAACAGAGGGAGCGCTATATGTCGCGGCGGACGATTGATATTGAGCCACTGGCGCACGATGAGTTGTTGCAGGAGGATTGTATGAGTAAGGAGCTCTATAAGAACCAGATGACGAACCATGGCTCACTGCAGCTGGTGCTCTGTAGACCGGAGCTGGCGCACGGTATTGAGCGCCCGATGAGACAGTTTGCGATACAACTGGGGCGCGGTATTGTTGAACTGGAGCATGTTGTTGTACAACGGCAGGGCGCTGAACTACAGGAGCAGCATAGGTGGCAGCTGGAGCGCGATAAGATGAGGTGTGTACGGCAGGTGCACTATAACTGGTCGCTGGAGCGCGGTACGATTGGACCGGAGCGTGATGTACTGCGACAGGTGCGTGGTGCACAGGAGCTGGCGCTTGAACAGGAGCTATATATTTATGCGATGGCGCAGATGCCACCGTATAACCACCGGAGCTCGACGATGCACTGTACCCTTGTCTTGATGGTGCGCTGTATGAAACGGCGGGTGCTGAATAACGATGACCACCAAAACTGCTGCCACCACTGCTAACGCCTACACCGCCGTTTGAATAGCCTGTGGCAGCATTGAAGGTGACGGTACGAGATGCCGATGCGGTCGATGGAGGCAAATAGGTGCTTGACAAATGAGACACATCAGCATGGGTACAGGCGACCAGCGCGAATAGGGCAATACTGATGAGGGGATTCTGTAAGTAAAACGTTGGAGATTTTAAAGGTTGAAAGCTACTTTGTTATGTAATAAAATTTTTGTGTAACAGTGAGAAAAAGATTTTTTATGACTGTCATGCCAGAGCACAAGGAATATTTTAGAGTTTCTATCGCTATTTCTACGAATTCAATAGGTTACATAATTTGTCAACTGACATAAACCCTTTGTTCTACGTTTTATTACAAATTCTTTGTAT
This sequence comes from Zeugodacus cucurbitae, assembly GCF_028554725.1. Lineage (NCBI taxonomy): Eukaryota > Metazoa > Arthropoda > Insecta > Diptera > Tephritidae > Zeugodacus > Zeugodacus cucurbitae. Next base: position 61,661,439 of record NC_071670.1, read on the forward strand.
TTATCGATGTAAGTCTTGTTTCTTCACTATGTGCCTAGCCTTAGAAATAATTCTCAGTTAAAAGTGTTATTTTTTCGGGCTTTTCTTAAAGCGATTGGTCTTTTAAAGTCATTTTATGTCCAGCTTGCTCCATTATTTTAATTTTAAAAGGTGTTTTTAAGAAGTGTTCAAATTCAACATAGGACTTTTTTCGACTTAACGCCTATTTACTCACTTCAAAAAAGATAATTACTTTGCTTAAACTTTCAAAATATTTTATAAACAAATTTTTAGTCATAATGGTATTTCAATTTAGGATTTATTCCCCTCAAAATGTAAAAATCGGACTTAAGACTTTTTAAACGTTAACTCTAGTAGTTTGACATAAAATTATGCTTTGTTTGAACAAAAGTTTATAAATATTTAATGGATGGAGTTTTCCACGTATTTTACCGTTATTTTAATTTTAAACCCACAATCCTGTGAAATAAAAAAAAATAAACTTAAGATCTTTTCAGTTCAAATTCCTGACGTTTTAGGAAATTTTCATTATCTATCTGATTTTGTGTAACATTTAACCGTTATTTTAATATTTCGAATATTATAACGAAAAATATAAAACAGACTTAAATCCTTTTCGACAATAATCGCTAATGTATCGAGGTTAAGGCTTCAAAAACGTTCCCAAAAATGCTTTAATATTAAAATATTAAATAATTTTTTTTCCATATTAAACAAAATAATATTGAATGTATTGAGATTCGTTAGTAACTCTTTCTTATTAAAAAATAAATATTAATTATTTTTGGAGATGAAAAGGAATACTATTTGATATTTAATTTTGATAATTTTATAGCATTTTTTGTAATTTTCTAAAATAATCGATAGTTAATAAAAAATGCTATTGTAATTATTGCTTTTAAATAAAAAAATAAATTATTTTTTCTCCAGATTAAACAAAATAATTTCCAATTTATTGATGTTAGTGATTCAAAATAGCTCCTAAAAATCACTTAATATTTTTTTTCTAAATTATTGTTGAAAGCAAAAATATTTTTCATAATTTACCGTTATTAATTTTTTTTTATTCGAAAGCTTTAATTATTTTTGGAGATGAAAAGATTACTATTTTATAATTTTGATAATTTTATAGCAATTCTTTTGTTATTTTCTAAAACAATCACTGTTGTATTGAGAATAAGGATTCAAAAGTGTTCCTAAAAATGATTTCATATTTTTTTTTCATTATTATTGAAAAAAAAATTATTTTCATATATTTACCGTTATTTAAAAAAATTGTTTTTCAAAAAAAAACAGAAGAAAATAATTAATTTTTGAGATGAAAATTAACTATTTTAGAATTTTGTTAATTTTATAGCAAAAATTTGTTTTTTTTTTTTAATTTCTTTCTTTCGTAATTTTTCCAATTTAATTTTTAAATATTTTTTCAAAAATATACAAGTTTAAAATTTATTTAAAATATTTTTTATATTCGTATTTCTATGTTTTTTCATATTTAAGTTTTTTAACAAAAAAAGTATTCCAAAAGTCGTAGGGTTGACGTCATCTCGCCTATTATATCATCACTTGAATATTTAATTTTTTTTATTGATTAAAAATTTTTATTCTTTTTTATTTAATTAAAAAAAAAACTTTTCCTAAAACTATCAAATAAGTGATTTTTGTATAAAACAAAAATGTTTACTTTTCAAAAATAAAAAATAAAAATATTTCATTGTGAAAACAAAACATTGATTGTTTTGTGTAACTATTAAGTCATCATCTCGAAGGAAACTAACAGCAACCGTTACTAGTATGAAGCTATTAAATACATAAAAAACACCTCCAATTTGACCTTTATTTCATTTTTTCTCCACACTTGCCACACACTGTTGCACACTAAACAAAGAACACACACACACCCACAGCTACACAGTTATGTATGTATGGACAAATATATGTATATTCCTCTGCTGCATAACACTAACCATTTTATTCGCACTAATTTGCACACGAAATCTCCAGTTCTAAGTTAAACGGTGTAAGCTTGGCTTTAAGGCGCGTTGCGTTTTGTATTGCGTTGCGGACGCGTTGTTTGCGGTTTGTGGTGAGTTAAGAACTGCTGCCGAAGCATAGGTAAACAAGCCAATTTATACTTGGAAGAAACACACAAAAATTTATTTTGGTGTTTGTTTTCATATTTAATTTTTTTTTTATTTTTATTTTTTTGCTTTTGTATGCGCGCCTATTTTCCAAAACATTGAAAGGTACAACGCTATGACGCTGCCACCAAACAAATGAAATAGCAACAGCACAACAACAACAACTCGAAATAAATGTTCATCAAAATTTATGTTTTTATATTTTTTTCACAAACTATTTGGTTATAGATATGTATTTTTTGAACGCTGCTGAGCTAATCGCTGTCAGCTTGTCATTCTGAGCTCTTGTCATATTGTTATTGCTGTTGTTGTTGTTGCGGATGAACAATGAGTGTTCTCATATTCACATACAAAAGTGGCGCGGTGTTTGCTGATGCTCTTCAAATTTTGGGGGGACGCACACTCCACCCAAAATGCTGATTGCCAAGTCAGTGCAAATATTTGTTACCAGGTTTGCCATACAGATTTTTTTTTAACGAATTTAATTTGTCATTATATTTGTCTTATAGACCCATGTGCATTTTTTGTAAAACTAATTACTAAATTATTTCTGTTTATTTTTAACACAGTGTTGCCACATATTTAAAAGAATGTAATATTGAAACCTCCATATACTCGGTTATATAAAGACTATACCGACAGGCTTATTGCTGGTAAACAAGAAACTGACGATCTCACAGTTCAGTTCTCTTAAGAGTGTGATATACTCTTTTGGGAGTCTCATTGTTTAGAATGAAAAATTTTCTTATTAGAAATTAGCTAAAAAAATTAGGATTACTTAACAGACAATAAATTTAATTTTTCCCTTAGATAAAGTGGTCACACAGACTCTTTGACGCGAATTACGTTAGGCCTAAAAATATCTACCTCTTAATATTAGTCCCGCAAAAGACGAATTTTCCAGTCCAACCCTTTCTACCTTTAATGGCCAGCTTCTATATTTAGAGTATAGTTTGGAAAGATCCAAATAAAGGTCTCCTAAAATTAATCTGTTGGAGTTTTAGATACTCTGGATTTTCTAACGGCTGACTAATAGATTATTTAGAGTATTCGCTATATATATGCATATATATATGTATATTGTCTTAAACGAAGACTCCAAGCTTTGAAAACGAAGAAGTCAGCAATGACTCCATAATTATTAAGGGAGATTGATGTGTTGAGGCTTAGGACAATTTGAAATGAAATCATTTTTTTTATTTCTTTTAAAGATAAATTCACTATAGATCGTAATTTCCTTTCATATTACTTCTTCTTCTTCTTGACTGGCGTAGACAGCGCTTAAGCGGTTATAGCCGAGTCCTTCCATCGAAATGGAGGTCTCCTTCTTTCTCGGCTTCCTCGGGGGTACTGCATCGAACACTTTCAGAGCTGGATCACTTTCGTCCATTCGAACAACATGTCCTAGCCAGCGTAGCCGCTGTCTTTTTATTCGCTGCATGTGTCTATGTCTATGTCATCGAATATTCGCCGTTGTCTAAGTTTAAGGGACCATAAATTCATATTACTTCGTAGATCTAAATTTAGTCTTCGGCAGAAAAAAAGTTCTACCATGGAATTTAGAAAATAATCGAATGATTTAACTTCGAAACTTGTTTCAATTACGTTGTATTTGCTCTTATAGAAGCGCTATGAAGACAACTTCAGGTATCTAGGGTACTCACAGTATGATAAGTTGGAAAATATATCGTCAGTAGGCCTCATAATCTGTTAAAATTTGTCAAGCGCTGACATTCTAACCGATGACTACTACTCAGGGAATACGTGATGGCTCTCCATCTGGTATAACTAAGAACTATAGCTGGACTATGTGGAGTCCACGAGAATAACATAACATAACCAAGTATAGCAGCACATGGAAAGCAGTCCTTAGTCAATTCAAATTTAAAGTCTCGAAAGATTTGAGAAAAGTGTATATAAAAGTTGTGTTAAGGTCCTGGTAAAACTTTTCATATACTTAATCTGAAGAGGAAACCTAATTTAACACGAATCAATAAAGATAAAAACAATTTTGCTTTAATTTGAAGCAAGCTGGCAGCATCAGGCAACGCATTAACTGACTGCCTCGATGATTGATGGGCCGGCTGAGTGCCTGCACCTCAGAGCTGCTACTTAAGAGTGTGTATTAGCTATTTGCATTGGCAACAGCAGCCGCAAGAGATGCTTAAATGTTATAAAACAAATATATATTATACGCATATACGCATATATTATATATTTAAAACGAAATTGCAGGTTACGCAGGTTATTGCCTTGTATGGGACCACTTTAAATGCGAAAATTACGCTGATCATAAGTGTCATAAAAAATTTTGCCAAAAAACGCAAAAAGCGCTGAGCTTCCTCCGACGCTTGTATTGTAGTTGTCGCAGCAGCTGCAACAACAACAACAATAAAAGTAGTAATGCTATAAAGAGCTAAGTTACGATCATCATCAACGCAGCAATCAACAGCTCTATTCAATTGTCATATGTGTGTTGTTGTTGTTGCATTATCTGTACATATTTACTTTGGCGCCAACACCGGAGTCTCCACTATTCATAAGCGACGCCAATATTTGACAATTTCTTTCTTATTTTAATTTTTCCAAAATTTTTTTCTCTTCTTCCGAAACAAACAAAACAAACTTAAACGCCCATAGTCTCTTAACAAGCCACAAGACAATAAGCCACATATGGTGATCTAACAAAAGCGGAAAACAACTTGCATTTCGTGTTGGACAATAGCGCGAATTTGCGCTGACATTCCGTTGTTTATGATAACCCGTTAAAGTTAAAAATAAAATTCTATCAATCGAGAATTAAATAAATTATAATTAAAACTTGTTGGGGGGGGCATTGGAATGTGGGGATATTTTTTACGTGATCTTTTGTAGTTCTAGGGGCTGTCTAATCAGAAACCGTGCTGGAAGTTGTTTGGAAGTTCAGGAGGTCGAATAATCCCAATATTTCATTCTTTGAAGTCCCGTCCTTCTCTCAAGATATCCAATTTTGTTCCAACAAGAAGTTCAGGAGGTCGAATAATCCCAATATTTCATTCTTTAAAGTCCCGTCCTTCTCTCAAGATATCCAATTTTGATCCAACAATGGTCCCCTATCTGTTTAATTAGAAACCGTACTGGAAGTTGTTTGAAAGTTCAAGAGGTTGAATAATCCCATTATTTCATTCTTTAAAGTCCCGTCCTTGTCCCAAGATGTCCAATTTTGATTCCCAGATTCTTGGGAATCTGGTGTAGAACATAACCTAACGTAGTCTGCAGAGATGAAGAGATTTTGATCTTCAAGTAGAGAACATACTTCAAAATGTCGAAACCATATTTTTCTTTGAAATCACTTCTCGTGTCTTGAAGAGATATTTTTCACTTTATAATTTATCTTTTATCGTATTTCTAAGCCGTCACACTCCAGAATACAATATGCAAAGCTTCAGGCTCGAGTATAAAAATCTGCTATGAATAATTAATTAAAAAATTCCTTCATAATCAAGTAGTTGTGGGAGGAGATACAATTAGTAGAAACAGCAACAGCAGTAAGAATACATCGAAATTATTTATATAAAAATTGAAGCTCGCAGTGTCAATAGCATTCTTGACTCTACTACAAAAACCTCATTAGTCACCACTGCGTTTTTTTCCTTTAAGCCAAGTCTCCTCAGCGCTTTAGCTATGTTCTTCATTCTACCTGCGCAACCTTGCCGGCCAATCTGCGTACATCAATTCTGTCATTTGTGCCTGTCAGTTATAAGCGGATCTTCTTAATACGGATGCAAATGCGCGCTTTGAGCCAGACAATGATATAATAATTTCGCACATTGCAACGCACAGCGAATTCCAAAAGCCAAATTCAAATATTCCAACACTCAATCAAACGTGCAAAGCCAGTCAATCATGCCATCATTCAATCATAGCACTAATTGTTTGCAATTAGCTTGGACTGCAATTAAATGTTGCTGTGAGTTGACTAATTTCGCATTTTGGCTGCTAAGCTATGTGGACTAACGAGATAATTTTTTTAATTTTCGACGGTTTTTTGTTTAACATTATTTTTTTGTTAACAAGTTTATTGTTAGGTCAAAAATTAGTAAAATGATTAATAATATATAAGTGATTTGTTGGGGTCATTCTTCGAGACAAAACATATTTAATAGTTATAGGAAAAGAAGCTATAGTATAGTTATGGTAGGTGACAAAGTTAATCAGCAGTGTCGAGAAAAACCTAACACTATTTTCGTTTGTCATTTCAATTAATTACTTGTTCGATATTATTTATGACTTAACAAAATCTTTAAAATCTTTCGTAGTCTAAATTTTAAAATAATCTTGAACTTCCTCAACAAGGTTTCAGTAACAACCACAAGCTCTTTCCATGACATAAAAACAAGAGTTATGAAAAAATACTACTCTCTCAATTAACACTAGTAACTTTCTGAAATCATTTGATCTTCAACATCGTTAACGGATATGAACCATATTTCATATAAGGAACAGCTTTCGTCTTTTCCGAGTCCATATCTTTATCATCGACTCCACAATCCACAATTAACAGATATTCCACCTCGACCAAGCGTTTCTGATACAATTTTGGAAAATGACTAATCTATGAGACTCGATTCCATAAAATTTTTGATCTGTGTTCAATAAAATATATATTTGAGAGTTAATTTCAACAGATTTGAAAAGCATTCACTATCAACATTAAATATGATCAAGACACCGCACTGTGATATCCTTTGCTATTGAATCTATCATCTGACGTTTCGTTGTTATCTTTTAATGACAGTTCCAAAATCTCTGTATAATTGTTTCATTACTAAACTAACTAGTCGAAGAGTTCTCAAATGAAAACCAGAACTAAATTATACAAAGATTTAATGATTAATTAGAGGTCAAGAATCAAAGTTTATATAAAATTCTAAAGCTACACTACTTAGAGAACTTTTATTCAGTCAAGTTCATATATGTCAAAACCTGTTACATGCATTTACAGCAATCTGCAAAGCACTTCTGATACACTGTTTTTACTATAGCCTGGAGTTCTATATATAGTTTTTATCTCTTCTCTTTATCTCTTTAGGTCTTCAGTTTTGAAAATGATGATGATGGATTTCCCCTTGAAATGTTTCGTAAAATACTAAATTCAAGTTACCATAATGCCTCAATTTATATAAAATAGTAGCTCAACAAAAAAACCATTAACCTATAAAAAACAAAACTAGTTACAAACCCAAATATATGAAACTGTCCAAAATAGGAAACTCACTGTAATTTAGAAAATGGTAATGGGTTTAAAAAGCGCTTTTTATACATATATTTTTCACTTAATATATTCTTTACAAACTCAAAAAAGATGTTAATATATAAGTCTCTATTTTTATGACAACCTGTAAATAATATGATAAATATTAAGTTTCGTATGCGGTCAGTGACTTGGCGAAATAAAACAAAAAGTGTAAACAAATAGAAACAAAATAAAGAAGAAATTATGTTTGGGCTAATCTTTTTTATTGCTCATCTCGTGGGTTGGATCATATTGCGAATTTATTATAATAAAAGTTTATAGCTAAAAAAACTAATATATGCTCGTCATAATGCGTATGTAGGAGTAGGCGTGTCTTTACATTAGGGGGTACCTTAAAAGAAAATTGTAGTTTTATCAGTAGAATCAGAGGAAAGATTAAATAATATTTATTTTTTTTTAAACTGATTCTGGCTTTTCAATGAAAATAAACTACATACTTCCTCGATTCATTACCAAATGTAACCTGTCGGATATATTTTTTGTGAATATAAATCGGCCAACAAATTATTTAATATTTGAACCTCTAATGCCAATAAAGTTGAATATTTAAATATAGTTTCAATCAATTCAATTTCTGAGAGAAACTACATCCTAATTGAACTGAACAAGTTTTGAAGAAATTAAAAAAAAAAACAATCATCTATGAGACTCCCTAACATTGCAAAAGCCACATCAAAACAATTTTGAGAGCATCTGAAGGACAGCGTAATAGATCGGGCCTAAATATAAAAAAATTACGAATAGGAAAAACCACTCTCTGGTCTCTCATAGAAACGTAAACCAAATGTCCGACGATAAATGTAATATCATCGATGGTCCCTTGCATAAAGCTATCCTCTACATTCGATACATTTGGACGGATTATTTTTCAATTGGCATATTTTCTAAAATGCTTGAAACATTGTCGAATTTTCATTCGATCCAGAGCTATTAAAATTGAAAAACTTTCTCAGATGCCATATTCTTATTCAAATATTCTTGTTCAGCATAAGCACATTGTATAATCAAGTACCTCAATCGCTCATTCTCCGATCGCCCATTATTATTCCATTGATCCTATTGAAGAATTCTGTTCATCTCACTAATTTACAAAATACAGTTGAACTTCAATAATCCACAAAAAATCCACAAAAAACTTCGGGTTAGAGAGACATCGAGTTATGGAAGGTAATTTGTATGAAATTGGACTTCTATAGTCAAATCAAGAGTTCGAGTTAGGAAGGACTTAGAGTTACAGAAGTTGGAGTTACAGAAGTTCAACTGTATGTAGCGTAAATTTCTGGTCAATATGGCCACCCTCACTGCTTTAGTAGCCACACCTACGCTAATTGACCAAATAATAATTTAGAAACTATTTGTATTGTATTCATAAACAAAAGAATACAATTAGACTGGGTTTTTTTCACCAACAAAAAGAACTACACAAATGACGAAAGCTGACGTTTAAGAACTCTGTCGAATTCACATTTGCCAAATTACAAATTATTTTCCAATCAATAAGCAAAAAAAAAACGGGTTTAACAGCCTCTTCGCTTTGGCTACAGTCATTCAAAATTCAATATCATACACAAATGTATGTATCTGTGTCTTTCCGTGAATATGTAATAATATACAATATACCTTTCTACTAAACGTCCACTGTGCGATATTTGATTAATTTGCAAGCAAAATCGAGCGCTTCAACGGTTTCGGCGCATGAAATTGGAATGATTTTGATTTATGATTTTCAACGGCCGCCAGTGAAGCTTTAAGCTTTTTTCTCGTATTTTGTTGCTTTTAATTTTATTGTCTGTAATTTATTAAGACATAATGGGATAAACCAGGCACTTCTAAAATTAGTGTGTGAAATGACGTCTGTCCGTAGTCTTAAATCTTCCCATTTAGCGCGGACGATTAAGAATTGTTTTTTTTTTTCTTACTTTGTTTTGACAGCTTAGATAAATGCCTTAAGAACCGACACTTGTAATGTGTGTAAAGTAGTGGTTAACGAATTCGCAAAAGATATTTATGAGAGTGAAGAAGAACGCAAGGGTTACACAGTGAGATTTAAAAAATCTGACATGAAGAGCTCACAGAATGATAGGAGATCTCAGATCTCCACTGCTAAATATAGAGGGACTGAGTTAAAGCAAGATCAAAAATCATGGTGATAAATATTCTAATTACATAGTGTGAATATAAACTTTCTTTTCTTATTGAAAATTAAGAATTACTCAAATCTTATGGATCTGGATCTATAAAATAATCGAATCGAATTCACTCGTGGACAAAGCCGCACATGAAGCTTTTAGAGAGCTTTCATAGCTGAGTGGTAGTAGGCGAAGTAACTTTACAAAGTACCACTTTACGCTAACTTTACGTAATATGCGTCGACACTAATGCGTTACGCTTACGAGTTTCATAACAAATGAGTAGACACTTGAATTTTACACCAATAAACTTTAAGCTCGAAACGCCGCATCAGTTACACATTAGAAGTCGTAAATTTTTCGACAATAAGCTGTGAAACTAAGTGATTCAAAAGACTTTAGCACCTTGCCAAGCCTAAGAATTTTTAATAATTTATGCTTTTTTGTTTTTTATTTGCCATTTCAGTTAGGTATAATTGTTGGCCGTGAGTAATTATGCTTAGAGCGCAGCATATCAATGAAGAAGCTCGCGTCACAGCTACGCCATATAAAACTTTGAAATATAATTCGGTTTGGTTGAGGCAAGTCATTGTGACCTTAAGTCTTCTTTTTTTACATAAACTGAATGTGCTTATATATATTTAATTACCTGTGGTACATATGTAAATATGCATAAATTATTGCGGTTGGCAGGAAGATCAAAGATATAGCCAGAAGCTAGTAAAATATCTAGGGGGGATGTTAGACTACCATTATGCTGGTCGTATGGTCAAAGAAAGAGAAGAACATAATAAATATTTTAATTTCAATTATAATTAAATTACTTCATATCAAATATTAGAAAAATATTTATAAGAAATTCCAATATGGCACTTAGAAATATATATATAACATTCATAAAGCGATCTTCATAAAAAGATCTTCATGTAGAGGTGCCTATGTACACGTAAATCATTTGTATTCTTGACGACAAACCCAAGTAAATAATAGCATTCTTTGCATATTTCATATATAATTTGTTTGTAAATGATTTCCATGGCGTACGCCGCGTATGCGTAACTAAATACACAAAGAGCGTACAGCACTTAACAGGGTTTAAGAATGTATTTTATTACAAAACTCATTGATGTATTAGACCAATAGCTTATCATGAGATTCAATAGAAGTTCAGTTTTGATGATGTTGAAGAGAGCATGTGCTTGTATGGTGCCGAACAGTAAAGCAATACTAGATCCATGAAACACCATTGGATGACTGAAAAGTTAATTTCCGTTATTTTCAAAAAAAATTATAATTATTATATAAACATTGTCAAATATTTTTGATATTTTTGCAAACAAAATTAAATAGTCAATGTAAATCGATATCAATGTGTGAAAAAGACCTGACGAAGTGAATGTCAGATTTCTTCGGATTATTAGAAATCTTAAAGCAAATATTCGGTAAGTTCAAAAAGGTTCATTTTACTCTGAACAGCCCAGAATAAGTTCACAATAATGACACTTTTGATCTTTCAATGTAGAAGGAACTATTGCTTTAATTCGATTCATGGGTTATATAAAGAATGTAATGGTACCATTTTGTACTCGAAATTCAATAAAACGAAATTAATTGTTTTCAAGTTTTTACGGACTAGTTACTTTTTCTACTCCAAAGGGTATAGAATGAAAATAAACACATTTTGTATATTTAATTCACATAAAGAATTTCTTTGCAAATTTATTTGAATTTTTGATTTCTTATTTTTTTTTTTTTTTTGTAAACTTAGCCTACAGTTATAAAATATGATATATTGAAATATTAAAAAAAAATGTTTAATAGTTTTTAAAATCCAAATGATAATATTACCATAAATGTCATTGTGGATTGGACAAACTGATAATGTTTCAATGGCAATTGATAACATGAAAAAACGTTAACTTCGGCTGTACCGAAGCTAATATACCCTTCACAGGTGCATTTATTTTAGTAACTATGTGTTTAAGCAAATCTAAAGACGAAAGAAAAAGTAAGTAAGAAAGAAGAAAACCTTTTACTATTTATTTTTACCCGGGTTGTTTGCTAGAAACGTTAAGGTTATATAGTTAACCGATCTGAACAATTTCTTCGGAGATTATATTATTACCTTAAGCAGTAATCCATGTCAAATCAAATGCTAAAATTTTCCATACAAGCCATTGATTCCGTTCATTCAGTTTGTATGGCAGCTATATGCTATAGTGAACCGATCTGAACAATTTTTATGGAGATTAAATTATTTCTATGAGCAATAACTCCCACCAAATTTCCTGAAGATATGTAGTAAAATGTGGAAGTTTTCCATACAAGCCCTTGATTCCGATCAGCTATATGATATAGTGGTCCGATATCGGCAGTTCCGTAAAATGAGCAGCTTCTTGAAGAGAAAATAACATCTGGAAAATTTCAAAACGATATCTTAAAAACGAAAAGACTAGTTCGTATATATACAGACGGACAGACAGACGGACATGGCTAAATCGACTCAGCTCAACATACTGATCATTTATATATATACTTTATAGGGTCTCCGACGCTTCCTTCTGGGTGTTACAAACATCGTGACAAACTTAATATACCCTGTCTGTTCAGGGTATAAATATGTTATCCAACATTTTCCAACTAATCATTAAGTTATTATACCCTAAAGATAATCGAATTAATAACTAATTGTATGTTAAAGATAGCCACGTAATAGCATTTGTGTAAAATTATTTCAAATATGAAAGATTGGTTTATTATTTAATATACACTCATCAATGATAGTACACCCAGTATTATACATATATTATTCTAAAAAAAATATAAATAAAAACTAAAATAGTAAAAAATCCGAAGCAATAAAAAAATATATCTATAAGATAACCAATGAATTTGTGTACTTTTTTACGGTTATTTATTATTCTACGAGGTTTTTTAAAAAAATATCGGGAATTTTAAAATTTCCAAGTGTCCAAAAATCCAACAATCAATTATTTTTCATATTTTACTATGTTGATATAAATGCCCCTAAAGTACGATAAAATATTCAGCTGTATTCATAGTTTACGTTGCCTATATCAACCACTAAGGTTAAACGTGTTTTATGAGCTTGGCGCTTTTCGTTTGCTAAAGGCTTACACTTCCTTGCTTGTTCGTGAATTCTTGGTCAAAAACAGCACTTAAACAACCTCCATATTTACCAGACATAACTCCATGTGACTTTTTCATATTTCCAAAAATAAAGAGAACCTTAAAGAGTTATCGTTTTATGAGCATATGAGATGACTGAAGAAACCAAAGTTTTATTCCAAAAATAAAGTTTCGACGATTTGGCGAAGCGCTGGCATAAGTGCATGATATCGAATGGCGACTATTTTGAAAGACGTTGAATACATTTTTTTCATCAAACAAAAATTTCCGTTATTTTTTGAACACACCTCTTATGTATATCTTCATATTAATATTATCATATACTATTATTTTCTATATTAATACTCATACTATACTACAAGCTAATAATAATACTGACATACATTAATTAACAACTTCATATATTAATTCCTCCAAAAACTGAGACTGCATGATCTGAATATGCGAATAAAAAATTATACTACAAACATACATACATACTAGTTAGAAGTCATCTTTCAAAGGCCGAAAGCAAAGAGCTTTAAGTATGAATTCAATTAAAACTACTTAGTCACCGCACAACCGAAAATTACGCTGAACATACATACATACATATATGAATAAACATTAGAGATTTAAATATATGCATATTCATACTATAAATATATACTTATGTATGGATGTAAATATGTCTATATACTTAGGCAATTCCAGCGCTTTTTTCCGTATGGCATTATTAACATAAGTATCTGTAATTATTAAGAGGGTCAGTAATGAGAAATGCATTACGCACAGTTTTAACTGTGGGGCACAAAATCTGCTTATTTTTTTATTTTTCATTTAAATTTTTATATTTATTTTATTTTTATTTTTTTACTATTCTTTAATTTTAGCTTTTTTCACACTTCTTAACCGCCAATTAAACTAGCTAAGCCGTAAACAATAGAAATATTATATATTGAGTGAATGTGTTCGTGTGCTAGTAAGTGTAATAAAAGCCGAAATAACATAACTTTTGTGCGTCGAGTGTGGCACTTGTTGCCCTTGTGGCGCTTGTGGCGTTGTAGAAGAGGTCAGTAGCTGTTCTTAAATGCCGCAGATTTGCATGCCAACTTAGACACACACACAGCTATGAGTATGCTATATGTGTGAGTAAGCATGCGTGCAGCGTACAAGAAGTGACGGATTTTCATTTAGACATCACTTTTCGGATTTGTAGCAACCTTAATAGCAAATGTTGTTCACTGTAATTAAATTTATAAATTACTTACTAACTCCTATGCAGACAAGCATACACAGACACATACGGTTATATAAAGTATTTAGTATTATAAAATTTATAATATAAAATATTCATTACAAGAGCTCATTTTGATGGACTCAAGAATCTCTATGGCACATAATATTGTGCGATTTTTGCAGTAGAGTTGCCATAGTTTTGAAAACTCTGCAAAAATGTTTGTATATTAATCGATCTTTAACCCTCTTAAACTCGACTCGATATATGAGGGACGCTCGGGTATAGTTTCTTTACCACTTTTCAAGTCCCCAGATATCTAAAATGAGGTCCTCACTAGCAATAGCTGACTATATACCGGATATAGTGATTCATCTGAAGCTATCCTCATGAAAATTTTTCCCGCATAATTTCTTGATAAGAATATGACCTTTAATACTTCTTCTAAAGACTTGCCAGATGTCACAGATACTAAATTTATTCAATGTCTTTGTTGATGTTTTTGTATTGTATTGTATATAAAATGTTTAGTAATCTTCAACAACACCGTTATATAGCATCTACTTATGGTTATCAGCTGCTTTCAATACAAAATGTCATTCCAACTGATGTTCTGACAAGAATTTAATTTTAACGGAAATAAAGAGAAATAACCTCACCGATTCATTAACCCTATTGTGATACTAGTAGCATAAACTTATTTGTATGTATATCTCATTTGCATTTTCTTTATGATAAATTTAGCGATAAAGTGAATAGAAAACAATGCGCGTTGAATGCGGTTTAACTCATAAGAATTAAGCGGCAAGAAGAATGCGAGAGCTACTACTATACTATTTCACTCAAACCATACAAAAACGTATCAAAAGCAAATTAAAAAAAATAATAATAATATCACTTAATAATAATAAAACTCTATCGAAGTATGAGACAACAGATTTTCAAATAAAATGCTTTTGAATTTCGTTATTAACGCGCTTTCATTAAAAACGGGCAATAAAAGTTCAAATGATTGCATTTACGTGTACTAATTTACTCGCCTGGCAATAAGGAAGCTGCGGTCGAATAGTCATTTTTGCAAATTTCATTGTTACAATGCGCGTTCAAATTGAATTGCGAAATGATTTTTTCGCTACTGATTAAAGTCAAACAGCTGGTGAGATTGAAGACTTCATAAAGCTATTGAAGCTTGCGTCCATCTGCTTGTGCGCATGTGCACGGGTATTGTGGTTTCTTAATCATGAACTGGCTCCAAAGTAGTTAGGATAGATCAGCTGACGACACATGTAAACCTCTGTAAAATGTATGACGTCATCGTCGGAATTGATGAGAAGCGGCTATATATTTTAGTTCTGAAGATGAAGACATCCTTCGCGCATGTCCTGTATTTTTTCGATATTTTGAAGATTCTAGTTGTATGATTGGCGTAGGAACCGCTTACGCGATTATAGCCAATATATAGATAGATATAATATGTTGTGTACACTCAGCTCTTTGATCTATTGTGCCCTCCATTTGCTCCATTTTGAGGACTCTTTACCGCGAATTTCTCTCAGTATCTGGTATTGATATTATATTAAAGGAATTATTTTCACTTTTTGAGGCTTTTCAGATTGTAATCGTTCATTGTCATTTAAATTTTTCGTATTTGAATTTTGGAAAGGTGGCAACTCTATACAAAAAAATCTTTGAAAATCCTCTTTCTTAAGCTATTTAAAATTGATACCCATATTCTAATACATATTTTATTATTATTATATATTATATTATTATTTATGGGTGGCAACTCCATTAAATATTTTTCAGCTGTTCCTATATAGAAGTGTAATATTCATATAGTAATTGTAGCTAAACAATTTTATTGAATTCAATTTATTTTTCCAAACAGGTGGCAACTCCTCAAAAAACATTTTTCCACTGAAAAGTTTCTGAAATTATTCCCTTTAACCTGAAAGCAACCTTCAAGTATTGTTTTGTTTAAAACTCCATGATAACTAACCAAAAAAGTATTCAAAACGGTAGGTTCCAGGTACAGCCAGTGTGACTTTACATAAAAAATAAAAAAAAAAAAATAATAAATAAATCAAAAATAATTTTTGAATCTTTAACGGCTTAACGTTCAACCTATACATATATATTCAATAGAAATAATCAACGTGGCGACGTGACTATTAACCGCAAGATGATAGTGGACGAACCGCTTAGTCAGTTCAAGAACCATTACTAGTGTCCGGCAGGTGGCGCTGTGTAAATGTGTAAATTGACCTAACATTAAACACCATAGAACAAATATAAACCTCTCCACTAAACTATTTAATACAACTCTTAAATAACGGTACTTTTGTAGAGAATCCCTTGGTATGCCAGTCAGCGGCACTTTGAGCGACGATCAATGGTCTTCAGTCAATCTCGACTTTAACGCGCTAATGCGCGGCAATAATTGTGTCAAGAGTGTTAAGTGTTCAATTTGTGTAATTTTCAGTGTTAAAATTTAAAATATTTAATTGTTTCAATTAGAAAAAAGTTTAAATAGTTATTCTCAAATGTAAAGAAAATAAATTTGGTGATTAAAAAAATATTAAATAAATTAAAAAACAATAAAAATAATTAAAATAGAAGCAAAGCGTGCTATTTCGTGGCTTACTACAAGCTGCGTGTGGAATCCGTGCGTTTTCAAGGCGATCAATGTAAGTTAGCATAATTTTTTTTGTAATATTTTTTTTTAATTCGCTTTTATTATATAAAATATATTTTTTATAAGCAAAAAATAATAATCAATTAAAATATGTAATTGACAAAGTCATTCAACTAACCTCACTTTTCCATAGAATTTCCATAAAAGGGCTTTCCATGTGAGCTCAATCGCTTGCCTCTCTTTCCTCTACTTCCATAGCATTAAATCTTTCATTCTTTCATTACCCACATCAAACCCTCTCGTTTCCACTTTCAAATCACTTTTCTCGAAACACTTTTAAATTACTTTTCACACTTCATTTCTCTACGTTCTAGGGCAAAAGCCTTTCATTTACCGTTACAAAATGTGCGCAAGAAGCTACAACCAGCCAGCGTCGCAACTCCCAACTGCGCAGTCATTGTTGTTGTGGTCATATTGATATTGATGCCGCCATTTTTCTCGCGTGTCTTAGCCTTCCAGCTATGCGACTCGGACCATTTCGAGTGCCGCGACGGAAGTTGCATCTTACTGGAGAAGATGTGTGATGGACGTCATGATTGTCCTGACAACTCGGACGAAATGAATTGCGGTAAACACTCCGATTTTAATTAATTTATTACACCACCTTTCCGAATTCCAAAGCGTTTACTCTCTCTACAGAAAAGAAGATGTGCCGCAAGCCGGATTGGTTTCAATGTGCCAAACCCAATGGTCCCTGCTTGTCGTCTGAGCTTATTTGTAATGGCATCGAGAATTGTCCGGGTGGCGAAGATGAATTGGACTGCGTGAGCACGTCATCCATGTGGAGTAGCGGTGGTGGCAAGTCGAAGAGCGTCGATATCGGCACGGGCGGTTGGTTTACGAAACGTAATTGCAGCGCCTACGAGTACACTTGTCGCTCGGACAAAACTTGCATACCGCTGGACTTTATGTGCGACGGCAAGAGCGACTGTCACGATCGTTCCGATGAGGAGGATGGCTGTGAGCGCGCCAAAAAGAGTTGTCAAGGCTTCTTTTGTGACAATAAGAAATGTTTGGAGAGCAAGAAATGGATTTGTGATGGCGTCGATGATTGCGGTGATGGCAGTGATGAGCGCAAATGCGGTAAGACGCAATATTTCATCTATACTATATAATATCTAGTAGTTATATAACACTTCTAAACTAGGTTTGAATTGCACATTGGAACATGGAAAATTTTTGTGCCGCGACAATTCCAGTTGTTTGACCATCGACGCAGCCTGCAATGGCAAAACGGACTGCGCGGATGGCAGCGATGAGTCATCTCTTTGCTCTTCGACCAGCAACAATTGCAGCATGAAAGCTTGTCCGCCAGCAGCGATCTGCAAAATGCTACCCGAACAGGGTGCTCAGTGTATTTGCCCAAAAGGTTATCGCATGTCTATGCTGGAGAACGCCTGTAGAGATATTGATGAATGTCTGGAGATCTATGGTCTATGTTCACAGGGTTGCCAGAATACGCGTGGCTCATATCGTTGCACCTGCGATGTGGGTTATGTGCTGAAGTCGGACAATCACACTTGTGAGGCTTATGGCGGCGATCCACTGCTACTCTACACCACACAAATGGCCGTAATGGGTGTGCATTTACGTGATAAATTAGTTTATGCGGTGGCAAAGAATCTGACCAAAGTGATCGGTGTATCGTTCGATGGACAGAGTATCTACTGGACGAATATACAGAATGAGGCGGAGAGTATTGTGAAGGCGAATGCCGATGGTACCAATCAAGAGATACTACTCACGGCGGGCTTGGATGCACCAGAAGACTTGGCGGTCGATTGGCTGACAGGTGGGTACTCGGGAGTTTTGATATTATATATATAATAAAAGGAAGATTCTCCAGATGACTTTTATCCATTCAATCTGTATCTCGATTGCTTTATGTCTCTTAATCACACTCTCCATATCTCTTAGACAATATTTACTTCTCGGACAACACCATGCGTCACATTGCGGTCTGCACGAATGATGGTCTCTACTGTACAGCGCTCATCACCGTCGATGTGCATCAACCGCGCGGCATAGCGCTCTGGCCGCAACGCGGACAAATGTTCTGGACGGATTGGGGTCTGAAGCCGATGATAGCGCGCGCATCTATGGATGGCAGCAACTCACTGCCGCTGGTCACCGAGAATATACACTGGCCCAACGGCATCGCCTTAGATATGCATAATAATCGTATCTACTGGGTGGATGCCAAGTTGGCCACAATGGAGAGTACACGATCCGATGGCACAGATCGCCGTCGCATACTCGACGGTATAATGAAACATCCTTATGGTTTATCAGTCTTTGAAGACAACATCTATTGGTCGGATTGGGGTACTAAGAGTGTGCATAAGTGCAATAAATTCACCGGCAAAGCACATCAAGTAGTCACCAAAGATCGTACTATCTATGCAGTGCACATTTATCATACCGCCAAACAGCCGAAGACCGATCATGCTTGTATGCGTCTTCGTTGCTCTCATTTATGTTTGCTCGCCGAAAACGAGAGCGCAACGTGCGCCTGTCCCGATGACATGCAATTGGGCGCCGATCGTTTGCGTTGCGTAAAGATACACCGTAAACAGCGACTCTTCATTGGTGTTATGAATTCTTTGATCGAGATGGAGCATACGAAGTTTGGACGTCATACCATACTGCAGACACACCAGTTACCGTTATATATCAGTGAGATGGCTTACAACAATATCGATGAGAAGATTATTATAGCGGATAATGTGCACCACACCATCTATCAGTTCGATTTGTTGACGAACAACATCTCAGTGCTCACGCGTGAGAATATCGGTAATATAACGTCTATCGGTTTCGGTGAGTATCTGTTGGGTTTAAGAGAGTATTAGAGCCCGTAGAACTATATCCTTCCATACGTAGATCACTTGTCGCACAATGTTTACTGGACCGATGCTGAACGTCATGTGGTAGAAGTCTACTCCCTGCAGACACAACAACGCGCAATGGTCAGCTTCTTCGCTGGCTTACAAGTACCAATAGCGCTGGCAGTAATACCAGAAGAAGGGTGAGTTCTCTAAGGCTTGGCATCCAGTGGAATGAAGAGCTAAAGTATGTTGGGAAGTTATTTCGGAACGATGAATCGTAGAGAACCGGATAGGTCTCAATTATATTAAAGTGTTTACATCTCCTCTTGTTTTCCTTCCACTATGTGCTCGGCTTAATATGAAAAAAGTGAACAGCGTATAAAATAAATATCTCTCTTCGTATAGCGTCATGTTTGTCGCGTTACGCACGCGGAGATATGTACACATCGATCAACTTCCACTGGACGGTCGCGGCCCGCACACCCATGCATTTGAGGAAGAGCTCGGCGATGATGATTTCAGATTTACCACAGATTTCGAAACGAAAAGACTTTACTGGTCCGATAGTGAGCTGGGGCGCATCTCCTACACCAACTATCGCAATCTACATGACATCACATTCCGTACACTGCTCAAACGTCCCTACTCACTGGCTTTGGTCGAGGATGATCTCTTCTGGACCGAATTGCGTTCATCTGCAATATATTGGACACCCAAAAATAATATGGGCACATTGAAGCGCATCGAAATACAAGTAACCCAGCCGGCTTATACTCACATCTTACCCGCGCGCATACCGCTATTGGCCAGTCAACCGCTCTCTATGCAGGATCATCCGTGTCAGCATGGTAATGGCGGGTGTTCACATGTTTGTGTGACCGTTACAAAATCAGTCAGCGCTTGTTTGTGTCCGGCGGGTTTGGTCTTCCGCGATATGACCAACACCAGCTGCATCGAGGCGCTGGACTGTGAGTTCCGCTGTCATTCGGGCGAGTGTTTGACACAATCGAGACGTTGTAATGGACGCAAGGACTGCCCGGATGGTTCAGATGAGTTAGGCTGCGATGCAGGAAGCACTAAATATCGCAAGGTGGTTTGTTCTATTGGCGATTTTGCTTGTCACGATGGTACACAGTGTATAAATATGCAAAATCGTTGTGATGACAAGAAGAACTGTCGTGATGGTTCGGATGAGATGCATTGCGAGAAGTTCGGTGGGTACTTTTGCGATTTCAAACTGTTAATCAAATTAAGATTCTGTTCATTTTGTATTTAGATAAAGACAAACGTTGCCATGAACATCAGCATGCCTGCGACAATGGAAATTGTGTGGATCAGAGCGTTATGTGCGATGGCATTGACGATTGTGGTGATCGTTCGGATGAGTTGAACTGCAAATCGAATCCCTCACAAACGACTGACGATCTACCGGTATGTCCGGCGAATATGTTCCAATGCAACTCGGGCACTTGCATTGCGCAGAGCTGGGAATGTGATGGGAAATTGGATTGTACAGATGCTTCGGATGAGCACGAAAAATGCGGTAAACTCAATGTTTAATTATTGATTAGGATATACGAGAGTTCATACGATCTATTGGCTCTTGCTAGACTCTGTTTAAACCCCATTCATTTCAGAGTTCAAAGTTCAGTTAGATAATCATTTATCTTAGACATCCCAGACTACGAATTTTTCAACTTCAAACTTTACTTTCTTTCCATTAAAAAATACCCAATGTCCCCTTGGGTTTTAGGCATTAAGGAATGTCCCGCTGATATGCACAAATGTATGTTGGGCCAATGCATCGATCGTCGTCTAGTTTGTGATGGACACAACGACTGTGGTGACTATTCGGATGAATTAAATTGCGATTTCGTCACTGGCAAGCAGCGTAATCTCACCTGTGGCACACCCAAACATCCGATGTACCAGTGTCCCAGCGATAAGAGCATTTGTCTTGAGTTAAGCAGTCGTTGTAATGGCACCACCGAATGTCCACGCGGTGAGGATGAGGAGAAGTGCGGTGTAGTGTGTAGCATGTACGAATTCCAGTGCAAGTCCAATAACGAATGTATACGTCTGGAATTCCGTTGTGATCGCGATAAAGACTGCGCTGATGGCTCCGATGAAATGAATTGCGAACATTATAAAAATACTACCACTGGCGTGGGGTCAATGATGAGCAAACTAAATGAACGTCCTTGCGGACCAAATATGTTCGACTGCCGTGATGGAGAATGTGTAGAAATGTCACGTGTTTGTAACGATTTCGAAGACTGTGATTCAGGCGCCGATGAGGGACCACTATGCGATACCGCCTGCAGTGCTGTATCTAATCGGCCGATTTGTTCACACAAATGTCGTCCGACGCCGATGGGTGCAGTATGCTCCTGCTTTCCCGGTTATCGCTTGGATACGGATCAGCGCACATGCTTAGACATTAACGAGTGCGAAGATAGTGAGCCATGTGCGCAGCTCTGTGAGAATTCACTTGGCTCATACCACTGCAAATGCTATCCGGACTTTATGTTGCGACCCGACAAGACCACTTGCAAATCCATCGAAAGCCAGTCAACCCTGATGTTCTCTACATATAACGAAGTGCGTAGCATGACGGAGCAACCGATTACGTTGCGCGTCGCTTGGGCGGTAAACGACTCGAAGATCGCCGGTTTTGATTTGAATGTGCACAAACGTTTGGCTTACTTCACCACCGATGTCGAGGATGTGTTGTATAAAGTGGATATGGAGAAAGGTGAAGTCGTGGCGGGTTTATGGGTGCAGACACCTACTAAAGTTGCCGTGGACTGGATACAAGGTGAGCAATTTGTAATTTGTAAGCGCTGAGAATGCTTAATTCCTTCATATTTTCGCAGATAATGTGTATGTTATCACGCGCGCCGCTCAGTACGGCATCAAGGTGTGCTCATTCAGCGCCAAAATGTGTGGTCTCATAGCACAGGCCAATCCACGCGAAACCATACGCGCACTCGCCGTTGACGCGCTCAGTCGTCGGCTCTTCTATGTGACTGTACGCGCACAAACCTTCAGCACGCCCATTTCAACACTCACCATGTCCCATCTGGATGGCAAGCAAAGTGTGACGTTGTTACTGAAAAGAGGTGGTTACATCACTGCTTTAGCTTGCGACCCCTACAAACGTCAAATCTACTTCGTCGACATGCATACGAAGACCTTGCAGGCATTGGACTACAAGACAGGCAGCACACGTATACCGCACATAATCATACAGAAGGGCAATGTCATCATGCATCCCTCCGGTTTGACGGTCTATGAGAATCAAGCCTACATCGTGAACATCGGCTCGAAGGAAGCGGTGCAGTGTCAACTCTTCGGTGCACATAACTGTAAAGCGTTCAATTTGAATATACTAAATGCCGAGGATGTTGTTGTCGATGGTGCTACACGACAACCGCATGCCATAAATCCCTGCAACATGGCTAAATGTCACGGGTTGTGTGTACAAGCCGACTACGGTTACGAGTGTATGTGTGGTGATAATATTGTGAGCGAACATGTACGCTGTGCAAAAGAGTACACAAATGAGATCGTCTCTAGCGCCTTGCTCTATGGGAACCCACACGCTGCGGAGCATACAACGTCTGCGCATGCGGCAGTTACAGTTATTGTGGTGCTTTTGCTATTGGCTCTGCTGTGCGCTGGTGTTGGGTACTTTTACTATCGTCGTTTCACTCAGGGTCATCGCGATTTCAATATCAACCTGCATTTCCAGAATCCACTATCTGCATTCACCGGTGGTGGCGGTGTTGGCAGTGGAAAGTCTACCGGCAGCATGCAGCAGCAAAGCGGCATCAGCAGCACAACCGCCTCGTTTGATGGAGACACGCACAGTTTCGGCGCAGATGGAGGGCATGAGAAACGGCAATACGTACCGCCGATTTATCGATTTTTGCGCAAAAGCGGGAACAGTTCGCCATCGGGTGCGGAAATTCTTCTCGAAGCGGCTGCGGTGAGTAGAGACTAAAAAGAAATATATCTCAAATAATTTTAAGGAGTGCTGCCGAGTTGACGAGCTTTGGCCAGATATAAATTTGGGTCCTTTCCGCATAAGTAGTTACGACTGTTTGACACTAGACTGACTTGATAACAGAATCACACTATAGTCAGAATAGCTTACCAAAAGCATTTAAAAATTGATAAAATAGGGAACTCACTGAAGAACCGTCTGGTTAGTCTTCTAAACAAGAATTATTGTATCTGTAGGCTTGTAGATACAGTTCCAGATTACTCTTTATTAAAGGATTTGTTATATCCGCGAGTATCTTGAAAGAAAAAGTGTAGACTTAGATATTTAAGAACCCTTGATTTATAGATTGGACACATCACTTAGTTCCGTCATCGCACAAACGACATTCAGACCTTCCAAACATTGATGTCCTATTCCATGAGTCTCAAATTGGGGAGTGACCCTTAAATAACCATTTGAGAGGAGAGCTGACGTCTGATTAACTCCAGAATATGCAGATCATAAATGTCATATAGTCTGAGGCTCCAAATTTCATGAAGCCATCGCCAAATTACTTATAGTTTTTTTTTAGAATACCTTTCAGATATAATGTAATCAGATGATTAACTTTCAGAAGAATTTCCTCCATTAGCCGTGACCCAGATAATAAATTATCCATACTATTTTTCTCTCAATCTTATCTTTCCGAAATTTCTCTTCCAGCCAACGGCCGAAACAGATGGGCTGGCACCACCTCAACGAATCACCAGCGAACAAATGGAACGAGAACCTTTTTACGCCACCACTGGCGCAGTCCGAGTTCAGCATGGTGATGATGATGCCACAGCCGAACTTGTCCCCTAGATGAACGCTGCAATTCTATTTTATTTTTTTTTGTAATTTTTTCCAGATGTTCTAGCAGAAGCTACAAGCAATTTTCAATATTTTTTGCATGTTATTTTTGTAATTATTTACATATGTAAAAACAGTATTTTGTAAATAATTTTTTTTGTTAAGCTTTTAAGCGCTTACATATTTGTTATTATTGTATTTATGTAAGTGAAAAATTATATTTATCACTCAGCCTAATTAGTGAAAGCAAAACAGACAACAGTCAATTTCATAGAAATAGGTACACATAACGGTTGGTTGGTTGGTTGGCTGGTTGTTTTTTGCTAAATTTTGCTTTACAAAATATTCAAAATTATAAATTTATTTGTTGTTTGTTATGTTTATGGAAAATCTTTTTTGTCCCTGAATTGTCAATACGAAAACAAGTTTCGAAAATGTAAAATGAAAAAAAAAAATTATGAATAAAATAACAGTAAAACTCAAATATTTAACAGCTACTTTTTTTGGGAATGAACTTTTATTGAAAATAATATTAATTATTTTTCTAATATATACTTTTTATAATTTATAATATTAAAAAAAAAATTTTGAATATTTTTGAACAATTTTCTTAACCTAACTGAGTTTTTATAAATATTTTACTTAAATTAATTAGTTAATACATGGTTACAGTACAGTTACTACATTATATATGTATATTATATCATTTATTATATACTACTTCACTATATAGTACATAAAGACTTTTTTTTAATTCCATTATACATAATTCTACGAAGAATCTACACTTAAACACTATGGCACCAATATTGATCTGGCTACAAAACACTATTAATAAAACAAACACTCTATTCTTCTTCACTACAACACTTAACTGACTACCCCACCAAAATTTATCAACATGATAAACCCACAAGCAAGCCCTTACGACGATTTGATGAGTCTTTGACGATTCTCGAACATCGTGCTCGTACTCTGCTCGGCATCAGCGCCAATCATGAATGGCGCATCGTTGCCCTCCTTCACGAGCATGGCCAAACATTCGCGGAAAGCTTGCAGGAATTCATCGGCATTCTCCTGATTGAAGCACATGGGTGGCTTTAGTTTGATGACATTGTCATTGGGTCCATCAGAGGACACGAGCACTCTGTGCAACGACTTCATGCGATTGACAACCCAGTGCGCCGACTTGGTATCCGGTTCGCGTGTCTCGCGGTTCTTCACCAATTCAATACCAACAAAGAGTCCAGCGCCACGCACATCACCGATGATATCGAATTCAGTGCTGAATTCTAAACATTTCTTCAACAAATAGTCGCCAACACTGCGTGCGTTCTCCTGCAGACCCTCTTCATCGATAACGCGCATTACTGCATTAGCAATGGCGCAAGAGACCGGATTGCCACCGTAGGTGTTGAAGTAGGCCACACCGGTGGCGTAGAAGGCATGCGCTATCTCTGGTGTGGTAACCACAGCGCCGACTGGATGCCCGTTACCCATTGGCTTGGCGACCGTTACAATGTCGGGCACCACATCTTGTGTCTCGAAAGCCCAGTAGTGTGTACCAACACGTCCAAAACCGACTTGCACTTCATCGGCAATGGTGAGTCCACCGGCGGCATGCACAGCATCGTAGACTGCACGGAAGTAACCTGGTGGTGGTATGATTTGACCACCGCAACTCTGCAAGCTCTCAGCGATGAAAGCGGCTACACCTTTACCCTGTGCTTGCAATTTCTTGCAAACCTCGACAATGGGTTCACAGTACAGCTGCGCCATATCGGCGCCGGGATGTTCTTTGTCAACGAATTTGCCGCGATAGACATCGGGACAGGGTGCTACGTGCACATAATCGGGTTTTGGTTCACCGCCAGGTTGATTGAATTTGTACGGTGAGACCTCCATAACTGCGGTCAAGTGGCCGTGGTAGGCGCTGAAATTAAAAATAAATGGAAAGTTAGTAAAATTTCAATTTTAATTTTAATTCTGGCAAACTTACTGATCAAGTGTGATCACATCACGTCGCTTGGTATAGTTACGCGCCAAACGCAAAGCCAAATCGTTGGCCTCCGAACCGGAGTTAACGAAGAAACAGACCGACAGTTCACCGGGCATCTTGCTGGTCAAAGTTTTGGCACATTGCACGAGTTCATCGTGTAAGAAACGATTATTCGTCGAGATGGTGGCCATTTGTAGGCTGCCAGCGCGCACCACTTTCGGATGGCAATGGCCAACTGCAATGGAAGAGAGGAAAAGAGAAAGAAGGTGATTAATAGATGTTCGTTAATTAAAAGTAACTAAATGATAATTTTATAATAAAATAATTTTCGATTTAATCAGTGAGGTCCCGCTTTTCTTATAACTTCTACTTGTAACCTTCCATAATACCTTGATATACCTGCGATATCTTAACCTACATCGTTTTGAAAACAACAATTTCATATTTTCATCATTGCAATCACACTACTATTGCGGACCTTTGAACAACACTATCAACAGTACCCCATTCTAATAACCGCCAGAACGTGCTGCCGTAAGAAAAGCATGCGATCGCCATTATCAACACTTGCTGTGCACACGATTTTCAAATATTTATTTACGTCAAGTATTTTTCCAAAGCGCGCACACGGACGACTTCTCTTCCCTCCCGCCAATACAACAGCGGCGCTGATAATAACAACAACTTAATTAAGTAAATAAAACTATCAACGCTAAATAACAACAAAATACAGAACGCTCAAGCGGCACATGCTTTGCGCACAGCCACGATCGCTTGGTCACTCAAACGCTCGGATCGCATGAAAGGCAAGCAAGACAATTCTCCAAATCTGAAAAAGTGATTTCTATTATGTGGATTTTTTTTTTTCAATTTAATTTTTGAAACTTTATTTTTAGCGAAATACGTTTGTGGCAGCCGATCGTACGCGCTGTGATCGATGCGCAGGCCCCCGTAACGCCTCACTTTTCTACTGCTCTACTCTTGCTCAAAAATCACACAAGCACTGCCTACAAACAAATCTCGCTTTCAATTACCGCGCCCCTACGATACGATGGATTATCTACATATAGTGGAGCATAGCGCTCGTCACACGAGTCATTGCGATCAGCACGATCGTGTGCTTGCCGTTTGTTCGCTTTGACTCGCGTGCTACTCTTGGCGTTCTGCCTCTGCTAGTTGGCGGACTTCAGAAACATGTGAACGTCTCGTGTGGAAATATTAAATGACTGATAAGCTCAAAACATATGTATGTACATTTGTACAGTAAACAGTTGTACAGCTGTTTTCGTGCTACTTATATTAGTTAATAATATATAAGTGAGTATGTTTGTGATAGACAAGTTGTAGTTTGCTCGATTGCGAGTACTTGCCTTACTATTTATACTTGTATATTTACTTTTCATATAGTTTATTCAGTTACTTTTATTATCAGCTGTTATTTCATGGAAAATTCTAAAGACCTTTTCACTCTAATTAGTTTAATTAAATAAGACTTTGAGAATTATTTTTAATAAATAACTTGAGTTCACAGAAATTAAGATAAAGATTTGTTACTGGTAGTGAGGAAGCTTGAATTGATGGTATAAAGCTTGTTGAAGAAAACATTCCAATAAATAACAATTGTTGTTATAATATCTCAATATAGAGATTACTACCGAAATAAGAGCTCTAGGCTGTATAAAAATACTCGGATGTCTTGAGAACACTCAGAACAACAGAACAGATACGATTGCCGAGCAAGTACTTGTAGTTAACTATTTTATAGAAAGAAAGTTTCAGCCTTTAGAAGCTTGGTTAATACGTTTAGGGCTGTCAATAATATCTTTTAAGATTTTAAACACTTAAAATGTTTTATTAAGGAGTTTGAGGCTTTTTAAACTATTTTTAAAAGACTTGGTTATCTAAAAACTAGTGAAATTAACACTATGGATTTTCTTGCTAGTTCAAGCGAGAACATTTGCTGTCAGATGTCTCTTTGAACATCGACTTCCCACACTTTTACGAATTATTCCTTACTTAGTGTTAGTTTTCGGCTATTTCAATTATCAATTGTGTTTCGAAAATTTAGAAAAAAAAAATTGGAAAAATTTAAGTCTGACAAGACCTGAAACTATTTATAAATGCATTATCCCTCCAACACCCACTCCACTCTCCCTACACTTGTGCAATCACTACGCTTTCGCAACAGCTGCATAATCAGCTGTTAAAGCAAAACGTGACCCATTTTATTATATTATGAACACTAACTAATTAGCCGAACAAATACTATACAAAGTATATGCTGCATTAGATTGTGTAACATTTAACAAGTTGTCTCGCCAGCTCGCCAATAGCAGCGTGCAATTACACTTGCAAATGCGCCGTTTAGAGTTATCACGGCGACACAAAGCGGCGCAAACGCATGCAGCGAATGATAACCCAAATGCGAATTCCAATTCCATAGAACGCAAGTAATCACGTGAAGCAATGCTGGCACAGAGCAAATATGAATAAATGTCTTCAACTGTATGAGTGGCTGTGTATGTATCTTAATCTCATTGCACTAGCTAGCCATTAACGCCTCGTGTATTGATAAATTCTAACATACGCCTGTCAAATGGCAAATCAAATGCTTAATTTTAGCACTCAAGGTGGCGATCGGCGTTCGCTGATCATATAAATTTGTTTTTGCTTTTGCTAACTGTAAAGCATGTGAGCATGTGGAACGTGCTAATAAACGACCTTCTACACGCGCGTCGTAATCGTCTCTAGCACCGCTGCTGGCCCATATTTTAATAGCTTCAGCGCTTACAGCAAACAAGTTACAGCGGTATACATACAGACAAATATTCTATATATATTTATTTACAACAACTGTCTATTGGACCCACCTACCGGCATAGCTTGCTCGCCTGAGGGTCACTTGGCCGCCGTCGAACAACGCGCTCATCACGTGAAGCACACGCGATTATGAAGCGTGTAAAAGTGGCGCACATGCTTGCTCGGCACACTAATACATAAGTAAATATATTATATATGGAGGTGTGTAGATCGACGATCGGTACTTGAGTACGCACGAGTACTCGCTAGTGGAATTTAGTAGTAACAATGTTTTATTTGAGGCTGTCAAAAGCGCTGATAAGGCAATATTTATGCTAATCATACATAGTACTCGTATGTAGACTTGCAGCACTTGAATCGCTTTCGTGTAGAACGCAATTGTTATATTATTATCACACTCTGTCTAAACTAGTTATGTGACCCTTGTGAACTGCTTGCGCGTAAAACGTGATTAGTTTGCACTTAAATTTAATAGTCGCACTATTTGTGTGCGCTATTTTTGAAATTTCCTTGTGTTTGTTAATAAAAATAATTTGAAAAAAATATAAATAATTTGTTATGCACGAGAAACGTGATCGTACAACTGCATAACGTCATGTTTTGAACTGTTCCGATTCTGACTGCGTAGAATCCTTTAGATTCACTAAATTACCTTTATTGCTGTTGACGTAAATTTGCTGAGAGTTATTACGTTGTACGGTTAATTGAGTCAATTTGTGAAAGAAAGGGGTTTGTCACTGATGTAAGATCATGCATATGACGCAAGTGTTTATTATTTAATTGAAAACATATTAAATTATTTCCGTAAATATTTTTATATTTTTTAAGTAACTCAATTGAAATTTACGCGGATGGAATTGTTTGTTATTATTTTGGCTAAATATACTCTATACAAAATGAAATATTCTACAAACTATAAATGCATCAATTCTATTATTATTTCATCCTTGAAAACCTTTACTGGTATCACTATAACTTAGACGAATATATTATTATATTTTAGACCAAGTTCAGGTAGGTCAATTAGTTGAGATAATTACGTTGTAAATTAACTCATGTTTTTTTATAGTTGTAACAACAGAAAAGAGATAATACATATTTTTTTAATAAAATTAAATTTGCGTATTTGAGCTGAGTTCTCAGTCCTTGGTAGGATGTTCATAAATACTGGATATAGTTATATCGTTTTAAATTAACTCATCGCATTACTAGTTTAACAGATATATTGATATTTTGAGTAATTATAATTAAGTTTAGACTCCAATCTTAGTTTTCTCAAAAAAAAAAAAAGATAAGTATAACGGTGACCTTGGTGACCTTCTCAAAAAAGAAATATAATATTTTACTTAAAACTTAATGCAGTTATTACTCCATGCATTAAGACCTTTTTCTGACATTGATTTTGTTGACATTTCGGTAAACCGACTCCTTCCGCCTATCAGTATACTGAAGACTTCTTACAATGTTAGATGAAAATTTATACATAAATTAATTGAGAACTAAATTAATTGTGCAATTACTTAATGACGTCATAGGGATGGTAAATTGAGAATAATTATGAGTTAAATTGCTAAAATTAGCTTAATTGTGCTATTAGTGGTATTTTTTCAGAATTTAAATTAATGTTTTTTTTTAGAAAAAGTAATAGTTCCCTCATCGTTTATTTATGGTCACAGGAAATTACTATCGAAAACGGAATGTCCCTTAATTTAGTCAATTAAAAAAATTTCCTTAATTTAGTCAATTATAAAATTTTCCCTAAATTTAGTCAATTAGCATATTTACATTTTTTTGTAAGTAAATATCCGATATCTGAAATTGTTCTTTTTTATTATATTGAAATTGTTTTTTTTTAACTTATTTAATTTAGTCAATTAAAAAAATTTCCTTAATTTATTCAATTATCAATTTTTCCATAAATTTAGTCAATTAGCAAATTTAAAGTTTTTTGTAAGTAAATATCCGATATCTGAAATTTTTTTCCCTCAAACAATGTATTTTTTAACTTATTTAATTTAGTCAATTAAAAAATTTCCTTAATTTAGTCAATTATAAAATTTTCCCTAAATTTAGTGAATTGGCATATTTACATTTTTTTGTAAATAAATATCCGATATCTAAAATTGTTTTCCCTCAAACAATGTTTTTTTTTTAACTTATTTAATTTAGTCAATTAAAAAATGTCCTTAATTTATTCAATTAACAAATTTTTATAAATTTAGTCAATTAGCAAATTTAAGGTTTTTTGTAAATAAATATCCGATATCTGAAATTTTTTTCCCTCAAACAATGTATTTTTTTAACTTAATTATTTTGAAATATAATTCCCTCAAATATTTACAAATTAAATCATTAATGAAGTCATATCCATAAATTTAATATATTTATTTATGAAATTTTGTCGAGTATTTACATTCCCACATATCTAAATTTAAATGATTACAACACGTGTAAATATATTTACATAAAGTGAGGCGCTCAATGAATCGGTCAAAACACGTGATTGCTCGCCAGTCATTTGTTGTTTGTTTGTCTGCCTTACAATGGAATGGAATGGAATTATACCGGACGTTAAACGAGCATATCAGTAATGACCGAAACGGTAAATATTTGTGCGGACACTGCACAAATTCAACATACATATATACACATATCAATTGATTGCAAGCATAACTTTGTAAGTGAGTATGTATGTATCGATGTAAAAAGAGCAGCACGAAAGTCATATCAATGGAACAACAACAAAGCTAAACGCAAATATTTATTAAAGGTCATTCACACCATCTTTTGTTTGTTGCTTTGTAGTACTGTTGCTGTTTGTTGCAAATATTTGTTCAGTGGAAATTACCCATTTTCCGCAAGCAAACAAAA
The DNA here is from genome assembly GCF_028554725.1 of Zeugodacus cucurbitae. Classification (NCBI taxonomy): domain Eukaryota; kingdom Metazoa; phylum Arthropoda; class Insecta; order Diptera; family Tephritidae; genus Zeugodacus; species Zeugodacus cucurbitae. The sequence continues at coordinate 61,693,424 of NC_071670.1, forward strand.
AGTGTGATGCATTGAGGTAAAAGTAAGAACAACAATTTTAATGAAAATTCACACTTCACCTTTGACACACATACATGTCTATATGTATGTATATATTTTCTTTAATTCTTTAACAAAAAAGTATAAAGAATTTGTAAACAAAAGACTTGTTGTCAACTCAGTGAGCGATCGCGCGCCAGCGCTTGTGGGCGTCAACACGCCGAAAATACATTTATGAATGTTGTTGTTGTTTTCTTTTTACACTCTTTGTGTCGGTCGAACTAAAAATTCAGCAATTCAGAGTCAGCTGTGTTAAGCGTGCTCTTGTTTACCTGCTAATTTGCACGGACGGAAAATACCCAAGCGACATTTGTTGTAAATTTGGCGATAAAAATACCGAAATATTTGCATACACGTGTGTACTTTTGTATGTAAGTGAAATGAAAACGTGCAGAAGCGAATAATAAAGTGTCTGTGGAAGACAATAGCGCTTTTGTTGTTGCGTGGAAAAATATGGATATTTGTTTTGGGATTATTTTGCTGATTTTTTGTACTATTTTTAAAATACTTTTGAAAAAAAAAAAAAAAATATTTGATTAAGGTGGCACAGCTGAATTATATCCATCTATTTATCATCCTCGTAATCGCATGCATGTTTACCTTTGTGTAGAATGCATGATCAGTAAACATCTATTTTAAGCCTCCACTTGTTATTCAAATCTTATCAAATTAAAAATTAGCAAAAAGTAAATAGCTTCTGCAACGAAACGCGCAATTTGCTTGGTGCATTGCCAGGTGTCGAGCGCTATACGTATGTATAGTATATAATAAATAAAGATGCATATAAGAGGCACTTGCGCCATAAAGACCTTGAATCAAAGTGACTTTGACTTTGAGCAATGATATGCAGTTAGGCTAACATGCAAATTTTTCAAACAAAGAACAGAGGAGACGCTATATTTGGGATCTATTTATATGAGCGATTATAGATTAATTGCATATTAAGCATAAAACCGACAATTTTGAACCTCAAATGGCTGTGATAAGCTGCATTGCTGTAATTTTTATGAAATGGGGTTCATTAGACGATCTATTGCATTGATGAAGAGACTTGCAAATAAAATTGCTGTTATCACTTGGTCAAAAAATTATGTTCTTAATTAATCTAAATTATGTTCTATTTGATTCTGATCTAAGTGAACTAAACAAAAATACATGCTGAGGGATTTGCACGATCATTATTATTGCGATTTCAGATGGTCCATCAATCAATATATTTTCATTGATAACTACATTAAGAGGTGATCATAAATATATCATAATGAAAGATCTGTTGAAGATCACTAAGTAATTTTTAATTTTTTTTAATTTTTCAGTGTTTGTAGTAAATCAAATATTAGAATTATCGTTTATATTCTGATAAACATGGTTCACGGAATGTATAAAAAATGATATGGATGCTAAAGGAACCTTTCAAAAACTTATGATCAAGTTATGATCGATCGGGAGCAAAATGATTTACAGATAAGCTGTAATAAATATTATTTTTTATATACAAAAATATTACCAAAAATCACTAATCTCGTTAATTATACAGTCTAATAAAAAATTTAAAAATAGACCAAACAAAATAAACCTCACCAAAAGCACTAAACGATCACCTAGTGATAAAGCTTGAAATTAGGCAAATATTTTTTTATAAATGAATTGATGGTCTATCGCTTAATGAGTCTATCTACAAAACATAACAGGTTGTTGGGCAATAATTAATAGATTAGAGGGTTCAAAGACATTCGATGAGTTTAAAGTTATAAATAAATTTTGAAGGAAATCCGTGTTAATTAGAAAAAATCTAATTTTTTGATTTTCTTTTCGTCGAAAAATTGTATTAGATTAGAGAAAATAAAAATATAGATTTGCAAAATAGTTGCATGAACCCAATATTTGTGTGATGTCTAAAACTTTTCAAGCTTCACTTTCACTTTTTTATATTTTCTTCCCTTTTTCTCGACATTAAATTAATGAATTTTTCAATATTTTTTTTGGAGGTAACTTACCATGCGCCACATTATTGATGCAGTCCAAATAACGATTGCCCATCTCATCGAACATATACTGACCCTGACCACGTACAATTTTCAAGGGGTCAGAACGATAGAATAGTTGGCAAGCTTGACTGTTGTAAGGACCACAATTAATTATCGGAATTATGTTTTTTTTTTCAATTTTCGAACGACGCAGCCATTTAATGGAAAATACATAAAAATAAGAGAAAAATTTGTTAGATTATTATTCATTATTCAAGATAATTTTAAGAACTAAAGTATATTTTAATATATTCTATATTCTATTTAAAAAATATTATAATATTTAATTTAAAGATTATTAAATTAAAATAACTTAATCTCTAAATATATATGTAAATATAACTATATGTAATATATGGTCTATAGTTAATCTATAGCGACCTGATGACGTTTAGCTGGAAAACACTTGAAATTGTACTTGAAGATAGTAAAGATAATCTAATAATCTTTGTTGGGGGCAAACCACTTTATGTACTACATATGTACATATATATTTATGTGACGCAATTTCATATTTTTTACAGCTTTGCACGCATTGCCGTTAATTATCGCTTACAAATAATCGACCCCCTCCGATCGACCACAGCTGATAAGCTAAAGAGATTATTTGCCATCACTGTACCAAATTAGCTTGTTATTATCATTTAATAAACAATTATTTTTTTATGTGAAATTTTCTAAATTTAAAACAAATAAATTTAATTTACGCGAACGAGGTACGCTATCAGTACATTGGTTATCTCTAAGCATCGTATAAAAAAACTGAGTAATATTAGAAAGCTAAAATTAAGAATTATGGAGTTGATGAAGATGTCTTAAGGCAAGCGATAAAGATTAGTTTTAATTTATGGATTCGCAGGGGTATATCAAAAGAATTTTTTAATTATAAAATTTTCACTAAAAATCGATTTTGATAAAAGAAAATTCTTTGAAGATAAATTGAAGAGCTCTTTGCTTTTTTATGCACATTAAAGTGAGTGCCAACATTTTAAACTATGAAATGTGAGTAAATATCTACTTTTGTAAGCAAATAAATACCTACACACATAACCGCAAAGGATGCCGCCAAGAGCTTAGCTCGAAAAATTACTTTTGCTTATGCTTTCTTTTCTTTCTCCTTCGTCAAGTAGGATGCTTGTCGCCAGGCTGTGACGCTACAAGAGTACACACTTGACGCATGCAGTACTTTTGGCGCCGCCTGTGACCTTGATAATGAAATTGCCAAGGCAACGACCTTGCGCCACGTATCAGCGCACGAATGGTTGAGTATCATGCTCATGCACTTAAAAAGCACTAGCAGACATACACACATATATTTGTTTGTATTTCTTCTTTTGTGTATGGCTTTGTTTGCATGAACTTTTGTGCTTCAGTGTAGACAACAAACAAGAGTTCTTTGAAATCGCTTTTAAAAAGTTGCGGTCTTTTGGTGAAAGTGAGTGAGAAATTAATTGTAATTATGTTTTAAGGGGAATAATTTAAAGAAATAATAAAGAATAATTAAATAGAAATAAATTTAAAAAAAATACTTTTTTTTTTATAAAATAAGCAATAAAAATTAATTTTAAGAAAAAAACTTTAGAATTTTTTAATAAAACAATAAAAATTAATTTAAAAAAAAAATCTTCAAAATTTTTAAATATTTTTTTTTTAATTTTTTCATATTAAATATAATAAATAAATATGACAAAAATCGGAAAAAATTATATTATTTAAAAAAAAAATTAAAATAACAAACTATTAAACATTTTATAAAAAAGATAATAAAAAATTGATTTTAATAAAAATAAATAAATTAAAAAAAAATAAATTAAAAAAAATAATAAAAATTTGATTTTAATAAAAATAAATAAATTTAAAATAATAAGAAAATTTTAAAAAGTATTTATAATAAATTAATATAACAAAAAATATGTTGATTTAAAAAAATTAAAATTAAAATTTTGATATGAAAAGTTAATAAAAAAATTATTTTATAAAAAAATAAATAAATTTAATATAATAAGAAAATTTTAAAATGTATTTATTATAAATAAATATAACAAAAATATGTTGATTTAAAAAATTTAAATAAAAAACTTTAAAAATTTTGATATGAAAAGTTAATAAAAAAATTATTTTATAAAAATTAACTTCTAAACTATGAATAAATTATATTGAATTTTATTTGAAATATAGGACTACGTTTTTATTTTTAATTAAAAATTCGTAAACTTTTTCATTAATATTATTTTTTAAAATCTATATTTTTTATTCTTAAATAATATTTCGTGTCTAAAAAATATTAAAAAAATGAGATTAAAAAACTCACATAATATTATTTAAGATAAAAAATATGTATATTGTTACATAAAACTATTTTTTTATTATTATACTTTGATCACTTCACGGTTTGAATAAATTATACTAATAACTTAAAGCAATATAGTTAAAAAAAAAAATAAATATAATTAAAATAAATATTTAAAAAACTATTTTTTTTAATATCAACACTAGAAAAATTTTTTTAAATATTTTTTTTTTTTTTTAATATTAACACCGAAAAAAACATTCATCCTTACCCAATATGTTTGTTTCGCAATTTGATGGTGTCCGACTTGGACAACTTCTCGCTCATCGCCGATTCCAGTTGTTCGCGTGTGAAAGACATTTTTAAGGAACTTTTTTACTTTACTTAATTTAAAACTTTAACAAAACACTTAAAACAATCAAAAAACACTTCAATTTCAATTGCACAAAGAAAGAAAGTGCTGTTAACGCGCTGACAGCCAGTCAACAACTGAATTTACGAAATTGCCGTTGCTACGAAGACGTCAAATCAACACGCGTACACAATGTTACGTTAACATATGTATGTATGTAGTAGTATTCTTGTGCTTCTTCTGCTTCTGTTAGTTAGTTGACACTCGTACGCCGATGACACGCTGCTTGGGTATGCCGCTTGCCAGTGAATGACGAAGACGGTGTGCCCGGCCAGCGTTTTTATATGCATACGCCAGATGGACAGGCAGGCCCGGCTAGCCAACAAAAGCGATAGTACGCTAGCATTTAGCAAGTGTACAAACGAACAGGCAGGCCCGGTTAGCGAGCGCGCTTTATTGCCAGCGAGCGTTTCTACACACATTTGTGGGTGTGTTTGTAGCTGGCTGGCTGCTGTTGATGACGATGGCGACGATTGCTATCGTTGCTGGCGTTCTGCTCGCACACCACCGAACACTTCCCAGCTTTGCCGCGCTTATTCCACTACAAATTATGATAGCGATGGCGTTGTTGGCCTTTGGTTTGGATGCTTGAATGCTTGGATTTTACGTATTCTCCGAGCATTACAACGCAAATTCTGTTGAGTCTATTGCCACTAGGATTTACTCGTGAGTTGTTTATTGTTGTTGCTTAAGCACTCAAATCTAAAAAGTGAGCGTATTAAGTGTTCACACAAACGCTGATAAGCGATACTCAAATGAATCCACAATAAAACAATAAACATAAGTGTGACGGCCTAATAACTGGACTAAATTTGGACTCAACAGGCGTCAGTGCGACCGACCGTTGACCGACAGACGCTGACGTTTCATGCGGTGCAAAATTGTGCATGTGATCTCGTGGAGTACTGGAGTATAGTGAGTGGATATGATAGGTGCTACTTGAGGATTGTCGTTCAAATACTTTAGATATATATGTATATATACTGCGATATTTGGACTATTTTAGAAAGATTTCTAACTTTTACTATAAAATCAATTTCAATTTCACTTCAACGATTTATCGAATTACTTTCGGTTACATCGAGTCTACATCAATGTAATTCTACAGATAACCATTCAAGAAATTTTATTTATATGCTTTTGTGTATGTAACTCTATCGAATGATATCGGCGAGCGGAATTTTTCGAAAACGTGTTGTTATTTATTATCTATTTGCATCGGCTGTTACATTTGCCGGTTCTGCAAAGTCAGTGAATGTTTGTTTATGGCTGTTACATTAACATTATCTGTTATTTTAACAAAGGTCGTTTGCTGCTGTTCACAACAGTACGCTGTAAATCAGACAGAGTGAGAGCAGAGAATGTTAGTGAATTAATAAACGAATAAAATATATAGTTATTTATTTCATTCAAAAAAATTATTAAAAATTATAAAAAAAATAAATATCAAAAAGAGGGTAATATAATAATAATAGTAATATTAATAACAACAACAATTATGACAATAAAAATAATATTTAATTAAAGAAAATTTTCAACAAAAATTCTTTGGAAAATTTCGTATACTAAATAACCCAAAATTTTTCTTTGAAAAAAAAATTTCTTAAATATTTAAATTGTAAGCGAATCTGTACTGGGAAAGAGGTCTATATGGGAAGTTAAATTCAATTCTAAGAATTTAAGTCATTATATATATTTTGCGGTTTCAATTATATATATTCGCCTGAAATAAATTTTAAATTTTTGCATGAGGTCAACTGTAACTGAAACACTTTAGTCACATAAGAAAGCATACATTATATTTCATTGACTTTGAAACATAAATATTTTATAAATATTTTACGGATGCTGAATTCTATCCTTAACGTTCTAAGCTTTGAAAACAGAAGTTAGAACAAAAAAGTCTAAAAACGAAGAGTGTTTTTTAGACAAGTGGTTTTTAAGAATAAATAAAACTCAAGAATTTAGATTTATTATAAAAACAAGGGTTTGACATTATGGCTTAAAAACAATTTCGGGCAAATGACCGCCGCGTCTGGAATAAATAAATTTCAGTCGATCCTCAATTTTCAACCATGTCTTTCAGCAATTGGAGCCGTAAGTTTACAACGTTGTTCCTCAGTAAGTCTCTTCATTTTGAAATACCTATCCAAAGTGTAATCAAGTAGCAGCTGTCAAATCACTCCGAAAAACGTATTGCCTAATTGAAAACCAAATGTGTAAAAACAAAATATCCGTTAGAAAAACCGGGGGCCTCAAAATATGAGAATCTGGAAGAGCTACCGAAAGTGAAGCCACAAAACCTTTTAAAATTCGCGTCAAGTGCAGGCATCAGAAAAGAAAGACTACTCCTCGTGGAGAACGTGACGGCACTCCATCTGATCTGATCGCAAAGGACCAAAACTGGTCTATGTGTGGCTACTAACTTACCCTATAGTCAGACCTGCGTAAATTAATTTTATTCTTATAGCATTCTAAAACGGATGATGAAGAAAAATTGGGCACATACGCTAGCAGCAAGCGAAAACTGTCATGAGGTGAACTGCCAAAGCCAAGGATTGACCGTCAGGATGTTTTTAATATGTTTTTTGGCGGGATTAGCAGGAAATCATATACAATGGGCTTCTCCACTAACGGAAAACCCTTAATTCGGACTTGTACTGTCAACAATTGGATCGTGTAAGGAAACATTGGCTCAGAAGCGGGCAGCTGTGGCCATAGTACGTCATCAGAACATCTCCAGCCCACACATATCGATGGTTACCCGCCAGAAGCTCCGGGAGCTTAGTTGGGAGGTACTTCTTAGCATATAGAGCCGCTTTATAATCTGGAACTGACAGCAAGTTTCTAGCTGTACCTTTCTAGAGAAATAGTTTTACGCCTCAAGAGAAGCTTGTGAAAATCGACTTCCCAGTTTTTCGAATAAGTAAGGGGTTTCTATGACAGTGACATGAAATGGAATTGTATTTCATTTGTCGTTTAGTATTTTCGTAAGGAATCTCCAATTTCCTTATTTTCATTAACAAAATTAAACTCAAATCTGTTTTCTTTTTTTCTTGAAGTTGTTTATTTTTTGCTTTATTTCTCATGATGTTTAGTGTTTTCGTTATTCCTTTAAAATTCTGCTTAATTTCGGTTTATTTTTCTGTAGGTATGCGCTGCTTTTGTTGTTGTTAGTTGTTGTATTTTTTTGTTTGGGAGGGGGTTTCATTTGCTTTACGGTTTCAAATTTATGTTTTTGAAATATCAGAATTTTTTTTTTATTTTATTGTATACATAGTAATACATAAATATGTATATATATGTATGTATTCGGTTGTTTGTTGTATATAATTATAATTAAATGCGTGTATGTTTACAGTTAACAATTTATATGAGTGATTAAGCATTGCATATACACTCGGCTGTGAGCAGAAGCGGTTAATATGGTTAGTTATTGAAAAAGTTTGGTTTCTATTTTTTGTTGTTGTTGTTGTTTTTGCAAATTATTTAAAGCGTTTGCGCGTAATTTGGTTGCTGCAGCAAGCGATTTGTTTTTTTTTTGTTGTTGTTGTTGCTTATTTTGTATATGAATTTGGTTTTACATATATGAAATAAATATTTGTTGTTGTTAAATGCTATTGTTGTTGTTTTTGGAAATATTTGTTTGTTTTTTTTTTTGCTAGTAATATGATTAGTTGTTGTTGTGGCGCTTCGGCGTTTTGCAAAGAGTTCATAAGAGTTATTTTTTTTTGTAAAATCTGCTTTTAAAGTATTTGTTAGCGTTGTATGTTGCTGTTGTTGTAGTTCTTTTTTTCGTTTCTATAACTGATTTTCATTAGTTATGGCATTGCTTGAAGCTAAAAAAAAAATTATTTGTTTGTTGTAATCGATTCAAAAATGTTTTGGATTCTAATTTTTTGCACATGACTGTATTTTTTTATGTGTGCGTAGTGAAATCATTGTCAATTTACAGTTAAATAAAATTTGTAGAGCTGTTTATTTAAAGGAATTATGCGAAAAAAATTAAGTTTCGGCTTTTTTGCGTTTTTTATTAGAAAAATACCAATTTCACAGTGGCAAAGCAAAAAAATGCAGCAAAGTATATAAGTTGTATATATTGTAGTTGTTTTAATTAACTTTCGTTGGCGCTGAAATTTACTGCTATTGTAGTTGTTTATTTTTTTGTTTTTTACTGAGCGTTAGTGGAGTAGTGGCGTTTAGTTGCAGGGATTTCAATTTTTCAATTTCTTCTTCTTTTCATTGTCTTCTTCTTATTTATTTATATTATTTTAATTTATTTTGTTTCTTTTTCAAAACTACTATTTGCATTGAATGTACAGCTTAAAAATTTGTCTTAAATCCATTTTGCTTTAGTTAAATACATATGTGGTTGTTGTTGTTTTTAATTTAATATTTTTTTATGTTTTTGCGCATTTTCTTTTAACTAGTTATGTATGTATGTATTAATGGTTTTTTTGTGGTTCAAGAACACTTTTTCTCATTGCATATAATACATAATCACTTGTATGTATGTATGTATGTGGCTTGTTTACAATTTTTTTTTTTTGCTTTAAAACGCATACACACAATGCCTGTAAATACCTGCTTATGTATTTTCATTTACTATTTATTTTTATATTATATATAATAATATATATCTATATATTTATGTGTATGCATGTAAGTATGTATATTTATGTATGTAGAGCCTGTTTGTTTGTATGTATATGTGTTTGTGATTTCTTTTTTTAATTTTAATTTATATATAACTACAGCATATGTTTGTATATATTGCATATATGCTAGCATGTATGTATGTATATTTATATATATATATATAGTATATATAACGCCATTTTAAGTATTTATTTTTATTTTTTTTACTCGCAACTGTTTCTTTCTTTCTTTTTTCTTAAATATGTGCACAGTAATTTCATTAAAATCGCAAATATTTTTTTTTCGTAAATTTATTGCATTGTTTTTGTTGTATTTATATTATTTTTGTCATTAAAATTCTCGCATATATTTAGATTATGTATATTTGAGAGCATTAAAATTTGCATTTGCTTAATTTGGTCTGTGGCATAATTTTGTTTAATTACATGTTTTTATTGTTGTTGTTGTAATAAACTGTTTATTTACTGAAACACATATTTTTGCAATATTAAAAAGTTTTTTGTTCTTCAAAACTCGTAATTTTTTTTTAATGTTAATACTATTTAAAATATTTTTTTTTACATTATATATGCAGTTGTGTATGTACATATGTATGATTTTTGCTGAAAAAAAATAAAAAAAAAAATATTTTTTATAAAAATAAATTTTAATAAATAAATTTTAATAAAAAAAAAATTTAATTTAAAAAAAATCTAAAATATTTTTTTTTTAATTTTATGGCATTAAAATATATTTTAATTTGTATATCTGTACATTTTTTTGCAATAAAACAATATATGTATGTGTTTAAGACTTTTTTTATTTTTTTATAATAACTCATAAATCTTATACCAATACAATACTGTATGCAAGTATATGTGTCTTGAAGTATATATATATTTTTAATATATATATATATATATATTTTTATATATGTATATGTCATTTTATTTTCGCTTGAGTGTAAAGTTTCTTAATGCTTTCTGATACAGCTTCCATATCGAAGGCGAAACTGTAATGTTGCGCTTTTAAAATCGTTTAATTATTTTTGTTAATTTAATATTTATATTGCATGTCTCATTTCTATATATGTGTGTCTGTGTGTGAGTGCTTACACGCGTACTCTGATTTTGCATAATTTCCATTGTCTCCTCATTTGATAATTTGTTGATTTCGTCAATTGTTGTCAACAAAATTCTTTCAACGGAAATTGCAACAGTGTTGTTTTTGTTGGCAGTCGTAAAATAAATATTTATTTAATAATCTTGAAAGATCAATAAATAAGGAAGTTAGCATTAAATGCCTTTACATTTTTATTTTTGGGGAAATTTTTTATGGCTTTGCATTCATAAATTCTATGTGGTGTCTACAGTTTATGCAAAAATGGTCAATGACCTAAAGTACGAAGAAAAATATTTTATATATTTTTAAACAAACAAAAAATTAATTTAATAATAAAACATTGATGAACAAAATATGCTATACATCTGTAAAAATTATGGTTTAAAAGGAATTTTCATTGAGTGGTCGCTAAAGTGACGTCAACAAAATGTCTTAAGTTGTTGAATTCACTAAGAACCGAGAGGAAACACAAAAATTTTTATATTTTTTTTACGATAGTATCTGATTTATCTGATTATTAGTCAAAAAATATCCTGATTTTGTCTTAACAGGCTTTTCTTTCATATTCTGTTAATTTTGCAAATATTCTCATAAGAAATGCTTTAGAAAGGATCTGGCCAAAATTTATTAATTATTTAAGAAATCTCTACCTGGAATAAGTGTAAAGACATGTCATCATTTATTGTAACTAGCTCTGTTAAGTTTTCACGAAGCATTATGATCGAAAATTATTCTGCTGAGATTAAAATGTTAAAAAGGACTCTCAAAATCTCTTATATAGAGACTATTGATAATTTGGGTATTAAGAATCTCGAAAAGCCTTCACAAAGGCATTGAGTACGTTGACTTTTCAATGTTTTTAACCACAAATACTTACTCCAGCTTTAAAATGATTAAATTTTGTTAAATTTTTATAGAGAACTAGCAGACCGCTCAAACATTTTGAAAAGTTATAAGTTAATGGTTTTGAAATTTTGACTTTCGTTCCTTGACTTTCTGGTACGCGTTTGCCATCGAAGAGAATGACATGCAAGACGATTTTCAGTTTCTGATTAAGATTCTCCATCACGCAGTCTTTTTGATACCCTCGCCTGGGAACAATTTCCAGAAAGTTGAGAGGCTAGCAATAAATATAGCCTATGTTACTCGGGGTGAATGTAGCTTTGCAATGGTGAACGAATTTTTGAAATCGGCACAGTAGTTTTCGAGTTTATTCATTACAAACATACATACAAATCTTTCTTGGTTGCGTTTCCTTAAAAATATTTTCACTTAAACAGACCACTTTGGTTTGGTTAAGGTTTTGAAGTACATATATTCAGAACATCCTTGAAAAAAACGATACAATTTGGGTTTGTACGCAGGACAACAATGCTTTTCTAAAAACCGAGAAGTTCAAAAATCTTTTATAATTTTCGCTTTAAAAGTCTCGTAAAGTCAGTAAATAAATTTCGAAATTCTTAGTAAGCCGTTTTTTTCAACATGACTATACCTACAATAACTTCAATTTCTAAGGTAAAAGATGTATAGGTGCACAGTGAAGCTATTAATTCAACATTTGTTCAAAAAAAAAAGAAAACTAAAAACAATACGAATATGAGGGTGTGTTTTATTGAGTGCTTTAAAAAAAATAAAAATAAGCAGGCAAATTTTAATCTTTTCGGCAAGGTTCTATATAAAGTTCAAACAAGATTTGGTAAAAAAAATATACAATATTAATTTACTCTTAAAAACATATTTTGTTAAAGAAGACATACCCTAATCTAATTACGTACAAGTCTTAAAAATAAAATTTTCCGAAAAGTATTTAAAAAGAATGGCAAATATTATGCTTGCAGAACAGATAGATCCTTTTGTTAACTGACCTGCCCTAAATATTATTGCTCAATTTCGCGCACACATTCCATCAAAGGTATATATGTAGGTATAATCTCTGACGTGCTGCACCGAGTAATCCCACGCACTTACACTCACTCACATACACACAAATACACAAACTAATTTATACATATTTACAGATTTTTCATTTTCAGCTAAAACGTCGCTACTTTTTTTTCGTGTGTAAACTGTCTATGCACATAAGTAATAATATATATATAGCATAAGTACTTCTTTAATTACACACTGCAATGTAATCTAATTACAATAAATCGTTAAAAATTGCAATACAATAATGTACACAGACATATGTATATGTATTTGCGTTTGCGCCACTACTTTGCCTTTTGGTAGTGAGTACTTTAAATTAGTATTACTTTTATTTGCTCAATAGATATACATACATACCTTGCTAAATATTTAATATTAACTTTAAGTTTAATTAATTTTGTAAAATTGTAAAGAATGAGGTATTTTTTTCTTTTAAAATAGCTTAATTAATAGTGTAAATATTATCATATATATGTAAGTGTATATGTGTATATATGCTGAAGTGTACACATACAAGTAAGAATTTCATTTTACGCATGCTTTCGTAACTATTTAAGCATAAATCATTTCCGCTAAGTATATTTTAAAAGCCTATAAAGTTGAGTGTAATATTTTGCATGAAAATATTTTTTTTTTTAATTTTCAAAAAAAAAATAGTCGAGTGTAATATACATATGTATTTGCATGAAAATAAATTTTTTTTTAATTTTCAAAAATTTATTTTTTTAATTTTCAAAAAAAAAATATTTTTTAAAAATCATACCAAATATTTTCTCTTAAAACAATCGAAAGCTGTTTTGAAATTATTAGAGAGACATAAAGTAGAAATTAATACTGTTGGATAAGTTGCGCTGTAAATATTCATTGAATGTTCAGGCAGTGTTCTCAACGCGAAACACTCTTTGAACACCTTTCATATAAAGATTTTGAATGTTAGAAATATCTTAATTATCAACTTATGAAAAAACGTCTGTGAAAAAATGTTTCTTGCTAACAGACAACTATAGAGATCCGAAGGTTTCTCACAAAACTTGTCATAGTGTTACCAAGTAGTTAGTACAGCTCTCTTTACAGATCTCTGCTCTATATAGGTATATAATTAGAAAGTAGTTTCGAAAATAGAGTGTTCTTATAAAAACAGAGACCCTAACTCGATTTGAAAGTTGTTTATATTCAGATTTGATATTCGACTAGATATTGTAACAACAGGCTGTAACAGATTAGTATTAATTTCAATTAGAGCCAGAGATTTCTGGGTGTAAACTTCTATATCTGTCGGTTAATTAAATAATAATTTTTTTTTTGGGTATATTTTGGTTTTGGGGAAAATAAATTTTTATACCGTAGAACATTTGTGAATCTTCTTAGTTTTGAAGACAAAAAAAACAGAAACAGTACCCACTCAAGAGGTTAAGTTCGTTGAATACTCAGGTTCAGACCCAGTACAATTGATGTATAGTTTCTAAAAAAAGAACTCACGCAAGTAAACAAAATGTAGGTGGCTTGAAAACCGCCTCATTTTTTTGAAAAATAACTTGTTTGAAAAAATAATATTTTGAAAAATTTTTATTTTGAAAATCAAGAATTAAGAAAATTTCTAAGACCACAAAAAATTTTCTGCTAAATATGTAATTTCTTCCAAAAAACCCTTGCTTTTAAAATACATGCATCTATTTATGTAAATAACTACATATTTGTATATATGCTTGTTCGAAAACGCTTAATTACAGCGTTCTTTTGCTTGGTGAGGGGGAAGTTTGGAGGGAGTTTAGCATTTATATACAAGTTTTATATTTTGCATGTTCGCAAATCACCGTCACTAGTGTCTTCAATATGAATACTTTTGCTGTACATTTCTAGTTTGCTGATTATTTGGAATTAAAACTCTAATTTTTATAAATTTTTGTTTTTTTGTCAAATTTTGCACAATTAATTTTCGATTTTTTTTTTATTTAACTACCTCAACTCATGCGTATTGAATTGTTGGTTTAACTCATTTGTTATATGCTGTACATGTGTGTATTATTTATTTTATTCACTTTTTAAACGCTTTATTGCTTTAGCTATGAATTTTCTTTTGTGTGATTTTATTTGAAATTATAGAAGTTTTTAGGAAATTATTTAGAAAAATTCACATCAAACAACTTAATATATATTTTTTTAAATTGAAAATATTTATTAAAAAAACACACTTTAAAAATCTTAATATTTTTTTATTGGAAAAATCTATTTAAAAAGAAACATATTTTCCAAAATTTTGATATGAAAAAATTATAAAAAATATTGTTAAATTTTAAAAATAAAATTTTTGAATAAAAAAGTTTTGAACAATTAATTCAAATAAAAAATATTTTTTTCTCAGAATTTTTTTATTTTTGATTCAAAATTTATTTTATTTATAAAATAATTATTACTAATTTTAAACCATATTTCGACTACCGCTATGCTTAATCTCCAAGAAGTACTTTTCCTTAATATTTATTTACAAAACCAACATTGTTATGTAGTGTGTCCTATGTATGTTCAGTTTTTTCGTTATATTTTTATTTACAACAGTTTTCATTTAACTACATGAATTTCCGAAAGAAATAGTAGTGTTGTTCGCTACGAAGTTAGTTTAAAATTATAGTATAGCAGAATCAGTTATTTTTATATTTATTCCTTTTTTTATTATTGCAAGTTGGCAGTTTCTCATATATGTTTGTATATTATATATCTCGTAAATTTAAATGGACGATAGAAAACAGCGATAGAAAAAATGAAATACATATATAAAAAAAATATATTGCAAATCTAAATTTATTTAAAAGGAGGGCAATAAATTGATTTTTAAATACAGAATAAAATAAAATAAAATAAAGTAAAATAAAATAAAAAAAAAAAAAAAAAATAAAATAAAATAAAATAAATAAAATAAAATAAAATAAAATAAAATAAATAAATAAAATAAAATAAAATAAAATAAAGTAGAATAAATTAAAATAAAACAAAATAAAATAAAATAAAATAAAATAAAGTAAAATAAAATAAAAAAAATAAAATAAAATAAAATAAAATAAAATAAAACAAATAAATAAAATAAAATAAAACAAATAAATAAAATAAAATAAAATAAAACAAAATAAAATAAAATAAAATATAATAAAACAAAATAAAATAAATTAAAATAAAATAAATTAAAATAAAATAAAATAAAACAAAATAAAATAAAACAAATAAATAAAATAAAATAAAATAAAACAAATAAATAAAATAAAATAAAATAAAATAAAATAAAATAAAATAAAATAAAATAAAATAAAACAAAATAAAATAAAATAAAATATAGAAAACAATATTTTCCAAATCTGAAAGCACCAAAAAAATTGTTAATTATTTTAAAAATTATTAAAAAAATAAAGTATGTATATATCAAAATGTGTAAAAAATATGTATTCTCTCACACAAATAACAACAACACACTGAAGTATGAAACAAAAAATTAAGTTAATCAAAACAGTTAAACAAGATAATTATGAAATCTATTAAAATTGTAATTTCAGCTTAAAACCTATTTTTTAAATATTTATAGAAATAAAATGCCAGATCTTCATAGAAGATCAATATTCTAAACGACTACAATCAACAAGAACTTTATTGGCAATAAGCCCCTTATGAATAAAAGTTCAGCCTAAAAGATACTACAAAAACTAAAAAATGTCTCTGCTAGCATTAAGACAGTACCACAGTGTGGACGTTATTGTAGAACCTTTTTATTTTACTTTTTCTTTCTTTTTTAACTCAAGAAAAAAAATGTTGAAATCAAGGCTCAACGAGCAAATGGTAGCAATAGAAGAATATTTTTTTATCTAGGCTTGCATTTTTTTTTAATTATGAGCCTCGAGGAAATTAAGAGAAAATGTTAGAAACAGAGATTTTAAAGGATTGAAAATTTAATGAAAAGTATTTATATATATTTTTCTAATATTTATCGTTCTTTTCTAAATTCAAATTCAAAAAAAGTTCAACAATATTTTGGTTCCACAAACTGCCTTCCAAGGTATTGCTATCATTTAACTAAAAATTACTTAACTAAAATTCACCAATTAAACACAAAATAAAAAGTCAATTTGTTTTTATGTTTTTTTTTGCGAGTTTTGAGATAAATCCAAAAAATCATATTTATTCAAAACTACTTTTATAATAATAATTTTTTTTTGCATTTTTTTAAATAAACATTTTTTATAATTGAAAAAAATATATGTATATTTATGTATGTAAAAATACAAAATATTTTTTAGCATTAATTGTGTATGTGTGTATGTAAAAGTAAATGTAATTGTAGGTATTTCTTGTAAATAAATGTATAAGACAAAAAAAACGTTTGCACATAAAAGTGCAAAAAAATAGAATTCATAAAAATGTGTATAAAAACAAAAATTTATGAAAAACGCGCGCCACGTACGAGTTCAGTATAAGAACAACGCGATTATGCAACGAGATTATTCATACACAACTACATATACAAATATGTGTATATGTATGTGTGTGCGGTTGCTATAAATAAATATATAGTTTATGAAAAAATTATAAAATATATATTTAAAAGAAAAAAAACTAAAATAAAAAAATATGTATTTTAATGTATAACTATATGTGTATATATGTTTGTATAATGTAAATATAATGAATTTATGCAATATTTTTCTTTTTCGCTGATGTTGCATGTGTATATGAATAATTAATGCGACGTATGAGAATATAAAAAAATATATAATAAAAAAATATATAATAAAAAAATATATAATAAAAAAAATATAATAAACAAAAATATGTAAATAAAACAAATAAAATATAAAAAAACGAAAACGTACAATTACGCACCTAATGCTAAAAAAAATATTGAAATTTTACAAAATTTATATAATTAATTAATCAATTTATTTTTGTTTTATAATAAAAATTATTTTTTTTATAATAAATTTATTTTCTTTCAATAAAAATTATAAAATTAATTTTTTTTATAATAAAAATAATTTTTTTTATAATAAAATTTATTTCTTTTTTATAATAAATTTACTTTCTTTCAATAAAAATTATTTTTTTTTTATAATAAAATTATTTTTTTTATAATAAAATTATTTTTTTTTTTTAATAAAATTTCTTTTTTACAATAAAATTTATTTTTTTTTTACAATAAAATTTTGAATTACCAATTTTTCCATGTAAGCGCTGAAGCTTACACAATAGTTTTACGTTTTCATTTCACATGAGTTTAAATTATTTTTTAATTAAAAAAAATCTTAATTTTTTTGTTGGTTTTTGAACACATTGCTGCTGCAAAACAGAAAAAAACAGCTAGCAGAGGTAAATTTTTGCATTTTTCTTCTTCTTGTTGACACTGTTTTGCCGTTATTACTTCGCTTTTACAAACTTTTAATTTTACAATTTTAATTTAATGTTTTTTATAAATTTTCCACAACTGTTGCATGCATATATACGTTCGTGTGTCTTTCCATATTAATTATAATTATTAATTATAATAAAAATATAATCATTGTAAATGTATAAATGTTGCATAAAAAAACCTTTGCGTCGCGCTCATGTATAGTAAATAAATAATATTTAAATTAAAATATAAAAAAAAACTCCTGAAGCATATGGTAAATGTTGCTTTACATTAAATAATCAGTCCAGCCTTAACTAACTGAAGTTATATGCATATAAATATGTATGTAAATCGCTGTGTATGTATATAAAACGGTACAGACAGCATAAAACTAAGCAGAGAACAGTATTTAAATTAAAATTAGAATTACACAATTACGAAAAAAGTGCTTTATAAACGTGTAAATACTTCAATAAATAAGCAAACGAACGAAAAAAAGTATTTAATAAACATTGATTACGAGAAACGGTGGTAAGTTCAAAAAATTGCTTATTTGTTTGTTGTTGTTGTTATAACTAATTTATTTTATTATTATTTATTATTTTTATTTTTTATTATTACTTTTATTATTATTATTACTTTTTATTTGTATTACTATTACTGCTTTTCTTACTAACATTATCTCTCTCAGCCACCAATCGCTAACTCTGTGTGTGCGCAATGTTTCCGCAACATGTTGCGCAACATTTTTATTTGCACTTTACACTAGCTACACTTTACAACGGCGCTGGTGGCGGCGGTGGCGCATGATGATAGTGTCGCACATTTTGATGATGGTGATGATGATGTGGCTGATGATAGCCAAAATGTGTTGCATGTTGTTGCTGTGGTTGTGGCTGCTGCTGTTGTTGCTGCTGGGCATAATGGTGTTGTTGCTGCAGCTGTTGTCTATCGGCATCTAATTGCAGCTGGTGTTGGTGCTGCTGATGTTGATGCTGTTGTGATTGCTGTTGTTGCGGTGGTGGTGGCTGTTGCAGCAGTTGCGTTGGTTGTTGTGTATGCGCATGCATGTTGCTCACCGCAGCAGCAGCATTGTGATAGTGATGGTGATGACGATGATGATGATGTTGCGTATTCGCTTGGCCATTGGCGATGCCCGTCAAACCACGATTTGCATCACTACTCGCTTGCGTTGTTGCGACCAATGTTCCCGCTGCTGCTGGTGCGCCACCATTCGTCGTCGTCGTTGGCGCCGTGGTGCGCATACAATTCAATTGAAAATTGCTGAATTCCACCACAATCGGCGCGGCCGAGATGACATTGACGTTTTGTGTCGCATTTACAGTGCTGATATTGGCTAGAGGGGCTGTGGCACCGTTGCCACTGCTGACGCCGTATGTTGTTGGTGGTGGCGGTGCGGTGGCGATTGCCAGCATAGCTGTTGGGTATATTTGCTGTTGCTGTTGCGGCTGTTGTTGTTGTTGCTGTGTGGTGTGTGTCAGCGCATGAGCCATAGCTTGAGTTTGCTGTTGTTGTTGTTGTTGTGGCGTTGTTGCTGCTTGTGATGTGTTCGTTGCATGGTGTGTGACGGTCGACGACTGCGTAGCTTGTCTGCGCGCTGCATGTTGTTGATTTGTTGTCGTTGTTGCCGCCGCATGTTGATATTGAGTGGACTGTTGTTGTGGCGCCACATATGCCGTCACTTGTTCGTCTTGTTGCAACTGTGACTGCGGTGGTGGCTGTTGTTGCTGGTGGTAATACGCTGTTTGCAGTTGATAATGTTGCTCGTATTGTTGTTGTAGCTGTAGCTGCATCTGCTGGTGGTGAAATGCATCGGAAAGTGGCGGAACTGTGTTTCCCGTGGGGTAATGTTGCTGGTGTGCTGCATAATGCGCCGACGAAGAGGACGTGGCAGATGGTGGCAACGTTTGTGTTGATGGTGGTGGTGGCGTCGCTGCTACAGCATGTCGCTGCGCTGCTGCTGTGCCCACTGTGTCACCAGCGCCCGTATAATAAGCGAAATTGTTCGTGTTTGTCGCTTCAGCGCTGCTCGGCGGTGAGCTGCCTACGGATGTTGCTGATAAGGGCAGTGCTGCGGCGGGCAGTTTCGGCACACCAACGCTCATATTCGTTTTCACATGTCTGCTGCAGGCGCTGTTGTGTTGTGAATTACTGCCACTGCTGCTGCTAGTGTGATTGCTGTTGCTCTGATTGTTGCTGCTGCTGCCGCTGCTGCGACCACCACCACCGCCAATACTACAGTTATTACCACCGCTCCCAATAGCTTCATTACCAATCGTCGCTATGTTTGCAGCATTCGCGTTGGTGCTATTTTCAATTGTATTTTTTGTTGTTGTTGTTGCATTGTCCAATGTATTGTGGGGGGCGTTGGCTGTACTCGCTGCCGCTGTTGTTGTCGAAGTCGTTGAATTATTATTATTGGTGGAAAAGTAATTGTCGATTTTTGTTGCTGTTGTTGTTGAATGCGATAAACTAAATGAATCAAGTCTTTGTCATTTGGAATTGCTTTGCAGTGCTGCATTGATTTGCGTCCACAATTCCTTCTTGCAGGATTTCGATCTAGAGGGAAGAGGGAGAAAATTAAGAATTGTAATTTTTTATATTGGAGCTTGAAGATAAACAATTATTTTTCGAAATAAAAAAATTAAATATAAATTTATTTTTCGCTCAGGTGGCAACTCTCTTTTAAATTATAATTTTTTTGAGCCTTCCGAAAGACTAACGTAAACTATTCAGTTTTCGGACACATTTTGATTTATTTTTAATTTTAGTTTTTTCTACAGGTGGCAACACTATTACAAAAAAATGAGTGAAATACAGATATCCGGAATACTTTCTGTTTGACATCAATTTTCATTACATATTTATTTCAGCTATAAACTCAAACTTTAACGACCAAGGAACCAACATTTTGACCTTTGACCCGCAGATATCTTCGTAAATAGAATGCCTAAAAAATTAGCACTAAATCACTTTTACTCACCTCTTAATCGATTGCAGCCAATCCTTGAATTGCGCACTGCCTTCGGGTGTAATTTGAAAGGCGGCACGCGCCGCTAAGATGATGCTTGCAAAGTCCTCATAGTCAGCCTGCGTCAGATGGTATAACTTCTGATGTATGCACTGAATGTACCTATAAGTGGATGGAAATATTAATAAATATATCTTCATTATAAAAACGATCACACTTACATTTGTTGGCACTTCTGCACCAGCGGTGTCAAAGCCGAGCGCAAATGCTGCATTACCAACTGGTGATTGTTGCGACCCAGATAATGTGCCGATTCGATGGCTACATCGTGCAACACAAACGGACTGACAATCGAATTGACGGCGCAGACGCAGAACTGATGCAGATATTGTGTGCCCAGCTTCTTGGAGATGCGCAACAACCATTTGACATCCTCACCATACGGTGGATTGCGTGCATACTTCGCTTGCGGACGGTCGTCATGCACGCGACGCGCCAATGTCTCCATAGCCAACATGCCCACATTGTAGGCGGCGAGTAGATAGCGCAATTGTGTTGAACTGCAGATGAAAAATATAAATTTAATCATATTTTTTATAAAGAATCTAGCCGAACAACCGTTGCGGCACTTACGTGAATTGGTGTGGATGTCGTTGGCGCAGTGGTGGTTGTGGTGGTGCCGCGTGGACCGACGGCTGTGGCACAAACGGCGGGTAAACGCCTTGCTGCTGTTGCTGACGCATTTGATGTTGCGCCATAGCCGCGTTGGCGGCTGCCGCTGCTTGTGCGGGATGCTGCGGTGGCGCTTGCTGATGCGGTGGTGGCGCAAAGTACACTGCAGCGGCGGCGGCAGCGGCAGCAGCTGCAGCAACCTTCTGCATGTTTTGTGGCGGTATTTGCGGTTGTCCACCTTGACCGAGTTGTGGCATGAAACCGGTAGGTGGCGCGCCACCAGCACCGCACTGCATCCCTTGGTATGCCTGTGGTTGCAACTGTTGAGGTGGCATTTGTGGTGGAAAACCACCGCTCGGCGCATTCGGTTGATGCACATACGGTGAGTTTGGCTGCGCAGAGCCACTCGGCTGCATGGCGGACGCATTTTGCTGTTGCGCTTGTGTTGGCTGGTAACCGGGATATGCTTGTGGGGGCGGTGGTCCGGCTGAAATGTACATTTGCATTTGGTTACCCGGATAGGTGGTGATATTGTGATGGTATAGATTTTGGCAAAAACTATACGGCGGGTATGGTGGCAAGGCTATGGGTGCCAATGTGGCGACACCTTGTTGGAAGGGTTGGGGCGCTGTGCTGACCACAACCTGACCGGGTGCATTGGGACCACCCGGTGGTGCGGTCGGCATGACCGGCGGTGGACCGACCATGCCACCTTGCGGCTGCTGTTGTGCCTGCACTTGCGCCTGCATTTGTTGTTGCATTTCATGATGTTGTTGCGACTCAATGAGCGCGCTCAGACTAACTGCAGAATGATCTAATTGATCGTCGTGTTGTTCGTGTTCATTGTTCGGTGTGTTATGACCGTACAGCTCATACCAGTAACGTGCCACTTGGAATAGCACTTCCGGATAGACACCACCACCCTTGGCGGCATTCTCAACGGTGATGCAGGCGCGCTCAAGCATGTGATCGCTCTGTTCTTTGCACTGCAAGATGGCGCGTTGAATTTCGTTGGGATTCAGTGCAGCGGCGTGTGGTAGCACTGACAACGCCAGTTCAGCCCCCGGATATACCATATTGTTGTCCCAACCGCGTGAAGCACGATCGGCCATGCCGGCGGCCTCGGGTGGGGTCAAATGACCCTCCCATGTGTCGATGAGAAAACTGATGGCGGGTGCGCCGATTTCCATCGCCTGACCCAGTATCCAAGAGACGTGCGATGAGTAGGTGCGCGACAACCAATTGGGGCTGACCCAGTTGTGCAAACCTAGCGCATAGAGCCCCAGCTGAAAGGCGCATATATGCAATGCACGATGTGGAGCGTGGTGACCTTGATTGGTGGTGGCTTGGGTGAAAAGCGATGTGGATGAATTGCCACCGGCTTTAATGAGCAGATTCTTTGCTAGCTCGAACATGAAATGAGCGCTGGCCTCCGATGGCTGATTGGGTATCGACGGGTAAGCACGTTTGCCCTTGTAGCGACTATCCTTGCTGCGGCTGGTGGCGCCGCTAGTGACGTTTGTTTGACCGCTGGAACCGTTCAACGGTTGATTGCCGCCAGTAGCGCTGGTTTGCGTGCCACTACCGCCGCCTTGTGACGACGAAACGCTCAGCGCACTCATGCCTACCTCTAATTCCGCGCTGGTTGAACTATGCGGCCGACTATTGCCACCTACAGAACCGTAGTCTGATGGGAACATATCATTCGGGTTGGCATTGTGTGCACCACCATTGATGGCATTGGCATATTCATGCTCCTCACGACGCGACATCGACGATGCAGCGGTGCGGACCGGCGGGTTGTTCGAATAATAGGCTGGCAGCAAAGGTGTCTTCAACAAAACATGTATCTCACGATCCAGTAGTTTCTCCATGATCTTGGCGATTTTACGTGGTTCATCTTTGTAGCAACAGAGCAGAAGTAATGCCAGTTCGCCACGTTGACGGCGTGTGCCCTCGCACAGCAACGGATGCTCAGCTTCCGAGACGTTGGCTTTTAGTCCCAAAGCGGCTACAGCGGCTTCGAAACCCAAGTTTTCGTCAGTACGCGGACGATACAACATGTGGCCTAGTGGGGAAGTGCGAGGCTCTTTAATAATTATCACGGGCATAACTAGCGCATCAAATATGAATGTAGCCAAATTTATGGGTAGCAATGCTTCACCGCGTGATTTCAAAGTGCCGTTACGTAGGCATTCAGCGCGTTCACGTATCACTTGAAGCTCCGGCTCGTTAAGTGGTATCTTCCGCAGTAGCATGAGTATGTCAGCTTCCTGATTGGCCAATTTAACCTCGAGCGGTTTTGTGCTGGCCGGTGGGCGTGGCATTTCCAATGCGAACAGACAAATTCTGAATGCAATGTGATAGTGCTCCGAGTTCTCCGACAGTACCGTACACAGGAAAGCACATTTTGCCAAAGTGGACGACGCCAGCACAGTTAGATGATGTGAAATGGGATTTATGTTTTTATTTTTACCTTTTCGCTTCGGCATCTGCGGTAGTTCCACCATTAAGTTGGGTGGATTTGCCAACATTTCTTCAGCCAAACGTACAGCTAATATGCACGCTTCTCGCCCATGACCGTGCGCATGTAGACCTTCTGAGCGCGCCAAAAGTATGTCCCAAGCATCCTCAGTGGGACGTACATTCGAGAAGACGTGCGGCTTCTCGTTGCCACCCGTGGCACCCATTTGTTGTGCGGCGTTTGAGGTGGACGCTAACGGTTGATTTCCTGCTGTTGCTGCAGCTGCGGCATGCACATTAGCAGTGAATGTGTTAGCGGGCAGCGTTTGTTTATTTGCATTTGATATTGGTAACGGAACTGTTGACACTTGCGCCGTTAACGCTGACGAAGCCGCCGCGGCCGCAGATGTGCTCGCCACTGCCGTTAGCTCGTCTGGCTTAACTGCAGTTGGCGAATCTTGTGTGTTAAACTCATCAGATGACGAGGGAAATGATTCATCTTTCGATAAACGTCTAACATCTCCTACAGATATTAGCTTGTTGCTATTACTTTTTGCTGTAATTTCGGGTGTGGTATCTATGCCGGCCGCACCCATTAACATCGATGACGATGATGAGTTCGATGACGAACTTGAAGTAGACGATGAAGTGTCAGATGAGAGTGAAGTGGTAGTTTGTATATGATATGAAGACGCACCGCTCGGTCCAACAACACCCATGACCGGTACATCGGAGCCCAGTGCGGCGAACGTGCGTTGTGGATCCGTTGACTCCAAACGCATTGCGGATCCCACAATGGATGCATGTGACGGATCAAGTGTTTGGCCACCATCCGCACAGAGATTGTTGCTACTGCTGTCGCCGCCAAAGTCTTCATTTTCGCAAAAACCTTCACTACTTGCGCTGGAACGATTGCCATCACCGCCACCACTGCCGACGCCGACACCAACACTGCCACCACTACCGCCGACACTTTTCATCGGTAAGCGTGGCAAATCTGCTATAGCGGAAGGACCGCTGATGCTGTTAATGGTGACACCACCACCCGGTACGCCACCACCGGCGCTGCCACCACCATGACCACTCCCACTTGGTCCCGCATCTATACGTAAACTATTTGCAACCTCTACATTAGCCAAGGCGTTGCTGGCGCCTGCGACCATTGCGCCAACATTGCCACTTGAGCCATCCGTTGCAGCGGCATTAACATTACTGGAGCCTTGATGTAGACGCGCATGTACGCTGTCACTTGAGGAGTTACTCGAATTATTGCTGGACGAAATGTAGAAGCGTTCCACAAAGAGACGCTCGTGACGTTGTTTGAACGTGCCGCGTGCGCCATGATCCGTCGATGAACTGATGTAGTTGTAATGTTTGTTGTTTGCCATTACCGCTTGTGTAGCATTTAGTTGGCCATTATTCGTTTCGCTTTTCGAATCGGTGTGCTTGAAACACGTGAAAGGGCTATAATATATGGGATTCGTATCGTGCGTATGTGTAATGCCCGGTATTGGATACTCCTCCCAGTCCAGATAGCAAGCTTCGATGGCTGGCTTGAAACCAACAAACATTTCGGCATCAGATCTATGATGAAGAATTATAAGATTAATTATTTGAGTAGTTCTTTATTATGAAGATATAGAAATTTAGAATTGTGATTACTAGAGTTAACGATTACTGTATTGATTAAATATTTTTGTATGGCATTACAATTACTGTAACCTTAAAATTACAATGTTCAGGAATGCGATTACTATAATTGTAATTCTGATTACTAATAATGATAATTGTAATTCTGATTACAATTACATTAATTATTAATTGTAATTATGATTACAGCAATTGTAATTTCAAATATTCAATGATTACAATGTAATTGAATTTAATTTAAAATAAATATTATTAAATCATTATATTTAAAAAGTAGGATCATAAGATCGGAGTTAATCGTAACGATAATGATTACAGTAATTCTAATGATTACAACTTCAGCAGTCGAAAATAAGTTTACAATTTCTCAAACCACTTAACATTACCTTGAATTCTGTTGGTGCTTATTGCTATACGACGGTGGCATCATGCGACACTTCACCACACGATCGAGTATCTTCAAATGCCATGCAGTGAACTGTGCATGCAGCATGTCCCGTTCGTCGGGCGCTAAACCAGGATTTAGCGCCGCCAAACGCCACAACACTACAATCTCATCGCACAGCGAGCTGCATGCATGCTGGAGGGCTGTCGAATTCGAATGTGTATTCGAGTGTTTACCGCCGCTATGCCCATGCGAGCCCATCATCAGTGATAATTTCGTTTGGAACCACCATATCAATATTTGATCGCACACCATACACTCCTCAGTGATGATCTCCAACAGGCGTACCGCATTACGATCACAACGTCTATACATTTCACGTACGATTGATAACAAATTCCACATACCCTCGGGTTCACGACCACGCAACGGACGCAGTAGTGAACTCCATTCGGCAGCCGCTGGTGGTGCCGAGTTTGTTAAATAATTTACATCGCTGAAAAGAGAAGAAAGAAAGAATAAAAATTAGACAAAAATAATGTGTGAATAAAGTGTGGTCTTTCGAACTTACCTAAAAACTATGGGTGCCGGTAGGCAAAATTTAATTAAAATACGCTTAATATTAGCATGCAATGTCTTTTCATCCAAATACCAACTAGTCTGATCGTGTACAGAAGCACCAGCTGTCGGATCAGGCGCACCGCACACTGTATTGATGGCAGTGGGCTGTGAGCTGAGCAGCTCATCGAGCAAACGTTGCGCTGTCGGTAGTATTTGTTGCGGCAATTCGCTGATTAAATATTGCGCGAATTTCTGCAATTGATCGCGTTGTAGACGCGTCAATGATTCGGAGACGGGTGCACGTAAACATACTTCTAGGGGCTGCACACAAAAAAGGAAAATTCAAGAAATCATTAAAAATAAAATAAAGTGAATTTTAATAAATTTGTGGTTGTCATACATTATGAATTCTATGTAAACAGACGGCGACCACGTGCGAGCACCAATAGGCGGACGATGTGCAAGTACAATTGCACGACGAGATGCGCCTACGATCGAAGGTGACGGCCACATTGAAGTGTCCACGTGGCATCTGTACCACTACAGTGGCGGATAAATGAAAACCTGCAAGCAAGCAAAATTGTTATATTTATTCTCATGGAAATTTAATTAAATAAAAGTAAGTACAAACCGATTTGTAGTGTGTCTTTGACGGCGCGTGTCTTGAACAGTTGATCGCCGCGATTAAATTCATCCGCTGAGCTATTGGCCAAGCACGAGTACAGGCGTATATCCTCCTCATTGTCGGGGAAACTCCAAAAAGCAATACGCAATTGCAATTGCTCCGGTACGGGCGGATAGACATGTTCGACCAATTCGAAGGGGATATATGAGGCGACACAGCGTGCAGCAAGTTCGGTGAGTGAAGAGACGTCTTTAAAAAAAGGAAAACATATATATATTTTTGTTTAATTTTTTTAAGCATAATTTAATAAATTATTATTTTTCTATTTTTAATCATGTATTCTTAGTCAGTTTCATAGTCTTCCATAATTAGTTTTTAGTCTAATTGTGAACTGTGTTGTATTTGAGGTTAGGGAGGACTTCAAAATGTCACTGCTTCAACAAATTGTCCTTGTCCTTGAAGAAACTCTGACACACTACAGAGATAATACTGCACCAATTTCTGATTTTTATTAAACCGAAATTACGATCTTGGGCCGTTTCTGTATTTTCGAGCGCCATATGTCGTCTATTTCGCTACTTTTGACACACATATCAAACTCAGGACGTTTTGATGAGTGGACTATGGTGTTTTTTTTTTCAGAAGATTACAAATTTAATCAGATGATTTATAAGAAACAAAGAATAATTTATTTAAAAAATATTTTCCTCCGGAAAAATTCGATTTTTTAACATAAATTTTTTAATATTAGAATTTTGGTGTTTTTACAACAAAATTTAATGAAGTGAGCTTTTAAATCTAATCAAGTATAACTTTTACTAGGGATGAAAAATGGATTACTAAGCTTAAGAAAGTTGAAAATTATACAAATTTTCAGGAAAAAAAAAATCGTAAATTATAAAAACCGATCCACAGCGCCATCTACCATACTCGACACAAAGAAAAAACAGTAACAGAAAACAATTTATATTTTGAGAAAACCACAAATTCCTTAAATTAAAAGTAAAATCTTTAAAAATCTCAATATTTTTATTGGCATTTCAAGGAATTGGGAAACTAAATGCTCAAAATGTGTTTCTCAAGGTGTAGCAAATAACCGTACCAAAAGAGCAACGGTAAACAAAAGGAGTTAATTGCACTTTGCATTCATAAGTCTCTATACATACATACATACAAGCATATGTTCATCGGAAATTTTGTAGTTCTCCGCGGTCAAACGCTTATTCATGCCAATGACTTATTTGCTAAAAATTTACAAACAAGCGTGTCTACAAAGTCATAAGTAAATAAAAACATATCCACATATGCATGTGTACCCACAATGCACGCAAATGTGGCTGTGTGGTACATGCAAGGGTATGGACGCAAGGCATTCGTGCCACGCGGCTGTCTGCTCCAGTGGATGCCTCAACAAACAAGCAGCGGTTGTGTTGTGTTTATTCTTTCATCAAAAAAACGCACAAACCCACACATGGTTTTGGAAAGATGCTACATACTTACATACTATGTATATGTATGTTTGTATATGAGTACATGCATAAGTTCGTGTAGTACTGTCAATCGATGGGACACTTGCACATCTGCGTTTGTTTCGCGAACTTGAACCTTTTGAATAGTTTTTATTGATACGAGGAAAGTTTGATTGGTCGAAGAAAAATTTTTTTTAAACTATAGATGATATTTACTCAGTTCTCTCACCACTATTGATTATTTTTTTCATATCTTGTGTGTTAAAAGATTATTTCTAGGAACAGTTGTAAAAATAACTATCGATAGTTCCTCTTTTTTTGAAGTTATTGATGGCTATCAATAGGTTGTAAAAAATGTTCATAATTTCCTCATTTGTACTCTATGGAGAAAGATATCGATAACTTTCAGAAAACCGATGGTATAAAAATATATCGATAACATTATCGAATTTCAAGACATCAGCGAAATTAATAGTAAAGCAAATTTAGTTTTCTTTCAAGATGTTGAACATTATCGATAATATCCAGAAAAACAATATATCGATAACGTGATCGAACTTCTGGACAACGGTAACAATTAGCATGATAATCAGGTTACCGAAAATTTCCAGGAAAAATTAATTTAAAAATATATCGATAACATTATCGCATTTCTGATCAACGATAACAGTATTATTGCCGGCATTATCAGTAGTTTGTTATCTCTTGTTTTTATTCATTAATCGTCTCTTTCTTTTCATGCCTACTAGTTGGAAAAACTAATCGTTAATTATCAAAAAAAGACAATACAAAAATTAATCGATAACTTTATCGATATTTTTGTTGTTGGTGATATTCACAGTTTGGCGCTTATAGCTTTTGTACATAAATAATCTTTTTCCTCTCATCTATACTAATTGGGGAAAGTTATCGATAATTATCTGAAAAACTATACAAAAATTAATCGATAATTTTATCGATATTTGCCAGCAGTAAAAGTATTATTATTATTATTGACTCAAATGGCTATCACCTCCAGTTTTACCCATTAACTGTCTTGACAGACGATCCCCTTCCTTTGATCCCAAATGCCAATGTCTCACTTTGACTTTCTTACGCATACATTTCCAAGAAGAAAAAATTTTTATTAATCTCATTGTCACTGATATACTATTTTTGAATGTATAGTCCCTGATAACGCGACGATGTCTACTATGGTTTGCAACTAATCTCCATAATACTCTTTCTACAGAGGATCTAGGAAAAACGTTCCAATATTCCAAAATCCAAATATTGCTGTAAAATTAAATTTACATTTTAGTTTTAAAGCCTTAAAAATTAAAATTTTCATTTTAACATTAGTGACACAACTACCCAACAGTCTCAATGAGAGAGCATAGGGGCAATTAGAAGCAAGAAAGAGCAATTATTAAGCAAAATAATTCCCTTTTTCCTCGCTTCCTTCATAATTTAAGGCAACCCACAATTTTACCTAGGTTATTATAGACGTTTGACAGCAGCTGCCATGTTGCTGTTGAGGTTAGGGGGAGCACTCAAAAAGTCACTAACTTAACCGACTACCCTTGTATGTTTATTGTTGTTGTTTGTTTTTTAGTTTTGCATTTTTGTTTTTTGTTAATGTAATATTTGGTTTTCAGTTTTTGGTTATGTTGACACGACAAGTTTCGAAGATAACAAACGTGCGACAGGCAACAACACGAAAGCGAACGGACAGACAACAAGAATAGCAAACGAACAAAATAGCAATAACCGGTGAAGCAGTCAAAGTAGTCAGTTGGCTGAAACGTCAAGCAGCCGGACAGCTAGTCAACAGGGTAACACACAAAAGATAGACAATAACAACAAAGATAACAATGTAAGAATGTCTGTAATGCGCAACTAACAACCTTTAAGTGGCACGCAATGTGACTGTTGCATGTTGTTGTCCGTCCGTCCGTCCGTCCGTCCAAAAGCCAATACAAGCAACAACAACTCAACAACGTGGCGATAAACATTCGCAGCGACGACGAAGGTACGGAACGGGTATTTTAAATTGAGATGGCACAGAACAAGGGCAGTCCGGTCGGCCAACCACCGATACAAGGCACTTAGCAGCGAGCGTGAGTAGCTGTTGGCCTGCAGGACCGACTATGCGAGAAGCCAACAGAAAGGCGAGTGTGCCGCGCGGGAAGAAAAAATAAAAACAACGCATCGGTGAGGGGTGAGACAGTGAATGTGTCGCCGCACTTACAAACAGGTGAAGCTAAAGGGCTAACTGCGAAGGAAATGGGGCAGGACGACAACGAGCGTAACACGACTGGGTTGACTTGGCTTGGCAGTGAGTAAGTGATACTTTGGAACAAGCAATTGCCTGAATTATATGTCGAGGCAGGCGGACGACCGGCCGGACAGACAGGCCGAACAAACAAACAATAAGCGGTGGTCTTGACTTGTCTTCCGTTTTGGTAAATACATATGTTGCATTGCATTGCAGGCAGGCAGGCAACAGTTGTCGGTGGAGTTTATCAAATGACCGGAAAAAAGGTTTTACTTCAATGTACGCGTACGTATTTATGCATTTTTTCTGTTGTGTGTGGTGTGGTGTGTCTTTTTCACCACTGCCGTTGCAGCTATAACGTCTTTCTTTGGAAATTAATAGTAGAGCATTGTCATTTACATATGCTGCGGAGAGTCAGTAAGAGTTTCTGAGAAGGTTAAAAATTTTCGCTTTTGCGGGACAAGAGATATAATTATACGGTATTTATGCATGAACCGTTAGTTGTAGACATCTTCTTCTTTATTAAGTTGCAATATGTTTTACTAATTGTAGATCTCTCAGTCAAGTTTGAGAAGCAAAAACGGATCTAATTAATCAGAAGAGCGATCGAAAATTATGGAGACGGCATTGCATAATAGAATCCAAAATCAAAATTACAGAGTTAAGATTGCGAAACTGCGTCATAAAAGAAACAAAATCTCAAAGAAAATGTAATTGTAAACAAGTCTTTCTTGAAGAGACAGTACATTCTGTCCTTTTCACCTTTTTATTTTGAGATGGGCAACCTAAAAGCTGTATGGAAGAAGGTGAGGTGGAATCGATGGACTTTCGGCAGGCTGAGGTCGAAGCATCACAGTAGGCATACCTTCGGCGAACCCACCGTTTCGACTGGCATTGATATTAGCCGAGAAATTGTGTAAGACCCTAAACATTTTGTCGAAGTGAGAGTCATTTTGATCCGTAGGATATAGACCCCTAAAAACGTTGTTGATAAGTGAAGATCGTCGTGATCTATACAAATGAGTTTTTTCATTGATAACACAAAGGATCAGCAATTTCAGCAGTCCAAGTGGTACCCGGTGCGACTTCAAACGCAATGATCTGCATCCCAAACTAACCTAACCAAACTCTTTCCACTATTCTTTCGCGAAAACTTCCCGTCCACAAAACAACATTCGGGCTAGTATGGATATGGATTTAAATAGGACCTGCTACGTTTTTGTCGAATGAAATGTGAAAAGCCAAATTAAGTGAAATTCTCAAAGAACCACCATTGGAGAGTATGGGCTAACGATTCCCACAAATATAATCTTTTAAGCACACCTTGTTTTTTTTTTACTTCCTTTAGATAAAGAAGCGGAGACCATGACATTATACGAAGTTATTTGGAGTACTTGTCACTTCACAGTTAAGCACAAATACACGGAACGAACCCGAGATCTTAATCCGGTTAAAGACTGTCAACGCAACAAACAACAGAATTGATGAAAACTCTGCGGAACCAGCTGATGAAAACTGTAGAAAATTTTTCTAGATTGAGAAAAAGTAAGCAGAAAGGAACTTGTCTTCACATTCACTTCTTAACTGGTGTAGACAGCTCTTACGCGGTTTTAGTCGAATTTACTCCCCCTTTCCGCTGTTTGGCGCCATTTGGTGATACCAAGTGCAGCCAGGTCCTTCTACATCTGGGTCTTTCCAGCGGAGTGGATCTGGGCTTCCACCAGCGGGTACTGCATCGAACACTTTCAAAGCTGAAGCGCTTTCATATGAACAACATGACCTAGCCAGCGCAGCCGCTGACTTTTTATTTGCTGAACTATGTCAATGGCCAATAACTCATAGAGCTCATCGTTCAATCGTCTACGGTATTCATCGTTGCCAATGTAAATAGGACCATAAATCTGCCGCAAAACCATTCTCCGAAAAGCTCCTAGTGCCGTCTCCTGGGATATTAACATCGTCCACGCTTCTGTACCATAAAGCAGGGCGTAACTGATGAGGGACTTGTATAGTTTGGTTTATGTTTGTCGAGAGAAGACTTTACTTTTCAATGGCCTATTTAGTCCAAAGACGGTTTAAGAGACTATCGAGAAGATGAGTGTTCATGTTTTTTATCTGTGAAATACCAAATTTCTTTTTTCGCAACAAATATGGTTAAAATTTCGTTTTGAAACTGAAGGGATGTGTTAATTAACAATGCAACCCTGTATATATGGATCTACATACATATATGCCTACGCGCATGTACAATACAAGAACAAATAAAACAACAACAACAACAGCGATGAAAGACTTAACAAAGACGCTGGCTGGCTAATTAAATGGCTGCAATGTGTGCTCGATATGAAATTTGCAATCCTTTTAATTAAAGCAGACAAATTCCACTGAAAATGCGCGACGCCGTTATCGACGAAGCGTAACAAACAAAAGAGCAGAAATCACAAAGGACCAAGGAGAATGAAATAAGGGTCGAGAGCGTGTATGTGTGTGTGGTGTAGCGCCAAAGAGCGAAGAAGCGAGCGCAGGAAGCGAGTGGGGCGAAAGGGCAGTGGGGCAATGCAAAAAAGCACATATTTATGAGCGCGTGTATGCGTAAGTTTAATTCTCTGTCTGACTGTGCCTGCGTCTGAGTGTGTGTGTGTGTGTGCCAATAAGTGGCGCTGTGCGTTTCGATAACAACAAAAGCAACAACAGTGAGTAAGCAACGAAAACAAACACATGTTGTTTCGGTTAAGTCCAGACATAGTGGCACCATTATTCATCGTCGTCTTCAACAGTTTCTTCGCTTTTTATTTTCCATTTTTTCGCAACTTGGTTCATACAAACAATAACAACAACACGAAGCAAGTGCGACAGTGACGATGACGACGGCGTTGCCACCACCATCATAGCCATCGATAACAGCAAAAGCAACAGCAAACAATAACAACAAAATCACAACAATGATGGTAGCAACAACAACAATAACAATGCCACTTGTGACAACAAAGCGTACTGGCGAAACTTAAAAATACATATTCAGAGATTTGTGTGAAGCGCAACAACAATAAAGCAAAACCCTTGCAACAACAACAATAAAAACTTCACCAATTGATAGCAACAACAAAACACGCTGTGTCATCGTTGTTGCGCACCATTGCACGCCATCCAGTGGTGAAGTCAAGCTGACGGCGACATCGGACAACGACAGCAAAAGCAACAAGAACAACAACAGCAACAACAACAAAAAGAATGGAAACAAACAAAATTGCAAGCTGGTGTCGTTGCTGAACCTTTTATGGTCTCACACCCGAACACCAAACACAAGTTGAACTTTCGCTGTTGTTTGTTGTTGTAGCGTGTGTTGTTGTTGTTGTTGTTGTTTATGTATGCTTCTACCTTTATGTCCTTCGCTTTTTGCTCCACAAAACACAAGCTTGTTTGTTGCCATTTTGTCTTCGTCCCCGCCTTGTGTTCGGATCGGCAGTGTTCGTTGCCTGTCGTTAGCACGTGCAGGTCGTGGCCTCACGCACGTACGTCCATACAATTGTATATGTATGTGTAAGTCTGTATGATTGCGTGCTTGCAGTCGCTTGTCGCCCAAAGCGCCTGACTGCCCACCAATGCAACATTGCCTGACTGAATGACTGCCTCGCCGGACTGGCTGTCAGCGTGTCAGCTACTGGTTGTACGCATTTTGGCACAGCTGACTGTTGTTCTTGTTGTTGCAGTTGTTACTTTTGGTGTGTGTGTGTGGACTCACCTCCGTCGTTTATACAAATTCGACAATTAATCATAACCGCCGCAACAACAACGATGAAAAAAAACAAAAAGTAAATTGTAAATGCAACCACCATAACAACAACAACAGCAACGTCAAAAAATAAAATAAAGCAAATTCTTTTTGT
Organism: Zeugodacus cucurbitae; assembly: GCF_028554725.1. Taxonomy (NCBI): domain Eukaryota; kingdom Metazoa; phylum Arthropoda; class Insecta; order Diptera; family Tephritidae; genus Zeugodacus; species Zeugodacus cucurbitae. The sequence continues at coordinate 61,728,210 of NC_071670.1, forward strand.
GTTCTTTTATTTTAGCGTGTTCGCGTTCATTTTGCTTTTTGCCATTTTTGCAGCCATAAACCATAAATTGTGCCATAAATAAACGCTTTATAAGAAGTTATGTCGGGTAAAAAGCTGTACATATGAACATAAATAATGCTACGTGGGTCGAGAGGGATTTTAAAATTCTCGACTGCGGAAGAAGTTCGAAAAGAAGATCCAACTAAGCCGAAGAGCGCTCAGAGTTAGCTTCGTCATCTCTGTGTGGTCCCAGTTGACAAAAGATCTGATTAGATATGTCAGACAAGTAAGAACTCGGGCCTATGCTCCTTAGTTTCTGGATCAACTGGTCCTTGTCAGTTTTATATTTGACCAATTACCGATAATAATAAAGTCCTCTCTCGACGAACAAAAACCAAACTCTACACGTCCCTCATCATTCCCGTCCTACTTTACGGTGTAGAAGCGTGGACGATGTCAACATCCGATGAGACGGCACTAGGAGTTTTCGAGAAAAAGGTTTTGCGGAAGATTTATGGTCCCTTAAACATTGGCAACGGCGAATACCGCAGACGATGGAACGATGAGCTGTATGTGTTATTCGACGACGTAGACATAGTCCAGCGAATAAAAAAACAGCGGTTACGCTGGCTAGGTCATGTTGTTCGAATGACCTGGCTTCGCTTGGTATAACCAATTGGCGCCAAACTGCCAGAAGGAGGAATACGTGGCGCGCTGTTTTGGACTCGGCTATAACCGCGTAAGCGGTGTCTACGCCAGTCAAGAAGAAGAATTACCGATATGATTCCTGTTGTCAAACGATCTCATTGGTTATGTCATCTGAATAAATGCTCGAGCTTGCTTCTACGTTTCCGGCTCTACTGAACCTTATCAATTTTTTATTCGGTCAATTCCCGATATCCTATCCGATTATCTACTATCCTGGAAAACATGGATACCATGGTCGTATCAAAGGTTCAGTTACACGAGCTATAATCAGGAGGAAGACAGTGGGATATGTAGTCTTACCGCCTCTTAAAGAACCACCAGCCAGTAATATGGGAAGAGATGACACTCTGGAAAGTTGCTTTCTCAAGAATGTCTTATCCGAGGTATTAGGGCTGTAAGTACTATACGATCAAATAATAACTATTTCGGAAAAATTATAATTCAATTAATCGAGTAACCTAAAAATCCATAATTATTCTCCAACGATCCACCTCAAACTGACTACCGCTGAAAATTATCTTCACAGCAACCCTCGTATAGTGTAGTTTGCCAGCGCCACTTAAATGTGTGGAGCGAGCCCTTTCGTTGCACTTCATTGCACTTTTTTCCGCTATCGCGTGTTTCAATTTTCTTGAGGTGTTCACCTCGCCTTCCGACGGCTATGACTACATGCCCAAGCATGAATCGCTACGGTGACAACCTCAATTAAAATGATTGCAACGCCAACAACAATGCCAAAGAGTGCGCCAAAGATTGCCATCGAAGCGGGTCAGGTCAATTCAGCGTTCAATGTGCGCTCGCTCGGCATTTGGCGCTCGGTGCACACGGAAGTGGCGTTATTAAATTTAGATAAGATGTGTGGAAAACTTAATCTAAATATCCATAGAAAACTTGCAGATTTCTTTATTCTATTATATGAAGGAAATGCTTATACAATTTAGGTAAGATTTAAGAACGGAATTGTTCAAAGAAGTCTATAGTGGCGTGACTTCCATGGAAAACTAAATGTATACTCATACGAAATTTAGAACACTCTTAAAGGTAGATGAGTGTAATTTGTTTTTAAAGATCTCTTGAAACTTTATTTGGAACTTCGTGGGATCTTTATGAAGCTCATACGAGAATACAAGGCATCCGGAAAGAAGTCCTAATGAAAATTATCGAACCAATCTCGTAAATCCCTCATAATCTGAATGTATTTTTGAAAAGGAAAAGGATCTTATAACCGTCGCAGTCGTTTGAAGACGTCCTAGAACATGTAACATGTGCGAACACCAAAGCCGAGTTCAGAACCCGAGCCGAGTTATGAAAAAAAAAATCTTTTAGAACCATTTTTCAAATATTCGTGGTTTGGTTCTAAATCTTCACAGAGTAATTCTAGCTAGAAGAAGCCTCTTATAAGGATATTCGGGTTGTTGTTGTTGTAGCGGTTACCCAGGCCTCCCTGAAACGACAAGCCTAGCCTAATTGTCATCGAAGCCATCTAACGGGAGGCCCAGGAGCCTTTCGATGGGGTCGGACCAAAGGGAAAGGGGTGTTACATGAGTAGGGTTAAAGGGCATGCAAAGAGGTGGTTATTGTTATGCGGGGACTCTTTGCATGCAGGAAGGATCTGCAAACCCCACAACAACCGGTTCTACGTTACACTGAGATTGACTCGGATTTTCGGATCCGACCAAGGGCTGTTATTTCGGCGACCCAGACCTGTCTGGATCGGTAAGTTCTGGTCTAAGGATTTTCGGGTATTGGAAGGCGGCTTATAATATTAAGATGTCACAAATCGATTTAATCATTTCATTTATAAAATAATATATTTTCTGGGCAACAAATATTCGAAAATAATTTGAAAGGATTACTACAACCCAACTAAGTATCTAGCTCTTCAACAGTAGCCGGTCAACTGTCAGCAAGCAACGAGAGTATCTATAGTATATGCAACAACAAAAGCAACAAATAAGAAACACAACCACAATAAAAACAACAACAACAGATCAATAAACAGCCACTTACATTTTATAAACCACCAAATTAGTAAAGCAGTGGACGAACGAAGCTTGCAAGCATAACAACAAACACACTCACAAATATATATGTACACTGTATACATTAGGTTTAAAAAAAAGTCCCAATCATGTCATCATTTTAATTTCATTTAAAACAACAGCGCGAGAATCCTTGAAATGGTTTCTTGACATCGGAAAACTGGCAGGCCAACAGGCTGAAAGACTGGCGAACAGTCAGGCAATTGTTAAATGGCGTATGACCAACAAGTCAGGCAGCGAAAGATGCAGATATTCAATGCTGCGCAATGGAAGGGGGATACAAGGGAAAGCAGTCGAAGCGCGGATACACACAAACACATAGTGAAACAGATAAAAACAGACAAGAGAATGGTCAAAACAAAGGCAGCAAGTCAAGGCAAGGCATGTAGTGAAGGCACAGTGTTGAACATGGTTGGATATCTTTATCTTAAGAGTTGGAAAACGGTAATAATGGCAAGAACTTGTAACTGCCACGAACTTCACCAACACCACCAAAACAAACAAGGCACTAGGATGGCCAGTAAACAAGCTAGCTAGACAGACAGACAGATATCATAGACAAGAGGAGCAAATGAAAATAAAAGAAGAAATAATAACGATAGTACTTACAAATTCATATGTACCATAGATATTTACAGTGCGGGATAAAAAAACTAGCATTGCAACAACATTCTTGGCATTCTCAAAGAAAAACAGATTGCAACTTTGGGTTTTAAACTTTCTGAGTTAACAAACGAATTCCTAACCTAAAAAAGTTTCAAAAATTAAATTCAAGGAAGGATAAAGTCACCATCACTTCCAAAGGGGTCACAGTCAGGAGCTCTTAAGACGGTTATATTTACATTGTTTACAGATAGGTAATAGAAATTAAGAGAGAACAGTTATAGGTTATGATTATTCGTAAGATTATCTGTTCCGAACTTTAAATAGTTTATGAAATTTTCAAAACAATGACATAACCAAAGTACAATCTTCAATACGCGAGTTTTTTGCCGGATAAAAATCTGAATTCGTTACGATTACGTAGATCGCTTAAACGATCTGTTGATTATGTCATCCACCTGTGATCTCAATCCGATTAAGAATCGAAGCTCAAGAAGTTATTGTATCGGCATAAAATATATCTCAATCAGTTTTCAGATTGTCCAAGGGCGGATATATGGTACAGGGTTATTCTTTCTGCTTTGATTAAGGTTCGTAGTTTAGAAGTACTACAGCAGCCCCCATACAAAATACTCTCAACCTAAGAATGCTATTATTTTTATCGCCACTGTAGAAATTTCAGTATAAGGCGCAGGCAAAACCAGCAACAGGACAAGTCACAGGTGATGCCGAACAGGCGATTCAACTCACACAAACTCAGTCACAGAGACAGGGACTTACAATGAAACACTATGTGCAACTTATGTGAAAAAAAAATATATAAAACGCCCGAGGTTAAAGCAGCGATAGGTAGGTAGATGAGAACACATGTGGCATATTCGCTATAAGCACTTATTACCCTATTAGAGGCAGAATAGTAAAAAAACAAATCGTATATGCATACACCACAGCGGATTATATGAACTACGCATTTCATGCCGTGATTTTTCAAAGCGATACAAACAGCATCGACTCCAATGCCAAAAGGAAGAAATAGTGCTGTAAACACAGGCACATAAGCGAATTTGCTGCCACCACTGGAGGCAACAGCACAACATGAAGCCAGCTGGAATAAAAACCAAACAAATATCCAATAAAATATTTAAAAAAATAAAAAAAGACACAGTGCAACTTGTTATTTTTAGACAATTCAAAGCAATATTGCAACAAAAAAAAGAATAAAATGAAAATGTTGCAATATTTGTGAGAACGCGCAAGCAATGCAGCCAATGAACTAGAAAACAAAAAACACAGCAAAATGTGGCACCAACATTAGCCCTGCAACAAAGTACTATTGTATTTGTGCATTTTAAATAAACCGGATGAACGTGTACGAATGTATGGATGCGTCCACTGTCATTGCATTTGCAGATGAAAAACACATGCATGTTTCCTAGGCACATATCTATGTATGTTGTTGCCTTAGAAGCGCAGGAGCTGCGGGCGTTCTACGGATTCAGTTTTCAAAAAAAAAAAACCTGCAAAGAGGCAGGAATTGGCTGTGGAGCAGCGCTATATGCAGTGTAGGCACTGTTGCATTTGCAATGACCTGGCATAGAGGGAAGGCAGTATTTGCACGTACAATGTATATAGTCTGTAGGATAGACTGTATTTGATACACAAAAACTAGTTGCACATGCGTTTTTACTTGCCTTTTAAAAAGATCTTTTCAAATATAAAATACGAATTTATTTATTTTTCATTTTTTTAATACTTTCATTTTTTTATTTTTGGTAGATTTTTAGTATTATTTTATTGTTTTGAATGAAACGGAGAGATTAAAATGACAACCATAAAGTTGAAACGCGACACTAAGCATACCTTCGCTTTGAACTAAAGATTTGTTTATGATTTTCGAAAAAAAAGATACTCGTGATTCAAAAAACAAACCTTTAATGATGAACATGATCTCAAAACACAATTATATCGTGTTCTTCGGTTTCACATTTAAATTTTACATTTTGCACAGTATGCCATTAGTAAAGTTTTCATATCACTTTAATGAATCTAAACAACACATTCTGCAAACCGAATATTTCCGCGCCATATGCCTATGTATTAGTAAATAACTGCATATTTATCAGTAAAATATTAATACATATTCACATTTTTATTATTATGTACTTACCACCATCAGTGTCAGCTTTCCGGGCTACATTGCTAGCAGGCGTTGAACTTGCGCTGGCTGTTGTTACTGTGTTGGTCAAACCGAAACATGAGGGTTTCTTCCAACCTCGCCAGTTATTACATAATGATTCTGGCTCAGAGCTCCAACTACAGAGTGAATCTTCTTCGAAACGAACAGAGTCATCGAAGCTAAAACGGTCGAATTCTTCTGGATTCCACTCAGCTGCTCCGGCACCTGCTGCAGCGCCTTGCTCGCCAGCACCCCCCGCAACGTTGTCGGCAGCGGCTGCAGCAACGCCGTTACGTCGCGATCCCTCTGCTGCATTACCACCACCACCACCACCGCCGGCGCCAGCAGCAGCGTTATTACCGCCGCCACCGCTACCACCACCGTTTCCGTTGTTACCGTTGCGGTTCGCCAGGATGCTGGTCTTTTACACACCAAGGTATTCGGTAATATTATGCAGATTTTATTTCGAGAATATTTTCTCAAAAATTGTGCGGGCTGCGTACGTGATTAACAAGCACTTTTATAATTTTTGTATGTTGTTTTACACTCGCGACGCGACGGATGATTTAACCTTTTCGTATGAGTAGTTAATTAAAATATGTGAGTCTTATGTCTGTGTGTGTGTGTGCGTATGTGTCTAAATTAATCCATTAGCAGATAAATTTAAGTTTTTAATTAACTTTACTTATGTATATGTTATTGTTTATGAATATATATGTACAATTATATTACAAGTCTGCTTACAGTGTTCAACCCGTATTGTTTTAAATTTATTTTAAATTAATTGCCGACTGATATTCCCGTACTATTACGACGACGGTGACGATCACGACAATTACTATGTATTTTGTCCATTTAGTGGTCTACACTAATGTTTCAAGTCTTATGAGATGAGCTACTCGTTTATGTCCGTTGTTGATGAATACAAACACGTCCTCGATGTCTGCGCGGCCTTTCACGAATGTTGGGGATATTTGATTTACTTTTTATTTATTAATTTTTTTTCTCATTTGCCCCCCTACCAAAACATGAGAAACATGGAACATTGCGCGACGACAATAACACGAACGAACACTACTGCAAAACAAATCAAGAAGCGACCAAACGGGATTGCGTGCTACGAATAAGCGCGATAGCACAAACCAACAGTACGGATGGGTTCGACAACGTACGTTAACGTCAACGTTTACGATGACGCAAGGCAGCGAAGCTACAGAATACAAATAATATTATGCACAGTTAAGGCAGCGCAGCAGCAGCATTAACGGCTGAGCTACCAGCTGCTAGTCGTTTTCTCCAATTCTTTTACAACTCCTTATCTTCGTTTCTTTTTTGCTCACTTTCTTGCTATCAATTGTCATCCAACAAATTTACAATTCGCCTTAATCATAACTTTGTTCTTGTTTACGTTCTGGCAGTTGTTATTGTTATTACTGTTGCCACTCGTTCTTCGCCTTTTGTTGTCTTCGCTGTATGGAGCGACCAGTTCTTTTTTCTCCTTTTCTCTATGCTTCCAACACTTTTGCTTTCCTTTACATTAACATTCACTTCTAACTAAATTCCCCTTCCCCTTTTCATTGAAAATCGTCTTCTAAAATAATATACAATTTCAGGCGATTACAATGCTATTGGACGATTCGAATTACTGGAGTCACATGACTTTTTTGTATAAATAATTTACCACTTTTGAAGTTTTTAGTTGATTTTCACATAATTCAAGTTGAGAAAATTATTCAATTCTACTACCGAAGGGAAAAATGAACGAGTGCCCCTGACAATCGTAGGCAGAATCAATCCACTCACTCACTCAATATTTTTGACATTTCATAACACCATTTCACACTTCACTTCAACATCTTCATACTTAAATAGTTTCTGCTATAGTTTTCTGCACATTTTTCAGTTTTTCTATGCGATAATTTCACCAAAATTCCAATTTTTCTTCGCCAAATTTTCACACACAAAATTTCTATGGAACACAAAACGCACACACACACACTCATACGGTCGAGTGATGCTGCCAGCATGAAAAAGTGAAATACTAATCACAATTGCAAATCTCCTGAAATCCCTTAAAATATTTATTTTCAAAAACATTGTCAATACTTTCAGCATTTGCTAGTGTATGTTGTCCAAATGCAATTTTATATTTTCAAATTATAAATTAATACTAAATTTAAGTGTCAATATTTTTATTTACAACAGCATCCAAAGCAAAATCCATAACAATTAGATGCATAAAACTTCATTTATTGTTTTTCATAGTTTTACCAGTGGCAAGGCTTTGGATTATCGATGCGATTGGGGAAAAGGAAAATCATCATCTCCCTCTCGCTTGATTGCTCTGAGTGCAAGTGAAAAAGAATGTGTTTGATAACAAACTGTTTGAAAGGGATAGCTACAAATGGCACTGCGGCGAATTCTAAATGCAGGGTTATATCTTTTGCGAAACAAATTCATACAGAGTTAATTATTTTTTTGTTATTAACTAAATTTTTGACAAGATAGATAGTAAATAGAAATTGAACCCCTAAAATGGTTGATTTGTATAAGAGTGGTACCAAAAACAGTACAAATTCTTCAAAATTAAACTTCTCACACATGGGATGATTATAAAAAAGTAGATTCAAAATATTTTGAGTAATTTATTTTTCATTTACTGACTAATAGTGCCTTCAAATTGGTTCTACAATACTTCAACTAATTTCCAAATCTTCTTTGCACTTCAAAACTCTTGATGAACCCATTATGGAGTAATCCATAACAATTACTAGGTAGTGAAAGAAATATCAAGTGTTACATATATAAATATTATATATAATAAGATATCAAGGGTTATTGTAGAAAAACGATAAATTTATGAAGGGATATATTACCTAATAAATTATTTTTATTAGCAACATTAGCACTTAACTAAAAAACAAAAATTTAAATGTAATGCAAATCAGCCACTGTGATTGTTCTTTGCAACCCTGTTTTTCTAGCAGTTTTGACATTTGCGCTGGTAATGACACTTTTGACAGTTGAAAACTGCAAGACTTTATTCCTTTCTTTTTCAATATCCGGTTCACGCAATTGGTCTGTGTTTTATTTAAGCTCTTAATAATTTTATGAAATATTTATAAAAATGGTGAATTTGTTTGGAAAAGTAATGTGTGTGAGGCTTCAGCGTAAATTTCTAAGCAATACAAGCTTAAAATGGCCCCAAGGTTTTGACTGTGTTAATGGATGTTAACAAATAAATATTGCCCTCTGACGGGCGTATAGCTTTTAGCACTGGATAAACAAATTCACCATCATAAATGTGTACTTAAAACAGTGTTTTTAACTTATGCAGTGACAAATTCAATTTCAATGTTATGTTATTTCAATTACAGTTGATCCTACAAAACAAAAATGGCACCCAGAAAGGCTAAAGCTCAAAAGGAAGAAGTCCAAGTGTCGTTGGGCCCACAAGTGCGCGATGGTGAATACGTTTTCGGTGTTGCACACATCTATGCTAGCTTCAACGATACCTTCGTTCATGTTACCGATTTGTCTGGCCGTGAAACCATTGCTCGCGTCACTGGTGGTATGAAAGTGAAGGCTGATCGTGATGAAGCTTCACCCTACGCCGCTATGTTGGCTGCTCAAGTAAGTTGTATTGTCGTTGGAGTTTTTAATGTCTTTAAACTAACTGTGTATTTTTGTTTTTATAGGATGTCGCTGAAAAGTGCAAAACTCTTGGCATCACTGCTCTGCACATCAAATTGCGTGCTACCGGTGGTAACAAGACCAAAACCCCAGGACCCGGTGCCCAATCAGCGCTCCGTGCGTTGGCTCGTTCTTCAATGAAAATTGGACGCATCGAAGATGTTACACCAATCCCATCAGATTCCACACGCAGGAAGGGTGGTCGTCGTGGTCGCCGTCTATAAACTGGAACATATTCTGTTCTTTGTGCGTATATTTTGTTGTTTGTACGCATTTGCGTACGGCAGAAAAGTGGAAACAGAAAAAATACAGATTTTTTAATATAAGTGGTGAAAACTTTAATATGTGCTGTTTTTATTGATTCAAATTCCTGTTTGCCTGCTGAAAAATATTGAAAAGTCATGAAACAAAGTCAACGATTCATGGAACAACAATTGACCGGATTTGTTCGCAGGTTTATCGGAATGGAAAGCAAGAATTTTTATGCTAATGTGTTTGTGTTTTTGGTTAAAGCAATTGTTTATTGGATTGTAAATTGTGTAAGTTGAACATTATCGGGTTTTTAAGTATTGTCGTTGATATTTTAGGACTTGTAGTTGCATATTTTGCTATTTGTTGTAGCTGTTGTGTATAAAGTAGTGTAGTGATTGCCGTAGTTTCATTCTAATAGATTTTGTGTAGAATTTGAACGTGAAACCAAAGAAATCTCTTATTATTTAGTTCTGCGTTAATCATAGAGAGCATCTCAAATGTTCCGTTGTTAATGTTGTTTTGGCTGCTGGAAATAGCCTTGCTAAGCTACCGACGCATCACCAAGCCGGTAATTTGATGAAATTTAAAAATTTAGTGGCCGGTTAAGAATTTTTTTCTACGGGAATATAAATGTGGTCCGGCAGAGTGCTGCTTGTACAATATATATATTTTTTAATTCCATTTTAAGATATAATACTGTTTAATGAATCAAAGGCAATTAGGTTGTTTAGAGTATACAAATCGGATTCCATTCTGGCATACGTAGACCCGACCAGCCAATTTACGAATAGTTATTCTTATTGAGAGCCCTTTGGATACTGCAGAAGTTTACTCTTGGATTACTGGTTCTGCAACCGCAATAACAACCTACGTCTTCTGTGAACTCATAAAATCACCATTTCGGGTATGGGTACAAGCTGAACGCTTGTAGGCCGGAAATATTCAAGATACATCATACATTTAAGGGGAGAGTCTCATATTGCCGAAAATTGTTTAGTACAATTCGGGTACCTAAAATCATTATTCAATTTGTAGAATAGTAGTCCGATCAGTCAACGATTCGTATTAAATTTTTACACATTTTTCCAAGTCTTATATTTTGAGAATTTTTTATTTTTCTTTTTAATCTAGTTTCTATCAAGATTTGCAAAGACTTCTCGATGATGTATCGTTTCTTGATTTTCAGGTACGATTTTTCTTTCACAAAATATAATTTTTAGTGCAAAATCGTTTTACAATATCAAAAAGGTATCAATAAATTTTTATTTCACCGAAATATGGGCCCCATCAAAAAGCACAAATTAAATGATAAAAAAAAACAATTATATGGACCACCCTGTACTTGTTATTAGTCTCATGGCTGGGTTAAAATAAATATTCTATCATTTAAAAATTTCATCACCGTTGCACTTTTACAAAAACCGTTAACAAAAACATTCATTAGACACTGTTTCTCAACATTAGTTCTTGCATTTAAGCCCTTTCATATCATCATTAACGGTAATTAACCTATTAATTTATGACAAAACTCGAAGCTGGCACAATTCAAGCCACTTTAATTGCTATGGATTTTAATTGGCTCATTGTAATCCCAAAAGGGGGTCAAGGTTTATAGCTTATGATGATGACTCTAATGGTAATATGCCACGCAGGAGAATCATAGATATGTGATGATAACTAACATTTAAAGTACAGCTTATAGGTGTCCAAGAATTTTGCAAACTTTGTGTGCAACATGCGTATGTGTGTGCACGAATGGCAGGGGAACTTTCTAAGATACAAACTGCAAATATGCCTATAAATACACACACACACCCTCGTGTATGTGTGTGTGTGGATATCCGTAGCAAGTTAAATGACGCTTTAAATTGTGTTGCATGCACTTTCATATGGCACAACGACGCCACAACAACAATAGCAAGAACAAAGGCAACAACTCTGGTAGCTTGCTTGGCTTGCTTTCCAAAGCATCAACTTCGCACTGCTTGCATTATTCTCAATTCGCCGCTGCCTGACCCAACCTCAAGCAGCTGGATTGGCTCATATTCACACTCACATATTGCGGAACGGAAAATGTGTTTAATGTGCCAGCATTATCATCAAATGAAACACCATCAACGCATCCAACAACACTTGGCTTCCCGGTGACTCGCCTCAACGCCGCTCCGCCTCAGACTGTAACTGTAATAGTTTACGCGTAATTGGCAGAATTGTGCTTGCGGGCGGCGGGTGGCGTGCTGAGGCATTAGCGACACTTGGTCGATCGGGTGGATGGACGCTTATAACGGGAAAATTCAAGTGCGCACTCAAGTCACTTGAGTTGTTCCATCCAAGCATGCGAGTGTGTGTGTGTGTGCCGCAGCGCAACAGTAGCTGACTGCATATGTTGGCGCTCATATTTATGCAGTTGCCTGCTCAGCGTCCAAGGATGCAATGGGGTGGCGAAAAGTTGATATATTCGCCAGTAATGAACATGTTGCAAAAGTTGATTGCAATTTGAAGATTTCACACACTCTGATTACACGCTGCTAATAAAATGTTGTAAGCGAGAAATGCTGTGGTTCATATGTACGGCTAGTTACATGGAATTATGAAACGCTTAACAGCGTAAAGCGAAGAATAAAATGTAATTGCCTGGCGTTGCAACAAAAAAATGCAAGTTTGTGGAATTGTGTGTGTTTGTAAGTGGCAGTAAACAGACATGCGAGAATATTTTCTGCTCCAGAAATCCGCATGCTTCACTGGAAATAAACTCATTGAGAAAGTAATTTTCAAGAAACTTTTCGAATAACTTTCAATTGTGCAAGAAACTGCAGAAAACGCTTTCAAGGTGTGAAGAAGTATGATTCTTAATATATTGTTGTTGTTGTTATTGCTGTGAAAGCAAAAAGCACCGTTATTGGCCCGTTACAATTGCGTGCACTTGCGCCACTTTTCTGCCTTTTGATTTTTAATTAAATATTGCCGAGTTTTCATTTTACGAATTAGCCTGAATCAAAGATCTATTCCAGTTATATTTGATACCTCCGCTCTCTTAGTAAACTTCCCTCTAAATGTTGGAGAGTTCATATCTTTATTTAAACTTCCAAGCGAAAAACTAATGAAAGCCGTTACTACTTGATAGAACACAAAGAAAGTGTCTAGATTCTCTACATCACTTCATATGGCATATTTCCTTTAATACAGGATTGTTTCTGCTGGTTCTTTGATAGACAAGATATCACCTCTGAAGTAATGCGAGTCTCCTCGCCACCAGATTCATTCTCTCAGCTGTCTTATTCAATCCACCGAAGAAAAAATATGAGCCAGGAGAACTACGCGTTGTTAGATCCACAGTTTCATCAGGCGTACTCTCATAACCTGTTTTAAATTCCCACTACTATTTATATGCCACTTTTAACTCTGCTGCTTGGACAATCTTATGTTGTTGCTGTAGCGGCATATAACATTTTCCAAATAAATTTGAGGAATACTGCGATTCGACAGTCCTTGGCCGTTCGGGTTCGTGGAACTGACTTCCGTGGGAACGGTGGACAATCATAGCCAATCCTACTCATGAAAGAGTCTTTAATGCTGGTAAATATTATAGTATGACCAATAAAACATAATCATTAAATCATAATTATAGTAAAGAAAATGTCTTGATATTTTTCGACAGGTGCACCTATACACCATAGGTCGAGGCTCGGAAAGTCTGTTTGTCCTTAATATTTCCGAATGTATGGATCAACCTTGCCAAAAATATTCCTTTCCCCTCATCATATTTAGCATCTTTATGGGCTGCTTCTAAACCATATGTCGGTATGTAGGTCGGAAGGATGTCTGCACTATGTGTGGTAAATGCATCTGAAATGAGAAAAGTTTTCAGTAATGCAATGCCAACACGCACTCATTTGCGGCACTCGCAGTAGAAACAACAAAAATCTAAGAAATAATATGTAATTGCCTGCTGGGCAGAAAACTCTTGTGGCTTAAAATCAGAACCATTGATGTTTAGAATGGAGAAATAATAATTACAAGAGGTTGAATAAAGGAGTAATTACTATACGGCTCACAGATTTAAATTTAAGTGTTAGAATATCGATGGTAATTGAGTCAGACAAGAAAAGTCCATCGTAAATTATTATATTTTTATATACTAGATCAAAAATTTATTTCTATCCAAAAATATTCCATTCAAATGTGATAAGCACTTCTCGATCTACATTGCCATCAGCTAGTAAAATGTAAGTAAGAAAATTCGTTTTCATTTTCTACTATCAAATATCATTTTGAGGCCTATACCAGTAGAGGTCCAATAACTGTCGGGTTCTTAGATGCGAAATGTTTTAGATTCGCCAAATAAGAACATCGATAGATGATATTTTCGTGAAGCAAATGTCAAATTTAAGATTTAAGATCATAATACTTCCAAAGGTATCAATACTTCTTAGCAATTTGTAGAATGTGCAGAATCCAAATATCAGACGAAAAGCTTTGTCGCACTCGATTTAGAGGTTGGAATAGAGGGATCGATTTAGAGGGATAAATACATCGACAACGACTATTACATTAGGCTTTCTGCAGAAGGCTGGATACACAAAAAAGCTTGATATTTGGTTGCCGCATGATTTTACGCAAAAAACCTTCTGGACTGATTGATTCAGCATGAATGCGATATGCTGCTGAAATAGCAAAATGAATCACATACGATAATATTAAGCGAAAACGGTCGTGGTCGAAGGCCGGTGAATCGTCGCAAACAGTGGCCAAGCCGGCATTGACGGCCAGGAAAGTTTTGCTGTGTGTTTGGTGGAATCGGTAGGGAATTATCCACAATGAGTTTAATTCTACCATCTACTACGAACAACTAGACCCCTTGAGCGGGCGATCGACCAGAAGCGCAGAGAATTGGCCAACAGGAAGGGTGTAGTGTTCCACCAGTACAACGCCAGACCACACACTTCGTTGATGACGCGTCAGAAGCTACGGGAGCTCGGATGGGAGGTTTTATCACTTCCACCATATAGCCCGGACATAGCGCCAAGTGATTACGACCTGTTCCTGTCCATGGCGAACGCCCTTGGTGGTGTAAAGTTGAACTCAAAAGAGGCTTGTGAAAAGTGGCTGTCCGAGTTTTCGCAAATAAGGTGGGGGGGTATTATGAAGTTTCCGCCTAGATTGAAACAGTTTTTTCATTGCTGAGGTTTTTTTATGTGGTGGGTCCCAAACCCTATGCACAACCGCAGAAGCGGGCTTCGCCTTCTCACTTTAGCTCGCCTTCAAACGGATGTCTGTTGGCTACCCAGGGGATACTTGGTCTAAAACCGGAAGTCGTGAGCTGCTTGAGTCGTATGTAAAAGAATCGTTCCTGGCCACTCTACATATGACCCCACTGGCTTCACTTGGTGTTTCCAGTTGGCGCCAAAAAGCAAAAAGGAAGAACGAGTGGCGCGCTCTGGTGGATTCGGCTATAATCGCTTAAGCGGTTTCTACGCCAAATATATATATATATACATCTTACAGATCCCTCGATAAATGTTTACTAATGCAATCGCCAATTTATTTGTAAAGAAGTTTGTACATTTTATCATTTATTTATTTAAAAAATAAACGATATCAATAAAATATTTCTGGCAAAGTCAAACTTCAACCGTAAGTGCCAACACACACAAGCACTTTAAATGTTGCAAATATTTCGTGACTGTCAAACTTTCAAATTCTTACCCAAGCATCTGTGTTCACATGTGAATTTGTGCGCAAATCACGCGAAAAATGCACACACAAATTTTTGCGACACACACACATGGCAGCAATCTCGGCTCCCCGAAGAAAAGTCACGTATACGCCTGGTAAACCGCATAGCCGCCACAGCTATGACAACAGTTGCACAAGTAACAATCACTTGACTAATGTTGTGCAAGTTTTCAAGGATTTATGAAGCGCATAACTATCCGCAATGTGAAACCGGGAGGGGTGAGGGCGGTGTGGAACAAACGAATGGATGGTTATGAAAATGAAAGTAATGAATGTAAACAAAAACGGATGTGAAAAAGTTTAGCATATTTTGTGCATTTCCGACTTGTCGTCAAACACACACACCCACAGATGTACGTTGTGAAAAATATAACAAATTCAAAAGTGCTTCAAAATTGTGTGTGTGTGTGTGTACGAGCCACCTAAATGGACAACATCATTGCTTGCCATGTCAAAAGTGCCATATCTGACTGACTGACTCGGTGACTATATGAAAGTGCTTGCCTGCTTGACTGATTGTTGCATTCCACATGCAACGCACGTTGCTGTTGTGCTATTTATTTTCAAAGCGTTATGCTGACATAAAAATTACCCACACACACACACACACACACAATCTTTCTATGAAAATTTAAATGGCAATAAAAAATGAGAAAAACCGGCGTTATAAATTGCCGTCAAGTCTTAGAGTAGGAAGTGGACTGCTGAGGCGTTGCCAATGTGGCAGCATCCGTTCACAGTTGAAGTTCGTACCATAAATGGCTTAGATAAGGCGAGTGACCACATAGTGAAGTTAACTCGTTCAAAGTGAATTTGCTCAATTAGTGTCACTTAAATCGCCACTAATTTCAATTTTATCAATTATGTATGAAGGGAAGTTTTGGATAGTTATCTATTGGCTGACTCTAGTTGCTTATTAACTGTTTAGGAACTAGTTAGTTTAAAATGAGTTTCGTAACTACTATGTTTTATGTTTTATTGACAATAATATACACATATATAGTATGGTCCGACTCAGAATTTAAGATGTGAGCCTATAGAAGGATTGTTTTACAGGGGGAGGATTGTTTTTAAGTTAACTTCATTTAGGTAAATTATTAAAATGACATTAAACTGACCTGTAAACAAAAATATCATGGGACCTTTAAATGACCTCTCACTCAAAAATGTAAACAAAAATATCACGTGACCTTCATGTGACATCACGTGATCTGGGCGGGGTCATTGACCTCATTCAAAAATTTAAACAAAAATATTACGTGACCTTGAAATGACCTCACGTGATCAGGGTGGGGTCATTGACCTCACGCAAAAATGAAAACAAAAATATCACGTGACCTTCAATTGACAACACGTGATCTGGTTGGGGTCATTGACCTGTAAACAAAAATATCACGTGACCTTGAATTGACATCACGTGATCAGGGTAGGGTCATTGAACTCATGGGGTAACCGGATATGATGATACCGGAACCGGAAATGGATAACTATGTTGCCTGAACCGGAGATAATGTAACCGGAACAGGATATGGGGTAATATGAGCAATGAAACCGGACATGAGTTCCTGGAACCGGAAATGAGGCATCCGTAACCGTAAATGGGGCATCCGGAAACGGATATGAATGACGATATTGTCGGAACCGGGAATGGGGTGGCTGAATATTGGTCATTGGAAGTGGGGCATCCGGCAGTTATGGGATAACCGATGAACCAGATATGGGAATGATGTGCCGGAACCGGAAATGAAGCAACCGGAAATATTTACCGGACACGGATGTTCGACGTCAAAATGACGGAAGTGGAAATTGGACAGGAAACGTCCCTTCTCCAAAATGTACTTAATGACGGAAGCAGCATCAGTTTCAGGGATTTATGGAAGACTTCGGTTTGTATCATATCTGCTTCCGTTATGAGACTTCCGTTTCCTGTAATCGTTATCGATATTGGTGTAAAGTTTTAATCCGCTATCTTCATCGCACACCAAAGACTAGATGTCATAGTCAAGATTTAGCTCATTACAAATAAAATATAATTTCATGATCGAATTTTCTTCATTTCACTTTTTTAAATGAGCCCACACAAGAATCGAGAAGTACATACATATGTATGGGAGCGTGTGTAAAAATTTATAATTTGAAATGTTTGTTTAAACCCGTGCGAAGCCGAAGCCGAGCGAAGTCGACTAGTATCCAGATGCTCTATATCCATTTAAAATTCCTTACTAAGTCACAATTTTTAAAGTAATTTGATCGTAATGGATCGGTCTCTATCCCTTACCGGAAGAGGAGAGCCTAAATTTTACAGAAAAATGTTTTACCTGGGTCAACTTTATTTTCTCTGGAGACGTTGACAAAAATTAGCACGATGCGGATCACTTGAGTGAAGTTCGAAGTACACGACGAAGGGTCCCGAGATCCATAGCTCATGCATACTCTACACTTGACAGACGTAGAGTACTTCGAAGTAGACGTCCGAAGAATAAATTTACTTTTTGTCCTACTCCAACATGAAACAATTGGGATTTTCATTAGGTTGGGTTATGTTCTATGGCTCTTCCACACAAGAGGAAACACACTACAAAGGACAATTCTTTGTGACGCCATCAAATTAGATTTAATAATTGACAAACCGCCTAGAACCTACTACAAATCTGCAGAGGTTTTTTTTACATCTATATCTGCTAATTCGCGAGTTCGGATGTACAAAAAAATTAGATCCAAGAAATTTTTACCTAGAACTCACGAAGACGTGCTATTTCAGAAGGAAATATTGGGATGATTTCACCTCGCCTTTTCCCAAGCAGCTTCTTTTTAGTCTGATCGCATGTAACCCGATGGGACAATGGCCAGTTAGAACTTGTATGACTATAAAATATTAAATTTACTGAGGGCGAAGCGCTTCCTAGACCCCCTCCGATTCAAGTTTGGCCAGATGAACTTGCGACAGCGCAAGTGCTTGTTACTGTTCAGCGCTTGCCCAGTTCAGCCGAGGTTCAACCGTCCAGTAGTAAACCACTCTCATTAAAAGGAATGGATAATTCGGAACGACAGCTTCTAACTTGATCTCATCAGATGTTTTTTGGAAACTTTTCCTTATCAGTTGCCGGTCCCCGCCTTTCTACTGTGGAACTCTCCGTTTACAATAAAACCTATCAGTAACTTTTAGTAACATTTTCATTAGTAAACCAACTAGTTACATTTTGACTTCCTTAGAAACTAGTCATCCTCAGTTTATACTATAAAAACTTTCTAGTTGCTAGTGTATGTGGCAAACGGAAGTTGCATAACAACATGCTCAACTAGCGATAAGTGAATTTAAAAGTAAAAAATATATATATTTATACAATATAAATCGGTATGTGGCACGTGCAACAGCGTCACACTGGCGGCCGTCCCAATTCATGTGCAAATTCATCACTGCAACTCAGCGACACGAACACTAATAAACCGAATGATATGCATGGCAAAGCGCACACATGAATATGCAAGGCAACATGCAACAACCACACGTACAGCTGGAGCATAGCATAGCATAACCATATACGTAGCTGCAAGTCACACACCAGCTAGCTCCATCATCACTCAGTATTATAGCATGCCATTGTAGCGACGACAAACGCGACATAACGGCATGTAGGAAATGCTAGCGACTTGTTATTGTTGTTGTTGGTGGAAAAAAAATGGTGACATTACTTTTAGAACAGAGCATATTAACAATGCGAGTATGTTAGCAGTGAGGCATGCAACAAAACCATGTGGCAACAATGCACTGAGCGGCGGAGATGCTGGTGTTACGCACAGCAAAGTGAGCAGCGGAAAATGTGCTGCAAGACACCGAAGCTTGATGAGTTGCAATGCGAACGGATGAGCAACAACAACAACTACAATAGTTAACAAGTGTGTTTGTGTGTGTCGGCGGTTAGTGAGTGCGGTGCTGAGGCGCTCAACCGACAGGCAGGAAGGCAGACAAATGTCGCATGCATACTTAAGTAGTTTTGCATGTAAATTGCGTTTGATGCAATTTAACTTTTAATTGCATTTTCTGACACAAACACACACACACACACTTACACATACACATACATGTACATGTGTTACATACATATATTAGATATGCATATTCATAAATTATATATATATATAATAATATTATATGTATATATAAAATATTTTTAAAAAATTTCTCGCACTTTTACCGTTACATTTTATGCAAATTGTCACATTTCATTTATCCTTCCGCTGCCACTCAAACACACACACACGCATGCAAAGCGCCTGAGTTTATGCTTACTCTTACAAGCGTAACGCTTGCTAGCCTTGTGCTTTATTGTTGTTGTTGTTGTAACCGCCTTTGCTGTTGTTGCCGTGTGAAATATGCACTTAAAAATTTTTGTTATCCTTCGCAGGCATTGCAATAAAAGTGCAATTACCATAAATGTCAGATGCGTCCGGGTGTGTGTGTGTGTTTGAAGGAAAAAACACATGTTCAGCAAACATTTGATTGTTGTATCGTTTTTTTGTTGTTGCTATTGTTACACAGTTAAATCATTACGCATTGAACTGTAAAATATTTGCAAATTTATCGTTTTTTGGTTGCATAACTGTTGTGTTTAAAATAATTTCATTTCTTATATATGTATTTGTGTATTTCCTAAAGTGTCTTTTATCAAACATAATTTGGCATGATTCGGCTACAACTTAAGTGCTAAGCTAACGGGTGATTTTTTAAGAGCTTGATAACTTTTTAAAAAAAAAAACGCATAAAATTTGCAAAATCTCATCGGTTCTTTATTTGAAACGTTAGATTGGTTCATGACATTTACTTTTTGAAGATAATTTCATTTAAATGTTGACCGCGGCTGCGTCTTAGGTGGTCCATTCGGAAAGTCCAATTTTGGGCAACTTTTTCGAGCATTTCGGCCGGAATAGCCCGAATTTCTTCGGAAATGTTGTCTTCCAAAGCTGGAATAGTTGCTGGCTTATTTCTGTAGACTTTAGACTTGACGTAGCCCCACAAAAAATAGTCTAAAGGCGTTAAATCGCATGATCTTGGTGGCCAACTTACGGGTCCATTTCTTGAGATGAATTGTTCTCCGAAGTTTTCCCTCAAAATGGCCATAGAATCGCGAGCTGTGTGGCATGTAGCGCCATCTTGTTGAAACCACATGTCAACCAAGTTCAGTTCTTCCATTTTTGGCAACAAAAAGTTTGTTAGCATCGAACGATAGCGATCGCCATTCACCGTAACGTTGCGTCCAACAGCATCTTTGAAAAAATACGGTCCAATGATTCCACCAGCGTACAAACCACACCAAACAGTGCATTTTTCGGGATGCATGGGCAGTTCTTGAACGGCTTCTGGTTGCTCTTCACCCCAAATGCGGCAATTTTGCTTATTTACGTAGCCATTCAACCAGAAATGAGCCTCATCGCTGAACAAAATTTGTCGATTTGTCGATTTTTCGATTTGTCGAACCGAACACTGATTTTGGTAATAAAATTCAATGATTTGCAAGCGTTGCTCGTTAGTAAGTCTATTCATGATGAAATGTCAAAGCATACTGAGCATCTTTCTCTTTGACACCATGTCTGAAATCCCACGTGATCTGTCAAATACTAATGCATGAAAATCCTAACCTCAAAAAAATCACCCGTTATTATAGAGCGAAAATTGAAAATGTTTTCTTTATTATTTAATTGTTGGCAAGTGAATAGCATTCGATTATTCCCCATTCGATATACATACATACGTATATTAAACGTTATACAGAACAAGTAAGGAAGGGCTAAGTTCGGGTGTAACCGAACATTTTATACTCTCGCAATTTATTCATTTAACTTTATTTATATTATATAATACAGAATTTGACCCACATATTCGTCATATATATTGTATAAAGTCCATTGAAAGTTGGAAACCATAATATTAGGTTAGAAGCACCGAAGTCCTAGTGTTCGATATATGGGGCATTAAAAACCTATGGTCCGATTTCGGCGATTTTTAGAATGGGGCTGCCACACTATTAACATAAAATTTGTGCAAAGTTCTGCATCGATAACTTCACTAGTGCTTACTTTATACATATATTGTAAAGTAAACGATTCAGATCGTCTTCAAAGTTCTGGTATATAGGAAGTAGGCGTGGTTGTGAAGCGATTTGGTCAATTTTCACAACATATCATTGGGATGTAAAGAAACTATTACAAAAAAAGTTTCATTGAAATCGGTCGAGTAGTTCCTGAGATATGGTTTTTGACCCATAAGTGGGCGGCGCCACGCCCATTTTCCATTTTGTAAAAAAATCTGAGTGCAGCTTCCATCTGCCATTTCTTATGTGAAATTTAGTGTTTCTGTCGTTTTTCCTTAGTGAGTTAACCCACTTTTAGTAATTTTCAACCTAACTTTTGTATGGGAGGTGGGGGTGGTTATGATCCGATTTTTTTCATTTTTAGACTGTATTAGGAAGTGGCTAAAAAAAACGACTGCAGAAAGTTTGGTTTATGTAGCTCTATTGGTTTGCGAGATATGTACAAAAAACTAAGTAGGGGGCGGGGCCACGCCCACTTCCCCAAAAAAATTACATCCAAATATGCCCCTTCATAGTGCGATCCTTCATGCCAAATTTTATTTCCATAGCTTTATTTATGGCTTAGTTATGGCACTTTATGTGTTTTCGGTTTTCGCCATTTTGTGGGCGTGGCAGTGGTCCGATTTTGCTCATTTTCGAAAGCAATCTTCCTATGGTGCCAAGAAATAAGTGTGCCAAGTTTCATCAAGATATCTTAATTTTTACTCAAGTTACAGCTTGCACAGACGGACGGACGGACGGACAGACAGACATTCGGATTTGAACTCCACTCTTCACCCTGATCACTTTGCTATATATAACCCTATATCTAACTCGTTTAGTTTTGGGTGTTACAAACAACCGTTATGTGAACAAAACTATAATACTCTCTTTAGCAACATTTGTTGCGAGAGTATAAAAACCTGTAAGGTTGGACAATCTTATAATTTGGACACTCGCTCAAATTGAACAAAATGTTCTGTACAAACATAATATAGTACAAACCATAATTTCTTCATAACATGGATACTCGCGTAAACTGGACAAAAAGTGCTGAACCGCAGGTGTCCAGCTTAGACAGGTTTTACTGTAATATTATGTCTACAACTTTTTGAGCCGAATTCTCGACATTTGCGGGCAATTTTGCTTTTCCTTTTTAATTCCAAGAAAAGTGCGGCTGAGGCTCATCGAATACTTTCGGATACGTACGTAAACATGTCGCGAATGGTTTCAACGTTTTAAGAATGGTGATTATGAAGTCGATGACCGGTATGGTGGTGGAAGGGAGAAGATTTTCGAAGAAGCTGAATTAGAAGCATTACTCGACTGAAACCATCACAGGAGATTGATACCGAACACAATTGATGCGTTTGAGCCGAGCACTAAAAGAAAAACGGTCACAGTACGAGGAAAGACACGATAAAGTCATTCTCCAGCATCACAATGCTCGGCCTCACGTCACAAAGGTGGTCAAAAAATATTTGGAGACGCTGAAATGGGAGTTCTTACCCAACCCGCCGTATTTTCCAGACGTTGCTCTATCTGACTACCACTTGTTCCGATCGATGGCATACGGTCTAGCTAACGAGCACTTCAGTTTTTATGAAGAAGTCAAAAATTGGACATTGTTGAACTGGAGTGTATGTAAATTCATACTGCCGGTGATTTTTGGATGGCTTGAAAGAAAGATTCCTGGCCCTTTTTTGATTTATTTTTATTAAATGAAAAAACTCTAGAACACGTCGCAATAGTCATAGACTCGGTGAAAGCACTTATCATCGTAACAAATCGAAATTCTCTTGATGTTGTTTTTAAATTGTTTTTAGCGGTTTTCAAATTCAAAAAGAAGCTGAACTTGAAACTTTAAACCTTAACTTAAAATAAAAAAGTCCGTGTCTAATAATGTCGCCTAAAGTTCAGTTTCCTCTCTTTATTCGTGGAACCTTCTCCAGAAGAGAGCTACAGTTACTTGATTAGGATTTCATGCAACTCGTCAGGAGACCCAATAGCCTTTTCGCATAACCAATTTAATTTAATACATTAAGATCATAATTAGGAAACCAGTTTATACCTATCGTACCGCCGGCTACTCGATTAACGATCAGTTGTTATACATTTTTGTTTTTACTGTTCATAAGATGTTAGTAAGTTACAATTTAATCAATAAAGACAGCTAAATTGCAATCGTCGACAACAACCCGCAGTGCTGCATTCCAGTTTCAACTCGATTTGTATTCGATTAAAAATTAATGTAGAAAAATAAGATTTTTCTTTTCTTTTCGAACAAAGACCAGTTAATCGATCAATTGATTCCTATGCGAAAAGGCT
Organism: Zeugodacus cucurbitae; assembly: GCF_028554725.1. Taxonomy (NCBI): domain Eukaryota; kingdom Metazoa; phylum Arthropoda; class Insecta; order Diptera; family Tephritidae; genus Zeugodacus; species Zeugodacus cucurbitae. Next base: position 61,751,816 of record NC_071670.1, read on the forward strand.
ATAGGTGTTGAAGCTCTTAATAATTAGTATAAAAAATAGAAAAGAGTGAGTAGAATTGTAGACATCTGCTTGGTTGCAAAAACTGCTCGATAATTACATCTGCTGTCCAGTTATGTAATTTCCTGACTAAAAGGGTTTGTTTGATATAAAGCACCTTTCGAAAACTAAGTTCTCCTTGTTATTGGTTGCTAACCCTAAAATGATAATTTTCAATTAGAAAAAAAATTTACGATTTCATAATTTCCGACAATTACTTCCTTTCTAACTAGATTTCATTACACGTTCATTACACGTATATTCGTTACTTTTATCATCATTCAAATTGATCATACGCTAAGCTTAAATCGAACCAGCGACCACTCGCCATGACTAACTATTATTTACTCTCCAGGAGTGTCCTTCTCACCAGTTATTTATATATAAAATGTCGCTGCGAAATATATTATTATGCATATTTTTGTAATAAATAAGCTACGCTTGACTTGCATTGACCTTTGCAAACGAGGCAACAAAACGATGAAAGCATGAAAGCCCGGCGAACCATGCACTTCGAGCTAAAATTTTAACGACGCCTTCAAACAATGCTCGTAACTAGAAAATGTGTACGTAACTGCTTTGCTATTGTTATATATTATATGTACTCCTATGCATTGTTATGTATGTATGAGAGTATAAATGTGGTTGAGAGTACCACAATCAGTAGCTGCGAAACAAAGCCATAACTGTAGCGTTTTCAACGTCACATGTGCCCGTGTATTCTCTGGAAATATTTACACTGACCGAGCTTGTTGCATGTAATAATAAATAATCCCTTACCAACGTTACATTATTCGCACATACATACAAGTACGTGTGTGGTGGAATGTAGTGTTAGTCTTCCTTTATATGTGTATATATCAATATGTATGTTGTGATGTGTTCAAAAATGCTTCTATGACAATGTTTGTATGTATGTAAAAAGAAGTTTCTATGTCAGCAAGCGAATGCCGCGCTTCTAAGTGCATTGTTATGTTATCAATGAAAAGCATGCCTGGTATACTATCGTAGCAGCTATTTTGTAACGTCAATGATCTTTTAAAATATGGTAAATGTTTCAAGGTCAGCTTTCGAGTTTGATTTCTTTCAATTAATGTTATCTTTATACATACGAAATTCTCTTCTTCTGGTTGGTTGCAAGATACAGAACTCAATCTATCGAGCTTAGAAGCCTCTGCTATTACATGTTTATAAATCTGAAGTTTACATAGAATTGAACAATTTAAATGCCATGAGTTTGGAAAGAGCAATTGTCAAAAAAGTGTTATTATGTTGGTAACGATGCCCCAGCCTTTATATTCGTCAGACTTGACTCCATCTGACTTTTTTCTATTTTCAAAAATGAAGATAACTTTAAAGGACCCTAATTTCACAAGCATACAAAAATCACTGAAAGAGCCAAAGGCTATCACGAGTTTGAGAATAGTTTCGACTATTTGAAGAATGCATAATATCGAGTGGGGACTATTTTAAAGGTGAAAGCATTAGATAGATGAATAAATATTATTTTCAAAACACGAAAATTCGCGTTATTTTTTGAACACACCTCGACTGATTTGTCAAACTATCATCCCTTACCTGTCTAAAGGGAAGGGTAAGGGTTTCAGCGTATAAAAAACACTTTTTTGTGATTTTTTATCTCAAATATCGATTAAGCAATTTTATTCAAACCTTCTATACATTATTGAGCATAGTTTTGACTATGTTCTGTAAATTTTTCATGCAAAAATATTAAACCATTAGCCCGTGACAGAGCTTCCCCTAGGACGTCTTCGAAAAAAAAAACAATTTGCGGTGTTCACTGTAACTCGGCCGGAAATTATCTGAAAATGAAAAACCATAAAAATTTAGTTAAATTTTAAACAAATCTTCCCCCCAACGTTCTCTGATTATTATTTTTTTTTATTTGTGAACCGTTATTTTCGGCTAAAATTTCCATTTTCAGGGTGGAAAACTCCCTTAATGTAAAAAAAAAATTTACTAAACGTAGGGGGGAGGTATTTTATATGTCGAAAATATGTACAAAGTTTGAAATGAATCGGTCGAGTAGTTTTCAAATGGCAGTGAACACGGACTTCGAAAAAGTAGTTTTGAGAAAAACGCTCGACAGCTGCACCTCCCAACCGCTCGTAGCTGTTAGAGTTAGAGCGTTAAAGGCCCCGAGACTAATTAAACAATAACTTCAAGAATATTAAAATTATTTGAGGACATATTCTTGAAATGTTAAACAATAACATAAAACAAAAAAAAATCGATTTTTCGAAAGTGAAAACTCTTACCCCTCCCTAAATAAATTCTTCATAAGAATTAGCTTCTTCACGACTCTTATTACGTATCGATATCTGGTTAAATTTATATGTTAAAACCACAATTTTTAATTAGAAGATTTTAAGTTTAATTTCGAAAATTTCCACAATTTTTGGCTAGCAATTTTATATGTAACTATATCAAAAAGTTACTCATACGCACTGTCATCCATATACCTACAAAAAACTGCATATTAAATTAAAAAAAAATAATAATTTCCACTGGTTTTTAATATATATGTTTTGCACTGATATATTATCGTTATTTATTCTTTATTCTTCCATAAAAATAATCAAAAAATTCTCTAAAAATCACATCTCTGTCTATTTATATGTTCAATGTTGCTCATACGCCATGTACTCCGCACTCCATAATATAAAGGGTGATTTTTTAAGAGCTTGATAACTTTTTAAAAAAAAAAAACGCATAAAATTTGGTTCATGACATTTACTTTTTGAAGATAATTTCATTTAAATGTTGACCGCGGCTGCGTCTTAGGTGGTCCATTCGGAAAGTCCAATTTTGGGCAACTTTTTCGAGCATTTCGGCCGGAATAGCCCGAATTTCTTCGGAAATGTTGTCTTCCAAAGCTGGAATAGTTGCTGGCTTATTTCTGTAGACTTTAGACTTGACGTAGCCCCACAAAAAATAGTCTAAAGGCGTTAAATCGCATGATCTTGGTGGCCAACTTACGGGTCCATTTCTTGAGATGAATTGTTCTCCGAAGTTTTCTCTCAAAATGGCCATAGAATCGCGAGCTGTGTGGCATGTAGCGCCATCTTGTTGAAACCACATGTCAACCAAGTTCAGTTCTTCCATTTTTGGCAACAAAAAGTTTGTTAGCATCGAACGATAGCGATCGCCATTCACCGTAACGTTGCGTCCAACAGCATCTTTGAAAAAATACGGTCCAATGATTCCACCAGCGTACAAACCACACCAAACAGTGCATTTTTCGGGATGCATGGGCAGTTCTTGAACGGCTTCTGGTTGCTCTTCACCCCAAATGCGGCAATTTTGCTTATTTACGTAGCCATTCAACCAGAAATGAGCCTCATCGCTGAACAAAATTTGTCGATAAACACATTTCGAACCGAACACTGATTTTGGTAATAAAATTCAATGATTTGCAAGCGTTGCTCGTTAGTAAGTCTATTCATGATGAAATGTCAAAGCATACTGAGCATCTTTCTCTTTGACACCATGTCTGAAATCCCACGTGATCTGTCAAATACTAATGCATGAAAATCCTAACCTCAAAAAAATCACCCGTTACAAATGCCAATTGTTGTGTTTAGATTGTTTGCAGATTTCATAGAAATAATCATAGCTTATAGCAAAAATATAATTGATTGCATACCGAACACCGAACACCGCTTACCGCATGCCCCTCTCGCTGTCACGCCGCCAAATCATTGCTTTCATATTCAAATGTGATTATTGTTTCTGAATGAAATAAAAAACGAACGAACGCGAAAGAAAACGTGGCTTCATAGCAAATGGAGTACACTTTTATTTGAATATATATATATATATAAATATATATACAGTTTTGCGTGCGTGCGCGTGCAACATTGCTTTGCAATCACACTGACAATGACCCAAATTGCGTGGCAGCAGTTTAGTTTGGTTTTTCAAGAAAAATATTCGATTTGAATAAGTCAGCATGCAAGTATATAGATTTGTGTGTTTATATATATATGTACTCTATATACATTATATGTTATGAACCGCATTCGCTCAGCTCCTTGCAACAATATGCATCTTGCAACAACACAACTGCGCTTGTCTGAACCTCACTTCACCCTCCTCTCAATGTTAAGTAAACAACGTATCAGCTTCGTTTCGCTTACCACTTTTTATCGGTTGGCCAAATGCTGCTTGCCAAAATCTTTCTGTCTGCTCTGCTTTGCCAAAAAGTGCCTTCTTCAGCTGCTGTTTTAGCCATTTATTGCTTGCAGCTATTGTTGTTGTTGTTGCTTATCTTCGTATCATTTTTCGATTTCATTTTTCAAACGGATTTGAGAGTGAAAAATTGTAGCAGCGGAGGCACGGTCGTGTAGTTGTTGTTGTTAGCTGCAGCTGCGGTAACATATGCATTTCTCATAGACGATTTTACATTGTCATGCATAGAAATTTTTATATGCAAGGGACTGTGTGTTTGTGTTGTTGTTGCCACATCGCAGCTGCATCATTTTTCAAAGCTTTTGCATATACTTTTTTAGTGATTCAGCTTGTCGCCGTCGCCCATTTGTTTACACGCTTAACTGCTTCTCATATAATTGGAAAATTATGAAAATGTCTGCAACGCTGCAATTGACAGTGATTCGTTTTTAAGTTCATTTTAATCGAAATAAAATATTATCAGCATTTGATCGAATGGCTTGATTGTTCTTCGATAATCATAAAGGGTTTCTATAAAGTTTGAGCAGTTTCATATATTGATATTTTTAAAAATTTTACGTTTTTTTTCTTATCAATAGAGAATTAAACCACCAAAGGTGGGAATAACACTTAATGGTCAGTCTAGTGCAGATGAAATTATCATAAATTTTGTGAGGGTTGTGAGTGAGTGTAAGTTCTTTGCTCAAATGAATCGTCTATTTACCCCTGTTAATAGTGATAGCATTGATAAATGAAAAAATGAGCTTAAAGGCATCAGTGTTAGAATTGGGTAGATATCAGAGAACGCCGACTAGAAGTCATCTTTTTACCTCACAACTATAATAATATACCCGCCGTATAACCACCTACATATTTCGAAGAATATTGATGATACTCCCATAAAAAACGATTCTTTTTGAAACAAGGTTGCTAGCTGTCAACCTTTAGGAAAATGCATTGAACTGTCTCAAAAATGGACTTATGGTCACGCACAAATCAAACACATCTGTAGGCCGAAATCCTCAAAGGAAAATGGGGCTGACTCAGAAATGTTCTGAGACGAGATCCAGATACAATCACCCAGAACGCTATCGCTTGGAATCCACAAACTAATCGAAGGAAAGGCTGACCCGCTCTAACCTGCAGAAGAATTTCGGACATCGACATAGTTCAGGTCCAAAAAAGTTGGAGCCAAATCAAGAGGCACATAGATCTAGCACAAGATTATAATTAATGGAGAAATCTTTTTGTGCCCCTTTGCTCCCTCGAGGAACGAAAACTGTTATCTCTCATTATGGATTAAATGATATTGTTTTGAAAGGTTAATAGCAGAAGTGTAGTCCAATTGTGATATGTAACAGTAGCAGATAAGTTAATGACGAACTTCGATTCTAAAAATATTTTTACTGAAAGTGTTATTGAAAGGTTAAAATAAAATCATTGACAAATATGACATATTTTTACCAAAAGCTACGGTGAACTCAAACAATCGATTACAGAGCATTTTCAATTCTGAATATTACAGTTCATCTTCCGTTTTGAACATTTACCACCATCTGACGAGTTTCGACTACTGAAGTGTTTTCGTAAAAAAAGAGGGGAAATTATCTCTACCGTCCTTCTGGACTGCCTTCGTAAGAGTAAGATCTTGGTTCGCATAACTATGTACCTTAAATAGCTCAGGCGAACTAGCTGGAGTCAAAATAAGTCACCTCAACCGATTTGTTATGGACTATAGGTGAACCATTAAGTACTTTGGTCGATTTTTATGAGTATAAAAATGGAGCAATTCTATATTTTCTACAAGAATAGATACTTTCAATCTTTGTAATGTTGTTGAAGGGTGATGAGCAGAGTCGAGAATAATCAAACGAAATCAATGTCTGGGGTAGTTTACACTTATGAAAAGAAGCTTTAAAACACGTATATTTCATTATCCTTAAGGAGAATGACTACCAATTTTGAATTATTAATATTCTTTTCAGTACTGTTCCATCCAAACTGAATCTTTTCATATTTTATAATAGCTAACTTTACTTTACTTTAACCATCCTTAAGTAATCTATAAAATCAAATATTTAACATAAATCGAAAGAAAAAATTACTAAAATTCGTATGAATCGTATTTAACAACAAAATCTTCATGTACAACAATCAACTACAAATTCAATGATCTGTGTCGCTATCATGCGACTTTTAATTCTTCATTCGATACAACACATAATATTACATTAATGCATTAGTATTACACTGTTGTAGCGTTCCATTCATGGACGTATGAATGTAAAAAATGGTGTTTAAAATGTAGGCTTCCAAAAAATGTACAATCCACTATGTGTGTAACGATCCTTATCAGCGTTCTGGTCAATTCAACAAAACCTCGACCCGAGTAAGATAACAACAACTACGCGCATGTAGAGTATACCTTCATACGAGTATATAAATATATTTTTTACTTTACGGCTTTAACCGCAATCTGTGCATGACACTGCAGTGCTCTCGTGATTAATGAGCAAAATATTTTCTGAAATACCAACGATGAAATGCCAATATATGTATATACATACTACACTATATATTAACAAAAATAAAATGAATAAACCATAAACACAAGGAATTTATTTAAATATTTCGCATATACTTATGAGTATGTGTGTTATTTTAACTAAAATTTAATTTAACCCAGTAAGCAAATGCAAAAAATCGCATGCGATATTTTAATTATTTTTTTTTTGTTGCTCAGTGCTCAGTTAAGAGCTTGGAGAGTTTTGAAAGAGCTGCTCAAATTAAAATTATTTGTTTTAGGATTATTCAAAAACGCTACAATGAGATTTATAGGAATCGGATTAAATAAAAGTTGTCTAACTCTTCAAGATATATCCAGTGTTTAAATGAGCCTAGAAGAATGTATGTGTAAGAAGTGAACTACATTCATCGAGTTAGACCGGCATGTGGCATCTCGAGACATCGCCCAGAAGATGGGAGTTAGTCACCAAACCATTTTAAACCATCTGCAGAAGGCTGGATAAACAAAAAACCTTGATGTTTGGGTGCCGCATGATTTGACGCAAAAAACCCTTCTGGGCCGAATCAACGCCTGCGATATTTTGCTGAAATGGAACGAACTCGAAGCGGAACTTTTTGAAATGGATGGTGACTGGCGACGAAAAATGGATCACATACGACAACATCAAGCAAAAACGGTCGTGGCCGTAGGGCGATGAATCGTCCTAAATAGTGGCCAAGTCGGGATTGACGGCCAGGAAGGTTTTGCTGTGTGTTTGGAAGGGAATCATCCGCTATGAGCTGCTCTCATATGGCCAGATGCTTAATTCTACCATCTACTGCGAACAACTGGACCCCTTGAAGCAGACAATCGACCAGAAGCGTCCAGAATTGGTCAACAGGAAGGGTGTAGTGTTCCACCAGGACAACGCCAGACCACACACTTCGTTGAAGACTCGTCAGAAGCTACGGAAGCTCGGATGGGAGGTTTTATCGCATCCACCAAATATACCGGACATAGCGCCAAGTGATTACCACCTGCTCCTGTCCATGGCGAACGCCCTGTCCTGTGGCTGTCCAAGTTTTTGGCAAATTAGGAGGGGGCTTTTACAAGGGGGTATTATGAAGTTGCCGTCTGGATGGAAACAGATTATCGAACGAAACGGCACATATTTTAACTAAATCCGATTACAGAGCAAAAAAGCGGAGAGATTTTACAACCTAATATATCGAAGCATATATGTATAAATATTCGTCATCACTGAAATCCAAAATCGTAGAGTTAATCCAACACTCGAATCACAATTGGCTCTTCAAATTTCATTTTCGATTAATACGCTTTGACTGGGTAAACTGCTTATATATAATATGTAACATTAGTACCCAACTTAGGCATTTTAAGTATTACAAAAACCAGCCCAAACAGTATACATTATTTTAGTTTTTTAGTCACTCTCTTTTGGGAAATTCTCCCGTGTTAAGTCGCTAATGTAACACAATATTTTCCCAAGGACGTTCGCATGTGTGTGAGCAAAAAAAGGATAATGAACTCTTGCCGACGCTGATAAATGTGTTTGCCGTATGTGTTGAGGATGTGTATGTATGAGTGTGGAGGTGTGTGTGACTTTTAGCGGACAGCCACAGGAAATGTGTAGCAAATTTAACGGCTTTAATGTTTCCTATTAAAAATTAAAGCAAAGTGTGGTAAATGGCTTTTAGTCATACATTTTGGTCACTTTTATACAATTCACTTTTAACGGAGTTTTCTCTTTAAATTACATAGATACATATACAAACGCTCTGGCGAACAAAAATTATGCTTACATGTGTGTGTGCATACGGGAACCCACAATTTCTACTTTGGCATTGCAATTCTTCGCTATCAATGCTTGACAATCTCGCAGCCGAAGCAAAATTAGCAACAATAACAATTATTAAAGGTCAGCGTACGTGCCAAAAAGTCTCACCGCCTACAAGTGTATGTATTTCAAACCAAAACGGAAGAGTTAAGTACAAGAAAAAACGTTAACTTCGGCTGTACCGTAGCTAATATACCCTTCACAGGTGCATTTCTTTTAGTAACTATATGTTTGAGCAAATCTAAAGACGTAAGAAAAAGTAAGTAAAAAAAAAGAAAACATTTTACTAATTCTTTTTAGCCGGGTTGTTTGCTAGAAACATTAAGGTTATATAGTTAACCGATCTGAACAATTTCTTCGGAGATTATATTATTACCTTAAGCAGTATTCCATGTCAAATTTCGTGAAGATACCACGTGAAATGCGAAAATTTTCCATACAAGCCATTGATTCCGATCGTTCGGTTTATATGGCAGCTATATGCTATAGTGAACCGATCTCAATAACAATAACTCACACCAAATTTCGGGAAGATATGTAGTAAAATGTGGAAGTTGTCCATACAAGCCATTGATTCCGATCATTCAGTTTGTATGGCAGCTATATGCTATAGTGAACCGATCTGAACAATTTTTTCGGAGATTAAATTATTTCTAAGAACAATAACTCACACCAAATTTCGTGAAGATATGTAGTAAAATGCGGAAGTTTTCCATACAAGCCCTTGATTCCGATCGTTCGGTTTATATGGCAGCTATATGCTATAGTGAACCGATCTGAACAATTTTTTCGGAGATTAAATTATTTCTATGAACAATAACTCACACCAAATTTCGTGAAGATATGTAGTAAAATGCGGAAGTTTTCCATACAAGCCCTTGATTCCGATCGTTCAGCTTGTATGGCAGCTATATGATATAGTGGTCCGATATCGGCAGTTCCGACAAATGAAGAGAAAATACCATCTGCAAAATTTCAAAACGATATCTTTAAAACTGAAAGACTAGTTCGTATATATACAGACAGACGGTCATAGAAGTAATACAGTTCCGTTACGAAATACGTAAATACTTACTCATTGTCCGATTGTTATTGTTCTATATAATATCTGGCCGGAGAACCAATATCGTATATTGAGTACATGGGTGTTATGGACTGAACCGATTTTTTATTTTAATTTTTTAAGCGTTAAGCTATTTGACTGATATTTTCGATATACAGACACTGAGGTCCCCATATAGGGTATCTAGGAACTTGGAAAGTTATTGGTACAGGGGTATAAAAACCAAAAAAAAAACCTAATTTAATTTGCCGCAAAAATTTTCGGTTTTAAACGTGCCACATTTTCGTGTTGCGTCGGAAGTGCCATGAGAGCACAAAAAAATAATCTTCACTGGCGCTGGTTGTAGTTATCTTCTTGCTGTTGTTGCGTTTTTTTACAGTTGCAAATGCTTTCATTTTGCACCGGCCTCAAATGGAAACTAGGTTATTCGTATCGAATCGGCAAAACGAATTCTATCAATTCATTGAATCTGGACGAAAACTAATCGCTTACGTTTTTGTAGTAGTTGTTGCCTTTTTCTTATTTCATCTGTGTAGAAGCGATTGGTGAATTGTATGCGTTTTTTGGCATTCGGTAGACTTTTGCATGCCAAAATTGCTGGCCTAGATTAAAACGTATGTGTGTGTGTTTATTTTTTGCGTATTTTTTGTGTAGAGATGAGGTCGGCAGGTGAAGATAGGACCTTAAGGTATTTTAGAATCTTATCGAAGTAGAATTTATTTCTATATTTTTATGATTTATATCTTTCGAATACTCTTCTATATACAAATTGATCGGCCGATCTTCGTTCCTTGTTTAGAGGGTTCACGAAGGAGTATGACATGAAGCACTATCGATCTATATGGTATATTAGTGTCTCAGTGACGCAAAGATCTTGTACTTCGTTGCTTACTGATTCATATAAAGAGATCTCTTCTGCATACCAGCGCAATACCTGGGAACAGAAATTATAGCTTTGGGTACTACGTCATAGAATAGCACTTGATTACTTAGAATCTAGAAGGTGTGGATGGTTCTAAATAAGATCTCAAAGGTCTGCGAAGAGTAATCTTTCACTTTTTGCTATGGTTGAAATGGGTCTCTTCTGGTTACGTGGACCCGACAGTTATATGAACGATCTACTCTTTTGTATTCATAGAGGTGTCAGTTGACGTATTCTATCCGAGACTCGTAAGCTCGATTGAATAATTTGGCGCGAAGCTCTCAAAAGCCGCTTTAACTGCGAAATGACGCTCGAGCTCCAGCTCCAGCTTCCGATATGACTCCTGGTAGCCAGCGAAGTAAAGGACGACTTAATGGAATGGATGGGCGACCGATGGAAGGAACAAGTAGATATAGAGATGGCGAATCTTGAAATCTTCAACTGGTTTCAACTTATAGACGCGGCCCGGTGTAGTACAAAACTGCTGATAATGATTAAGATCGAGTATTCAATATAGAAAATAGTCTAAGTGAAAGTATAAAGTCGAAAGATACAATTTTTATTGGAAATTTTTTTGTACGGAACTTTATTTATTACAACGTTCAAATTATTCACTATAATTAATACGGATTGGTGCTTTATATGCTTAACAAGCTTAGAGTAAACCTCTCAAATGAAATTCAACTAAAATGACACACAAGAAAGCATCGAAGGATCTACTGGAACCAAATGAGTAGAAAAGCCATCATCATCATCAAGACGAGATTGGTTTGCAGTATGCGGTCGGTGGAGGACTTGCCAAAGTAACCTGTTTTCTTCGACAAAACAAATACTTGCGAAGTGCCTGGAGCAGGTTGTGCTGGTTGAGGCTGCTGAACGACTTGAACCGGCTGCAACGGTTGTTGAACAGTTTGTATATACTGTGGCGCTTGGTTTGTTTGCACAGTTTGAGGTATTTGTACGGACTGGACTGGTTGAACTGGCTGTTGTGATTGAACTTGTTGTAGTGGTTGCACTACCTGAACTGTTTGGGGCGCTGGAGCTGATGGCTGCTGCACAGCTTGTTGTGGAGGTTGGACAAATCCGATTGGCTGAGCGGGTTGTTGGAAGCCAGCTGGAGGCGGCTGTTGAACAACAGCTGGTTGAACTTGCTGAATAGATGGCGCAACCGGTTGAACGGGTACTACCAACGACGGCTGGACAAATTGCTACAAAAATAAAAGTAGAAATAATATTTACAAATGACATGTCTTAGAATTAACGATTTACTTCAGCTTGTGCCGCAGCAGCGTTTGCAACTTGTTCGGTCGTATTTTGCGGCGTTGGGTTCGGCTGTTCAACGGCTTGTTGTATCCGCAGGTAGGAGTCTCTAACACCATCTGCGGAAGCTTCTCGAGCAGCTTGTTCAGCTTTTCGCTTTGCCACTTTTTCCTGTAAATTTTTAATAAAGGCGACAAATGGTTTTGCACGCTCCATCGCCGTTGGAGTTGGTGCTGGCGCCGCGGCAGGGGTTTGTACGGTTTGTACAGTTTGAGGGGCTGTTTCCACAGGCTTTTGAGGTTGTTGCGCGATCGAATGATTTGCGCATGGAACGGGATGTTGTTGCTGAGCAATCGACGGCTGATTTTGTTGTGGAGCGCTGGGGTGTTGCTGGCTAGCGGGTTGTTGAGATCCGGTCATAGGGATTTGAGGATATATTGGAATATGGTAAGATAGTTGTTGTTGGGCATTCAACTGCTGCGGCTGTCCTTGGGGAACTGGTGGAGAGTGATGCCAATCAGGATGTTGTGGTTGTTGTTGTGGTTGCGGTTGTTGTTGCTGAGGTTGCTGCGGATATTGTTGTTGTAGGTGTTGGTGTTGAAGTTGCTGTTGAGGTTGTTGTTGTTGAAAGTGTTGGTGTTGCAGTTGCTGTTGTTGAGGTTGCGGCTGTTGAAGATATTGTTGCTGCATTTGAGAATGTTGTTGTTGCAGATACTGTTGTTGCTGCTGCGGCACATATAAATTAGGATACAACATTTGTTGTTGCTGTTGAGTTGATCCTGTTTGTGAACTTACAATTTGTTGTTGTTGTGGTTGCTGATTGGGTAGGGGATCACATATGATTTGTTCAATTGTAATGAATTTCTTGGAATCCTGCGGGTCACATTTAGTGCTAACCTCCTTTCGACAATTCGGTGGCAAATGTTCGCTCATATCGAACTTCTCTTTTTTTGGACGATTAGCGGTGGCGCGTCCTATTAAATGGCCCGCAGTCAAACCAGCTATAGCGCTGAGAGCTAATAAATTTGATTTTTATTTAGAAAAAAAAATTAAAAATACAAAATAATAAAGATTAAAAAATAAAAAAAAAATTAAACAAAATAATTAAAATAATCTGAATGGCAGCTCTGGAGATTTGCAAATATTTTCTTGAATAAAATTATGGAAATTTCAAAATGACAGCATCGACCACTTATTGATGCGACCTAACCTCACTTTGAACTTCATCTTCGTTTTAACCGTTAGGCGATACTAAAATGTAGTTAAATGCCACCTAGAATCGGATATATTGCCTATTTGTTACTTCAACCTACCCATTTTGGTTTTCTTGCCAGGCATGGGTTTGCTCTCTGCTCCCGGAGGCATGAAGGTCTGCAACAACACCAAAACGGCCAACCAACGACAGAAGGTCACGTACTTCGTATTCATTGTTGTGGCTCTCTATGCTACTAAACCTATATTTATTAAAAAATGTATTTTCTAATAATTATGCGGTATTGAAAACTTCCGCTACTTCACTAATAGTTAATGACACCTCGACTCTTCGACTGAAACTATCTCATTTCGGGTATTTGGCAGGCATTTTGGCATTCAGCGTGAAGTACCGTGCGGCATTGGTCTTTCGCATGACGGCATATTTAATTAGTAGGGTTCATACAAACAACTTTTATCTTCGGTTTAAGCGACTGTTAGAAACTTCTGTTGAGGCTTCTCTCAAGTTTTCTGCGCTTAGCGTAGCGTGTGTGTTTTTAACCAAATATTGACTTTATTTCCGTTTGAACAGTTGTTTGAATTTTAGAAAATACCGAAAATGAAGGCGCAATAATGAGATGAGGGCAGTATTCTGTACGATTATTTAATATAATTTTTATAATTTTTTTTATTTTATGTGCTATATTATTGCTCTTTCTCAGCATTTTGAATTAATTTGTCCGGATTTCCCTTAAATTGCATTTGTAGGCATAATTCAACAAATATTTTGTATTTGTAAATGATTAAGCGTGTAATTAATTATTAAAAAATAAATAAAAATATATAATATTTGTTTTAGACTGCAATATATTGACATTTAATGACCTTCAAATTAGTTTTTTCTGAGATCAAAAGCCATGCGGTATTTTTGTTTGCATTTTTGCATTGAAATGAGTCAGACATATGTATATTCTTATATCTCTATTGGTTGGCTTTTTAGTACAAATGGTTTAAAAAAAAAATAAACGAAAATTTCTCGAAAAAATGTTAGGTTGAAAAAAAAGTGCATAAAAGTCTAATTTTTCATACTTAAGACACCAACTGTCTTCAAAACGCTTAGGAGTAATCTCATATTCAATGAAATGTTTCAGTTAGGGTTTCCGAGTCTCCGAAGAATGGTTCAAAAAAATCTTTAGAGCTTTTGTTTCGAAGAATTTTAAGTATTTAATGACTTTAAAGCAAAGTTTCCAGAGTTATAAATGGTCAGTAGTCTTCTTTGTAATTATTTTACAGTTCTACAACTCCGAGCCTTTTTAGAGCGCGAAGTAATTTCTGCTCGGCACTCACTCACAAAGTCGTCTCGTTTCTCGTCTCTAATTTGTATTCTAAGCAGTCTCGACTATTGTTATCCACTAACTGTGGATATCTAATGGATATCAAATCTAATATAGATTTCGCTTTAGCATATCCGCTAATTTTCCCGATATGGTCAAGTTGAGTAGTCGATGTATTCTTAGAATGTATCCTTACTGCTTCTAACAGATTTGGTATAAGTAAGTACTCTCAAATCACTCTAGCTTCTCTTCTTAAAACGTTTGATATCATTTCGTCTGAAGAACGAGCACTTGGTTTCAATCTCAATTGGACAGATTTCTGCATTACGAATAGAACATCTATCCTTTATTATAAATGCACCCAATTAAATTTAGTAAACTATGATCTCTAAATCTGGCTTTTTCTAAGTTTCCTTGTCTTCACCACCATAATCACCTGAGCACTTGAGGACAATTTTAACTCAGGATGTTCCATCATCTTCTGTGCTATATCTTCTGGGCGAATACCATTCTGATTAGCTTAGCTTTTGAGTTTTCTTCTAACCTTTGAACTTCAAATATGTTGTCCGAATATATCAGTTCTCAAGAGCTTAAACTAAAAATCTACAAATTGCATTATGATGTGTGTTCAAAAAATAACGGGAATTTTCGATTTTTGGAAAAAAAAAATATTTTTTGATTCATCTATACTAATGTTGTGTGTTCAAAATCGTGTCTATACATTTTTTATAATTTTTGCAAAATTTTAAATTCCCGTTATTTTTTGAACACGTCTTGTAAATCACAATAAAGTGAATTTTTTATTTTTATAGAGCTATCTGTATTACATTAAATACATTTTAATTGTATACATTTATTAAATAATTTTATTACATACTTCTTGGTAAACTACTCAAGACCTTTTCTAACAATCACGGTGCCGCATGGCGTATGAGCAACTAAAATCCTTGCATTTAGTAGGAAAATTCAAATTTTTGTATTTATTAATATAATTTCATCTTTTTTTATGATTTAATAAAATAATCCTTTTAATTTTCGTAAAATTCTCTTTTCTCTCCTCGCTGCTTCACTTGCCCCAGCGCATAAAAAATCCCGTAACAAAGACTAAAAGCGCTGCAGCAGCTGTGCTATTCCCACGTTGCTATTTGCGGTAACAAAGCTGCTTCTATTCCACAAACACACACACACAAACACAAGCAGAGCACGTGTGGTGCTTAGATTTTGCTATTTGCTTTGCTTGAAGTTCTAATGCAATGTCATGTAACGTCGCGAAGTGCGCTTCTGGCGAAAGGTGTTAATACAGTATTTGCATTTTGCATTTACGTAAAGTGGAAACAAAATAAACAAAAAGTAAACGAAAGCAAATGAAAAAAAAAAAACAAACAAAAACAACAATTAAATTAGTGGTAAATGCTGGTTCAACAATAACCACAAGGAAATGGAGCATTGTATATATGGATATTTATACTGCAAAAAAGCTCGCAGCTAAATGCCATTGCAACACATTTATATATACAGGGTGCCACAATTAGGATAATTTAACAATTTTTATTTAAACAAATTTGTGGCGAAAGGGTTCGAAAAGCGGTTACATTCTAAATTAATTCTTAAATACAGACAAATTGCCCAGAAATCAAAGGACGTATGAAGAAAGAATGAATAGACAGACTTCAAAAAGCCTTTAAATTGAAATCTGAACATAAGAGGTGTGTTCAAAAAATAACGGGAATTTTCTATTTTTGAAAAAAAATATTAATTCGTATACATTAATGTCAAAATAGTCTCTATTCGATATTATGCACTTATGACAGCAATTCTTCCAATCGTCGAAACACTTTTCAAACTTTTTTTTTTAATATTTTAGAGATTTCTTGTATGCTTTAAATCGATGGCCTTTTAAGGTTCTCATAACATGGAGTCATGCCTGACGAGCAATTGGACCCTCCAAACCCGTGATATTTGTATTTTTACAATTCTCGTTATTTTTTGAACGCACCACGTAGAAGAGAAAGCTCAACAAAAAAACATATCGAAGACAGAACTGGATGATCTCGACGAAGACCTGTCTCTAGTATGAAAAGATAACAAAGAATTAGTCACGATGGGATATATCAACCTATAAAAATGTGGTTTCTTAAAAGAAAAAAAAAATTGGAAAACAAGTAAGGAAGGGCTAAGTTCGGGTGTAACCGAACATTTTATACTCTCGCAATTTATTTATTTAACTTTATTAATATTATAAAATACACAATTTGACCCACATATTCGTCATATATATTGTCTAAAGTCCATTGAAAGTTGGAAACCATATTATTAGGTTAGAAGTACCGAGGTCCTCATGTTCGATATATGGGGCCTTGACAACCTATGGTCCGATTTCGGTGATTTTTAGAATGGGGCTGCCACACTATAAACGTAGTATTTGTGCAAAGTTCTGCATCGATATCTTCACTAATGCTTACTTTATATATTGTAAAGTTAACGATTCAGATCGTCTTCTAAGTTCTGGTATATAGGAAGTAGGCGTGGTTGTGAAGCGATTTGGCCTATTTTCACAACATATCATTGGGATGTAAGGAAACTATTACAAACCAAGTTTCACTGAAATCGGTCGAGTAGTTCCTGAGGTATGGTTTTTGATCCATAAGTGGGCGAAGCCACGCCCATTTTCCATTTTGTAAAAAAAATCTGAGTGTAGCTTCTATCTGCCATTTTCTATGTGAAATTTAGTGTTTCTGACGTTTTTGGTTAGTGAGCTAACCTACTTTTAGTAATTTTCAACCTAACCTTTGTATGGGAGTGGGGTGTGGTTATTATCCGATTTCTGTAATTTTTGGACTGTATAAGGAAATGGCTAAAAAAACGACTACAGAAAGTTTGGTTTATATAGCTCTATTGGTTTGCGAGATATATACAAAAAACCTATTTGGGGGCGGGACCACGCCCACTTCCCCAAAAAAATTACATCCAAATATGCCTCTTCATAGTAAAATCCTTCATACTAAATTTTATTTCCATAGCTTTATTTATGGCTTAGTTATGGCACTTTAAGTGTTATCGGTTTTCGCCATTTTGTGGGCGTGGCAGTGGTCCGATTTTGCTGATTTTCGATTTTTTCGGTGCCAAGGAATACGTGTTCCAAGTTTCATTAAGATATCTCAATTTTTACTCAAGTTACAGCTTGCATGGACGGACGGACGGACAGACAGACATCCTGATTTGAACTTTTCTTGTCATCCTGATCATTTTGATATATATCTAACTCGTTTAGTTTTAGGACTTACAACCAACCGTTATGTGGACAAAACTATAATACTCTCGTAGCATCTTTGTTGCTTGCAACTTTGTTGCGAGAGTATAAAAAAATTTCAGAAATCTCCGCGGAAGTCAACCAAATTGAATGATGAAACTGCCAAATCCACTTTAGACATAGCTTACTCAAGACTATTTAGGTATCAACGCACCCCTAATTGGGGACCCTTTAATTTAAATTGTTTTTGTTACTATTGCGCTGGTCGCTCTTAACGTTGATACGCATGCTGCAACCATTGTGACCTTGAAGAATATACAGAAACATACATACGCACAAATGTAAGCGGATAGGTGTAGCTACGCAGCACTTCCGGAGCACAAACAACAACAGTGTATGCATAACAGGTGCCAACAATAATAAAAAGACAACAAAAGCAGAAACCAAAAAAAAAAGCTATACATAAAATCAACAACAACAAAAAGCACAACATGCAAAATAACGGATGATGAAGTGGAGTGGCCGAGGTGGGTGAGCAAGTTCACACGAAAAAAAAGTACAAAAGAAAAACTATGTGACATTGGGCAAACACAACAATAACAACTGTCATGTACATATGTATGTGTGTGTGAGTATATGTGTGCCACACAACATTGGCTGCAATAGTCACAACAGTTAAACGCACAAACGTCACCAAATCGGGTGCAAAAGACCAAAAGGCAACAAGGCAGTTGGCAAAGTGATTGAATGCAAAGATGAGATTCAAAGGGGGGCGGGGAGTTTTGCGTGTACACGAGTATATACAAAATATATAGATAAACATACGAGCGCCTGTAACTGTTAACCACCATGATGTTATGCACTTAACAGTGACTGTACAGTGTTATGTTAAAATATTATGATATTTAACAGAATCAGAAAATTTGTACAAAACGTTATTGAAATAAATTTAAGTATTTATTATTAATAATTTTATTTACATATTTTTCTAAATTTTTATTTTTTTTTTTTAATTTTTATAAATTTTGTATATTGCTAAGCATTTATTTTTGAAATTATTTCTACTTACGCGTAACGTTCTGCCGTCTTATCAACATTTTCGACCAAATGTTCGAGTAACTAACAGACACCCTTGCCGTTTGATGAGCGCGTGTTTTGTGAGAAAAGCGAGTGAGAGAACTGCAAGAATTTGCTGAATACGTTAGAATACTAGTTTGAGGGGTTTGATAAAGGTTAGGGTTGTTATACATTCCGTTTTGACAATTACTTTTACAGTAGATTTACGTATGAACGCTTTCGATACAAACTTGACATTGTTTGTGGAAGATTTCTGCAGTGAATATTTGAAGGATTGAAGAATTTAAAGAGATGTACAACATTATATCCGGTATCTGCTCCATATGGAAACGTTTGCAGATCCGTCCTTGTTCTTGGACACCTTGATTCTTGCAACAAAGAAATATTTTACATTTTCTACTCACTTTGTGACTTTCAAAAAAATTGACCTCGATACTTGCGATAAGACCTTGTTGCTTCTGGTAATGGTTCCTTAGATTGAATGAATATCGCAGAAGTCCCATTTTTTATGGTGATTGTTGTGGGTCTTACGCACGTGCATTTTGGGTAGGGATGCAAACATCGATGATTCGATATCGATATGTCTGTTAAAGTTTTTTTTCTCAATAAATAACGGAAAGTTTTTTCACTGTCAACCCAAACTCTTTTGGCTTCTGATTGGTAGGGGTAACAGCCGAGGTACTCTTTCTCTTCAACCTTCCGTCCCTGTAATTGTAGATAAATTTGACAGTTTTCATCTCACCTTTTGGTGGACCAAATGTTTATTCTGGTTCTAAATATCAAACGAGTATTCTGTTTCTCACTCATCCGAAAATGCCGGTGTATCAGCGCGATTCTTTGAATTTTTTATGAAACAAAAAAGTATTTCTTTTAGCCATAGCATCTTTAAAATGCAGTAATTTGGACCTCTGATCTTACGCAGTAGCCTACGTCGACTTAAATTGTATAAATAAATCATAAAAGAAACCACAGTATTGTCCAAGCGCACATTCCCTTAACGAATTCTCCGCATTTTACAAAAATCGAATTCCAATGTAATAAAGCGTATCCTCCAATACCTTAACCAAAAGTAAGAAGCCACCATAAAGAAGTTGTCGCATGTTGAATCAGATCAAGAAAAAAGAAAACGTTTTAACCTTCAGAACTTTCAAAAATCCAAAGAGCATTGATGGAATGGTTTGCCCATCACGCCTGATATGTTCAAGGTAAAGGCCAAGCATTTCCATGCTTGGAATCACATACTGCCATGCTAACAATATAAGACTCATTTAGTTAACCGTTAATCTATATATTTAAATTAAAATCAAACAAAATAATTTAAGTATAAATGTAAGTTTTTTATTTTATATTTTGGTACTTGTGACATCCTAACTATTTGCACCGAGTTTGAGTTGTATATAATTCATGGTACAGAGGATTGTAAAAGCTATTACTTTTACTAATGATCCAAAGAAGCGTGCTTAGAGTTATGACCTATAAGGCCTTATGGATTGTTTGGGCTTCTTATAAATTAAGTTTGGTATACAATGGCGTCTCGTTGTTGGCGAGATCGAGACCATTCAATAAGTGTTCGTAATGTTGAGATTCCTACTCGAATCGGTCTTCCTCCTCTTCCTGTTCCAAATCTTGCCGCTTCCGTAGATTTTTTTGCTGCCAACTGAGCATGTTTTGTTACACTCTTATCTTTTCTATTCGGTTTGCAATTGCTTCTTGCTGCAGTATTAGTTCTCTTTCTTGCCACCTAAACGCTTCTTGTTTTTGCTCCACGATTGAAAGTTGTAGGCTTGTCGTCAACGGTGTTGATTCCTGATTCAAGTCAACTTCACCGGGTGTTTTTTTGGCCTGACCCTAAATCCTAAATCCTCTTCAGCTTTTTTGTAAAACTTTGCTGAATGCTTAAACATTTTTCAAGTTTTTGTATTTTTTGTGTAGCTTTTGATAGTGGATCGTTTACTTTTTCTGATGTTTTGAACTATTTATTTGCAAGAAATTGGTGGATAGCTATTTTTAGTGTTTGTAATTGTCTTTCAGTAGAATGTGTTGCGCCGAAAGTAGAAGTGATTCTGTAGTTACGAAAGGATTTTCGTACCTTTTATAGGTGATTCTCAGTCATTAGACTTACCTGGCAGGTAGCTAAAGTTTACGTAGGTGATTTCACTACGTTCGGCTTGATCGCTCGGTTCACCGCATTTGTTTTATTTTATTTCAAAATTTCCACGTGTATTTTCAACATTTTTTGTTTTTGATTTGTATTTTCAGTGTGGATTTTAGATAAAACTTGCATAAAGTATACTTTTACTGTATTTTATACTGTAAGATGATTTTAATTAAATAATTACTAAATAATTTTAATTTTAATTAATTTCAAAATTGGATGGCTGATTATGCCCTGATTCTGTTAAGTCGAAGTTAAGAAATATATAAATTTAAAATTGGAAATATACAAAAGCTCAGGACATTATGAGCTTTTCAATATGAAAAGTTTACCATAAACTTTCATTTGGGGAAATATAAAAACCAATTATTATAATCAAAGACATACGGACATGTGCCACAAACAATAAAAAATTACCCCTACTAAAAACTCTCCATTTGAGAAAAGTCCTTATAACGCAGGGAATTTTTAACAGACAGTTGTGTTAACAGTTGAAAAAATAACGCTAGATGTCGGGCAAAGCAAAAATTTCGCTATAATGCAAAAAACGGAGAAAAGGATTTTTACGAGCGTGAGCGCTTTCAGCTTTCCGAAAACCAAAGCTCCAAAAAGCTTTGTGGGATATTTCTTTAGATAAATTCAAGTTGTACTGAATAATTTTTCTCATAGATTGCACCAATAAAATAACAACAAAATTCTATTTCAGATTTTATTTGTCAGATTTCTTGTAACTACTTTTACAACAACTAAACATTTACTTTTATGTCACTTTCTATTAACAATTTGCTAAGAACATTTAATTTGAAAACTGCTATAAACATTTTATAATGTTTTGTACACCAAATCAATAAAACACTAAAATGATTTAACCATTCGACTTTGTTGTTGTTGTTGGAGAAATGCCTGCCTGTGAACTTAATTTGATTATTTTATAAATGTTATATAAAAATGCACTTTTGTGTTTGCGAATCAGTTTCCGTCCAACTAAAGCTATGGGAGCTGCTGCAGAGCGCTTTAATGCAATGCCGCCACAGCTTTGTGCGCGGCGTCATCCAAATCCACCGCTGTTTGTATAGCCAAACCAGAATCCTTTAGTATTTTTCGGGCCGCATCTACATTTGTGCCCTCCAAGCGCACAATAAGCGGTACTTTCAGATTGAGCGTTTTCGAGGCAGCAACAACACCGTTAGCAATGGTAGCACAATTGACAATACCACCAAATACATTCACCAGTATAGCTTTAACTTTCGGATCTGAAGTGACTATTTGGAAGGCTTTCAGCACTTGTTGCTCTTTAACGCCACCGCCAACATCGAGGAAATTCGCTGGCTCACCACCATTCAATTTGATGATATCCATGGTGGCCATGGCGAGCCCAGCACCATTCACCAGACAACCAATATTGCCATCCATCGCTACATAATTGAGATTATTTTTGGCTGCTTCCACTTCACGTGGATCTGTGTCCTCCTCGGCAGTGTGCAAAGCGAAAATTTCTTTTTGCCGATACTCAGCGTTATCGTCAAAGTTTAACTTGGCATCAACGGAGATAACTTCGTTGGTATCTGTTTCTGCTAGTGGATTAATCTCGATTTGTGTGGCATCGACAGCTTTGAAGAGATCGAAGAGCTTTTGTATCTCACCAGCGGCACGTTCTACGCAAGGTCCTTTAAACTCCAGGAATTTAGCTATTTCGATGAGTGTGTTCTGCGGTATTGGTTTATCCAGATCTAAAGGTACAGTCTTAATTTTCTCTGGTGTTTGTTCGGCGACCGCTTCAATGTCCATACCACCAGCAGGCGAGGCAATAAGCACTGGTCCATTGTGTTCACGATCCAATACAATTGAAAGATATGTTTCACGTGTGATATTTACGCTGCGAGCTACCATTACCTTCTTAACCAAAATACCTGATTTAGGTGTTTGTTTGGTGATTAGACGATTGCCAATCATTTGTTTGGTAAGCGAGAGCACTTCATCCTTCCTGAAGGAGTGAAACATATTATTATTTATATAACATATTGCACTAAAATAAAATACTAACTTCTTTGTCAAATGTACGCCTCCCTTGAAACCATTGTCAAAAGTACCTTTGCCGCGACCCCCCGCCAGTATTTGTGCCTTCACCACATATTCTGGGCAGTCTATAAATATACATAACAAATATGTCACGTAATGTTTTCAACAAAATTATGTAAACAATAATATGCTTACCAAACTGGTTTATTAACTGCGCATCGTCAGCGGAATTTTCCAATACTTTGAACTCCTGTATGGCGACACCATATTTCTGCAATAGCTCCTTGCTATTGCACTCCAGTAAATTCAAATGACGCACTTGCTGCAGACGTGTCGTCTAAAATATGCAATATAATGGTTCAGTTGATAAATATAAGCTTTGTCATTGATTATATGTGGCTATCAGCGCAACTTAACCTTTTGGAACACCCGCATGGCGGGAGTAAAGCCGGCAGCAGCGCGTAGAAGAGGCAGCATTTTGTTATATGAATATGTTTAGTTAAAGCAATTAAAATAGTTCAGTGAAAATGCACTGAATAACAATGTCAATAATTAAGTTTAATAGTTTTGTAAAAAGTTAGAGCAACTGCAGCACTTTGAACTTCTATTTTCAATTAATGCTTGTTTTCAAGATAGAGTGCGTATTTCTTATCAAATGTTTGTATTTTTAGTAAAATTGAGAGAAGAGAGACTCAAATCCAAACAGCTGCTGTAGAGTAGTATTTTAATGGTATTAGTTGTCAATTTTTGTCTAAATAAACTTCGTACACAATATACATTTTCTAATATAAAAATATTTAAAACTTTACGAAACATATGTTTACTACAAACAATTAATAAACAAACAGTGTTTTTTAATCTAATTGATGAAACTTAAATTTTTTTTTATCACTTAAAACTTTCTAAGAATATGGCAACTGCCAGAAGAATGTAATGCACAGCTGTTAGTTGTTTTTTTTGCAAACTTTGGACATCTATAAAAGTGATTATTTAAGTTTTATATATAATATACTGCACGTAAGACAGCTCAGGAAATATCACGGCCAATATTAAATATAAGTGTATGTCATGAATGATAGCAGCGAAAGTAATAGCAGCCAAGGGACTGCAGACACACCACTTCCCTTGCCTCATATACCGATAGTGACATCAGTCAGTTGCTGCTTCATACTTTCTATCATATATATAGCCAGTTTATATGTTTGGAATACCAAGCATAATCGGGATCACCCGTCGACGGTGAAGAGACGTTTCATCAGCGTTATCATTGTTATGCTTATAGCACCGCTTTTCGTATATAAATTTTCTTCACGCGAACTACTGGAGCGCGCTACATTTGCGGAAATTTTAGGTTTGAGATGGCAGGGACTCTTTCTGGCCATTACAATACCTTATTTGCTGACCATACTATTATTTTTGGGTCCACTGTGCGTGCAGATGCAAAATGAGTCTTTAAAAATGTTTTTGGGTAAGAATTTTGTTGTTTTTAATATTGCTGCTTCATTTAAAAAAAAATTTGTTTTTTGCTTCCAATAGATACTGATTTTTGGATTGGTTCATTCAAAAATATACTTTGGATACGCAACCATGTGATGGCGCCAATCAGTGAGGAATTCGTTTTTCGCGCCTGCATGATGCCATTGATAATGCAGAGTTTTTCACCCGTGACAGCTGTGTTCATAACACCATTATTCTTTGGCACCGCACATATACACCATATAGGCGAACGTCTTAGCTTAGGCATGGAATTGAAAACTGCCTTAGTGATATCATGTAAGTTGCATCAACATATTTATATATCTTTCATTTTTACTATAAACCACTATTGTTTTTGCCAGGCTTTCAGTTAACATACACTACAATCTTTGGTTTCTACTCGGCATTTCTCTTTGCGCGCACTGGTCATTTCGTCGCACCATTCCTTGTGCATGCATTCTGTAATCATATGGGCTTACCAGATGTCCAAGATTTGTGGCAGCAACATTTAGTGCGTCGTATTCTACTTATTATATGCTACATTGTTGGTTTAGTTGGTTGGATCATATTACTGCCAATCGCCACACAGCCTTCACTATATTCTAACAATTTATATTGGAACGTATAAAATATGGCACAAACTACCATAAATTGAAATTATATTAGTACACAAATATTGAAAGTGATCAATATTAATTATAAGCATAATGTTTTGTATGTATAACTACGAAATTAGAATGTGTACCATATACATATATACAAACCTGAATTTTATTATTAACTTTTTATTATGTATATAAAATACGTAAAGTTTTCTATGGCAGCATTTTCATAGATAAACTAGCTATTATATTTGTAAAGATATAACAATTTTTTTCTTTTCTTTTTTTTTTCAACCAAAACCGGTTGCCAATTTTATTTCATTTATAAATAAAATTTTGCATGCATATTACTGAGTCATAACATTTTCTTTAACCCTTCAATGCAGTTTCTAATTCATTATTTGCTTTCAGCTCCTTAATAATGTCCAAGCCACCGATCAGTTCACCTTTAACATATACTTGTGGATACGTAGGCCAATCTGAATATGTCTTCAGACCTTGACGCACTTCTTCGTCATTCAAAATATCGAATGTCTCATAGGGAATACTAACAAGAAACATAATTAGTATTCTAAACTTTTAAATGCAATCTTTTTACAAACCTTGTTGCATTCACGATTTCAATTATCTGTCGGGAGAAACCACAACGTGGCGCATTGCGATCGCCCTTCATGAATATCATGAGATCAGCTTTGTTGATAAGCGCCTTCAAACGATCTTCCAAAGATTCACCGGCAACAGAGCCACCAAGTTTTTTACACTTCGCTGTAATTTCTGCCACATTCACACCATCCACACGATCCACAGCCGTGCCTTTGGTGAAGAAAATGATGGTGGGAACTGCTTCAATCTAAGTTGTGCGTAAATTTAATATAAAGGATGTTTCTTATAGCAAATATTATAATACAAAAAATTACCTGGTGCTTCATGGAAATCTCGGGAAAGTTTTCGGCTACAACACTAACGAATTGCAATTTATTACTCAGAATTTTAGCGAGCTCCTCCAGCGCTTCCAGGACATGTTTACACTGTTCAGCCCAATCGGCTGTGAATAACACTACTGTAGTCTTCTCGGCACTTGAGTTGAAAGCAATTGTTAGAAGATTGCACTTGTATTGACAGACATTACTTACTTGATCAGTGTGTTGTACTCTTCCGCATCTTTCACAGAAATAACTGCGGCGCTGCTGGACATGTTTGTAGTTTTGTTAAATATGTTTGTTTATTAGATTTGTACGGTAAAACTTTTTGTGAAATTCTCGCCAGGAAGACACAAAGTTTAGCAGCGAGCGAGGTTTTTTGGTTATGGTCAAGCAAATGTCAGTATTGTCAAATCGATTTGGAGTACCTAGTGGTATTGTTGCCGTATTTTTTGTTAAATTTCACCCGAAATGTAGTTTTTTAATGTTATATTAAAATATTTTATTTATCGCAAGTTTTCGGAAACATTTTAAGCTATATTTACAATTAAAATTTTTTTTTGGAAATTTCTTTCAATTAAAATATCAATGAAAACCAGCGGTACCTATTTATGCAACCCTCCATGCCACACATACCAGCACAAGTGATTTTGTGTGCCACCGCAAACAGATGAGGTACACACAAATTTTATATCTCATCAAAATAAAACATATTTTATGTTAATGTAGGGAAAGTTTAATTAAAATCTCAACCTTTTCAGCACGCTGCCATGTCAAAGCCATCAATATTAATCATAGAACCGTTTTTTGGAGGTAGCCACAAGCAGCTGATCGATACAATCATCGAGTGTGAGTAGTGAATAGCACAGTGCCGGTTGCACTATTTCCACTTCCGCTGCACATTTTTTACATATTCATCGCAATATTTTTATAGGCTTAAACATCTGTGACTATGAAATATTTAGTCTTCCAGCGAAGAAATGGCATTGGCGTGCGCGTACCGGCGCTTTATATTTCTCACAAATCATACCGGTGGATCATGATTACAAAGTGCTTTTCACCAGCTCAGTGCTGAACTTGGCTGAGCTGTTAGGCGTACGTCCAGATTTGGTTAGCTGTAAGAAAATTGTTTATTTTCATGAAAACCAATTGGTGTATCCGGTGCGTGAGGTTAAGGAGCGTGACTGTCAATATGGTTTGAACCAGATACTAACATGGTAACTATTTATTTTATTTATTTTTGCAATTATCACACATATTTTTAATATTTTTATTACTCTGCATAGCCTTTCAGCCGACAATATTATCTTCAATTCGAATTTCAATCGCACCTCCTTTCTGGACAGCATTACACCATTTCTCAACATACAGCCCGATTTTAAATTGAAGCACATACGCGATAAAATTGAGAAAAAGTGTGAAGTGTTATACTTTCCTATCAAATTCCACGCTTTCCCAAATAAACGACTGATGATTGGTGGTGCGGAGCCATCTCTCACCTCATTAATGAGTGACAAAGACTGTTTGCATCTGATTTGGCCACATCGCTGGGAGCACGATAAGAATCCAAAGCTGTTGGTTGAGGTGCTATTGGAACTTAACAAGCGACAAGTGGACTTTAAAGTGTCAATATGTGGTGAAAATTATCAGGCAGCACCGGAGTCCTTCGATGGCTTACAAGATAAATTGGGTGCAAAATTAATAAATTTTGGTTTCTTGCCGCGTGATAAGTACATAAAAACTCTGTTGTCTGGTGATGTTGTCATCTCGACGGCGGGCCATGAGTTCTATGGTGTAGCGATGTGAGTGCAAACAATTTTTTTTAATATAAATCATTTATTTATTTTATTCATTGCAGGCTTGAAGCCACATACTGCGGCTGTATGCCGATAGCGCCTAATAAACTCGTCTACCCGGAAATCTATCCAAAAGAGAACCTCTACAATACTTCCAATCAGCTGATTAAAATGCTTTACAATTGGTGTCGCAACCCGGAATTGTTTCGGCGTCAACGGGACACATTTTTCGAATATTTTACATTCGATCGCTACTCAGCGCAACATTTAGTGCCTAAATTCCTAGAGAAATTGCGCATTTAATGACGCACCTCCTACATTATGCCAGCTTATAGGTTTTGTGCAATATCTGGCGAAGCAAGAATTATCATATACATGCAAGTTGTATAACAATGTTCGAATGAAGCGCATTCTAATATTATGTGTTGCCATGCAAACTTATCAACTAAAGAGATTGCATCTTCGTCACAGGTGACGAAAAATATAGATCAACTACACTATGTTAATAAATGTATATTAGCAGCCTGGAAAATTTACAAATTAATAGTGAAAATTAGCATACAAATTGACATACATACATACATACATATATATTTGTATCCTATTACAGGGTAGCTCATACTCGAACAATATTGAAATTTGTTACACTACTTCGATTTTGTTTTGTTGCAAATTAAAACGACTATTAATAATTTTACAGTTAAATATGAATATATGTAATTGTTTGTTGTTGTTTTTTAAGCATATACAACTGTTCACAGCATATCCTTAAAATATACATATATCTTCAATATTCTAAGCTATTATAAAGTTATGATTAGCAAAAATCATTCACTAAAGTTAAAGTTTTATACGTGGTCTTTATTTTTTCATTCCCCATTAAATTTAATACCAGCTTAATGCATAATACAAATAATTATGTGTTATATTTCTGTATCAATAAAGTGTATGAACATACAAATACAAACATAAAATGATAATTTGGTTGAGTTTTTTTTGATCTTCCATTGCACTGTTTGTTGCTAAAAGTGATTTTCTTTGAATTTTGGTGGCGCTGCAAAGGGCACCTTCTCATGCGCGCGATACTCTTCGTCATCGTCATGACACTCACGATAGCATTGCGCACAAAAGAGTTCACCATCACAACCTTTGCAGCGGAATACCGCATCCTCGTTGCAGATATTGCACCAGGGCAGCTCTTCCAAATCGGCGGGACGCGTGCCAGCCGGTGGCGGTGGCACACCAGCCGCCAACTCAGTTTCGAGTGCTGTGGGTAGGCGTGATTCAGCCAAATACTATGGCAAACAGTTCAATTAGTATAATTTAAATTAAATAATTTTTTAAATCACTTATTTATACCTTTTCCATAACGGCCTTCAAGACCGTTTCATCATCTTCATTATCACTAGGTGTGTTATTGTCTGGTGAATGTTCCTTTTGTATTGCACCGACACCATCTAGTGGCTGTTCTCTTAACGCACGCAAGCGTCTTTCAATATCCGAAATGGCATCATTGCGTTCATTGCCTACTTGACGATCGATTTGCGCTTCACCCATAAATTGTTCCAGAAGATCTTGCATTTTCTGCTGATCTGTGCGCTCATCTGTGGCGAGCAGTAAATCTTTCTTGGAGTAATCCTTTTGTGGCATGCCATTTAGCAAAGCGAGTCGTGCGCGTATCTCCTCGTCGGTAGAGGGATTATCAATCGTTTTCAGATCTTTTAGACGTTTAGAAATCACAGAGTCTAAATTTTCTTCAATTTCCGAATTTTCTACATTGGAATGTGCAGCATCTGTATCAGCAGTAGTAGCGGCAGTAGTTGAAATTGGTGCCAGCACGTCACCCAAATCAGGTGGCGGATCATCTCTGCAATAGTTACAACACACATTAGTATTAAGTATACATATATGTATATATATGTAGTTTATTTACTCCAACAACGCTGCAGCTGCTGCTACCAGCGGGTCATTGCTTCTGTTGCCCTTTGACTTTGTCACCAAAACACCAGGCAATGCATCTATGTCAATGACCTTTTCAGTCGTTTCCAACTTTGAAAGTTTATCATAACAGATTAAGCATACATCCATTACTTTACCACCGTGTCGTGGTACGGGCATGGGACGTTTGAGGCATTTAATACAATAGGAATAGCCACAACTGGGACAGCCGTGCTAGAATCGATAGTATTTAAAAACTATAGCACCAAAATTTTATTTAATTACATTATAATTCCTAAATACCTCTTTTGTGAAAAGTCCATACTTCTTACCGCAGCCAAAGCAGGACATTTTTAATGTTACAAACACATATAAAATATATTTAAATTATATTTTAATATTTTCTAAGTCGATTTAACAAATCTTTATCTCTGCGAAAATGGATTATTCATCTCCAATTAGACAACAATAGAAGTCAGCTGTTGTTTGCTAAATACAACAACTGCGACATCTGCCAGTCAGTTTGTATCTCTGCCATTTACCGGTTACGCTAAACAGCTGATCGGCGTCAGTTAGCGCGGAAATGTAATTTGCAATAGTTTCTCGTAAAAGTGACGCTTTGTGGAAAAATTCTTTAAAAAGTCTTAAGTGCGTTGTTTTCGTGAAAATTACTTAATATTTGTAATCCTTCTTGGTTCGTGCTTGCGGTAAAATGTTGTGAGATATGAGTTTCGTGCGTAAATAGTTGTGTTGCAGTGAAAATGCCAGTTGTGCCATAGCCGCTGTGTAAAATAGTGTTTTCTGCGTTTTTTGTTAAAAAGCTGAGGTTTTTGTGGCGTAAAAGTCTGCCTAAGTGCAATTAAGTGTGTTTTTGTTTGTATTATAAAGAAATTATTATGTGACGTGTTTTTAAGCATCCGGCGGATGCAAGCGCCGGCAATTTGGGGGTGCTTCCGCGAACAATTCGCCCTAACCTCACAACGGTTTGCTAATGGGTAAGTGCTTCTATGTTTTTCGTTGTATTTGTGTGTGAAATCTTTCATAGCATAGAAATGTAAGTACATATGTATGTGTGAATTAATGAATATATGTATGCAGAGTTTGTATATACATATTTGTTATTGTGACGAGCTGTTTGTATATTCTACTTATATACATATTTACTTGTTAATGCAAGTGTAAATAATATCATTGAGAAATAAGCAATATTAGTTCATTAAAATAAAACTTTATTAAAATTATTAAAGAAATTATAAAGTAAAAAAAAATGTTTACATAATATATATATTTTTTAAAATTAAATAAAAGTAAAAAATTATAATTTTCTATAAAAAAAAAATTAAATAAAAAAGTAATAATAAAAATAAAAAAAAAAAATAATTCTCAAATAAATATAATAAAATATAAAATAAATAGTTTTTCATTTTATCATATATCAAAAAGGTGTCTAAATTTGCCAAATGACTACGGATAATGATAAAAAAGTATTATTTTTTATAAAAATAAATTAATTAAATAAAATAATAATAAAATCAAAACAAAAAAATATTTAAAAAATTAATTCAATAAATAAAAGGTATATTTTTTCAAATAAATAAAAATAAAAAAATTATAATTTTCTATAAAAAAATTAAATAAAAAAATAATAATAAAAATAAATAAAATTAATTCATAAATAAATATACTAATAAAATATAAAATAAATAGTTTTTCATTTTATGATAAATCAAAAAGGTGTCTAAGTTTGCCAAATGACTACGGATAATGATAAAAAAGTATTATTTTCTATAAAAATAAATTAATTGAATAAAATAATAATAAATTAAAAACAAAAAAAAATATTTAAAAAATTAATTCAATAAATAAAAAATATATTTTTTTTTAATAAATAAAAATAAAAAAATATAATTTTCTATAAAAAAATTAAATAAAAATATAATAATAAAAAATTAATTTATAAATAAATATAATAATAAAATATAAAATAAATAATTATTCATGCCAAATGGTTATGGATAAAGATAAAAAAGTATTATTTTCTATAAAAATAAATAAATTAAATAAAAAATAATAAAATAAAAACAAAAGACTATTTATTTTTTAAAGCTATTGATATGTGTATGTTATAATTTTTTGCAAAAATATTAAATGAATTAATAATAATAAAAAAAATATTAACTTATATTATAAATAAATATATAATAATAATAAAATAAAAAAAAAAAATATTATACTAAAAATGAAAAATATTTTATTTTATAAATAAATATAACAAAATAAAAAAAAATAAGTTTTAATTTTTTCATAAATCAAAAATGTTTTTTTTTTTTTTAAATATTACAGTTTCGATTAAATATAAAATTATAAAGATTAAATTAAATTATAAATTTTAAAGATATACATTCAAGTGCACAGTTAACCTTAGAACTGAAACCTTAAAACTTCGAGATCTTTAATATTTGAAAAAAAATATATATATATATATAAATTTAATAACAATAAAATTAAATCACAAAAGCGCTTGAATACTTAACAAATTTATTTAAGTGCCACAAAAACGCTTGCAACTCAACAAGCTAAAGCAAAGATCAATTGATTAATAAAAAGATTATATCTGTGAAAAATTTGCTGAACCCAAACGTGACTACTTTCAATAATAATGCTGAATGAAAGAAGAAAAAAATTTAGCATAAGAAAATTAAAAAATATTGAATTAAATTTTAACCTTTTCACGAGCAATTTTTCGCACATTGCAAATTCAAATGGTATTTCGCTTGACCGATTCAAACCAATTCAAATCAAAAATATATATATATAAATTGTGTGCTTGTGTGTACATCAATAAATGCCGGCGCATTCTTCAATCGGCATGTGGCGCCCTCTCCTTGGCACAAATACATATTTTTAATTTTTAATAACCCAACGAGTGGGGTAGCATTTCTCATGAATAAACAAGCACGTGACCGCAATTTCAAATTTACAACAACAACAACAGTGTATGTGTATGTGTGTGAGTAGTGCGTAGGCTGTCGCTGTTGCCAAGTGATAAGTATAAATGGTTGGAGCCACTAAAAAGTGCCGTAACTGGAAAACAGTAAAATGTGTGAAAATTGCTTGCATAAATAACTGTATTTGCATATGTCTGTATGTATGTTTGGGGTTCATAAATATCATTTTTTTAGTATTTCATATAAAATTTTTGCAGTAAATTTGAAAGTGTGAAATTTCGTTTAACAAAAATACATATAATGGTACACACTTAGCATGTTCGTTAGCCCTGTGCGCTTTTGACTGCATTTGTCAGGTGTTAAAAAAGTATAATTTTTTGTTTTTTTTTCGGTTTTTTGCGCCAACTGCCTGTGGCTTTTGTTTTCCTGTGAAAATTTTCCACACTAAAATCAATTTTTCGGTTTCTCTCTCTCTATCTTTTTGTTTTTTGCGGCCGAATAAAATTTCAACAGTAACGTCTCCATGTGCCTGCCTGCCTGCCGCATGTTAGTTGCCGCTGCGGTTTGCCTTTGGGCGTAAATTTTCAGCTTGTTGCCCACTGGGCTAGTGATGAGCAAGTTAAGCTGCTCTATGTGCCCTGCTACGTGTTTTGGGAATTCTACACATACACATGCACTGGAACAGCCGTCGGTGTTTGCCGTTACATGCATACATTAAATGCCTGCCGTTTGTTGTAGAAATTTACGATTTGGCGCAGATTTCAACTACACACACACACACACACTCCTACATTTTTTATTGGTCTGCCTGCAAGCAGTCGTTTTTGTATTGCTGCCCATCCTGTGGGAATATTTAGTTTGTGGCTTTTGGGTGTTGAATTAGCATTTGCTGTTATTCTTGTAAATTTAAATCCGGTTGCTGTGATTAAAGCAATTAAATTAAGTGGCATTGATTCTTTTTGCTACAATCAATTGGTTCTCACTTCTGAGTTTAGGTGAGTTTTTAGTTAGTTAAACTAGGTTTAGTTAAATTGGTTAGAGTTTCAATGATTATTTTAAATGTTTTAACGAATTTCGAAGTGGAAAGTCAATAAAATTCTCTCTATCTCTAACTTGTTCAACGATTTGAGGTTTCAGTCGACTCTTTGTGGTAATTTGGTTTTTTGTCGATATATATTGTACTTTTAATTGGTTGTTTGATTGTTCTTCTGTTCTAGAGATGATTCGGGGTGAGAATTTTTTACTATGTTAAATTTTTCAGGATAATAGCTCCCTCTTATACGGATAGCCATACTTCGGATTCATTCTGAAAGGAGTATATATCACTCTATTCTAGAAGGAATTCCTAAACTTTGGTAAAGGAAAAGACCTATCCACCTAAGATTGGAGATTCCAGATAGGCTTCCTCTAGTCCTTCCCAGTGTAGACATCATCAGACAAAATAATTCCATCAAACAATATACTACCTTATGCGGTATTAATGAGTGGATTAGAGTTGCTACTCAATAAATGCTCCTTGCCTTGGTATACCTTCGACACAAAGACGTCTGAAGACATTGGTGTAGGTATAGTTGGCCCGCGCAGTAGATCGGTATCAGCGGCACTTAAAGCTATCTCTTTGTATGAGATAAAGTCCAGCTTTGCTTAAAGAATGCATTCACAGACTCAAGATTCTATCAGACAATAACAGCGCAGACCTAATTTGAATGGTACGACTCAAAAGCTTGTTAGGGTATAAATTAGCCGATGAATTACCCCGATCGGCAGCAGAAACACGCCTACTGGCTCCTGAACCGTTCTTACAGTTGGATCACATATCATCAATGAGATGTTCCGGGTGGTGGAGAGGTCAGGACGAGACAAACATTGGCAGGGGGTAGCCAGTTTGCAGCAGGCAAAAACTGAGAGGATGCAATATCAAAAGGCCTGGGAATCTATTAAACTTCCCAACGAGTAAACTCAGGTTATTGGTGCGACATCTCATCGGATAACTGCCGCTACTGCGACATGGATACGGGAATTCTTCTACCTCTGTAGCACTAATACATCCAATTGAGGAGCGCATTCACTTGCTTACTCCTAGCACTATACCTGATTTTGTCAGGATCCTAATGGATTCGATGTAGATTTCATGGGAGGTCACAATAGATAAAAGGTTGGTCCTAACTTATATGGTATATGTATTTTTTAATAAGCAGCGTCCGACAGTAGGCTCAAGCCACGCCAATGACAATATGTTGTAGAGAGGGCTTAACATCCCTACTCGTAAAGCTATCTCAATTTTAAAGGATGTTCTGTAGAAGGTAAATCGCATATCTTTCGAATATCTTTTCTTAAATCTATCAGTTTTTTGAACGTCCTGTCCCAGTCTATACTGAAAGTTCTGTTTAATCTAAGATCTGTTCACACCAAATCATGACCAAACTGCAGTTCGGTTTCGGTTTCGGTTTTTGGTATTCGGTGAATTTAGGAATATTTTTAGTTCTACTATCAAGGCGTTTGACATTTCTGTTTAAAACACTGATACACCTATTTTCGTTTTAGAGTATCGGTGTTGATATGTATTTCCGTGTATATTGTATCATTTTGATTTTTCAAGTATTTAAGCAATTCCTCGTAATAGTGATAAAAGGAAACATTTTCTGCTTCTTCTCTCAACTTAAGAGATCTGTAATAGACAGACAAAGCGAAGAAATCAAATGCATAACGGTTCAATAGGCAGATGAACGTTGGCTGTCGTCCATTGAAAATGCCACACACAACACTCAAAGGTTCTAAGAAATATGACAACACTTAAATACTAAACGAATTGTCAAAAAAACGAAATTATGGCGCCTGTGCATCCTTTACAACTACAACTATAGTAGCTGGACATATGTGTGTGTGTCCAAAATGCCTTTTGCTGTCCGACGCGTCCGGTGGAAGTGTGTGATTCGTGTGCAGCATTGCGTGTATTCAATTGGAAGAGTAAGAGGTGTAGCAGATAACAATAGATGCGGTAGGTTGCCACTTCATTCGCAAAGCGCTCTGTTGTTTTGCATAAAAAGTGTATTTTGCTTTGCGAAAAAGTGTACTTTGTGGACTGTTTTTGCAGTCTGAAATTTTTAGCACTGACGTTAGTGAAGCGAGAATTTTGCATGCCAATGCACATAAACTTGCCATATGATTAGTGCTCTTAAAGCCTCTTTTGGGTTTTGACTACTGACTTCGTTTTTTTCTGTCTATAAAAAAGAAAAATTCACCTGATTTTTATTTTATTTCTTTTTTTATCAAAAAGCTTTTTTTCATATCATACATAAGTCATATTTATTTATGCACGGACAGTAGCAGACAAATAGCGCAGTGGAAATTTAATTATGCTTTGTGCTCATACATAACGAGTATAGAAGTGATTGAGTTGGAAATGAGATTGCAGCTGCTCATAAGAAGCCATTTTCGCATGCAATATTATAAAGCGTTCATTAAATACAGTGGTGGCTGAAAGAATTACGACAGTTATATTATAATTATAGGTTTCATATAGTGAGAATTACATTTTATATTATTTATTTAAAGAAAAAATATATTTAGAAATAATGACCAAGGTTTTGCATTAATTCTTTTACGTAATAGTTCGGTATCGAAAAAATACTAAATAGTTTGTTGAATTCTTTTTTATAAAGGAGAACTGGAAACTTGAATTTGACTTTGAATTTCACATTTTTCGAATAGTCCTTACCTTTCAGGTTATAAAGTATGACTCACTTAAATACAAAATTTGCTAATTTGCCCAGCTTTCGAGTAGTCTTCCTGCCTTAGAATATAGAAAACCATTGATTTAAGTATATTTATGTCTTAAAGTCATAAGCGATAGCCCTAAGAACTGATTCTAGACCCTAAACTATTTCTCATCCTTTTGGATATACTTTTCACGTTGTGTTCCACAAGTTCAGTAAGTAAATTAGACTTTATTCGCGCTTAGAACTGATAATAAGACATTTTTTATAAAGAGGCGGTTAATTTAGCATGTTTTATAACAAGTACTATCATATACCGCTCTAAGAATACCTAACTCAATATTATGCCCACCACTGTGCATACCGAAGAACCTGTTTCTCACCACTTGCAGTTGCATACATTCCAACACGTTTTGCATACTCGACGCATTAGACGGCATTCACGTAACACAGGTGCGCAAATACATTTAATGGCATTTAATTTCCTTTTCACACGGTTAATTTATTAGCCAAGACGTCCTTGAAACAAAGAGCTGACAATAATTAGCACATAATAATAGTAGCTTTGCTGTGTCTGTCTCACGCATACCATAACAAAGTACACGTAGGCATATGTGTACACAGACGAGCACATATTAATAAAGCGTAGCATACTTACCGGCGCTGACGCTGGCAGGAGTGTCCTTTGTTCACTACGTGCACCAAGCCATGTGGCAGCTTTAACATATGGGCAGTCAAGCAAGAGTGAGTATACATATTTTTCACGGTGAAACGCACACACTGAGCCCCACAAAAAGGATGCGACAGCACTTATTGCAAGTGTCGCACACAAGCGTGTCTACAACTACACACCAACTAAAGTGTTGATTGAGTGACACTTTTATAACTTCATTCAAAGCGTTTACTCTGCATACGAAACAAGTTCGTAATAAGTATTGGCGAAAAACAAAATTCAATGTCAGCTCGTTTGGCAGCGACCCGATACTCCATCTACCATCCACCAAAGTTACCGAAGGTAAATTGTTTAGAAAAAGTGTGTTTTGGAAGGTGTGTGCGTGTCTGTTGGTATTTTTTGCTAATGGCCAGGTGTTTTGTTGTTGGCAGGCTTGTGATAAAATTCACCAGGTGCGTTGAAGACTTAAGCAGACACATGAAATCCACCAATAAAATGACCCATCACATACGGATATCTACAAACGGTTAAAGTGTTTTCCAACTCTCTAAACGGCTACAACAGAAAAGAGACCCAAGCGCATAACTAATGCATATACTTGCCACTTAGATATATATGTATATTGATATATTTACATATATTTATAGAGGCGCTTAGTTGGTGTCGGTGCCGGGCTTTTTTTTCATGATTAGCTTTTTAGGCTTCATGATTATCATTTGCAGCACGCACGCAGGCAAATGGCACGGATTAGGTTTTTAATATAGTATAGATCCAACGACTTTATGCCATCGGACAGTCGTCTTCTCTCCACGCACCCTTGCCCATTTACTCTAATCGCAATCCTCTATGCGCTGCCTACCCGAGCTGTCCGAAGGGAGTGATCAGGTTATCAGGTGTTTCTTTTCTGGTTTTGGTTTAGTGATTTTATGTTTTCATCATGTGACCATGTGTTGACACAGCGCTGTTGACAATTGGCACTGCAGATGGCATGGCGTTTATTTATTTACTTAACAAGTTGTATTTTGTTGTTTGTGGTAAGCTTGTTAGCGTAGAAAATTGTCCTTTTTTATTGGCTTTCACGTGAAATTTTCATTTTGCACGCAAGCAATGACGTGTTCAACAGACCGAAAGCACACTTTAGTTTCTTTTCACTTATTAACAGCACTTTGTTTTCACGTGAGAGGTCACAGGACGTGCAAATAATTCGGATCCACGGAGTCGCAGTAATAATTTAATAATCAGTAATTTATAGACAATTGTTGATGGTTCAACCTATTGTTCAGTTGACCCATAAACCGTTTTCTGTAGCCTCTCGAGGCTGTCTACCGGATCATTACGGCATCTTACGAAATAATTTCTGACTATACGGAAGATTTGAGATCTTGTTTCTTCCAAAATAATTTTATAAAAGTTAATAACGCCAAGGTTGCCTTAAAGCTTCTATTAATTGGATAATCTTCACTTCGACCCATGTATACTTGTGTTAAAGCCTGTTAGGACAGATATTAATTGATCAATTAGCCAGCTTTTGCTCGATTAAAGCGCTGTTTTGTGTCTATTTAGCATACAAAAGTACAAAAGAAAAACCTCAATTCACTACATTAATTTTTAATCGAATACAAATAGAGTCAAATCTAGTATGAAACTCTGTGGGTTCTTGTCCACACTGTAAAATTGCATGAGTTTATTGATAAAATAGCAGTAATGCAACCCTGCGAGTATTTGGCCCGAATGGAAATTTGGTTGCGGTTATTGATAAAATATAATCTTAACAATTTCTTATGAACAGCAAAAAAAGCTAGAACAGCTGATCGCTAATTGAGTAGCCGACTGTGCGAAAGGCAAAAACTGGTTTCTGAATTATAATCGTAATGGGTTTAATTAATTTGGGTGTGTGAAAAGGCATAAATATATCTGTAGAACTGACTATTTGGATCAAAACAATTTCCTAAGTGAACTGGCATTTATATGTTCGAATAAATCAAAAACTGAATTATTGAGTGAGGAGAAATACATACCTTTCTATCTATCTACCTTTTCTGAATTAAAAAAAAAAAACTATTGATTTTAATGATTTGTGCATTGAACTGATTCAGTTAATTGATTTTAGAACTCTTCAGATCCATTGATCGTGAAAAATTTCATACTTTATTGTATTATGAGGTTAATCTTATTTATGTTCCTCTCTTTCACTTATTAGAGTCTGATTAATTAATCGGCGTCAGCATCGGCATCGGTAATTTTTGGCCAATTCTTAGCCGATTCTTTATACTACTTTCGCATGCCACTTAAATCAAGTTTTTTTATTCTTTTAAACCTAAAATGGTTTTTTTAACTGGACCAATCACCTCTCGCGATAGTAATATAATGTCCAGTAAAAAGAAATCCATCGCATTAAAGTTTTATTTAGCACAGATAAAATAATTCAATTTAGGTTAATTATGCACCGTTTTATTCGACAACTTTTTCATATTTTGAGTATAATTTCATAGTACATTTTTAAATGCTTCACTTGGAGCGAATTTTTTACAAACAACTTTATTTGCCATAGACAGGAGGATATAGTAATCATTTGGTGTCAGGTCCAGACTATTAGGTGGATCAGATCCACTATCCATATGTAGGGGCAGGTGTTGTCCTTACGGAACGCATGTCTCCTAATCTTCTCATATTATCCACTCCTGGGCAGACAGTCGCATTGTTGACATTACAGGTTCGAATTTAGCAGCAGTTAGCTGGCAAAATAAATTACTCTCTACCAAATCCAACACATAGCAAAATCTTCCTGACCGTTAATTCGATTGGATCACGGATCGCTTTGACTGAATTACTTTTCATCAACAGTAACCATCCGATGTGTATCAATTTTGTTGCGATTTAGCGCTTTCTCTTTTACAGATGGATTTTCGGTAAATACGGTCAAAAATACTGATCGTTGTAATACAACGCGACATCGGCCAATCTCTTTGGAATCGTCCAATTTGAGCTGATTGTTATTTCCCATATTACTATGGTATATGTTTTTACTTAGCTTATGTCACAATCATTTCAAAAGTTTTTATTTTTAATTTTTATCCCTTTCTATATTATTTAATACTATTTTTTTAAAACGTGAATATTTTTTAGTTTATTGCAATATTCGGCCTTTTGAAACTTTTGTTTAATGATAATTTACCAACGCTCTTCTTCATTTGTACATACAAACATTCGAAGCGCCATAGGACACGTGTTGACTAGCGCCATAATTGAATTTAGTTGACACACTTACATAAATTGCATTTGGACTCGCGCTGT
Source organism: Zeugodacus cucurbitae (assembly GCF_028554725.1). NCBI lineage: Eukaryota > Metazoa > Arthropoda > Insecta > Diptera > Tephritidae > Zeugodacus > Zeugodacus cucurbitae. The sequence continues at coordinate 61,792,041 of NC_071670.1, forward strand.
TTTCCGTTCAATAAATGAGCACACAGGCATGCGAATGGACACCAAATGCACGACGTCAACACTGACCCTTCACACTGACATTGTGATTGTACATTTTGGCGACTGATTGTCATCAGTGCCCGACGGCGCAGTTGTAAACCGGCACTCAGTGGTTGCCGGCACACAGTTGCATACTAGTATATATCGAGTACGTATTAACAACGTTACATGTGAGGGGCGCACCACGCCAGACTCGCAATTCGTCCGTCCGGTTTACGTGATCTGCGATTGAATGGACATTAATTCGTTGCTTTCGGCTAAACAATCGTCACGGCCTGTGTTACACGATGGCTTTACGTGTGGCTATGCCGTCCAGCGGTATTAAAGGCGATAAGTCCGGAAAATATTGCTGCGAAAAATGTGCACCGCAGGGGAGGAGTGTGTTTCGTGGCATATGAGGTGGGTCTGTGGACACAATTTTGCGTCACAAGAGGAAAATTGGCGTTAACCAACATGTGTACTCGTATCTATGGTTGAATTTGTACCTAAATATTTGTAGTTTGACAAATTTAGTACCATGTTACGTGTCGGAAGTTCTAGTTTGTAACAAAACTTCCAACATTCTATGGTATTTATGAAAGTACGAAGTTTTTAATTGATCTCCAGAGGAAAGAAAAATATTTATTCTAATAACCAGACAGACATGTAAAAAGTTTAGCCATTGTTAAGTCGTTAAGGTTAACGTGACGTCACGTTAGCGCTTGTTTGGTTGGTTTCCCTTGCTGTTTAAAGTCAAAATCAAGGGATACTTATACTATAGATACTTATATATAGATACTTATGTTTTATGATTCTCAACGTTCCAAGTGATGCCTGCAGACGAGCTTTTAAATTTTTGATTTTACTATAAATGAGGTCCAAAGTTCTCCTGTTCTATCTGTTCCTTGATAGTTCTTAACTTACTTTGCCAAAATGTTTGCCCTGCCATGTCATGGGATGAACCAAACCTATAAATGGTACTTGCAGTTCTCTTCTAATTACTCCTGGATGAAGTCAAAGAGAGTATATCCGCAAACGGCAGCATTTAGGCTACCAATGGTCACTTAAACAGCTCAGTCGATTTGACGAAACTTCTAAATTTTTCCATCCACGCTGCCAATTTTTTTTAGGTTGGAGTATTGGGAGCGGTAGAAAATATCCATTCTCAACCAACTGAAAGCTGGGCAGATAATGTTCTAGCATTTCATCATCCTCCCACATGCCCTACATTCTGCTGAATCTATTATACCAAGTCTCTGCAGATGGCCTCTTTGAGATACATAAATACACTGTGATGACCTCTGCGATTACGCTTAGTTGTCTCTTACTCCAAAGTTTTTTGATGTCATAGTAATTTTGTGAGACGTCCTGAGGTGTTACTCTAGAACCCATTGCTTTAGACAGTGTTTGAAGGAACTGAAAGGTTTAAGGGAACATGAGGGGTTCCACAGATGATCTGGCGGGAGATTTTTCCTTCCTTCCCCATTGTATATGGCTTGTCTATTGCTTAGCATAAGACTCAACCAAACCAATATGTGCTGGTTGATTTCGAATGAAGCAATAGACGAAATCGGTATAGCCGTTTTGGGTCTATTGAAGGCACCTTCTACGTCTATAAAAGCCACGAGGGTGAAATATTGCTTGTCTAAAGCTCTTTTGATCGTCCCGACTACTTCGTGTAGAGCGATATTAACCGTCTCGTAATGTCTCCAACTCTCTATGCTTAAGGCTTTTGCTTGGTATTTGTCAGTCGAGTTGAGTGAATAGAAAAAGAAAGAGACACAAGAACATCTTCGGAGAAAACTCATGCGGCTATAACACAGTCCATTTACGATCCACTAATAGTGTTATTGGAATTTTAACCCACAGAGTATACGTTCTCTAACTACTTGATTAATTTCGAAAAGGTACTGGAAATATATCCCCTATCTCCTTTCAGAGTATATGATTATGAAATAAACTTCTTCAATAGCACACCACCAGCGTTCTTAGTACCGTAAAAGTCATAACCAACACAATATCGCAGCCATCAACAGTTACATTGTAACTCGTAATTAAATATTTATGGGAATAATATTAAATGAAAAAAATTTAAAAGCTACCTCTGCGTTTACATTGAAGCCCCTCTTGTATGGAAATACTTATATTAACTGGTTCACATAGTTTTCCATAAATGCAAAGTGCGCCACTCGCTTCTGGGTATTGTCTGCATCAATTAGTGTCGACATTGTTGAATATTTCCCCATTAACCATTTGTTTTGCTGACATATTGCTGACAACAGTTTCAATTGAAATATACTCACACTCACGCACTTTCAATATAAATATTGTTATAATATTTACAATGAAAAAATTATTTAAAAAATTGCTGCGTTGCTCATCATCATCAAGAACAGCAACGGCACTCAGCAGCTCAATATGCCCGTCATAGGTAATCATGAATAATCAAAAGCTTTGCGGTTCTTCACCGCCTGACACAACAAAACGCCTGCCGCCGCACTGCTTGTCCATTTCGCCATAAAATGCAACCCTGCAGTCATTTGCACATGCAACAAAAAGAAAATTATATCCCCATTTCAGGCTTGGCTCGCATCTGTTAGCGATTGCGGCGAGTTCATTTAATTATTAAATTTTTTTTCTCTCTCCTCTGCTCTCAGCTTTCACATGAATGGTGGTTTTAATTCATGAATTTAATGAATTTTTTCTCATAATTTGTTTTTTTTTGGTTTTCGACTTGAGTTTTATGCCATCTGCAGCAATTTTTGTCAGCGCACCATCAAGTGGACAAAAACTGGTGAATGGCGATAGTCAAAGCAGTGAAGACAATGGAAATTAATGTTGCGCGTTAATTTGGTTTAAATATTTTTCATGTTTTTAGAGCAGCAATAATTTTTTATATTTTTTTTTTAAGTAAATAAGTGATAAAAATACTCTGGTTTTAGTAGCTTTTATTGGCGGGCTAATTTGATTTGCCAGAGATCAAAAGCGATTCTTGTTTTTAGTAATATCGTTTTAATAATCTTCTACTTCTAAACCCTTACTTTAAAGATATTTTTGTACTTAGAGAACTCCCAAACAAATCAGGAATATATGCTCTCATTTCACTTATTATTCCATTATTCAGTATTAAGCGGTCAGAAAATGAGATGAACTTGAATTCACGTTGAATACTACCTTTTGGGTCAGTTAAATGTCATCAGCTATGACGGCGAATATAACTTAAAAGTAGGCTCTTTCATTATAAGGCTACTGGGGCTTAAATATTTAGTTTCATAAAAGTTCAGTCAGTTATAAGCTAAAATACGTTTTATGAAAATAACTAGAATTTAATCGGTTTAATAGTTACCGCACTCTATTTCAGTTCTCCGTAGCCGTTATAGGTTCACTGTAGTTTATTTTTTGATGAAATAAATATATTGATTACAACCTTTATGATTCTACTGAATTTCAGTTTTGGAAAAATATTTATGTACCAATAAATCTAGAATGCAAATCAATCAGTTTTTACTACTACTAAATTGCTATTTACTTAGAAAATGCTTATGATTACTTTATTGCTCTATCAGTTAAAGCTAAAATAACAGTTTAATTCTTAGAATAATTGTTGTGGAATGATATATTATTTTACTTCTAAGTATTTTGATTCAATATACTCGTACAATTATACCCAGCATACAATAACTAAATATATAAATGCCCTGAATTTATACGTTTATTTAAAAAATTCAACTAAGGCCAAAATTAAAATTATTTTTCGTAGTTCGTCTAATTTGTTGAATAAACTCTTATAAACTGAGAGCAAATGGAGAACACTTGGCGAACCTAAAGTGAAACGGATTGATTTCCTCTGCTCTATTCGACGTATTGTATATAGTATTAGAGATGAAAGTGAGTTCAAACATTTCAGGATTTTCAAGCAATTCCTAATTATTATCAATTTAAAATATAATAGCGTAATTAACTATTTATTCAATGAGTATTTAGTTGAGAATCAATTTAAAGGAATTCAAGCAATTCTACTCATAACTATTCTCAATTTAAGATACAATAGAGCCATTAATTAATTGTTCAATTAGTTTTTAATTGACAATCAATTTATGAAACTCTTCCTCATCTATACAGTGTGTTCAAACACTAACACTAACTGTCATTACGAAGTAAATTTGAAGTAATATTGTACGAGTTCCAAGCGAAAATCATCAATTAAACGTATTTTGTTGTTGGTCCCTCAGTAAGTCTTTAATAATAATCAAGCTATTTTTATGAACTAGATTAAGAAATTGAATTTTATTCTAACTCGAAACTATATTAAAACACGTTTCAGACCGCTACCAAACCCTAATTTTTTAAAGCAAATTGGCTCAATTTGAACAAACAGTTAATTGAGTCAATTAACAACTTAATTGTCTCAACTAATTGGCCATAATCAATTAATGATTTGTTTGCTGGGTATGTAGAATTCTTAGAAATTAGTCTTAAACTGCATCCATATAAATTTATATTTCTACAAATGTTTGTACATATGTATCTCCCTCTTCACTATGCAAATTGAATTGACACTTGAGTATAGACTGCCACAATGCTACCTCGAAATATCAAAAGTGAATTCCTTTAATTGCGAGCATTTCATTACACAATTCCGTACAAATTAAAAGGTAAATATGTCAGTGTGAACAAGAGTATAAACAAGAGAATATGCCATATTTACACATAAAACACAAGCTTCGGGGCAAGAATTTGTACGATATTAATTTATGTAAAGTTGTTTTATTTTTATTGAATTCCAGGCAAAAGACTATAATTGGCAATTATGTGCATGTATACGCACATATGTACATATGCTTATTCCCTTATATATATAAATGGGTATATGTAAATAAATACCGTTAGCTAATAGCCTGTGGATATAAATACGAATAAGTGCAGACTCTTCACTGTAGTTTGACATACTTACAAACTTACCTATACATATGTACTGTTATCCTATGAATAGCAACTTAAGCAAAACAATATCAATGCAAAGTAAATAAACACGCTGCCCACAAGAGAAGAAGAGAAAAATAAAAATAAAGTAAAACATTGTAAGCTTTTTGTCTACATTGTGCACTTCTGGTAGTACCTTTTTTGCTGTCCTCCTTTGTATATATGCATGTGTTGTGTGGTGTTATTTTGACTGCTCTACAGACTGCGTTATTGTATATGTATGTGTATGTGTGAGTAAAGGTGTGTATGCGTATATTGATCTGCATATTGACCCTTTGTGCACTTAATTGTTGTTTGGTATACAAAGCAGTGGGTAAATAAAACCAACCAGACATGCAAGTAAACATGCGAGTATATAAATGCATACATTTATTTTAAATATATAGATATATGCACAAATACATATATATCCAATAAAACTGGAGCGCCCGAAAGTATGCCACGTGCATATATAAGTAACACATTCATATATGTTAGTGTGTATGTGAGATTTGTTTGTGTAAATTTGCTGATGCTCCATGGTCCATATTACTTTATGAATTTATAAAATTTCCCACGAAATTCTGCTCGTTAAATTTTATATCGACAGAATACACTTGTCGAATATTTGTGTTGCCTGGGCAATTGGACGTCAGAGATAGTGTTGGCAGAATACTTCTGTAAAATTATAAGTTTTAAATTGCATAAGAGTATTAATTGGGTTTTCAGGTCAGGTGTCTTGAAATTTCCGTGCTATTTTCACTTATTGGAGGATAATGGAAGTTAAAAAAAAGTAATTTCACAGATTTTTATAGCTTTGAGTAGTTGTTGGTATGACTTACTTAATTTTTAGCATTTTTGGTGACAATACTGATTAACTTCTTCACAGCCAGTCTTGTTCTATTGCAAAGTCGAGGTTGAATTATGTTACGCAGCATGATGACAACTCGAACTACTTTTAATTGCAAGTGAGTGGGGATAGTCCAGCAATTTAAAATAGTCTGTGGGATAATTAAATACGTCATCCTGGTTTGTAGCTGTGTCAACTCTCCTTTAACGAAATTCTAAATGGTCGCATTTAGATCAAAGAGATCCTTGTTTTTTACCAACAATATAGGTCATTCAATCAGCCATTTATGTTTATTATATTATGGTTTCATGTCAGGAAAAACACGATGAATAAACTTCTCTTTCGAGGCCATGAAGTGACAGAAACCCGTTAAAAATGTTATTAATCCATCGAGGCTGCGTCGCTACCATTTTCAACTATTTCTATAATCGCTGTATGATATTGTTGGAAAAACACTCGTATGTTATTTGTTAATTGGCGATTCTTTATGTGTCGCCACAAATTAGATGATTTTAGGAATGTGATTAGTTCGCCAGCAACAGTTGATCCAGGAATGGTCTGGCGAAAATCACCTGCCAACAGAATCATGGCTTCACCAAAAATATTTTCGTTATCACGTAAATCTTTTAAAGTCCTGTGCAGTACCTCCAGCGACTTGAATATCTGGAAAATCTTCTTCATAGCTCTTTTTTGGCGATTTTGCAGACTGGTGTTTTGTTGATTTTCAATTTAGGAGTAATTTGGCCAAATGTGCCGTTTGTTTGCCTATTAACAGGTGCCAAGTTGCCCCTATTCCTATTATAACTGGGCGTTGAAAATGAGTGCAATCGGTTCAGGAATTACCTCAACCCTCATGTACTATATATGCTGAGTTTCGTTATTCTATTGGACTTTATTTCAAATTGTGTGTAATAAAATTACATCAATAAATTGCGAGAGTATAAAATGTTCGTTTGCCTTTCTCTACTTGTTACAAATTGTTTTGGGCTATCGACACAGCCTTATACAATTGAACAATGATAAAAAATATTTTAACAAAGCAACAATGACAACTTTCTTTTTTGTTTTGTCTTTTTTTTATAATTTTGTTGTCAATTCAAATAAAATCATCTTCTTGTCATCTTCCTCACAATTTTTCGATATATATTTACTTTCTAATTCTTCCCTGGCCTTCCATAAATATTTCAAAACTAAAATTAGCCAGATCGGTTTGGCTCTTCTTGACTTTTTTCGAGACTAACGACACAAATTGTTTGTATGGGTGATTAGAAAATTGTGGATTTAAGACTTTTTCAGGCAATTTTTCTAATTTTCTCTCCGTAAGAACCATCCCGGTACCTTTAAAAACATTCTAAACAAAGAATTTGCGAAATCGGTTCAGCGGTTCTTGAGTTATGCGCTTAGCAACACATTTTGCGATTCATTTTTATATTATAGATTGTTTTTGCACCTAAATAAAATGTTTGAATGAAATAAATTTTAAATTATTTTATTTTTTTTATGAAATGGTGGCAACTTCATCAAATATATAATATGTAAAATTTTATATTTACTTATTTTTTATTATATGAATAAATGATGCACTTAATTGTTGCTATTTAAAATTCAAAATTACTTCGATATTAAAAAAAAGGTGGTAGCGCAGTATCAGTATACTTGTACATGTCAGTAAAAGTCTTAAAAAATAATTAAAAACTATTTTAACTTCACTATATGATTTTTAAATTAAATAAATTTTAGCTAATAAATTATTTTTAAATATTTTTTTTATGAAAAGGTGGCAACATCATAAAGTATGTATTCATTAATACATACAATTTTGTATTCACTTTTTTATCATATTAAACATTAATGCAGTTAATTTATGCATCTATGAAATACAATATTATATATAATATACTTAAAAAGGGAAAAATGTGGCAACTCTACGTCAGTTTATAGTTTAGTTCAATTCTAAATTTAAAAAATTTTGAACATTATTTATTGTAACTTCGATTTTATTATAAATTATTTTTTCTTTCAAAATAATAATTTTTTATGAACAGGTGGCAACTTCCCTTATATTAATGCCTTTAAAACATTTGCATAAATATTTTTACTTCCAAAGCCATATTTTGAAATTTAATTTGAATTTTTTAAATTATTTACAATTAATTATTCACAAACAGGTGGCAATATTGTTTTAGAAAAAAATTAGTTTTCAATAATATAATATGTTTTTTGTAAAAATATAACAAATCTTACTAAATACGAAATTTATAAGTCTTCTACATGAAGTACTATGTTCTCTTAAAAGTGTGAGGAGTGAGTTGCTTTCAGAAGCTTTCAGCTTTAGAGTGAGTTAGCTAAAGAATATCTTTAATTAATTTCGTTGCTACCTTTATTATACATCTGCTTAATTACGTAAATTTTGTTTTTCGCATACGCCATTATTCATTATTCACCTTTAGCTTATCAAATACGCCACACATCATCGCATTCAAAAGCAAATCGGACAAAAGGAACAGACGACAACAGACAAACAAAAGAGAGAGGAAATGAACAAATGAAATTGGTCACGTGAGTGTCGCTTATCTCGAAATAAATGCGTAAACACGCGAATTGAAATATATGCGCACGATATAAATATTTAAACTTTAACACTTGCATATAAATATTGCCAAATCGCATTTGTGGCTGTAGACACTTAAGCATTGCCGCCCGCATAATTAATATTGCGTATACGCCATGGCGGTGCGCCAATTTTATATAAACATCTACTTCTGTGGCATGATTTGTAATTTTTTGCACTCCTTCTTTCTCTTTAAACCTTTTATTTTAACGTTTTCGCTGATAAATTGCAAGCGTCTGTGGTTGGTTATGCGATTTGTTATCGCTCGCAGTTGTGTGTGTGAAAATCCGCTGAGAGTTTCGAATAGCGTTAAGAGCATTGACATTCAACAATTGAAGGATGAAATTTTTATATATAGATAGAGCACAGCAAAGGTGCAATAAACCAAAAAAAAACAAAAGAAAGCAAAGCACAAAAAAGCATTTCATTCATTAATCTTGCGGCCGCACCATCACCACCAACCAAACAGCTAATTATTCATTGACGCATAATATAATCTTAGCAAATTGCATTAATTATCTGTAATAAGGATTTGTTAGTGGAATGGCCGTGGTGTGGCAGCCTGACTGGGATGCTGAAAACGCTCGTAATTGCTTAATGAATGATAATGAAATTAGGCGGAAAATTCAGGTGAAAAATAATGAATATTTCGTGTTAAAGTCGAAGCGCATTCCCAAGTAAGTGAAAATAGTCATTAAAAGCTTTCAGTGAAAGCATAAATATTTTCGTTAATAAGCGCAATTAGTTTGAAGTTTTTCTATATTATAATTAAGTGTAAATTATATGCCATTCACACACATATTGCTCATCAAACTTCAATCAGCGCAATTAAAATGTAAGTGCGAGAAGAAGAAGCAGCAGAAGAAGCTTTCACTTGATCCGAAATCGCTGCCGGCGCATATTACGAGCACAATAAATGTCAAAGCACAGTGTAATATCTGTTTGCTCTATTGTTTATTCAACTGTTTGTCAGCGCCTAAAGCCTTGTTGAATTGTTGACAGTTGCTCGCTTTATAAGCTTTGATGTGCGTATAAAAGCGCTTTATTGCTAACTTTGACATATTATTTTTGAAGTTAGTAATGTTGAGTGTAAAGAAGAATCTTTTATTATTTGAAGAAGCGTATTTTATTTTCAATCAATACTGTTAGTTGAGTTAAGAGAGACTTTTATAACGAAAATATATATAAATGCAGACTGAAAGAGTTCATGGATCGATGGAAAATAAAGGAGACGATTTCATTAATTGTTTATTATTTTTTTACGCCATCACACTATAAACTATTCACTACTGAACGAGTTTTAAAATTAAACCAAATAATAATGATTTTAATTACCAATATGCCAGTATATATGAGCGCATAAATTTATGTTAATATAAACACATCAAACTATCTTTTAACCCCGTACTTTCTCTCCATGAATATTAAAATTTATAAATTTGCGTCACCTGCAGCAAGGAAGCTCATAAATCAGCAGCAGATTGCATGGCTGAAGATACATTATTTTTGCTAACATTATGCACTTGTTATATGTATATTAATTATGTAGTAGCTTGGCTGCAAAATATAATAACATTTAAGTGATTAAGTACTTAAAAGTTGGCTCTTCATCCATAACGTCAAAATTTTCTTAATACAATTACTCAAGTTAAAAGAGCACAGTCACTTCTAAATACACTAACCAACACTACCCTACAACTAACTATATAATATGAAGTGTTTGGTCTACCATTTTACTCTGAGCAGTTCAAAATTTGATGTGTGTAAAATATGCAATTCATGCAACTCAATCAATTTGGCCTGCTTGTAATGTAACTCAATTAAGTTGAATTTTGCTTACAACTTTAAAGCTGTTGGTTTCAATGCTTCGAAAAAATGTTAAAACCTTAAATCTCTAAAATTGTATTGTCTTTAGTACTAAGAAGATGCGATATCTGTAAAATATATTGAAGTGTCAAGCTCAGTTGAGGCCAGATACAAAATATAACAGCTGTACTTCTTCTTTTGAACTTTTTGTTGTTGGAAAAACCACAACAACTTTCACTCGTTTCCATGAATTGAATAGGAGCAAAAACTTTCCTCTATAACGAAGAGAAACAAGCGCTGTAACAGTTATACAGCATATTTAATGTAGGGTTCGATATTGTCATATTCCTACTATATAAATCGTTGATCTAAGTAATATTAGTTTTTCGGGATCTTCGGAGTAATATTTGACCATTCTGGAAAATATCTCACATCAAAAAATTAAGCTCATATCTCAAAAAAAAATTTTTTTTTACATAAATTGCTTCCTTAACATGTGTAGAATGTCAGCAGCTAGAATAAGGAGCTGTTCGAAGCGCTGAGTTGGCAGCTGGAAACTTTGAACGCGTTTTTTACCAAACTGTGTTTTTCAAACTTTCCTACACTGTATCTAAAAAACGGCACATATAAACGCATGAAATGGAAAATTCCCAAAATTTCGATAATTATTTTTGTAAAAAATTCGCAATTTTTTTCAAATATCTATCCGAATTTTGATATATTCATTTGGCAATATTAATATCAAAACGCTGCTGATTTGTGTATGTTTTTGATAAGCCAATCAGTCAGAACCGTGGAGCATTTATGAGCCTATTTTTCGAGGCGAGTGTTTTCAGAACTCCGTAACTCATGTTCTACACTTACAATTTTTACTTTACAATTTATATTTATACTGTCGAAAAATATGTTAATAAGTGATAAGTTTGCTTTACCTATTTACTGGTCGTAGACAAAAAATTCTAGAAAATCTCTAAAAAACAGGCTGTCAGAAGGGATGACTCCCTTAAGCTTAATAATTAGCATTCTTTCATTAATTCTCTATTATGATCTCTCTAAGCGATCTATATACTCTCCGAAAAACTGATTTTTGCCTTCAATCTTCAAGAAAATTTTCATATCCTTTCCTTCCTTATATCCTTTAAAAAAACTTTGATTTTGAAAATGAAATAAAGGTTAAGATCATTTCTTACTTATATAATGTTAAAATTTATTAACAAAAACTTCAAAAACTTCAAAAATTTATGAAATTATTGAATATTTTATAGTGTTTCTCTTAAAATTCAGCATGCCATAAAATGTTGCATACATTTCGGAGCATTGTTAATAAATTATTGGTTGTGATGAAGATAAGCGAGTGTCTGTGAATTGAGCATAGGATTTATAAGATTAAATGGATACAAATATTTATGCAATTAAGAAATTAATGGAATAAATAAAAAAAATACAAAAAATCTGAACTGAAAAACTGATAAATCTTTACCAAGACTTCTATAAAAAGAAAAAAAAAATTTAAATAATAATTTAAAATTTTCAAAATTAAAACTTTTTTATTATTACGATTTATAATTAAAGAATAAACCTTCTAATAAATACGTTTACTATTTAAAATCATGTTTTTATTAAATCATTGTTTCATTATAGAAATTCACAAGAATCTTGCACCTCTCAACTAGGTAATTTAGTATGCCCACGCACTATAGTTTATTACTTGCAATTTTATTGCAGTTTCTTTCCCCCTGCATCCGCGCGTTGTCTCACACAACCATTATTGCTGTTGCAATATTTTACCATGGCTTTTGATTTACTTTATTCGGTACTCACTTGCATTGAACACTGCGCTACGCTATTCCCCCCAGTCATTTATTTAACCATCAATTGAGCGACCTCTTTGTTGTTGCACTGCGCTGATTTTGTGGAAATAAGTGGAGCAGAGCACACAACTTGAGGCGTTAGCACGCTGGAGGGGGGGGAGCGATATTAGATAGCTTGGCGGTTTTGTGCAACTGAAACTCACTTAAGGATAAGGAGTAACAGTTTCCAAAACTAAACACTCGAAAAATGAAATAAAAGACGATACAACAGAGTCACTTTCAAGTGGTGTATTTTGCTTTGAACTTCTTCTCTGCTCCAACGGTATCGCATTCGCTTTGTTTCGGTAAAGACTATGAAAGGAGTGTTATGTCATATGAGTAAGGAAAAAAGTGCTTCAAAAAAGTTAAGACTAAGTGCTGTATTTAGTGGGAACTCTGAACAGAGGCGGCGCAGTGAGGGAGTACGGGCTTTATGGGTTCGAAAACCCTAAAATCTATCTCTACTATACTCTAGTAATACATTTGTTTACCAAATTTCGGTAAGATATCTCAAAAACTCAGAAAAAAGTATTGGCCTGCTAATTCCACTCCTCTACTTCCTCAAATCAATTTAATACCTCCTGCATCTGCACATTCCTTTCTCACCTTCTTTCCGCCAACGTGAACTAAAATCCCTCCTCATAACTAAATCCCACCCACACCCCTTTCTTCCAGCTATTACCTTCCATTCATTGTCCCCCATGAAATATTAAGAGTTCTGTTGCGGTTCTGGCTTGTGAAAAGTTGCTTCAAATAGCAACCAACAAACGGTACAACATTAATAGATAACAACACCAGCCAACTCGTTGTCACTTTCATGAGCTTGAACACATGGTGTCAGGCTATTCGAAAGTGAAATAGTGAAGCATGTGTTTGCGATTGTTCTTGCTGTGTGTGCGCAAACCCCATTGTGTCCTATCTAGAAGTTATACAGTTGCTGCTGGTCTGGTGCTGCGTTGTAGCAATTTACTAAGTGGAATTTCATGTTGCAACTCGCTTCCTTCGGTATGTCGCTGCAGTTTGGAGGGGTTCGTCGAATTTTAATTCTTGTAATTTGATTCACAAATAGTTTCAATCACATTCTGAATGAAGCATTATTATTAGACACATGAAGACAAAGGAAATTGCTTGCAGTGACAGCGTGAGGGTGTCTCATTTGTCGCTGTTTGATTTAATCGAATAGCGAGAGTAAAATACTCGTACTCTAACTTTAGATAAATCGCTTGAAACGCTGTTTGTGCTCCCTGAAGGCTATTTTCGTAGCAAAAATACTGTGGAAGGTTCCAACAGTATTCAAGCCTTTCGAATTGTGGACGCAGGAAACAACTTTTGTCTTCAGAAATTATTAGAATAACTCATTAACCGACTACCACCAAGCCTTAACATTACATGACGTGATCCCTGGATAAAATATTCGTACTCCTTAAAATGCAAACACGTGAACCCATAAGTAAACCTAATCTCATATAGTCCCTTCATATATACTTCACATCAAAAAGTAAGCATACCTCATCTCATATAAACCTCTTCAATGTAGACAATCCTGACCTCACGTGACCCTTCAAAATATAAACAAACCGGACTTCACTTAAAATCATATATTGTAACCAAACCCGATCTCATGAAACTTCTCTGAATACAAAAAAATGGCATAAAGAATTCTGACATTATTATTAATTCAATAAATATAAGTAATCTACACCTCACTTGGCCTCTTTAAATGTAAATTGTATCCAAAGCAAAGCAAACCTTTCACAAATCTGACCACTTATTATCTTTAAAATATATAAAAACCTGACTTAATGACTCCAAATAAATTTCAGTAAACCTGACATCGCATCTCCTGACCGCTTAAAATTTCACACACTTGATTTTACGTGACCCCTTAAACAAACCCCGGCCAAAGTTTACTGATCTCCATTAAAATGTAAACAAACCCCGCTAAAGGTCATTGACCTCGACCAAAATGTAAACAAACTCCAGCCAAAGGTCACTGACCTCGGCCAAAAGGTAAAAAAACCCCATACAAAGGTCATTGACCTCAGCCAAATATCTTATGTTCCAGCTATTATAAAATGTAAATATAAAAAACTTTAGCTTAAAATTTAAAAATCTGGCAACATTCAATTAGCAAAATTTTAAGAGAAAAAATAAAATTTTTATGGTAATTTTTTTCCCTAAGTTTATTTTTATCATGTTAAAACTGTCTATTAAATATTATTTAGTCTGCTCACATTCAGTTTGACATTCAGTATCGGCAAACTGATGGAATTCCAATTTATCTCTGTTTTTCTACTGAACTATTTTGCATAAATGCAAAGTGGCAGCACATCACCGAGCGCTCATAACTGCACACGCTTGTATTTTTTTTCACCAGACGGAGTTTTTAGCATTTTTATGGCTTTCCACAATTTATATTTGTATTCTTCGAAATAGTTTTTCGTTTTAAATGCCAGTTGACATTTCAATTAATGTGACAAAAAGTGACAAGTGCCAAAAGGTAAACAAACCCCAGCAAAAGGTCATTGACCTCGACCAAATTGTAAACAAAGCCCAGCCATAGGTCATTGACCCCCGGACAAAATGTAAACAAACCTCTGCCAAAGGTCATTGATCTCGACCAAAATGTAAGCAAACCCCAACCAAAGGTCAATGACCTCGAACAGGTTTGTTTACATTTTATGGGTTCAGTGAGATCAAATTTATTTACTAATCTTAAGATTTTCTTTATTCTGAACATTTATTTGCCGAATGTATCGATTATTGCGTGGGATATCTTAATAAAATTGAGTAAAACATTTGTAATTTTTTTTAACTAAAATGTATGGTGTCTGTCTAGGCCCTCTTCTAGCTCCAATGTATTCTATTCGATTATATAGTAAATGAAACATTTTATATTCTTTGAGGGAACATATTGTTTCAAAAATAAAGTGGTTTGGTGATAGAAATTCATGGAATCCCTTAAATATTTGATTGATTGTAATATTTTTGCAATTATTTTAAATTAAATGTTAGCCCTTTCTTATTTGTTGTGCTTTTCTCAAAAATTGACTATTACTGTTATTTCTATATTCCAAATTCACTTCAATTATCATCAAATGCACAGAAATACGCCTGGCATATTCGGCCTCCTGTTTTCTGGAAATTTTTGAATGATTACAACGTCTGTCAAATGTAGTTAAGACTTTTCAACATCATTTGTCTGCCAGTTGATTGATGTGTGCAGCACAGGTGTTAATAATTTGGTAGGCAGACAGGCACAAAGCAGCACAAGCGATTAACAAAAGTGCTATGTTAAAATCATAAGTCCAACAACAAACACAGCACAGTTAATGTGCGAATTTAAATTAATTTGTTTAAAAGATTTTTCTTTTCGAAAAAACTTTGTAATAAATTTTAAACTTTTATTAAATAACTGCAATATTACAAAGGTCAGTTGGTAAGTTAAATATTTTGACTCACTTCGCTTTGCGGTTAGTATTTTCATTTTTGAGCAATTTCATCTCTTCGTGGAATTCGCGCGGTCACAAAAATTTCCACGCGCAAGTATTGTTGTTAGTTTTGCTCTACAACCAGTTAGTTGAATGCAGTACAACTATTTTAATTAAAAGTGCACCTTGTCGTATGAGTAACATTTTTGCTACATGTACTTGAACTCACTTTGAGGGGAATTTTTTTACTCAGTGCTAAATTGATATTAAGAGTGTATAGAAGTAAATACAATTACTGCAAACTGCAAACATTGGGGTGGTTCATGAAATATGAAACCATTGGTATATTAGTTGAAATATTGTAGAAAGGTGGCAGCACTATTTTTTTATTAAATTTAAATGTATATTAAAAACTTTTTAATTTGTCATATCTTATGTTCCAGCTATTATAAAATGTAAATATAAAAAACTTTAGCTTAAAATTTAAAAATCTGGCAACATTCAATTAGCAAAATTTTAAGAGAAAAAATAAAATTTTTATGGTAATTTTTTTCCCTAAGTTTATTTTTATCATGTTAAAACTGTCTATTAAATATTATTTAGTCTGCTCACATTCAGTTTGACATTCAGTATCGGCAAACTGATGGAATTCCAATTTATCTCTGTTTTTCTACTGAACTATTTTGCATAAATGCAAAGTGGCAGCACATCACCGAGCGCTCATAACTGTACACGCTTGTATATAAATACATTTTTTCACCAGACGGAGTTTTTAGCATTTTTATGGCTTTTCACAATTTATATTTGTATTCTTCGAAATAGTTTTTCGTTTTAAATGCCAGTTGACATTTCAATTAATGTGACAAAAAGTGACATTTTTTATGAATTAATTTTCAATATACACACTCAATAAATATAAACAGTGTCATTTGTATATTAATAAATTTTTTTTTTATCGTTAATTTAAAGACCATTTGTCTATTAATCAGTACATTTATTTATAATAATATTTTTTTTATTTATTTATTGAGTTTATTTATTGAGTCTACTGTTTATAACAACACTAAAAACTGTGGAATAAAGAGTTTATTTACAACTTATGATGGTAGTTGCTTCAATGTTACCCAAAAGCTCGGCACACATTTTGGAGAATTATTTTAGATTATAATTTTTTAGACAGGTGGCAACTTTGTGCAAAAAATATTTTTAAATTTAAGGATTTGCAACAATTTCGGTATATTTTTTTTTAAATTTTTGGTCGAATTTCTAATTTTTTTGCTTAGGTTAAATTTTTTAACAAGTGGCAACTCTACTCCAAAATATGTTTAATAAAAATCTCTATTATTTGCTGAAAGCTTCTTTTATACGCCTTGCATTTACCACATATTTTTCTTATGTTAAATTTTTAACAAGTGGCAACTCTTTTATACGATTTCAACAATCTATTCCAAAATTCCTTTACTAGTCTCTATTGTGTGATGAAAAATTATTTTCTACGTCTTATATTTACCGCATACACTATTTATCATAATAAGTTTAAAATTTTGTATACGTGGCAACTCTATTCAAAATAATATTTAAATTAAAATTTACAAAAATTTGGTTAATTATTGATTTTGCACATATTTTATAAAAATTTGTGCCACTTTAAATTTTTTAGTTGTTGGCAACTCTATTCACTCAAAAATATAATATTATACCAGCAGACCTTCGAATAAATGCTGTCCTTGCTGCTTAAAACAAAAATCTGCCTTCATGTGCTTAACATAAGTAGTACCTTTCATGTGTTGGCTGGTAGAACTGGTACAGCTCATTTTATTTATTATTAAAATTCATATTGGAATACGTAATATTGTTGTTGTAACCAAGTTGCAACCATAACACTCACCAGGCGGTAAATTGAATTTCACTTAGCTTTGTGTGCACACACGGAATAAAAAAACCGAGCAAAATCAAGTAATTTCAGTTCCAGTAATTTCTGAGTTTTCTGAATTTTAAATTCATACTCATGCAAAGTGGAAAGTGCAAAGAAGCGCGCTGCTGAGGGGGTTTATTTGCTTTATTTCGAAATGAGCGTGGTGACATTTCTACTCCCATAATATTGCATGTGTTCTCCCACATATTACTCTCTCCCGCCAGCTGGTTTTCTATGTAAAGCTGGAGTGAGTCCATGTAGCCGCCTGTGCAACGACTCGTAAGAGGATGTCGCCTCGCCGCACGCTGCGGGTGTCAAATTATTCCATGTCGATCAACTATCAACGCCAACCATGGCTGAATGTCTATCCAACTCGGGTATAACTGTCTGTGCTCTTAGTGGAGGTGTTGCAAGGTGCTTGACATGTTAGAAATTCGGTTTGCTTTATTCTTGTATTCTCTGTAAATTTCGTACTTTTCGTTTGCAATTTTAAGTTGCATTTTTATTTTGATTTAAGCAGCTTAAGTTGTGTAGAGTTTATTCAGTGAAAAGACTAATACTAGCTAGTATTAAGGAAAAATAGCAGTCCTACACTTTGAAAAGCATTGCATGGGTTCAAGCATAGTAAATACTCAAATATTTTAGTCCATATTTGACTAAATAATAATATGAATTTGTTGTAAAGTCAAATGCCATTTAAAATGTATATAAAATAAAATGTTGCCTACATTTGGGAGCGAAGATTTCCGAAAATAGCTATTTCACTCAAGAAAGCATTTAAATTGTTTACTTATACTCTCTTAATTTCCAATCATTCACATTCATGGACTTTATTATGTTATTACTTAAAATCCTAAATATTCTGTTTGCGAGTTGTGTTAAAAAAATAACGGGAATTTTCGATTTTTGAAAAAAAAATTCATTCGTCTGTGGTATATGTATCTCTAAAATTTAGAATTCTTAGTTTATAGAGTGATATACACATATACTCGATTTATTCCACCAAATATATTCAACATTGATCAGAAAATACTTCAGTAAAATTAAGCATCCACCATTGAAATCCATTAACCAGTCGATTGACCAAAGTGCTGACTCAGTGAATTTGAAGTAGTTAATATTTTAGCTACCATAACTGTACTACACTGCATCCGACAGAGCTGCAAATCCGCACACAGAGAACATTGCTGTTCATTGAAGTAAATAACGGTATTATATTAGCGATATGTTGGAACATGTGATGGAACAGTAGAGCGCAATTGGCTGGAGCTATTGCATTGAAAGCGCTTGTGAATGATAGATGTACTCGTATACAGTGGGGAGTGTGGAAGTGGTATTAACTCGAGTTATAATTTAGTTATGTTTTCAGAAAGATTTAATATGGAGTATTTAGTACAAAATTGGATGCAAGAATGTCTCTGGTGAGATACTAGTGATAGAGCTTGGTATAAGCTACATAGGTCTAACATTGAATTATTCTTTTATGCCTGACAAAATCAGATAAAGTTAGGTCGGTTATTACTCTAGATACCTCTTCTCTCAGTATATTTGCGCAAATTTTCTTAAATTTTTCATAGGGTTTAGCAAATATATTTTATTAAAGGTCAATCTTATGTTGGCTTCAAGGTCGACAGATAAACAGATATATACACTAGATGTGTCTAGAAATTATGAATATAGCCTTGTTCTTAGGCAATATTTGGGTATAGACTTCTATGGTTAGCATCTCAGTATTGTCTCTAGCCAATTGTAATCTTATTGAGCGTTTGGAGAATATTTAAACTTAAGAGGAATGGAGAAATCATACTCGTGTTGGCCAAAAATAATACTGTAACAGTGCTCCAGTCTCCGTATTCGCCAGAATAACAGCACCTTAAAGGGCCGTCGTTTTACAAGAATACGAGAAATTGCTGACAGAGCCAAAGTCTTATTTCAAAAAATTTTAGAACTGTTTCGACGATTGGTATAAGTGCATAACATCAAATGGAAACTATTTTGGAGGCGATAACTTTAATCTAGACGAATTATTATTTTTATACCCTGAACAGACAGGGTATATTAAGTTTGTCACGATGTTTGTAACACCCAGAAGGAAGCGTCGGAGACACTATAAAGTATATATATAAATGATCAGTATATTGAGCTGAATCGATTTAGCCATGTCCGTCTGTATATCTACGAACTAGTCCTTCAGTTTTTAAGATATCGTTTTGAAATTTTGCAGATGTTATTTTCACTTCAAGAAGCTGCTCATCGGACTACTATATCATATAGCTGCCATACAAACTGAACGATCGGAATCAAGGGCTTGTATGGAAAACTTCCGCATTTTACTACGTATCTTCACGAAATTTGGTGTGAGTTATTGTTCATAAAAATAATTTAATCTCCGAAAAAATTGTTCAGATCGGTTCACTATAGCATATAGCTGCCATACAAACTGAACGATCGGAATCAATGGCTTGTATGGAAAATTTTCGCATTTGACGTGGTATCTTCACGAAATTTGGTGTAAGTTATTGTTCATAAAAATAATTTAATCTCCGAAAAAATTGTTGAGATCGGTTCACTATAGCATATAGCTGCCATACAAACCGAACGATCGGAATCAATGGCTTGTATGGAAAATGTTCGCATTTTACTACGTATCTTCACGAAATTTGGTGTGAGTTATTGTTCATAAAAATAATTTAATCTCCGAAAAAATTGTTGAGATCGGTTCACTATAGCATATAGCTGCCATACAAACTGAACGATCGGAATCAAGGGCTTGTATGGAAAACTTCCGCATTTTACTACGTATCTTCACGAAATTTGGTGTGAGTTATTGTTCATAAAAATAATTTAATCTCCGAAAAAATTGTTGAGATCGGTTCACTATAGCATATAGCTGCCATACAAACTGAACGATCGGAATCAATGGCTTGTATGGAAAACTTCCGCATTTGACGTGGTATCTTCACGAAATTTGGTGTGAGTTATTGTTCATAAAAATAATTTAATCTCCGTAAAAATTGTTGAGATCGGTTCACTATAGCATATAGCTGCTATACAAACCGAACGATCGGAATCAATGGCTTGTATGGAAAATGATCGCATTTGACGTGGTATCTTCACGAAATTTGACATGGATTACTGCTTTAGGTAATAATATAATCTCCGAAGAAATTGTTCAGATCGGTTAACTATATAACCTTAATGTTTCTAGCAAACAACCCGCCTAAAAAGAATTAGTAAAATGTTTTCTTTTTTTTCTTACTTTTTCTTACGTCTTTAGATTTGCTTAAATACATAGTTTCTAAAAGAAATGCACCTGTGAAGGGTATATTAGCTTCGGTACAGCCGAAGTTAACGTTTTTTCTTGTTTTTTTTTTATTAAAATAACGAAAATTCCCGTTATTTTTAGAACACATCTCGTGGTAATTAATCGTATTCAGTTTCAATCAACTTTGCTGGATGCGCTGATCAGCCCATTAAGTAACTCCACAGTTATTACTGTTAATTATCGAATTACTATGTGTTATCGAAGCCATATTTTGGAGAGGTTATTGAAAATTGAGAGGAATGATGATTAAATGAATTTCGAACTCAAATGTTCTTGACTAGATGACAGTATATCTTAATGTGTTCTTCATAACTTTGTTATGAAGATTTCATCGCTCCAGGTTCGATATTCATATGAAAATTTTTAAAATATTTTTCTTAAAAAATGCTAACCGTCAACAATGTGAGGCTCATACTCATCAAACTGAACAACATAAATAACAAAAATGCAAAATTTTTTTTTCCGAATTTCTTCAAGCGTGTACATTGCAGACGGAGAAATTTAACAAAATTAAAAGAATGCAAAGCAAAGAGAACGCAACAAATAATTTGCTTGCTAAAAATGTAAATGAAAACCAGCGCTGTCTAGACTTGGCAAATACTTACGTACATATATGTCAGTATGTATATGTATATGTGGGAGTGTATAAAGAACAGTTATATTTGAAAGTGAAAAAAAAATTGTTCGCTAGGCTTGCAATTGTTTACTAAGCAACAGCACCAATTACTTGCAGCGAATGCAAAAGGAATTGAGCGAGTGATTACTGTATCAATGATGCTGTTGTATGTAGTTGTTGTTGCTTTTTGTCAATACTGACAATGAGATCAAAGAGAAATTGTTGTTTGGCAGCAGACTTCTAGCTGCAGAAGCGTTTATTTATTAGTGAATAAATACTTGTTGTGAGCAAGATAAAACCAAAACGGTGTGAGTGTGTGTTTGTATTTATGTTTGTAAATATTAATGATAAAATAATAACTTTGCCTGCATTTGAAAGCGCAAATGATGCATACATTTAGCTTCTATAATAATATGTAGGTAGATATGTGCTCGTGTCTTAATTTATATAATTGCCTCACACACAGTTTCATATGTACATACATACATACATAAATACATATTTTATGCAATTACATTTCTAATAAGAATTTCACAAATTTTTACAGCCGTTGACAGTTAACTGTCTGTCAGTTGGCGAAACCGCAGACATGCATTTACTTGTCTACACAATTTTGATATGTGATTATAAAACTCATTCATGTCATTTTCGATGACAGCGCATTGAAAATGCAATTTTTTTATTTTTGATACTCAGCGTAATATTATGCATGGCAGATATTTAATAATCATAATATTTGCTGTGCGGTTATGGCTTTATTAAAGCTGTTTCAGTAGTGGCTTATATATTGTATAGTTGGTTTGAGCTTTATTCATATGTATATTGTTTGGATTCAGTGGAAGCTTAGTGATCGGTATGAAAGTTTAAAAGTTGAGCTCTACCAAAGCTTTATTTGTCAATTATGGAATATAAATTCTTAGTTTGCTCAACTTATTTAAAGCTTTCGGTCTTTCTCGGGTCATACTGAATCAGAGTTCATTTAAGTCAATATAAGATTCCATGATTGTCTTAAAAGCTTTTTAAGTATTTAGACAAATTTTGTATACTAGCATTGGATAAACTGTTAAAAAAGAATTATGAAATGAAAAGTTGTATTACACTTAAACAAAGTAAATTCACCTTCTGAAGTGATGCCTTTCACCAAGAAAAAACAACACTTTGGTGTGGTTTATGAGCCGGTTGGGTCATAGGTCCATATTTCTTCATAAATGATGCCGGTGAGAACGCAATGGCGACCCTTATCGCGATATGAAAGCCTACTATTTGACGCCCGAAATTGAATCTGGTGATCTTGGCGACATTTGGTTTCAACAATACGGCAGCACTTTTCACACATAGCACCAATCAATGGATTTATTGAGAGAACACTTCGGTGAGCAGACAATTTTACGTTTTGGGCCGGTCGATTGGCCACCAAGATCGTGTGATATCGCACCGTTAGACTTTTTCCTGTGGTGATATGTAAAGTCTAAAGTCTATGCAGACAATCTCGCTTCAATTTTGGCCTTGGAACAAAACATCACCCGTGTCATTCGCCAGTTACCAGACGAAATGCTCGAACAAGTAATCCAAAATTGAATTTTCTGAGTTTTTTTTCTTTGAAAAAGTAGGAAACCTCGCAAAGGATCACCCTTTATATTTTCCTATTCAATGTTATGAGAAAGAATTCTTGTTGTTGAATATTAGATGTATTGTATGATCTAATACTTATGAGCATAGAGACTTTTATGATTGCGGTATCAAAGGGATCACTTAGTATAAGGTCCTAACTTGTACACTTCAAACGATAACCCAGGCGTAGAACATTTTTTAGGGGATTTAATAGTGTATAATATATTTTTCGGCTTAAAATACAATATGGTTAGGTTAGGTTAGGTACGAAGGCTGTTGCCCTATAAAGGGGGAAACCCACTTAGACTATCGAGAGCAGTCCTTTGTAATGCCGTAAAAATTCAATCCCCTCACTTATCTATGAATCGACAAAGCGCTTGGAACCTACCACAAATCTGCAGAGGTTTTTAACTTCTGTGTCCGATAATTCGCGGGGGTGCCCAAAAAAGTGACATCCAAGGATTTTTTGTCTAGATCTCGCAAAGGCGGGACATTCCAAAAGGAAATGCTGGGAGGATTCTACCTCACCTTTTTCTAGGCAGCTTTTGCAGCTAGCATCCGATAAAATTCTTAATTTGACCGCGTGAGTCCCAATGGGACAATGGCCAGTTAGAACACCTATAACTTGGGAAAGATTAATCTTGTTTAGGGCAAAGAGTTCCCTTGAAATCTTGCGATTTACTTTGGGCCAGAATGATATTGCGATAGAACAGGTGCCAGTGACTGTCCAACGCCTGCTCAGTTCGACTGAGACCCATTCATCCAGAAGCAAGAAATAACTGGAATCTACATTACATTTTTTTTCACAGTTGGAAATGTTAATAAACGCGTTATTTTTTGAATACACCTCGTTTGTATCAATGAATTCACCGTTTAGGATCTTAAATTGCTAGTCTCTTTTTGACCCATAATTTGAAGTCGAAAAGAAGGATGAAGGAATGTTTGCTGGAACTTCAGCATTCACATTCACCATATTTGAATTTTTTCTGTTGTGTTCGTATTTTCTTTAAGAATAAAGAAATGGGAAATTTTCATCTGATGCTGCCATTAGTATTCTCTTTTTCTTTTTGATAACAAAAATATTATTCCTTTAGCTTAGTTTGAGTGAATTTCTTCATTAAACAAATTCTAAAAATATCTTTTCAAACTAACTTTTTCTAAATATTTGCATTAACACTTCACTTTTACTTCAGTAGTCCTCACACTTACCGCACTTTAGCAAAGCATTACGTGCCGAAGCAATTCCTTTCAACTACTTTCAATTAACTTTCAGCGAGTTACAGCTGAGGACAGTAAGAACGTGCTGGCAATAAAATAGATGTGAAGTCTCGGTCGTTAGAAAATATGCAGCGAAAGCAAATGCAGAAATATCTACTTATATACTCGTAAGTAATTTACGTTAACTTTCAGTGCTGTATGAGGGTGTAAATGTGCCTTAAGAAATAAAGTGCTTTGGCATTTTCCAATTTTTAATTATCTTAGAAAGTGCATAGGCACATCAACACACACACACACACACGAGCGCTCACGAGTGTAGTCTGCAAAAGACATAGACGTAGACGTAGTAGATGTTGGAAATGCAATAAAATAATGCTGATGTCGGCTTGCAGGTTTGTGTATTGTCAGCAATTCCTTTGCAATGTAATGTAATGGTAATGGCGCGTTTGAAATTCAATTACCTCTGAAAAACGTTAATTGCATTTCCATTGCCGCCTGTGGAGTTGCCAGTTTTCTCTTTCGATTTTTTGTGTTTTTTTTTTAATGAGTACCGTTGTAACGGTAAATGCTTGCCTTTAATGTTGGCTTTCGAGTTATATGTTCACTGGAAGCACTTACCTACACGCACATACCATTCAAGTATGTCAGTATGTATAATATATTGATTTCAATTAGCCGGCAAGCCTTTGCTGGCACGTGTGGCTTTGAGCGTGAACATTTTCCACTTCCTGGTAGTACCTGCAGATAGCTGCGTAAGTAATTTCATGCATATTTGAGTTTCGTAAGAATTTGTACTGAAATAATGCTGTATGTACTGATATCCGGTTGGCTTAGATATGCAACGGAAATGGTTTAATTTCATTTTTCATTGGTAAAAACTCTGGATTACAAGCCGCATGTTTGTATATGAAATGATTGATTTAATGGTTGATAGATTTGTAAATTAACTGTCATTTTGATTGAAATTTCCTTTTGAGAATTTCAGAATTTCATAGCTTACATATGTAAGCTTAGCATAGCTTTCTAGCTGCTTGAGAGTTTCTTTGAATGAATTTCAAAGGAATTTGGGGAAGTCAAGACTTTAATTATTTATTTTATTTATTATTTTATTTTATTTATTTAAACCGCTTAGTTCAAAAACTTAGCTATATGAGTGATATCACCAACTCTGGAATGACGATTCATATTCCTCAATTTATTTTCCAGAATTTAATTATTATACTCTCGCAATAAAGTTGTGTAAACGAGTTAGATTTAGGGTAATATATACCAAAGTGATCAGGGTGAGGAGTGGAGTTCAAATCCGGATGTCTGTCTGTCCCTCCGTCCGTCCGTCTGTCTGTGCAAGCTGTAATTTGTGTAAAAATTAAGATATCTTGATAAAACATGGAACACTTGTTTCTTGACACCATAGGAAGGGTGCTTTCGAAAATGCAAAATTGCAAAATCGGACCACTGTCACGCCCACAAAATGGCGAAAACCGAAAACACATAAAGTGCCATAACTAAGCCATAAATAAAGCTATGGAAATAAAATTTGGTACAAAGGATTGTACTCGGAAGGGGCATATTTGGATGTAATTTATTGGGGAAAGTGCATGAGGGCATGGCCCTCTCTCCTAAACTACTCGACCGATATCAATGAAATTGTGTTTGTAACATTTTCCTTGCATCCTAATGATATGTTGTGGAAATAGGACAAATCGGTTCACAACCTACTACCTCACCTACTTCCTATATACCAGATAGTGTGGCATCCCCTTTCTAAAAATCGCCCAAATCGGACCATAGGTTGTCAAGGCTCCATATATCGAACATGAGGACCTCGGTATTTCTAACCTAATATTAGGGTTTCCAACTTTCAATGGACTTTATACAATATAAATGACGAATATGTGGGTCAAATTGTGTATTATATAATATTAATAAAATTAAATAAAGAAATTGCGAGAGTATAAAATGTTCGGTCACAACCGAACTTTGCCCTTCCTTACTTGTTTTTTATTTATTTTATTTTGGAGAATATTTTAAACATATTGTACTATTTAATAAGACAAAATTTTTTTTTTTAATTTTGAAGCCCACCTAATCTCTTCAATTGAGCTTAGTATAATATCGAAATTGAAAATGTTGGTATACATCTTCTTCCAACCCCTATATAAAACATAAAGCAAACATCAAGATTTAAAAAATTTTCCAATTTCTGGGTAATTTCATTCCAAAGTTTTCATAAAACAAGTTCACTGCGAAATATATGAAAAGTTTAGGAATTGTGTAATTTTTCCATTAATGTTCTTCCGAGAAATTTTTGTTTTCTCATATCGTACAACTGGTTGAAGAGAAGAAAATTTCAATCGAATCAGTTCTGATTTATCATGCCGATATTTCTTAATAAGCATGTGAAGCGGTTGTTTATGTCCGACTAGAATATTGGGTTATGCAGAAATCCTGCTTTAGAGGCACGCACTTTAAAGTAGAATCCTTGCTTCGGCAGGTAGTTTCTATGAAATTTTAGAAAGTTTAACAAATTTTAAAAAGTGGAAAGGAAATCAATTGTCTCAGTTATTTCGCTAGGAAATATTTTGAATTTTTAAAATTTTTATGATATTTTGCCTAAATGTAGGCACGTTGGTTATATTTCTGCTATATCTAGCATATGGCCGACATTTAGGTGGAATTGGAAAAGTTCTAGGTACTTGTACAAGAAGGATGAGAAAAAAGGCTGAAAAGAGTAATGGTGCTGTATTTCACACATAATTAAATTTTTATTAAAATTATAACAATTTCTGAGCTCACCAAATAAGATTATTTTATTGAGGGTTAATTGTATATTTTTTATTTTCTGCACTGAAAGGTGTTATTGTCTATTAAAGAATTATTGCACTGCCAACATATGTGCGTAATTGTCCGATTTTACAGGATATGCATTTAATTATAGCAGCTGAAAGTTTTTATTACGAATAAAGTACACAAAATCAAAATAGCCTGCTGCTGCAATACACCAAGCAGCGTAGCTAAGCTGCCCGCCGTGAAGTGTAAATAAAAATGCGCTGAAGATGCACTGACCCGTGAATATACGACTTACCATGAAGAAGAGTAAGGAAAATTAAAATTAGAAGAAATTAGGCCGTCTTTTAAAAGATTTTTGTGAAAATAAGCCGCCGCGATAGAAAAATTTATATTTTTTAGACAAATTAGTTAAAATATTATTAAAAAATTTGTGAAAAAATTCTATAATTTATAAAAAACTTTTCTATTTTATGTCATAACTAATTTTCATTTTATGTTATGTCTATTGAATTGCTATGAACTTCGCAACAGCAGCCGAGTTGTCACACACAAACCCACTCTCCTCAGACTGTCATCAATACTGCTGCTGCAATAAACTCTCATGTCGCATGCTCGCCAGCCGGGGCTGAAAAAAAAGTTATGAATAATTGCTATACACGCGCCTATATTGCGCTCTCTACGAATTATAGCAGCGACTTGCAGCGCTGAAGTCACTGCAGCCTCAGCTCAGCTCACTTATTATGCTGACACTTTCGGCTTCTACTGGCCACACTATATCTCATATGAGCAAGCATCTCTGTATCATCTGTATGTAGGCGGCAAATAACATTTTAATGTACGTTGTAAATTATCTCAGCAACAGCAATAACAACAGACACACTGCCTCAGTTGAATTTATGAAATATGTGTCACTCATACGCCCTGTTGGGCAAACAGCATATTGTGCGCACTATACTACCCAGAGATTTGTGGGGCAATGTACGTTTCACAGCAGTTTTTATTGTTGCTGTTAGCTGTTGTCGGCTGTGTGTGTAGTAGATATGGCTGCTCAACGTATGGCATAAAATAACAATTAAATTTTGATTTAATCTTCCCACAAGTGTCAACAACTTGGCAAAAGCATTAATTTATTCATTATGCAGACGCACATATGCAAGACAGTTGGGATTTTAAAATTTACAAAAAAGAACAGCAATAAAAGCAATGAAATAAAATAAAAAAGTCAAAACAAGTTGCAAAGTTGAAAGACATATAAAACACTCGCGTGTTTATTTAAGTGCTTGATATGAGTTATGCGCAAGATAATATGAATTTTATGCATTAAATTGCTTTTATGCGAAATTAGGCAGCAAACAAAGTACTCAGAAGAGTAATTATGATATGTTTTAATATTTGTTGGAGATAATATTATATTTTAAAGGCTAGAGGCGTGCTCATAAGCTACTAGTAACTCATATTAGCTACAGTTCCACTACTAAAACTAAATTTTTTCTTCAACAAAAATAAATTTTTTGCTTAAAAATAAGTTTGTATTTATAATAACTGCACTTTTTTGGCTAAAAATAATTTTCTAAGCTTGCAAAATTTATTAAAAAAATAATTATTTCAACGACTTCTATTAGCATTTTCAACAACCATCGCTATTTCAAGCTCGAAATTCGTTTGTCGCGCAAAGAAATTACAAATTTCATTACTCAAACACCAATTTCGCGCATTGCTCACCACAAATTTAGCCAATTTGACTATTTGTCCAACTTATTTCCAACACAAAATCGTTTTACTAATTAAGTTGTTAGCTAAAAATAATGAAACAAACCGCAAAACAATTGCCGCTAAACGTCTACATGTGCAACATTTCAAGTAGCAATCAATTACGCAGTTAGCTTAAAGTTTTCTGATTTCTTTGAAGTTTCCATCGTCAAGCGAACAAACCTATCAAAGGTTTCCACGTGCCACTTCAGTTCGCAGTACACATTTAGATTTGTTTGTTGCGCTAATATAGACGAGTATTTATTAATTTGCCGTTTCTTTTTATTTACGTTTTCGCACAGACATTCGTGGCGCACCTTATGCGACCCCACTGTAGTGGGGATGCGCTGGCGTATACGTAACTTTTGTGTTGAGTGCGCAGATTGAGAGTGGCGCTTGTTGTTATTGGTTACCTCGCAACTATAGTTGGTGTAAAAAGTAAAAATTTTGCGTAAAAATAGTGAAAATATTTTTGGAAATTTTTATGAAGATTTTTAAACGGGTGTTTAAAGTACGATTTTGTCCATTTAAAATATGCATATATATTTATAACATTTTATTGACGAATTAGTTATTAACAAATTTTATTTTTTTTACGTACGGAATTTTATTATTTAAAAAATTTTTCTTAAATTTTATTTTATTTAAATATTTTTTTATTAGTGACAACCAACTGTATACATATATTTGCACATCCATTTATATTCACATTTCTCCGAATTCACACAAGCAAAATTAAGTTTTAATAAATTTGTTTTTCTACACATTCATATATTATACATATGCAAACTTAGCATTAAGTTAGTTTTCTAATTTACACTTGCCAAATGAGTTTTCCAACTACAAGTCATTTCTACATTAATTTTCTTAGAATCCACACCCACATAAAAGTATTTTCTGTTAGTATAACTTGTTTTAATTGCCACATGCGTAAATGTGTTGAGCAGATATTTAATTTGTGGCTTAGACACATTAACGAAGTCAAATATTTGAAGACACATACTATTACATATAGGTTTGTATACAAAAAAGTTTAAATAATTAAAAAAATTTATTAGTAACGGTAAAGGTGTGCGAATTGTCTGAAATAATTTTTTCTGTGGTTGCTCATTAGAAATGCGCCAAGATGTAGGCAAAGTTCGCAATTAAATAAAGCAAACAATTTTTTACACGAAAAAAATCGTATATATTTTAACGGTATAATAGTATAGTCTTCGAAAAATCGTTTTCGAAAAGTTCAGCTTATTGAAAACAACAAGTACTTTCAATCTCATTATGTGACTGATTTTGCTGACTTCGCATCCAATTTAGGCAGTAGTCTGCTTTACAGGCTTCAGAAAATCGACTTTTTTGTTTTGTTTTAAATCTCTTCCAAAACTATCCAAGAATATGTCTTTAAAATTCCAGAGGCCAATTCGACCTATTTTCGAAGCTAAAGCAGTTTTAGTGGCCGAGCGTCGAGTAGGTGCGAATGCTCAGGCAGACCTTTAAAGTGCGTTTTCTCGAGTTTTCATTTTCACAAGTGTTAGAAAACGGTGCCGGCGATAGCAAAAAGAATATATGTCCGATCGAAAAAAACCATAGTGATCTAGCTTCAGTATTAAATTATATTCTATTTGAACTAAAAAAGTTGGACAAAAATATTATTTAAACCACTTATTTTGCAACTTAAAGTAAATTTTTTTCTTAAAAAAGTGAATTTTATTTTTTCAAACTTCGAAAAAATTTGGAATTTTATAACTTCTTCGGTATTTTTTTAGTTCATAAAGAAAAGAAACTTATAAAGATTAAAAAAAAATTTAGTTCGACTGTTTCAGATGCATCGCACGACCTCCATCACCGGCACCGATTTACAAGTGCAGACTCCAGGCGCTTCAGAAAAATACTTACAACTTTGAAAAAATTTCAATATTTTTTAATAATAAATATTGTTTTTTAAGCCTTAAATATAGTACACTATCGTCTTAAAATTCCGTTTACTGCAATCATTTCCTTCCCTTTCAAAAAAAAAATTGCTAAAACAAACACTTTTTTCGGCTTCTAAAGCAGACTACTACCTTAACTCAGTATTCGAAGATCGCACTGATTGCTTACATGTATTTTAAAATCTCTTTTCATTTCTCTTTTTAATAAGTTTAAAATAAACCATTCGCTAGAAATTTTTCTCTTACAAAAATTTTAGTTTCAAGTTCATAATTGAATTTTCATATAATTGATCATATTATTTGAGTATAAAAAGTACTCAGTTTGATATCCATATTTGAATTTTCATATAATTGATCGATTTATTTGAGATTAAAATTTTTTACAGATGGCAACTATCCAAAAAAATATTATTTGGTTTGTGCCCAGAAACATTCCTCTGCTTAGTTTGAGGTCAATATCTGAATTTGTGTACAATTAATCAATTTATTTCAGTACAATTATTTAACAGGTGGCAACTCTCCAATTATTTTCAGTTTAAACACATGTTTTATAATCAAAATTCAAATATTTTTTTTTTACCAACAGTCTGTTATGTTTTAAACTGTCCAAGTATTGTGACGAAAAATTACTTGTTCGATTCTGAAACCATCTTCAATATTTTCTTATAATATTTAATGCAAAATTTATATTTTTGCAATATTTTATTTAAGGTGGCAACTCTGCTTAAATATATTTCAATCCAATTATTTTCAAAAATATCTTGAAAATACTTTTTTTTTAATATTTTTCGATTACATATTGAAATAAATATTTTTTTCAGGCAGGTGACAACTCTTTTAGATTTATATAGACTTCTGAACAAAGCTCTCACGGCTGAGATGACAATACATTTACGATAAAACACTTCCATTAGGGATTGCCAACCGCTTATACGGAAAACCAGTTAAAATGTGTGCCACACCAACTACCAACTCAAACACAACTGACATAAAGATTACTATCAACATTAGTAGTAAATGTTGTATTAGTAGTTACTGTCATATTAGTTGTATTTGTATGCGTGTAATCCAACTTTTCTGTGTTTGTTCAAGCATATTTGTATAGATGTCTGTAAAATTACAAGCAATTATGTTGAATCAATCATGTCAAACGCTGGCGGCTGGCATGGCAATCAATGTCGAGATCAACACTTGCATACGAACATACAGACATATGTATGTACATTAGTACAGTTATTAAACAAGTAAACATAGACGAGTTGATTTGTTGATTATTCGGGAATAAATTAATTGCTAAAGGATGCAGACACTTACATACATGTAGACTCAACTCTAGCTTTGCATCTGTATGTGAGTTCGTGTGTCTAGTGCGCACTTAAAACTTTGGCGACACAAGTGTAGAAACAAAACTAAAACAAAATGCAACGCAAATGCTCTAATACCTCTTTCTGCACGCTACCACTCTCTCTTTCTTATATACTCTTCCTCTCACTCCCCGCTCAAGCACGCATTTACGCTTACTAAAGCGCGAATGCCTCTTCAAGTCTATTAGTTAACTTTGCAAATTGACATACCGACAAAGTACCGTTAGACTCTATGCTCATAAAGTCTGAAGCGTTTAAGTTGCTAATTCGCTTAAGTTGGGCGCAAAGTATGCGACTTGCATACTCGTCAGCGGCTAAAGCAAATTAGTATAGTGGCTGTCATGGCAGGATGACATTAGTTTGTGTGTGTGTGTGTGTGTGTGTGTGTGTGTGTGTGTGTGTGTGTGTGTGTGTGAGCGCGGGTAACCGCTTATCACTATGGCACTCTTATTGAACGTCAATTTGTCTCTTGACTGCTCTTCGTGTCAAAAGTCTCAAAAGTTTCAGTTAATCATATGAAATGCATATTTTTACTTATGCCATGCACGAATTCGCCTCGCCATGACTAATCTTTAAGTTCAGTTAATTTGCCTAGTTTTTGGCAACTCGCACCACACGGACTTTAGGATAATCTCAAGTCAACCATTGCGTAGCAAATGGCATGTCAACTGTTTGTGTCCTTTCAATGACCGAGAAAAAGGTGGTATTTTTGAAGGTTCATAGTGTCTAACGAGGTTGGTTCTAAAGTGCAGAATTATTTTTTTTTTCTTAGATTTTTGTCGTTTATAATCATATTCTGACTTCACTTGACCTTAGTTAATCCCAAGGTCCCTAACTTGAGACCTGCTTAAGCTCGAGCTCGACCTCACGTGACCTCTTGCGTGTTTTCTAGCTTAAATTAGCGTGAGACCTTACTTGAACTCTCTTTCAGTCCTAGCTCAACCTCGCGTGACCTCCATTCTGATCTTTATCTTGTCTACAACCAACTACTTCCCATATGTCACCACTATAAACCAGTTCTGATTATTTCCATTTACAATAGGTCATTCAAAAATCAGTGAAGATATCGGAAGCAGAAATAGTCCCTCCCGGACAACACCCTTTCAAGACCTCAGATACAGAATTTGAGAACGTCAGGTACTAACGGGTGATTTTTTTGAGGTTAGGATTTTCATGCATTAGTATTTGACAGATCACGTGGGATTTCAGACATGGTGTCAAAGAGAAAGATGCTCAGTATGCTTTGACATTTCATCATGAATAGACTTACTAACGAGCAACGCTTGCAAATCATTGAATTTTATTACCAAAATCAGTGTTCGGTTCGAAATGTGTTTCGCGCTTTACGTCCGATTTATGGTCTACATAATCGACCAAGTGAGCAAACAATTAATGCGATTGTGACCAAGTTTCGCACTCAGTTTACTTTATTGGACATTAAACCAACCACACGAATGCGTACAGTGCGTACAGAAGAGAATATTGCGTCTGTTTCTGAGAGTGTGGCTGAAGACCGTGAAATGTCGATTCGTCGCCGTTCGCAGCAATTGGGTTTGTGTTATTCGACCACATGGAAGATTTTACGCAAAGATCTTGGTGTAAAACCGTATAAAATACAGCTCGTGCAAGAACTGAAGCCGAACGATCTGCCACAACGTCGAATTTTCAGTGAATGGGCCCTAGAAAAGTTGGCAGAAAATCCGCTTTTTTATCGACAAATTTTGTTCAGCGATGAGGCTCATTTCTGGTTGAATGGCTACGTAAATAAGCAAAATTGCCGCATTTGGGGTGAAGAGCAACCAGAAGCCGTTCAAGAACTGCCCATGCATCCCGAAAAATGCACTGTTTGGTGTGGTTTGTACGCTGGTGGAATCATTGGACCGTATTTTTTCAAAGATGCTGTTGGACGCAACGTTACGGTGAATGGCGATCGCTATCGTTCGATGCTAACAAACTTTTTGTTGCCAAAAATGGAAGAACTGAACTTAGTTGACATGTGGTTTCAACAAGATGGCGCTACATGCCACACAGCTCGCGATTCTATGGCCATTTTGAGGGAAAACTTCGGAGAACAATTCATCTCAAGAAATGGACCCGTAAGTTGGCCACCAAGATCATGCGATTTAACGCCTTTAGACTATTTTTTGTGGGGCTACGTCAAGTCTAAAGTCTACAGAAATAAGCCAGCAACTATTCCAGCTTTGGAAGACAACATTTCCGAAGAAATTCGGGCTATTCCGGCCGAAATGCTCGAAAAAGTTGCCCAAAATTGGACTTTCCGAATGGACCACCTAAGACGCAGCCGCGGTCAACATTTAAATGAAATTATCTTCAAAAAGTAAATGTCATGAACCAATCTAACGTTTCAAATAAAGAACCGATGAGATTTTGCAAATTTTATGCGTTTTTTTTTTTAAAAAAGTTATCAAGCTCTTAAAAAATCACCCTTTATATACCGAATATAACGATTTCGTTCCGATTACATAGCCCTGTTTGTCGTGGGAACGATAACGACTGCTATCCTTTAGATTAGGTAGGTAAGATAGGTTCTAAGTCTTCATACGTATTTTATTTACATATCTATTATACCCCATGTGATGACTTCGACTTACCAAACTACCCTTGTAATATCAGCTAACTATCACTATCAGTCCATATCTTTCGAAACAAGCGCATAATTATATCGAATTTCATTTCATTTCAATGGTCATGCAGCTCTACGTGTGCTCACATTAATTTCAGTTGGTGAGTGAGAAGTTCAAAGTTTTCGTTTCGGTCCAAATGACTTCCATGCGATGCAACATTAATTATAAATATTTACGCTCATCAGCATCAACATATACGAACTTCTGTACATCTGTATGTAAATCTACGATACACCAATGAAAATGAAATAATTTTTGTTTATTTGCCTCAGAAATGTATATTGCGTAATTGCTATCCTTTTGGGAGAAAGTTTATATTTCATTTTCTGTAATTGCATCTCGAATTTGTTTGGAATCAAGTTTCCAATAGTTTTGTTTTTATTTTTTGTTACCAAAATTTAATTAACATTTCTCAGTGTGCCAATAAATTCTTAGTGACCAAAAGCCATTGAATATTGGCAATATTCGAGTATAGTATTTTAATATTTTTATAGCATGCAATGAGAATTTGCTTCACATCTATCAAAAAATGATGGACAATAACTTTGCTAGTAGTTTTCGAATTTATAGCATACCTGCTTTCTTATTGTTTTCAAATGTCAAAGTTCTGGTATGTTCATATCGAAAATTTGGTTTTATCATCTCGACACATTCTTGTGGATGGTCCATTATCCACTAGATTGGGGCTAAAACTTTTTGGGTTTCATACGTTCACTTATTCAGATGAACTAAATGGAAATGAAATATGTGCTCTCAGAAGATTTGTGATATGCTCAAAACCTCTTGTCTATTATAAGAACAGAGTTTGGCAGAGAACAAAAGTAATCAAGACAAATATTGCACTAGAGATCTTCTGAATCAAAAATTATTAACAGTGTTTATTAGTATAGGTCTACAACTTTGCTTCCGCCGTTTTTGTTTTTTGTAAATTTAAGGTTTTTTTTGTATACAAACGGTTACAAAAATGTTGTTCAAAATATTGGCCGTCGTTAGCTACAACTTTTGACCATCTTTCTGGCAGCATGCGTATTCCGTGCAAATCTCTACAAATATTTTGTTGGGTTAATGTTGACACAAATGTTCAAGATCGATATAAAACGATTTAATCGACCAGTGCTTGACCCTAGATACATCTATTGCAAAACGGCGGAAGCAAAGTTGCAGACCTAATATATTGATAGAATTCTATATTGTTTCTAAGGATTATGTGAACTTAATTCGACATTTAAAGGAAAGGTCACACATTACTTAGTAAAAGTTGGAGGTCTCAAATTGATCTTCAGACTTTTTAATAATTTTTGAGTGTAGAGTTTGGATGTTTGATTAATGCTTTTAAGAGTATAAGAAGAAATTGAAACACTGATTCAATATTTTTTTAATTAAATTCAGCGACTACAAGAACCCACGAGTAACGGATTTGAAGCGATTCCGACGCATTTTTCAAAAAGCGTCCGCCATATTAGATATGCCATATTGAATTTTGAAAAACCGACACCGGATTCATAATCAGTGATCCCAAATAACGACTTTCAAGCGAATCCGATGAATTCTAAAAATCGCTGTTGGTTTTCTGATGTTATCTCAAAACCCTCATCTGATGGGGTTAAATGGACCACGGATTCGTAATCAGCGACCCCACGTATAGGACATAGTAAGACAGCTAGGTCATAAGAATTTTTTTTTGTGTGACAGTGTTATTACTCAAATGGTATACTTCTAGCCTTAAATGAGCAGTGAGTGAGAGAGGTCTTAGTTGTAATTCAAAACTGAATTGAAAATTGAGAGACAGTATATACTAGTTAGTATAGTGCTTGGACCACAACCAGTACTGTATTAGTAGAAATAATACAGTTTACTGTTAAGTTAAACAGCTAAACGCACCGGTTAATGGTGATTACCAAAAAGATTCATATGTATGAATCGCAAATTTTTATGAGGCGGCTATTGATCATTCCAGTCAGTATGCTTGATTCGCTTAAAATAAAGTTACCGAGGTTTTTCAATCTCAGGCTTGCGAAACCTGGACAGTAGAGAAGGAAATAACTTGATGTTTCCAACTCAACTTCCTCCATACAGCTCTGGCACCTTGCGTCGAAATAATACAAATTCCATTTTTTTTTTAATTTATTTTCAAAAACTCCGTAAAAACTAAACCAAAAAGTCTGCAAAACGAATAAACAAGTGCGTTTTGTGAATCAGTAGTTTCCAGTTACCGTTAGTCGTAACAGTTGCTTAATTAGATTTGTAGCTTCGAATGGCCAAGCCAAGTGCATGCATACGTGTACGGGCGTGTATTAGTCCATTGTGATAAAGCAAAGTTACTACAATTATGTGTCGCAATGGACTGCGCATAACTCAGCCGAGGTGCAGACATGAACGTTGGTGCTTGCTGTGCCGTGCGGTTTAGGATTGTGTTGGCAATACATTTCAGTTTATGGCAGCAGCTCTATGGTTGCATGGATGTATGTGTGGATGTAAGGATGTAAGGATGTGTGTGCAGTAGTGGGCGGTGGGCGGTGGGCGTGTGTCGTGTACACAACTAAAACACTGGCAAGTGAACTTGTGGCCACAACAAAACTCAGACGCAGACGCTCTGCGTTGTTTTATTACTTTTTACGCACACACGCAGCCTCAGAAATACAGTTATACAGTTATATGTTTCAGTAGAAGCATTTCGTACTGCAAGTTTATGGCAGTTAATTTTAGAACTTTAAGAGCTTTGTAAATGATTTTGCATTGGTGAAACGGACACACACACACACATAAATGTAATTGCTCCCTGCGGCACTAATACTAGTTTTGCTGTGTGCGTGTGTGCTTGTGTATGTGTATGTGTTTGGTATGCATGCTCTACTTTATCTTCGCCTAAGCCGTTGCTCACCAAACACCATGTTGTGGCTTTTAAAACGTGTTGCTTTGCGGCCAATGCGACTGCTGCGGCTTGTGGCATTTACTATATGTATTTATGTGGTTTGTTTAATCATGCCTGCAATGAGTATGAATTTCCTTTTCGCATCGCCTGACACGCACAGCCGTATTTGCGTCTATTGTGCGTGTGAATGCATTTGCATTAGTGGTTTTCTGTTGTTGTTGTGTGGTGTGTTTTAATGGCCAAGTTTGCACTTTGTTTTGCTCTGGTCACTGGTGGTAAATATATAAAGGCGTAGTTACTTGTAAACATGTGTCTGAAATGCTGTGAAACTTAAATGGGTTTTGCGACGAGCAAAGGCGACGAGCTGGAAAATAAGTGCCTCAGCCTCAACCAAGTGCTGTGGTTGTTGTTAACATTTTTTCATCAAATAATTTTTTCTATAAATTTATTCTTCGTGTGTATTATACGCAAATATGAATCGCTACGAAAATTCCGAAATCACGTGGTGAATAATTTATAATCCCGATTTGTAAATTTTGTAAATATGTGTGCAAAATATTGGAAAACATTTATAGAGTTTCCAAAAAAAAGTGCTGTGACGAATCCAGAAAAATTTGGGGAATCTGTGCTAATAGTCTATAATCTTGAAATTCGGGATTCAAAAACTGAGTAAGTTATTTTACTTCTAAAGTTTTTTTTGGCTTGAAAGGTGACTTAGTAGTCATCTAATCTAAGTAATTAGACCTTTTTGAAGGATTTTCGGGTTCTCCGATTTCTTTACGCTAGGAACAATCGAAGAAAAATTGCGCTTTGGTACAAAAGATATATAAAATTCCAAATTTAACAAGTAAGTAAAGGCTAAGTTCGGGTGCAACCGAAACTTTTATACTCTCGCAATTTATTGATGTAATTTTATAAAGATAACACAATTCGGCCCATATATTCGGCATAAAGTTCAATAGAATAACGAATAAAATTTCACTCGTTTTCACCACCAAGATATAATATATCGAAGACATACGCTCACTTAATTTTAGGTATATGGGATCGGGGGGAAGTTATGACCCGATTTTTACCATTTTTGGTACAGAGACAAACTATTATAAGAAAACAATTCAGAGGTAATGAATTACATTAAAATATCTGAGAGATTTTCATATATTTTCGGTGAAAAATTACCCTTAGGCACTGAGTCCTGCATGTTCGATATCAGTGAACTTAAAAAGTCATAGTCCGTTTTTGACAATTTTTCCACAAGTGATGTCACAGCTCAAATACAGTATTTGTGTAAAGTTTTATTCCGCTATCTTCATTGGTTCCTAATGTATATATGTATTATAAAGTAAACGAATCAGATGGAATTCAAAATTGAGTTATATGGAAAGTAGGCGTGGTTGTGAACCAATTTCGATATTCCACCCGTCATCAGGGTGTCTAGAAAGTGTTATTTACCGAATTTCATTGAAATCGGTCGAGTAGTTCCTGAGATATGGTTTTTGACCCATACGTTGGCGACGCCACGTCCATTTTTCATATTGTAAAAAAAATCCCAGTTCAGCTTCCATCTGTCATTTCTTATGTGAAATTTAGTGTTTCTAACGTTTTTCGTTAGTGAGTTAACGCACTATTAGTCATTTTCCACATATCCTTTGTATGGGAGGTGGGCGTGGTTATTATCCGATTTCTTTCACTTTTGGACTGTATGAGGAAATGGCTAAAAGAAGCGGCTGCAGAAAATTTGTTTTATACAGTTTTTTTTTTGGTTTGCAAGATATATACATATGAAACCTGTTTGGGGGCGGGGTCACGCCCACTTAAAAAAATGCATCCAAATGTGATTCTCCCTAATGCGATCTTATGTTCCAAATTTCATAACTTTATTTATGGCTTAGTTATGACACTGTATAGGTTTTCGGTTTTCGCCATTTTGTGGGCGTGGCAGTGACCGATTTTGCCCATCAGCAGCCTCCTCAGGGTGCCAAGGAATATGTGTTCCAAGTTAAAGATTAAGATATCTTAATTTTTACTCAAGTTATCGCTTGCACGGACAGACGGACAGACGGACGGACAGACATCCGGATTTCAACTTCACTCGTCACCCTGATCATTTATGTATATAACCCCATATCTAACTCTTTTATTTCTTGGTGACACAAACAACCGTTATGTGAACACAACTTAATACTCTCTTTAGCAACTTTGTTGCGAGAGTATAAATATGAATTGCTGCAAAATCCCGAGATTTTTCGGTAGCCTGTGGTCTATAATTTATAATGCCGAAATTTTTAAATTTTAGAAATCAGTAGTCTGGCTTGAAAGGTGTCTTAGTAGTCATCTAATCTAAGTAAGTAGACCTTTTTGAAGGATTTTCGGGTTCTACGATTTCTTTATGCTAGAAACAATCAAAAGAAGCGGTTGCTTTGGTTCAAAAAAATTCCAAATTTCAAATCTCAACATTTAATAACAATATCTCATTTTCAATTATCTAACTGTTTATTATCAGCATTTCTGTGTGCCGTCCATTCTTCTATTGATTTTTATTTGCCAATTATAATTACGCTTGACCTCAGCTATTCTCTAGTAAATGTTGTGTGTTTTTGTTTTGTTTTGTTTGTTTCATGCACGCTTGAATTAATTTCGATATTTCGAGCTAAAAGTCATATTACAATCAACAATGCAACACAACACCAACACAACAATGTCATATTCATTTATGAGTTCATTGTAAAATTAATTGCGCACATGTGTGAGTGCGTGTGTGTGAAAGAAGCTGCACATTTGTTTAGCTGCAAAATGCAACAGAGCAGCAAATAATAAGAATAAATACACAAAATACAAAATTAATTAAGCTGCTGTTTGCGATTGTTGCATTTGTGAATCTATTAAAACTGCCACAGTTCGTATGCATGCATTGTTGATCATGTGCATTACTATCTTTATATATATAATATGTTTGTGGTTATTCACAAAAGTTTTACTCATTTTGCTTTTGGAGTTTAACTAATGTAGAATTAAGCCAAATTTTTACTTATTTACTAATTATATATCTTTCTAAATATATGTATATATTTTACTGAAATTATATTTTCACAATTTTTCTACTTTCAGCACATCAAATTCGAAGAAACGACAACAGACATCATCATGAAAGGTAAAAGGTAGGAAAGAACTTATAAATATCCATACATACATGTATGAAATTTTTTCTCTCCAGGGAAGTATGAGAATTTTTTTTTAATTATTCTGAAAACCCTAAAACAAAGATAAAAAGATTAAAAATAATAGGTTACGATCAATCAACCCCAATTCTGATTCCTAAGCGTACTTATTATAATCTCTTCAATAAGTAATTATAAAGTTGCTTGAACAAGATAATCGTTAGTCATAAAAAAATATTAGAACTTTTTATATTATACGAGGGCTGCTATATATACATATTTCTGGCCTAATAATGAAAATAGGAATATTTATCAACGAAAATGGTTTTATTGTTTTTCAAAATATTCTCCAACAAGATTTATACACTTTTGCATGCGCTCAAACCAATTTTCGAAGCACTTTTTTGAGCCTTTTTTTTGAGCGATTGTCAAATTGTGCGGGATCCAACGAGAACAAACCTCTTTTACGGCCAGGTGTTCATGCAATGTCGAATGTATGCTGGTGGAGAAATGCATAGGCATGCCTCTATCTGAAGTTATGTTACATGACGGTCTTGCATTATCAGTTCACGTACGGCATCGATGTTTTCTGGCACAACGGCTGTTTTTGGACGACCTTCACGGAATTCGTCTTTGAGCGAGCGTCGGCCACGATTGAATTCGTTGTACCAGTTTTTCTCAGTGCTATAGTATGGTGCTTCATAGCCATACAAAGATTTTAGTTCATCGATGCACTCTTGTCGCGATAATCCACGTCGAAAGTTGTGAAAAATGATCGCATGAAAATGTTCACGAGTTAATTCCATTTTTTGGCCGAGATGAATTTTTTAATTCCCTGTAAATAAAACAATTCACGATTAGATGACAAAACGTTCTGAGTGATGTTATACTAAAAAATGTCAAACTTTCCAATGGAAATGTCAGATTGCACGATTGCACCTGGCAACACTTAGTGTTGCCTAGGCCAGAAATATATATAGCAGCCCTCGTACTTACGCGATATGCTGCACAGAATTTTGTTCATTTAACGGTTGTTTATAACACTTAAAGCTAGATGATAGAGATTTCGTGTATACGGGGTGTGTTAAAAAAATAACGGGAATTTATGTTTTTTGTAAAAAAAATATTTCTTTATTAGTCTACATTTATATTGTCATATTTAAAATAGTCCCCATTCGTTATTATGCACTTATGCCAGCGCTTATTCCAATTGTTGAAACACTTCTCGATCTCGATT
This sequence comes from Zeugodacus cucurbitae, assembly GCF_028554725.1. NCBI lineage: Eukaryota > Metazoa > Arthropoda > Insecta > Diptera > Tephritidae > Zeugodacus > Zeugodacus cucurbitae. Next base: position 61,833,994 of record NC_071670.1, read on the forward strand.
TCTGGGACAGCCCTTTCAGCGATTTCTCCTAAAACAACGGACCTTCAAAGTTCTCTTTAATTTTGGAAAAAGGAAAAAGTCAGATCGAGTCATGTGTCAAGTCGAATATAGAGACTAAGGCATCGTTACAGTATTGTTTTTGGCCAAGAGTTTACAAAAAGTTTGACAATTGGACTTTTGGACTTTTTGACATTGAAATTTTAAAATGTCCGATATTTTTCGAACATACCTCGTATGTCTGTTCTTACAAATTATAGGTTATGAAGGATGATTCTACTTTTAGAGGACAATTTCATATTTTCGTAACTACATCCAATCCTTAACAAAATTAGTACTATAACATACTATACCACGCCAGCTTTCTATATGAATCGATTTTAAATTATACCAGAAAATATCTTAACGAAAACCAGTGAATATTGTTTCTTGGTGAAATCAAGTCCGGTGCTATAAATGGTTGAAATCCTAGCGTCCATGTCCCCATATATCTACTATAATGATGTTGCTTTCTTGATCATATGTTAGTTCTTCTAGTTATACCTTCTTCTGCCGAACCGTGGGTCGGTCTGGATCTAGAAAACTAAACTTCGCCAATTGCTTATATTCCTTTGTTAAGTCAGTTGTACAACCCAAGTGCAAACAGGTCTCGCAGGAGCTCTTAGTATCGCCTTCCATGCGACATGGCCCAATTCGTTGGATATTTTACGTTGGATTTAACTACACCCATGTCACTGTAGAGCTCATACAGTTCATGATTCCATCTTCTTCGGTACTTCTCGCTTGTGCGGTAGGGTTCCAAAGAATTTGCGAAAAACACTTTCTCGAATGCGCCATTTAATTCCATACAAAAATATATGGGTCTCGACCTTCTCTTAGTTCTATCTGCATAATATTTCAATGGTATAATATGAATAGTTTAACGAAATGGAATTTACATATTTTCTTCACCACAATGTTGCCTGGGGCTGAAAAGGAGTAAACTTGGTTTTGACCTTCATGTAGATGATACAAAGTTTCGCTGTTACCAGGAAATATTTACTTGCCATTAATTCGAAGAAATTTCGAGATTATATTTTACTTCACCAGAGCATAGCTACTCTTTACCTGCTTTAAATAAGGTTACCAGGAGTTAGGAACTGCGGCGAATCTTAGCCTTCCTTTGAAAAGGCTTGTGTTCAGCGAAAAAATATTTGCGCAACTTGTTTAACGCGTCCATTTAATGCCGCCAATTATTTTGCATTGTACAACAAACTGATATGCACTTCAACAACTCACTCAAGGCAAGTGTCAGTACAAAGAAAAATGTTTCGAAGCACTTCAGCGCATATTTCTGCGTACAACAATTTCGAATTCTTATCTTTCATGAAATTGCAACGTTCACCTGTGGCTATAAATCACTAACAAAAAAAGAAATGCGCTCAAATTCATTTGATTTCGCCGCCAGGAAATTGAATTTCTGCACTGCCTGTCTATTGAAGAAAACAAAAAGAAAAGATAACAGAAATATGCAAATAATATATTTTTTCTTAAGCAAATTGCAATGAAAAGCGAGGAATTTTTTGTATCCCAGCACAGCTTGGACCTGCATGCGGCAGTAACAGGAGAGCGGAATGTTTTTTTTCGCGTTTTCTTGTTATTGATATTGTTGTGCGCTTATTGCACAAAAGCAAAAGAAAGAAAGAAATAATAATAGATTTAAAATAAAACAAGAAAAAACGTTAACTTCGGCTGTACCGAAGCTAATATACCCTTCACAGGTGCATTTCTTTTAGTAACTATGTATGTGTTTAAGCAAATCTAAAGACGTAAGAAAAAGTAAGTAAAACAAGTAAGGAAAGGCTAAGTTCGGGTGCAACCGAACATTTTATACTCTCGCAATTTATTGAAGAAATTTTATTAAGATAACATACAAATTTACCCATAAATTCGGCATAAAGTTTAATAGAATAACGAAAATCGTCATATATAGTATATGAGGGCTGAGGTAATTCCTGGACCGATTTCATTCATTTTCACCAGCTAGGTACACTATATCCAAAACTATACACGCACTTAATTTCGCAAAGATATAGTATCTCACATATTAACCAATACATATATGTAGATTAAAGATTAATTAGGTACATGGGAGCTAGGAGATGTTATTAACCGATTTTAATAATTTTTGGAACAGAGACACACTATTAGAATAAAACAATTTCCTCTGAATTACATTAAATTATCTAAGAGATTTACCAATATTTTCGGTTAAAATTTACCCTTAGGCGCTGAGTTCAACATGTCCGATATCTAGGGTCTTGAAAAGTTATAGTCCGTTTTCGACAATTTTTTCTCAAGTGAAGCCAGAGATGATATGTACTATTTGTGTAAAGTTTTATTCCGCTATCTTCATTGGTTCCTTATGTATATCTTATAAAGTGAAGGAATCAGATAGAATTCAAAATTGAGTTATATGGGAAGTTGTCGTCGTTATGAACCGATTTCATCCATTTTTCACATGTGTCATCAGGGTGTCAGGAAAGTATTATATACCGAAATTCATTGAAATCGGTCGAGTAGTTCCTGAGATATGGTTTTTGACCCATAAGTGGGCGACGCCACGCCCATTTTCCATTTTGTAAAAAAATCTGAGTGCAGCTTCTTTCTGCTATTTCTTATGTAAAATTTAGTGTTTCTTACGTTTTCGTTAGTGAGTTAACTCACTTTTAGTCATTTTCAACCTAACTTTTGGTTTGAAAGTTTAGTTTATATAGCTTTATTGGTTTGCGAGTTATATACAAAAAACCTATTTGAGGGCGGGGTCACGCCCACTTTTCCAAAAAAATTACATCCAAATGTGCCCCTCCCTAATACGATCCTATGCTCCAAATTTTATTTTCATAACTTTATTTATGGCTTAGTTATGACACTTTATAAGTTTTTGGTTTTCGCCATTTTGTGGGCGTGGGAATGGTCCGATCTTGCCCATTTTCGAAAGCAACCTCCTCAGGGTGCCAAGGAATACGTGTTCCAAGTTTCGTTAAGATATCTCAATTTTTACTCAAGTTATCCGTTGCACGGACAGACGGACGAACGGACGGACGGACAGACAGACATTCGGATTTTGACTCGTCTCGTCACCCTGATCATTTTTATATATATAACCCTATATCTAACTCGTTTAGTTTTATGACTTACAAACAACCGTTAGGCGAACAAAACTATAATACTCTCTTTTGCAACTTTTGTTGCGAGAGTATAAAAAGAAAAGTTTTCCATACAAGCCATTAATTCCGATCGTTCAGTTTGTATGGCAGCTATATGATATAGTGGTCCGATATCGGCAGTTCCGACAAATGAGCAGCTTCTTGAAGAGAAAATAGCATCTGCAAAATTTCAAAACGATATCTTAAAAACTGAAGGACTAGTTCGTATATATACAGACCGACAGACAGACGGACGTGGCTAAATCGACTTAGCTCAACATACTGATCATTTATATATATACTTTATAGGGTCTCCGACGCTTCCTTCTGGGTGTTACAAATATCGTGACAAACTTAATAGACCCTGTCTGTTCAGGGTATAAAAACTGAAAGAGAAAAACGGTGCGGGTAAACTGTAAACTTTTCGTCTATTTTGCGCATAATTTGTGAAGCATTGCACTGCAGAAGACGCAGCATAACAAACAAAGAACACATTATCTGAAGTTAAGAAATTTCTTCAACATTTTATTTTCATATTTTTTCTGCTTTGGTCTGCTGGTTACTTTTATTTGCATTTTCTTGGCCCTGTGGCAGCATTTAATCGCTGCCACGCACATACAAACATTCAAACTTGCACTGTTATATTTATGCAAAATAGCGTTATTTCTTTGAAGACCACAAGCACACAAAAAGAAAAGAAACAAAAAAACAAAAACAACAATAATAATGTAAAATAAAAATTTGCGAAGAATTGCAGAAGAAACTTTAACTGAATTACGGCTCGTTAAGGACATACCAAGAGACATGTTTCCAACAGCACCACACCCCTCTCCGCTTTCGGCTCACCACTTGCTTCATGCTATTATACTACAACTACTGTCCGCCGAACTACAACGATCAACTGCCATAAAATGTAAATGCAAATGCAGAAAAGTTTCTTTCAAGTTGAAGCACTGGGACAGACACGCTTGCCGCACAAAGCGACAGATCTGGGGAAGGGGAAAAAAGTAAAATAAGAAACCGAAACTTCAATTGAATGGAGCAGATACAGCTGAATAGATGAAGGTACGCACAGTCTTTGTAGCGTCTCCTCGGCAGTGTGGTGAATTGCATGCTCAATTAGAGTAAGAAGTCTGCGGAATTCTCGGAATCTTAATGGTGCATTTAATATTCACTAATGCAATTTGACACTGATTTTGAAAGTCACACAGATAAGCTCAAGCTCGAAGGGGTTAATAATATGGCGGTCAAATGGAACTTTGCGTCAAATGGGTGTCAAATGTCAAATTGCAGTTCATTTTACGCAAATTTATGTCTTGATATGTCTTGATATTGCATGAAAATACTATATTAAATAGTTTTTTATTCATATGGCCACCAATGAAATATAAAAATTGCATTTGCATTCATCCTTCTCCATTGAGTATTTTTATTTGTCTTCCAAATAAGGAAAGGGTTCCGCAAACTATATGATTATATTTTTTCTTCAAATTTAATTCATTTAAAGCAACTCCATGGATAAGTAAACCAGATCATGTTCAGAATGAGGGAAGAAAGGCTTGAGCGCCCTAACCTCAAATATACTGGAGTAGGAAGGAATGAAATTCCTATAAAAGTTTCGTATATTATTTGGACTAAACTAGTAACGAAAATTTTACCTCAGAAAATGGCTAAATCCTTTGCGTTTATCCTGGAGAGGAAATTGATATAAGAATCCCTCAAAGATTATCGAGTTTATAACCACTCAATGGTGCAATTTGGTAACCTCAACTCTGACTTTGAACCATTAATGCTAATTATGCATTGTAACTAAAGTGATTGTAACCAAGAAATCTAAAACGACCTAGATCGTATAGGTCTTTACCGTTCACGAAACACAGAGATCCATCTGTAACTTTAAAGCAAGCCCAGAAGGACTCTACTTTGGAAAATATTTCGGCATGAAAGATAGCTTTCGTGCAGAGATCGTTGAATTAAAAGTTATATTGCTCACATAAGTGGAGTCGATTTCTACTCTACAATTTTATATTCAACTCGATATTTCTAGATTGTCTATCTATACTACTATTATAAAGAGGGAAGATTTGTATGTATGTTTGTAATGAATAAACTCACAAACTACTGTGCCGTTTTCAAAAATTCTTTCACCATTGGAAAGCTATTCATTCTCTTCACATCTCAATTGCGTGCCAAAGAGCAAAGAGCGCTCGCAGCTGCTGAATTAACAAAATTTCAAAACCTCACAAGCATTGTAGAAACCTACCTGCTTATACAATGCTCCCAAGTACGTGCTTGAAATTCGAGTACAAGGCGTGTGCAGCGGCTTAAAGATCAAAATATACAAGCTCGCACTAGGGCGTCGAACTCTGAGCTTTCATAATCAGAGAGAAATACAACGGACACCAAAGGCTAGCTCATTGCAAATAAAATATAATTTCATGTTAGAATTTTCCTAATTTTACTTTTTTAAAATGAACCCACGCAAGAACATATGGATATAAGTATGGAAAAACTTATAACTTTTGAATTGTCTGCTAGCAGATTAATTGAATCTCTCAGTATTTCCATTCTCTTGCTCACTTACTCCCCCCTATAATTTGAATTAGGATTTTTTATTTCATTGTATCAGAATAATTATACTAGAAGATGAAATCTGGGCTTGGTGAACTCTTGTTATGGTGAACCCAATGTCACAGAGACACAAATGGGCGTATGGTCTTAAAAGTTTTCGTTGAGATTAGTTCGAAATCCTGCCTCGATTGGAATTTATTTATAACTAAAGAGTTGATTCATAAAGAAAAATTTTGCTGCGACATTTTTTTTGGGTAATTTCCATCCGGTTGCTCTCATAGTTCCTAAAGATATGTATATCGCATTTCTCGATCGTCCGCTCGATATAAGTATTTCATTGACCGGTAAATACAAAATACGATTTGACTTGGCTTAGTATTTAGTACATCACCTTACCTGAAAATAATAATAAATTCGTTTTGTTTTAAAGAGCCTTCTGCTATCTACCATTAACTGTGACGACATAATCCAACCGGACGGAGCATAATCCAACCAGTTTTTTTCAAAAAAAGTCACGAAACACCATCAACTAATTTGTAGTCTCATGAGTCTTTGCCACAATGCTAACTGAATACGGTTTAATTTCTTCAAAATTGTGTCTTCATTATTTTCGTTTTCTCACCTTTCATCCACGAATTCTCTGAAACATGAAATCAGGCAGACATCCTTGAGGATTTATGTCACTTCCAAGTAAATTGTCGCGTTATATTTACACACATTACCTACTCTAAATGCTACAGTTTCACCTTACTGCTAATTGAAACTCTTTTAAAGCTCTTTATTTACCAATATACCAGCATTGTTTAGAAGTGGTGATTGTCTGCCGACATGCATCAATCATAAGCGCTTTCAATTTGCAACCGGTCTACGTTGGAATAACTTATATGGGTTATTGTGTCACTTAGACGGAGGGATGGTTCAGAATAGAAGCACTAAGCTCATCCGTTTGCTCGGCATTGGCTAGAAAAGCAAGAACAACTATCGATAAATGAAACGCATTTCACTGCTAAAAGCTTTTCTACTTCTCACTTCTTCTCAGTTGAGGATCCCGATGCACAATGGAGCTACACTTGCTTGCTACTGTAGCGTGAAACCTAATCCAAACCACTTATGAGAGGGCACAACTTGAGTACTCACAACCTGTGCTGCCTGCCAGTCTTGCCAGTGTTCAATGAAACGCCAGTAATTTGGATTAATACGCCGTGTGTGATCTCGGGGCGGCGTCGTCAGTGTGCATGTGGCAGCCACCAAATGAATGTGCTGATGAATGGTCGGTGCTTGGGTTTGAGACTGCAGCACTTATACGTTGCCAAAGTTTGCAAGCCGAGCCGTTGTTTATCTGACACACGAGTGTACTCCACATACGAAATCCAATTAACTGCTTACGCTCCCCGCTGCTTGTTTACATTTACATTGCCGTTGTATACTCGGCAAGGAAGAGTTTGCTGCTGTTTTACGCCTTCTTCTCCACTCTTTTTGCTCATCTCCTTTCGGTCTGTTTTGCTTGTGCAAATATTTACTTATTCTCAGTCACATCATGTACATTCTTAATACTTTCCACACTTCGCTTCGTTGCTTCGTTCGCTTCTGTTGTGCTTACATTTTTTGCTACGCTCTGTCAGCATATTGGGCATTGCCATGTGCGTGGAGCATGAGAAAACAATAAACCAGTAATGGGTGGTTTATTGTTGGCTTTGAGCGGTGGTGTAGATAACCCATTTCAAAAGAAAAGCGGCTGAGTTGTGCGCAATTTTAAATTTGCTCTCCATAAGTGGTGATATGTAAATCAGTGATGCACAGCGTACATTACGACAACACACTTCATTAAGAGCCTACTTAATTTAATGAGTCCGTAGTACACTATATATTTATTAATTAATTATTTCGTAAAGTGTAAACAACATTTTTTTGCTTAACCTCAAAATGCAATTTCAATTAAGTTCAGCTCATTTGAGTTGAAATATTTCAAAAGCATGTAAGGAAGCTGGGACGCGAACGAATTTAAGGAACTCATGACAGAAGTGCCGGTTTATACACTTCTTCCTGTATTTTCTCATCTATTTACTCTTATTTCAAGAGAATACAATTTATCTCGGATTTCCTATAGTTTTCCATAATTAGTTAGATAGAGATCTAGTTTTTTTTAATTTTACAAAATAACTTCGAAAACAATGCCAACAAGTCCATGGATAAGTAAACAAAATCATTAACACAACGATGAAAGAAAGATTTGAATGACCTCACCTCGTAGAGAATGGAGCAGACTTATGTATGACCTCAACTCGAACTTGGAACTATTTTGAATACCTGCTGAATGAGAATTATTACTACAATGAATGTAACCAAGAAAACTAGATTTGAAGACTGAAGACCGAATAGGCCTTTACCGTTCATTAAACACACAGACCAAATTTTACTTTAAAGCATGCGCAGAAGAAGTACCTTTGGAGAATATTCCGGGTTGTAGGACAAATACTAATGAGCCGAAAGAGGCTCCTAACTAGCTCCTACCTCCTTCTCAACCTACTTAAAGAAGTCGTCTCTATGTACAAAACCTAACGATACCTGGAGGTCTTGTAGCGTTAGTGGAACCCCTACTCCGAATTGATGAGCGCGTCTAATAATTAGTATGATATTAAGTTTGATTAAGGACATTAAAGTAGTACTAAAACAATCCCAAAAGTTCGGATCTTAGAGCTTTTATCAATTATTTTCAAGAGCCATACATCTCAGTCGACCATAGAGCTTTGATAAAGCTTTGTCATTTTAGTAAAAGCTTGTAAATCTGGGTAAAGGGTAGTGGGTAAATAATTAGCTCGTCCATCGTTTAAAATTTCTCATCACATTTTGAGATTCTTTAAGATTTGTTTACAATTTTACCACCAAAGCATTGAAGTTCAGACAGTAAAGCGATTCGTTATAAAATTTTAAAATATTCTAAAGTACCGTTATTTGCTTAATCGTTTAAACTTTAAATTGTGAGTTTAAATAATTCCTTTTGTAAACTCTCATCGTTCTAACCACTAAACATAACCTAAAATACCACAAAAAAGTAATATATAATATTTGATCTGCTGATTTCGTTTGGGTGAAATGTGAATGAAAACACAAAAGCACGCATGCATTCCGCCGTCAAATGAATATTTAATCCACATTTATCATGCGCTTAGTCTTTTTAAGCAGACTTGTACGCCTAATTTATTTAATTTTTCTCCAAACGCTGCAAATGTAATTAATGTGAGCATACACTCACACATTCATATGCACTACTACATACATAGTACATACAGCCATATAAGCTTATGCATGCAAATTCAATGAGATTTTTGTATGGATTCCGCTAAAAAGACAGTGAAAAAGGTTCATTTGTTAGAATATGTATGTGTGTGTGTGTCAGCAGCCTTTTCACAAATACATACAAACATACAAATGCGCTTAAGCGTTTAAATCTGCGCTTAGTTAGACTGCTCATTATGTGTATGTATGTATGCATGTGAGTGAAATATTTGTACATGTAAATGAAACGCACCAATGCATACAAATTACGTTTTAAACATTTTTTTTCTTTTTGTATGAAGGTGTAGCTGCATATGTGATTGCCCCATAGAGATTTATACAATTTTTGAAGAGAAACGAGTGGTTGTGGTTCATTTAAGTGTTAGTACTGGTCCGGCTCAATATATATTGTTCTTAGAGAACCAGCGTATGGAAGAATCCTTATAGATATACTAGGATAGAAAAAAGCCAAGGTTTGTAGAATGACTTAAGCATTCGCAGCAATATCAGATAATATACTCTCTTTTCTTCCTCCTCTCTTTACTTCGCTGTTCGGCGCCAGTTGGAGATTCCAAGTGTAACCAGGTCGCTCTCCACCTGGTCCCACCAACGGAGTGGAGGCCTTCCCCTTCCTCGGCTTCCTCCGGCGGGTACTGCATCGAACACTTTCAGAGCTGGAGTGTTTTCGTCAATGTTCTGAGGACCATAAATCTTGTGCAAAATTTCCCTCTCTAAAACTACTAGTGTCGTCTCATCTGATGTTGATCAAGCTTCTGCACCATAAAGCAACTGATAAGCGACTTGTAGAGTTTGATTTTGGTTCGCCGAGAGAGGACTTTACATTTCAGTTGCCTACTCAGTTCAAAGTAACACCTAATATATCACTCAAATTCGAGGACATTTCGTGTCTTCTTCCTCTTCTTTACACAACAACCGTTTGTCGGTCTGAGCCTAGAACACAAAACATCGCCATTTGCATCTATCCTTTGCGAAGTCACGCCAGTTGTGCATACTAAGTGCAGACTGCTCCCCATGCACTTGGTCCTTTCATTGAATGAGTGGGCGCCCCATGTCGTAGTAGCTCTTATATAGTTCATAGTTCCATCTTCTTCGGTACTCCTCTCTCACGCGGACTACTTTAGAAATAATTGAAACTGCAGGGTTCTTCATTTGAAACCAAAAATTTATTTATAGATAATTCTCGCGTTGATCCCATCTCCAAATCAAAAATATCACTGGGGATTATGTCTCTTGCATTCTTGATAAACAAAAAGAGATCTTGCTTACGCTTGTGACGTCTCTCAAAAGAAAACAACTCGAGAGATTCTCTCAATAAAACCCATAAAATCATTGTAATGAAGTCAAAGTAACAGATAGTTGAGGTAGTAAAGACTAGATAGTATAACTTGTAATGAATAAAATGGAGCTGAATAATGTTCAGATCGGCTCTTCAGAACATATGATCAAATTCAATAAATTCAATTTATTCTATTATATTGGATAATTCGAGAGTGATATGTCTTCTTAGTAGATGTTGATAATAACAGAAATATTGAATAATAAGAGATTGAAAGAAATTGATGGGTTCATAGACAATCCGAAACACAGGGTATACCATATTTAAAATGATTTTTTTTAAGAAGGAAGGGAATGGTAACTCGGGTAGTTTTTGACCATCTCAGTATAGATCATACATAAAGAGTTTTAAATAGAGTCAAATCAAATTAATTTTTTTCGACACGAAATAAATCAATATAAAGAATATTCAAAGAAGTATGCTTAACATCAATATTTTTGAAAAAAATGTTTTTTATATCTGTTGTAAAATTTATAATAATAACTAGCAGACCCGGCCACACGTTGTTGTGGCTAAGGTATACATTAATTTAAGTTGGTCTAATCTTGGCTTCGGCGACGAGTAAAAATTGAGATATCTTAATGAAACTTGGAACACGTGCTCCTTGGCACCATAAGAAGGTTAAGTTCGAAGATGGACCGCAATCGGACCACTGCCACGCCCACAAAATGGCGATAACCACAAACACATAAAGAGCTATAACTAAGCCATAAATAAAGTTATGAAAATTTGGAACATAGGATCGCATTAGAGAGGGGCACAATTGAATGTAATTTTTTTGGAAAAGTGGGCGTGACCCCGCCCCCAAATATGTTTTTTGTATATATCTTGCAAACCAATAAAGCTATATAAACCAAACTTTCTGCAGTCGTTTATTTTAGCTATTTCCTTATACAGTCCAAAAATGAAAGAAATCGGATAATAACCACGCCCCCCAGCCATACAAAGGTTAGGTTGAAAATTACTAAAAGTGAGTTAACTCACTAACGAAAAACGTCAGAAACTCTAAATTTTACATAAGAAATGGCAGAAGGAAGCTGCACTGAGATTTTTTTTACAAAATGGAAAATGGGCGTGGCGTCGCCCACTTATAGGTCAAAAACCATATCTCAGGAACTATTCGACCGATTTCAATGAAATTCGGTATATAACACTTTCTTGGCACCCTGATGACACTGGTGGAATATGGGCGAAATCGGTTCACAACTACGCCTACTTCCCATATAACTCAATTTTGAATTCTTTTGATTCGTTCAATTTATAATACATATATACATTAGGAACAAATGAAGATAGCGGAATAAAACATTACACAAATACTGTATTTGAGCTGTGACATCACTTGTGGAAAAATTGTCAAAATCGGACCATGACTTTTCAAGGCCCCTGATATCAAACATGAAGAACTCAGTGCCTAAGGGTAATTTTTAACCGAAAATGTAGGTAAATCTCTAAATAAATTGCGAGAGTATAAAATGTTCGGTTGCACCCGAACTTAGCCTTTCCTTACTTGTTATATATTAAGACTAGTTCAAAAGTATCTATAATTTAACTAATTCCGGACTAGTACACATATTTCCTTAAACAACTAGTTCGGCATTACTAGGGCACTAAGTTTAAAGGTATTTAAACACCTATATGAATTTTGCTATGCCGTCTCGTTTATTTTTTTTTTTAGAAATAAGACAAAAATCAAGAAAATTCAGCCAATTAAAATGTCTGTAGGCCATGCAATGGGAGACTGACAATAATTTATGCGGACTTCTTTCTTAAAATAATACATGAGAAGCATAACATCCACACATATCTACATAATCACACATGAAAAGCAAATACAGAGGTACTTCTCGAGTGTACATAACCTATCAGTGACACATGTCTTACTCTTTCCTATTTACGCTGGCGGCACACAGCCATCGCTACACAAATAAATATGTATTTACTTAAGGACACTCGATGACTTTTTATTACCAATTTTGTGCATTTTTACATTTATTTTTATTTTTTTCTTCCGAACTGTGCTTTTCAACTTTTGTTTTTTTTTTATCAACTTTTTACTTAAAAAAGTAAACACCTACCGCCTGCGCGTTGGGCATACAAAAGGCATACACTTTACTTAAGTATGCATACTTACTTACTTATGTACATTTAAATAGCTGCTCAATGTAAAAAAATAACATATTTTTTCGAAGAATTTAAGTACCGAGCACAAATAAACGGACAGACAAACAGACAGGCACAGAACAAGCACTCGTATTTATTTCGCTTCATTTGGCATTTGCTTTTGAAGTTGCCCGGCGAGCCTTGTGAGGGGCGAGAAAAGGCACTGTGGTGCCACTTATATGCATAAGTGGATACCTGAATACTATATTGAAGTGCATTTCAGAAATTTCCTTTTTCTGTTATGTGAAATTTACGGCGAATTGGTGAAATGTTTCTATGCTATAATATTTCAAATGCATATTATGTTATAATAAATGAATTTTTTGTGGAATTTTGACCAAAAGATACTTCTGGGTACACCGAAAATTCGTTATTGCTTATTTAATTTCATTTGCAGTGACTTCTTGGAAGTATTTTATTTTGCAGGAAATTAAATTTAATATTGCCATACTTTAATATTGATACCATATTATGGTATCTTTTAACTGTATTTTAAGACTTAGTACTAGTAAACATATTTATTTGAAAAAGAGCTACAGCTGATCTCCAGGAGCTCCTTTCAAAAAAGACGTTTTGCGGTGACCACTATATCTCGGAACTGGATCATCCGAAATTAAAAAACCAAACAGATTTCGTTAAAATAATGTTAAATCTAGTAATTAATCGAAGGAATAAGCAAAATAAAATTTTTTGGCAAATGGCGGTTTCTCAAAAAAAAAATCGATTTTTCACCGAAATTTCGGCCTTAAATTGTTTATAAAAAAAAAAATATTTATCGGAGAGAAAAAATCTTCGATTAATTACTAAAAATATATATTTAAGAAGGTCGTGTTAAAATTTGAGACTAATCGGTCAAGCCGTTTTCGAGTAATGATGAATGACCATTTTGAGAAAAACGCGTTTAAAGTTTTGACCTTGTACTTCCAAGCACTCTGAAACGCCTTTTCAAATTTTTCATTTGCTTGTAACTTTGAAACTATTCACCGGAACGATATAAAATTGTCTGTGTGTATTCTTAAATATATGTACATTAAGAAAATGAAATAAGTTTAGAGCTCATGTTATAAAAGAATCATGATAGTAAGAGCTCTCTGAAAGAAAGTAGGAACACTTTATTTTATGGGTTGAGACAGAAAACACTACCGGGAAACATCTTTTGGACAGTTCATCCTTTGTTACCACATTAAGTATCCGCTGAATCCGTCCTAGCCATCGAAATCGCTTAACTATGATGATGTCCTACCAATCCCCCAAGATCAGACAAATCATCCGATCCTACATTGCCATTCTTATCTCAACTTATCTTGAGGTTCAGAATGATTCTACATTAGATTTTAACGCTTAAATTTTTTCTGGCTGATCTGCTGGTTCTGATGCAGGCGAATATGTCAATAACTTATGGCAAAATCATGAAGTCATTGGTCACAATGAACGTTTCTTTATCAGAATCATCGCTCCATTGCCACCAAAGTTTCTACAAGTCTGTTTGTGTAATCAGGATTATTTAAAATCACAAGAAACTTTGCAAAGGTCGATTTTAACGACTATAAATTCCGATAAATTTTCTAATCTTGTTCTTCTAAGATAGCGTATAGCCAGAGTCCGTCAAAGCATTCTCATTCCATTAATCAGAAGAACTTCGCTGCACTAGCAACACATGCCGGATTCCCACTAATTTTATTTTATATGTGACAATTCTCCATGTATTTTCCCCCTTCATCTTTGCTATTTCATTACGACCATAAGTAATAGCTACCCAATAAATCTGTCTATAAACATATTACGATTTCGGCGAAAAATCACATTAAATTAATCACACAGAACACAATCAAAACAAAGAGGAGCAATTCGCTCTTGGTCGACCAATGTCTGTGGGACAAATTAAATGAAGAACATTCCGTTGGTGGCACTTAATTTTATTTCTACGCTAGCAAAAATTTTATTTAATTTAACACAAGTCGCACTGTTGGCCAATGCTATTCTGTGCGCTTTCTTTACGTTGTACGAAAAGAAAAGTTAGAAACTGAGAGAAATTACGAAATCTTTGAGCTGTAAAACGCAAACGAAGATAGTGAAGAGTAATAGTTAATGAAGAGGTTGGTTTGATGAGTCCGAAAGAGTTTTATAACATTCGCAGAGCATAGGCTATTAACAGACACTATTCAGTTAGGAACGGTCGAAATACCGTTGGATCTGTCGGCGGTTTTGTAGAATTCCTTAGTAACTTTCATAACTAACCGACCGGGTCTTGATGGTGATACGAAAGATCCCATCTTACTGTGGAGAGAGCTGTACTTAATACTTTGCTATTCTTCATTTTTTATTGTGATCCGGTGTGTTATGAGAGACGGTTGGAATTCATTAATGTTTCATTCGAGTAAAACTTATCCTACAACCTCTGAATAAAGTAAAGAAGAAGTTCCAAGATTAAAAACAAAAAAAACATTAAAAATCGACGAAACCTGTGACTCCTCACATATGTGCCACAAATATCTCGGGCAATCACATGCGTGACAAGTGAGGCGACGCACATTCTTGTGTACTTCCGGTTGCGTTATTGGTTTACGAGCATTTCTTTGCACTTACGGCAGCCACAATTATTGTCTCTGAAGTTGAGCAGAAATCAAAGCAAAAAGAAATAAAAAGCAAACCCGTGGACGCTGACAACCCAAAGTGCTGAAAAGTGGACACAAAGAGCTACCATTACACGAAGGTTACCAGCGACCAGCTTACCGAGAGTGTAGCAAATTCACTCAAACACATACACGACACATTTGACGTGATATCAATGTTCAAGTCGATCAATAAAGACGGACTCAAGCATTCTGTAGATGTGGCAATGAAGCCGAAAGAATTGAAAAAAAGAGAGTAAAAGTTGAAACTTGATGAGCTTCTAGGAATGTAAAGAATGGAGGTACATAAGGATATGTACATACATGCTTGTAATGTACAGTTATGTACACATATGTCATGGTGCTGTATAAAAACGAACTTAAAGCATATTGACCAAGCGAGTTCGTGCGACAATTGAAGCGCTCGTGTATGAAAACCGCCAATATCCGGTTGCTGTTAACGGACGTGGTGAGCACATACACAAATGTATTGCATATGTCGGAAATGGATATTCATATAAATGTGTTTTATATCAGCTTTAATTTTGTGTTAAGTTAAGTTAAAGAAAGTTAAGTTAAGTTAAGTTACGTTAGAATTTCTAGAAATTATTTTATTTTTATATGTATGTATATAGATATAGTACGAAAAATTTACGTTAAGTGAAATTAAGTTAAGTTAAGTTAAATTAAGATAAGTTTTGTTAAAGTTACGTAATTTTTGTTCCAAATTCATCAGATGTTCCAAATGTGTTTTATATAAGCTTTAATTTGTCTTACGTTAAGTTTAAGTGAACTAAGGTGAGTTAAATTAAGGTAAAGTAAACTAAGTTAAGTTCCGTTAGAATATTCAGAAGGTATTTAGTTTCTATATGAATATAAATGTAGTATGGAGGGCTTGCGTTAAGTTAAGCTAAGTTAAATTAAGATCCGTTAAGTTCAAGCCTGAATTTGCGTTATGTTAAGTTAATTTAAAGTGAGTTAAGTCAAGTTAAAGTAAGTTAAGTTGATTTCCGTTAGAATTTCTAGAAGTTATTTAGTTTCTATATGATTATAAGTATAATACGGAACATTTACGTTAAGTCAAGTAAAGTTAAGTTACTTGGAGTTACTTATTTATTTTTTTTTTAATTTATCATATGTTCCAAAATGCTCGAGGTTAATGACTTAGAAAAAAAATCTAGACTAAAGAAAAAGAGATTTGGAATTGGTATTGATACTATCAGAAAATAAAGGGTTCTAATAATTGGATTACGCTAATGCTTCCACGAGATCTCTTATAAGTATATCAATACATGATCTTAAGTTATCAGCTTTATTGAAAAGTCTCCATTTCGGTTGAAGGGTGGTTGAGAAGAATCACCTGTTTTTTTTTAATGTTAACTTAGACTTTTGTAAGCTCCTTAACTTTTTATCACTTTCAAGAGAGCGACACGTCTATTTAAGAATTGGCGTTGATGAGAAATCTCTAAACTTTCCGCATAAAATATATTTCTCTAAATAAATTCACCAAAAAGTTTCATAGCTATTCATATCAACACACAAATCACATTTGATTCAAAGGCTTTAAGCAATTTCATTCAAGAAAATAGTTAAGCGTTGCGAATGATGACGAAATAAAGCACGGTTTGCACAAGGATGACATTATTAAATTTGCGCTCAAATATTTACACATATGCAAAGTCGGAGATATGCACAATGAAAATTTTCACTTTGGCTTTCACAAATTTACCAGCACTTACACAGCCCCTCTCCCTCCCACACATATGTACATCCTTCGAACACTACCAAACCAACAAATATGAAACTAACGAAATGAAAGTGTCACACTACGATTTTGTGGCTTCCCGCGCAACGCAGACAAAGACCCAAGGATGGCGATGCTGCACTTAAAGCGAATTCTATAGCCGCTCACATGACAGGCAGGAAGTCAGGCAGTGCGACGGCAGGCGGCAGAAACTGTATACGCGCCGCGAATTCAGCGACTAACTGACGTGGCGCGAAGGCAAACAACTGTTAACAACTGCACTAAAAGTGACGACCAACAAAAGCTAACAACAACATGAAGCGCATAAAAAATCTATACAATAATAATAATAAAAATGTGAGAACTTGAACTTTTACCAAAGCTGCAGCTGCACTACATAACTAGAAAGAGAAAACACTTGGAAATATGGTAATATGTGTGATCTCGTGTAGTCATTTTGTGGTATACTATATACAGGTGGTAATAATTTATGACATCGCATAAATATTTGATAGTACATATTTTTCGTAAATCGGTATTGTATTTAGGTAACCAGGAGAACGTGGTTTCAATTCAGTCAGGAGAGTCAAAAAAGTGTTAAAATAGAAAGCGCTTATGTGACTTATACGGAGTTAAGAACCTCGCCTGAGTTCTTATCGGATTTAGTTCAGTCGATTTACATACTGTTGCCTCTAATACACGACAAAGAAGAAAAATAAGTAAGATATAGTGAGATCAACAGCCCAGAAGGTATAATGTTCCTAGCTTCTGATTTTTCTTCGATGTTGATCTCACTATATCTTTATTATTTTATCTCCTTTGTCGTGTATTAGAGACAAGGTCTTTGACAGTTTCATTCGAAACGGACTTATCTTTACATTACTCCCGGACTTATCTCCCAATCTGTAGAACACCTAGTCCTCTACATCAAAATTAAATCTATTATCCTTCTACCTACCACCTTGATCTGACGAAAATACCTGTACTGTGAATATATATCGTATACGGTGTATAGATCGATCGATCAAAGACCGATAATGACAAAAAGAATATTTTTGTATTTGTACCATATCAGCCGATGATCGTGTCTTCAGACCACATGTCTACTATAAGCTGATTATCATTTATCTGCAGTATCTATTTGAACTCATTTACTTCAAACCCAGTTCCGAAATCTTGGAACACTTAGTTGATCCCAAAAGCGACATCAAACGTTTCGATCTCATATATCTCACCTCGTCAAGGCCTATATCTCATTACTTATTTCGTCGATCTGGCAGAGCTCACAATGGTGTGATAACAAATGAAAGATCTCCAATAAACTTGATGCCAAGACATTATGCGACGATCTTTTTAAGATTTGGACAATTTATACTAAGAAATCATGATCAGAACAGTTTATACAACTGCTTAAAACATACCCATTGTTCGTGAAGCGAGGATCTGGACTGGGGTTTTTAGGGAAACTTTCCCGACTTATTACCAATATATGATCCTGCCATCTAGACTTATCTGTGGGAGTAAATGAAGATTGGACTAAGATGAACAAACTAGGCGGATCTCAAACGCGCTCCTTCCATTATCTCTCTTACTCAATACACATTTTATCTCTCTCTTCATATTGTGTTCTCTACTCTCAACAGTTTTACCGTATATGTGTAAATTTAGAATGCCACTGATGGGGCGACCATTTGTCCCATATTCTTATACCAAAAAAGAACTATAAACTGAGACAGCACATAAAAACCAGTAGGAGAAAATCATTAAAAGTTCAAATGAAAAGTGTGTGAAGCGCATAAAAAGCATATGAAAATAAATGACAGCCCCTGGAAAAGGAATGCACAAATACAAAAAAACCCATATCTGTACAAAAACAAAACATATACTTGTTTGGTAGGTAGGTATGTGTATTTATAGTTTTTAAGTAGAAAAGTTAACGACGAAAGTCACAGCACAGCTGCGCAGCAGAGGCAACAGGGCTAATATAAGTGCCAGCATAAAAAGTGAAAGCGCCAAAGGCGAGGGAAATAAGCAGAAATGCAACTAAACTTGCAGCATACTCGTAAATGCATTTGTAGAAGTACATATGTAAAAGAAACCCAAAAAATTAAAGTAAATACTGTGTACTAGTTTCGAAATTGGCAGACAAGAGAGTACAAAAATATTTTAAAATCGAAAAAGTTAAGACGAACGAAGAGAATCCCAGTTATGTATAACGGTAAATAAACAGTGTGCAGTATGAAAGGAGGTCAATGTTAGTCAAACAAACTTTTTCCAGCTTCCTTTCTAAGAACAAATACTGAATCTTAAAGAAATCGGAAGTGAGATAAATATGGATTTATTAGAAGAAGAAACCATGGATTAAATGGTGGAACCACTATAAAAGATACCTCAAGTAGTTGCAATGTGGACGAATTCTAAATTGAACCGAG
Organism: Zeugodacus cucurbitae; assembly: GCF_028554725.1. Classification (NCBI taxonomy): domain Eukaryota; kingdom Metazoa; phylum Arthropoda; class Insecta; order Diptera; family Tephritidae; genus Zeugodacus; species Zeugodacus cucurbitae. The sequence goes on from NC_071670.1 coordinate 61,853,334, forward strand.
AAAAGACAATAAAAGACCAAGCGAAATGAAAGGTATTGGACAAGTTAAGTTGCCGGAAAGATCAAAAGCCCGAATGCCTTCCACTACAACTAACAACAATATGTCGAATTTGAAAAAAAAAATTATTATTAAATTACATACAGAGTCGGTTGGACAAAACATTTTGACCAACCCTGAGAAAACCCCGTCTCCACAAGTAATGTGAAATAACGAGTTGAGTTCGAGAAACTTTAACAGGTCTGGAAATATGTAGAACCATTGAATCGTTCCTGAACCAGTTTCGAAAATATCATCGAGATAAGTGACACTCACAAAACCGAAAATTCGAATAAAACCAGAAAAAAATTTACATTTTTTAAAAGTACTTTTAAAAGCTCTCATCTAAAGTGCGCCCTAATAGTACTAACTAACTTAACAGTCTAAAATGTAACTCATGTAGAAAACTGGCCTTTTGTAGTAAACTGTCGGCTGCCAAAAGTATGCCTCAAACACCGTTGAACACTGCCTCAGCACTTGCCACTTTGGCGATGACGTGTTAAAATTGGCCAACAGCTATTTCGGTTGACTTTGACAAAGCTCTTGTCGCCACTAAGCTAACTTAGTGTCTTTAAGTCATATTTTTGCGCTGCAATTAGCCGCTGCACACATACATACACACACACCATTTCAACTTACGTTCATTGAGTGCAGCCCGCAAGGCGACCACTTTCGAGTTTGTGCGTACTACAAGTTTAGGTATGTCTGACATTTCTAGGTAAAGCTACCAATAAAGACTTGCATACATATAGAAATGAAAAACTTGGCACAAGAGTCACCGTTATTTTTGCAAACTTTCGCCTTACTTTATTGTTTATTGTTTGTGGTTTGGCATTATTTCTGCACTCATTGTTGCGCAGGCACATAAAATATTTAATTTCTCTAAAATTTTGATAGCCTCACTGATTTATGGTGAATTTATATTTCAGTTGACTGCAGAGTCTTTAGCGAAATTGTTGCAAAATATTTTAGTGTAAGCGCACAATAACGATCGAAGGAAGGTATATTGTTCTTTATAGCCTGTTAGTCAGCTTAAGCGAATACTGAAGTTTTGAATTCCTGTAAAAATATGGGAATATGGTTTATCTATGTTTTAAAGAAATTTAAAGCTTCAGAGTATTACTTCAGATAAAACACGTTCTTAGATTCACGAATTAGTTGGTCAGACTCAAATTTCTCGGATCTTTTCAAAAATTACATCTCTAGAAAATTCTTATAAATTGTTTCATCAATTCAGGTTCAACCCCACATTTCTTAGATTTAATTACTTGAGAGTCAGTCGGTCCCAGAAATATGTCCTATCTATTAAAATTTGTCATAGTAGGATCGAGTCTTAAATTATTGTTTTCTAAAATAATTTCTAAAACTATTCAAAACACTTCCCAATGACGCACAGAGTCCGCACAAACAACCAACACCGCCGCCTTCTAGTTTCGCCGAGTTCTCGAGTTCTGTGTGTTTGCACTTTATTTATGTGCGCGCGTTCAATTCGTTGTAAAACCTGCGAGCTGTTGCTGTTTACCTTTGTTGCGTGCAAACATAATTTCTCGCTTTTTGAGCACTTGATTTGCTGTGGCGGCCACAAGTCACAATTTTATTTGGCCACAAATACCTTCAATGTGTCTGACTTTGTTTGCGCATAACAAGCAAACACCGTTATGTTGGTGTGTGTGTGTTTGTGTATTTGTAGGTGGGTCCACATTTAAATAGCTGTACATTTATTCGGCATGTTGGATAAGTGAATATTTATGTAAATCTCCTCGAACACTATAGACTACAAATACTTACTTACTTATAGCACAGTCAGTGCTCGCGCTGGAGGCTAAAGTGCGCGCCAGTGACAGTTTTATTAAATAATTTCCAACAAATTTGTACAATTTGTCAAAGTTTAAGGCAGATTTGTAAATTTCGAATTTTGAAGGTTGAACCAAATTTGAGGTCACGTGGCAATCTGGGTGGAAATAAATAATCGCGATAATTAATGAAGATTTATTCGTTTATTTAATCGTGCAGTTTGTGTTCTCGCTTTGTGTTCTACTTCTTCTATTGTTGGTGAAATTCATAATTGTTTTTATTTTATTATTTTTTTAAGACCTGTAGCTGATTATGATACTAAATTATGTTCTTTAATGTATTATTTTCTAATGAACGATTGGTATGATTATATATAATTCAGTTGTTTACCCTTTTCAATAATTCTTGGATTAAAGCAAGCTATCCTCTCAGGGATGTTTGGCTTTAATATATAATCTGAAATCCATGAGATTCGAAGCTAAGTTGGAAAGCGATAAGCGGTCTATATTCATAAGCCATATATGTATCATAGTTAGATGACTCTAGTATAGCTCAGATAAAGTTGGTAGCCAGTGCTATTGATAATTCTTCTATAAGTTAGTTTAAGTTAGTGGGCAGATCTCTGCATATGCGGTAAGATCTCATTTGTACAGTTTTGAATGTTGCCTTTTGTGGTACAAAAAAACTCATAATGGGTTAGAGCCTCACGCACTCACATACACTTAGACACAGCGCTTGCAATCTGTTACAAAATTCTTGAGTCGGCTAATGTTAATTCTAGTCAATTCGTTAAGTGCACTGAAGGTGAGCCTACCTAGGTGCTTTAACCTCAGTCTGGCAAATGCTGGACATTGGAGGACTTATCTTTCTCCAAACAGCTTTGGCGACTTGGATCTGTCAGGATCCCTAGTCTCATGGCATATGTAGTCATCGGAGAGTATCCAGTAAGCTCATCTATGATTGCACCTCCATTTCGTCGTCGAGATAAAAGGTCTTTGATTGCGAAGAGATGGACCTCGTTTAGAGAAAATAGTCAGCTCCTATGCGGCCCAAAAGGACCTCGCAACTGCACAGGTGCTGGTCCACCGCTTGGTGAGCTTATGCGATGTCTGTCAGTGAATCTTGGACTGCCAACCCGTTCCCATTCCGATGTCAATGTTGCTGGGATACCTTCCCTCCTGCAAGCTTGTCTGCATTAGATTATTCAACGATTCTACTGTGATAACGAAGTAGCTAGAAGCTATTGATACGGAAGTTAGACACTCATTAACTAGTCGGGAGCGTACTGTCATCGATTTCAGTGCTAGTATTGCCACTATACTGTCGAAGTGAATGTATACCTCTCTGAAGGAGGCCACACTACGGAGTACTGCTATTTTGATCGCAGCCACCTCTGCTTGAAAGACACTACAGTGGTCTGGTATTCTAAAACTGGTAATGATTGTGAGCTTCCGATAGAGGACTCCCCCCCCCAATCTTCCCCTTGAAAACCCGTGAAAATACTCACTGCGATTCTTCTTCATCGGTTTATCACCTCCCACTTAGCCATTATTTTAAAGAATTCCCAACATTCTATTTTATTTTGCTTATTTTATATTTTGTTAATATACAGTGGAACTTCCATAACTCGAATTTCTATAACTCGAACTTATGAATTGGCAATAGAAGTAAAATTTCATAAAAATTTCCTTCCATAAATCGAACTTTTCGACCAGGACATAATACAAAATTTAAAATTTAATAAACAAGGCAGAATTGTAAAAGAGTCCCTCTATATCGTATGGAGGCGAATAAAAGCATGGGATGACAGACGTCAAGAGCCAAAAAATAGCAAACTGCATCTAACAAAATCACACAATATACGTTTTAACGTATTTTCATGAAACTGTATGAGAAATGAATAAATAAAACTGTGTATAAATCTATATTTTACAGCTTTTTGAAAAATTGTATACTTTCATGAAAATTCTATAACTCGAAGTCTCTCTAACTCGAAGTTTTTTTTGTGGATTTATGGTGATTCGAGTTAGAGAAGTTCCACTGTAGTTACCACTTTATCATACCAATCATTGAGAAAATAATTAATAATTTTTTTATTATAAACTTTCTTGATATTTCACAACTTTTGTGGATTTTGATTTAATTTAACACTTATTTGTCTTTTTCATTGGAAATATTGCTTTTAATTGAGTAAAGTGTTTTTAATTGAGTCAAAAAATTAAATTGAATAAACAATTTTAAATAATTGGCTTGCTCTTGCTCAAAATATATTCACTCTTACTATGCGTACTGAAGCTTTTTATTTTATCAAAATTATCACAGAATACCAAAAAATTTCATACTTGATAAAAATCTGAAAAAATTTTCAAATTTTTTGTTATTTTGTCATGTACACAGAATAGGGCTGTTAGTCATTAGTTTGATGTCAATACAACAACTCGCTTATAATTATCAATTTTATTGTATTAAAATTTTAATAAATATGGCATCGCTACATAAAACTTATTTTTAACCATAAGCCTTCTAAAAGCTATTAAGCTTAATACCCTTTTTGTAATATTTATTTTTGGTTAAAAATTTTCAACCAGGTGGCAAAATTTATCATTTTAACCCATTCGCACCAAACATGAAAAAAATACTCATTTTAAGCTGCTAAGCCTTCAACAAGTTGCCGCTCTATCTAATGCACATACGTTGCTTATATGTTTTTTTATTGTTTTTGTAAAACTCTTTTAAATGGATTTTGAACTTTTTAAATTTATTTTCCATTATTCCTCCATTGTCCACCAATATGTTAACTAAATCATGCATTTTCCCGCCCATAAATAAATCTCGCTTCACAATTTACCCGCTCAATGCCGTTGATTTTATCCACCGGCAGGTAGAGCCAGCCAAACAGCTGCCAAAAGCCAGCCGCAACAACAACAACAACAAAACAATCAGAAATTTTAATAAATGTGAAAAGCAAGCAAAAATCAACGGAAAAATTGCAACTCATTTGTAAACTGGCTTAAACACTTCAATGCGTCAAAGTGGCAGAATTTAATTTCTAAAGCGAAGCGAATATTTGTCAGCGCGTCATTTTCGTTTTTCATTTTTTTTTGCTTTTTTTTGGTTTTGAGTAGCGAATCTCTATACAAAATGATGGCAACACGTCCGATTTGAATATGAATGTGCGGTTGTGAGCTGACAAATGTGTTAAAGTTTATATGAAAACGGTATATGATTGCCATGCTTGCATATATGTATGTACATTTGTTTGCATGTATATCGGAGTGTGTGTGTGTGTGTGTTTGTGCAACAATTGCGGATTGTGTATGTGTGCGGTAATGGAAGTTGTCGTGACAAATGAGACGAGATATTGCGGCTTTAACACGTTTTTTATGACATTGCAACAGTGTTGGTGAGTGTGTGGGTGTCTGTGTGTTTGTGCTGCGCTCGGGTAAGAGCATTAGCGCCACAGACTGTACGATGCCATTTGCCACATCACTTTAGTGCCACAGCCATCACTTGCAGCCAGGTCACACATGTGCCACCGCCATACACTTGATGTCTCTCGGTCTCTCGCTCTGTCTGTCTGTCTGTCCCTATGGTACATACATATATTTGTGTATGTGTTTGTGATCGGTGTCTTTCTGTTTGGCACTCTGTCTAACTGCGCTTTTGTTTGGGTTTGCTGGCATGTCAGCTTGCTTCACACACACACTCATTCATTCACTCACTCTCTCGATCCCCCCGCAATGTTTTACCACTAATGTAACGGCGCATTTGTGGTTTTTTCTGTTACAATTTCCCTTTCGTTTGTTATTTGTAGTGCTTTTTAACCGTTACTCTTCCTGTCTTCCTAATCCATTTGCCATTGTCGTATTATCATCGCTCAGTCGCTGTAAAAAAGTGTGTTGTGTTCAATTTAAAATTGCAAATGTGCGTTGTCCCATCAAGATACGCTTCAGCGCCTGGAATTATGCAACACACCACAAGCAGGAACTACTAATAGTGGTATTACAGTAGCGCGTTAATGGAGAAATGAGTTGGTAATGTGCAAGAGAATTGTCTTAAGTCTCTTATACATATGCATATGAGCATGGAGTATAATTCAGTTTTTGCTTGTGCGAAGCATAGCTGTAGACCAGTTTGTTCGCGTAAAATATCAAGTCATACACCGTGTGTGCGGTTATTCAGACTCAGACTGTAAGAGACTGCAGATATGATATAAATTTAGTGTGATGTGTAAATCTTGCGGTAGCTAGGCAAACTCTAGCATCTGTTTGAAAGGAGTCGAATATGATGAAAGCAATCTGTGTGCCAACCGGATTTAAACAGGGCATCCACGCTTGTACTGAATGTCTCTTCTTCAAACAGTTTGTAGTACCGAAATGTGGAGAATTGAAAGATTAATACACTGATAGGTAAAAAATAAGTTATTCGACAGGCCTTCGAACGGAAAGGAGTCTATAGGCATTTCGTGATAATGCTGCACTTAGCACTGCAGGCTAAATGATCCTTTCAATTGAATTATGAAAATTCTGAGTTCTTCAGAATTCGAACTGGGAATATACATTTCATGACTACTGTGGTACTAAAACTTGATATCATCAGGTCGATGCGTTTGATGAGATGTGTAAGACAAAGGTTATTATTTTTGAGTTAGGATAGATTTGTTGTACGAGGTGTGTTCAAAAAATAACGGGAATTTAAAATTTTCCAATTGTCTAACAGTCCAAATGTCTAAATGTTTTCATATGTATTATGTTAATATATGTACATATATGCCCCGGAATTAAGAGCATGGGTTTTGAAGCGTAAAAATGGCTTATTTTTTTCATGTAAAAAATTATTTATTTAATTGAAACTTTTTTCTGTCTTATAGATACATATTTAAAGAATAATTTATGAAATTTTCGTCGCGTGACGTCATTTTCGGAGACCACTCGGAAAAAGGTGCGTTGTCAGCATAACTCCTGACAGGACCATCCAAAATGAAAAAAAAAAACAAAAATAAGTGTTTTAAGTAAGACCATAATCTCATGCTTGAAGGAAGGAAAGACAAAAAAGAGAAAATTGGAATTTTGCCAGTCATTTTTCCAAAAAAAAATAAAAATTTCGTCAAATTTTCTGACATTTTTTTTTTAAGAGTTGTAATTGAAAAAAATAAAATCACTCGTTCAAGCACGAGTAAATTGTATCTCGAACACCTGTTCAAAATTTCATCAAGATCGGTTGAGTGGTTTACGAGAAAATTTGACAACCGACTTTGAAAACACGGTTCCGAGAAAAACGCGTTTAAAGTTTTGAGTTACAATAGTACCTGACTTGGAGCGCACACCTTCCAAAGGCTGTATCTCCGAAACTATTATTCGGATCGAATTTAGAACAATATTCTTGAAATGTTGTAGAAATTAATAAGCCAAAATAAAACAAAAAATCGATTTTTTTTTAATCCACGAAACCCATGTAACCCCTTAAGACAAAATTGTCATCTGTATTCATTGTCTTCTTTGTCTGTAGCAGCCGCTAAGATTAGACGTGTTTTTATGAGCTGGCGATTTTCGTTTGTTAAAAGCTCATACTTCGTTACTTGTTCGTGAATTTTTGGTTAACAACAATATGGCAATGAAGCTCCAGCCTCCATATTCGTCAGACATGGCCTTGTAATTTCTTCCTATTTCCAAAAATAGAGAAATAGTTTAAAGAAGGCAACCCCAAAAGTTGATTTTGAGCAGTGTTTCGACGATTTAAAGAAGCGTTGACGTAAGGTCATAATATCGAATTGGGAATATTTTGAAGGCGAGAACATTAATGTAGACGAATAAATTAATAATTTTTCCAAAACGAAAATTACCATTATTCTTTGAACACACCTCGTATTTAGAAATAGTAGGCTTATTTCGGCAATGTTAATATTTAACTAAGCCAAATCACTTTAAAAAAGTCTATATACCGTTCTTCTTGTGTGAAAAACAATGGGTGCCTCGAATAATCGATAATTTTAAGCACAAGAGTTCATCCTATTAATATATAAGCAGTTCAAAGACCACTAATTTATTGCATACTTAATTGAAAACTGAAAGGCGAAATATAATTATGAAATCATCCGAACTGAAATGAGAGAGACATAGTCGGAAAGAACGGTTAAAGGTGTTAGAAACTTTATATTAAATTATATCAAATTATCTAACTATAAATTATGCGAAGAGCAACAGATGCATTCACGAAACAGTATTGGAGACATGATTACTCTGAGTCTCAAACTTCTCTTCTTTTCTTTTTTTTATACTCTCGCAACAAAAGTTGCTAAGAGAGTATTATCCACATAACGGTTGTTTGTAAGTCCTAAAACTAAACGAGTTAGATATAAGGTTATATATACCAAAGTGATCAGGGTAAAGTTCAAATCCGGATGTCTGTCTGTCCGTCCGTGCAAGCACCAAGTGCACTTTCTTATGAAGGTTAAGTTCACAAAATGGCGAAAACCGAAAACATATAAAGTGCCATAACTAAGCCACAAATAAAGCTATAGAAATAAAATTTGGTACAAAGGATTGTTCTAGGAAGGGGCATATTTGGATGTAATTTTTTTGGGAAAGTGGGCATGGCCCCGCCCTCTAATAAGTTTTTTGTACATATCTCGTAAACTAATAAAGCTATATCAACGAAATTTTCAGGAGTCCGTTTTTTCAGACATTTCCTTATATAGTCCGAAAACTGGAGGATATCGGATTATATCCACGCCCACCTCCCATATAAAAGTTATGTTGAAAATGACTAAAAATGCTTTAACTCAGTAAGGGAAAACGCCACAAACCTTAAATTATCATTATAAAGAAGGCACAGAAGGGCTCCACACAAATTGGATAACAAACATTTAAGTGGGTGTGGCTCCGCCCACTTATGGGTCAAAAACCATATCTCCGAAACTACTCCACCAATATCAATGAAATTTGGTTTGTAATATTTTCCTTGCATCTCAGTGATATGTTGTGAAAGTAGGCCATATCGGTTTACAACCACGCCTACTTCCTATATACCAGAACTCCGAAGTCGATCTGAATCGTTTACTTTACAATACTTAAAGTAAGCACTAGTTAAGATATCGGTGCAGACCTTTGCACAAATACTACGTTTATAGTGTGGCAGCCCCATTCTAAAAATCGCCGAAATCGCACCATAGGTTTTCAAGGCCCCATATATCGAACACGAGGACCTCGGTGCTTCTAACCTAATATTATGGTTTCCAACTTTCAATGGACTTTATACAATATATATGACGAATATGTGGGTCAAATTGTCTATTATATAATATTGAAAAATAAAATTGCGAGAATATAAAATGTTCGGTCACAACCGAACTTAGCCCTTCTTTACTTATTAGTATTAAATTATTAATTAATAAAATATAGGTCTGCCTCTTTCTTCACGCCATTTGCTCGAATAATAATTTTGAGAACTTGAAATCGGTTACTCTTTTAAGAGAATCTCTGAAGCCATTTTCAGTTCCAAATTTTTATCTCAAAGAGATTCAAACAAATAAAAAATAATAAAAAAAATAAAAACTCATATTTGACCGAATAATCAAACACAGGTTAATTTTATGTCTACTATTGTATATTTTTATAAATTAAATTTTTTAGTACTTTAAATGTTTTTACTTAAAATCTTAATATGAAAATTTAGAATATCCTAGAGAATTAAAATTTTCTTGGAAAGAATATGTAATAAATTTACATGAGTAATAATATTTAACCCTTATTATTCGGGTGTCATTTTGACATCGGCTGTATATTAAAAATGTAGTGAATTTAATTCCTTAAATCTAATTAAAAGTAAAGTTCAAACACTATCAAATATAATATTGGCATATTACTGTTGGCATAAACTGTTCGACCTTAGAATATACTTGTTTACTAAACAGTCCTACGCTACATTTATCGGTATTTAAATATTCCAAAAACAAAGTGATCTTAGTTTAAATAACCAAATAAAATCACATCCATTCGAACTGAGCTCTTCATTCTATAACTAAAACTATGTAAAATTGCTCTCTTTCAAATTTAATCAATCTCAGTATTTTATATGGTTTCTAGGATTGAGGAAACTATATAATTCGATTTTTCATTCCCATCAAACACCTGAATTTAAATGGTGAATAAATTCCATTTCAGTGCAAAAGCTTATAAACAATAAAAAATATTGTTCAATATTAGAGTGCAAGGTGTACAGTTATGCAAATGGTGACGAACGATGTGTAACTGTTTATTGAACTGCGCTCTGTGAGCAGTTGTTGGGAAATTCTCTCACGGCGCCTAATGCTATGCAATAAAATTCATTGCATTGCACACCATTTCCGTCTTTTACGCAATTTTATTAACAAGCCATAGATATTATGCACTGCTATGAGTATTGCACACACACACATATATATACAATTATATATGTATAGAGTGGTGAGTGTATATGTGATTGGGTGTTTGCTCGCACTTGTAGCGTAACACAATTCAATGCATATAAATAAGCTAGCTTGTTATCGCAGGCGCTCGCACGGAATGCACGTGCACAAAACGATAAAACAGAATAAAAACAAAAAAAAAAATAGACGAAATGCAAAACACGGACAACAACGGCAATGAGGCGCGCTTACGCATATCTAATTTTCCTGAGGCTCACTCACCTTCATGCCGCACTCCTGCTTGCCACTTGCCAACAGCAAGTAGTATATGTACTCATAGGATATGTACACATAACATAGGTACGGTACATAGTGGAATTCTGCATAGCATAACGGTTCTAGGTAGATAACAACAACAACAACAAACAAGTTGCGCAAAACTATTGTTAACAACTATAAAAGCAGCTGATAGCTAACATTCCACCTTGAGGCATAAACCAGCAACCTCTCCTCGCGCCCCCACACCATTTAACAGCTGTTCTCCTTCACCCATATCACCGACACCGGCACCGGCAGTCATTTAGGTCAGTGATGGCTGGCAGCCAGATAGAATGGCCGCGCTCAACTATGACATTAAAATCAAATAAAATGAAATTTACATTCAACGACGGCGTAAATAACGGTATAACTAGTGTGTATGCGTGTATGTGCGTTCAGCGCGTGGTGGAATATGACACTTTCACCTTGGACAACACAGTGTGAGTAGCTGAGCCAGCAACACATGCATGCTCAGCAAGCAACTTACAAAGTAAAAACAAAAACATAAATAAAAACAACAACAACAACAATTAAGTGTATACACTACCTTTGCAGAACGCTGCAAGGAATATTGTATACACCTGTTCGCGTCGTCTAATTATTATAGCGATTTCGTTGAATGCACAGGGAGGTGGAAGAGAGGGCGTTGAATACTAAGAAGAAGTGTAAGCAAAACACCGCCGCCGAAGGACATCACAAACACAAAGCAAAAGCTAGCGATAGAAATATTAAGGCCACCTGGCAACTACATACAAGTCGGTGGCAGAAGACAAGCAGCATTCAACAGCTGCGCTTAGTGCTTACCAACACAACACACGCACACCCGCTGTACATGTGTATTTGTATGTATGTCTTATTTGTTTAGAATGTGTTGCTGCGTGTGACAAGTGTTGTTGTTATTGTGTTGTTGAAAGGCAAGTTAATGTTCGTGCGCGCACGGTCACTGAGTTGAGTGAGTGGGTCAAAGAACTTTGGTTTGAGTTTTAAGTTGCTTTAAATAAAAGACACGTCTCGGTTTTGGCGATTTATTTACAAGGGATTGCAGGCAGGGAGCTTTTAAATTATTTTTGAAAATATTTTAAATAATTGAAATATGTTTTATTCTAACACTGGCAAGAATACAAAAGGGTTTGCACACATTTAAAATATTAAAATATATAATCAAATCGATAAATTCACTAAAATAATAAAAAAAAGAAAAAAACATCGGCTGTACCGAAGCTAATATACCCTTCACAAGTGCATTTATTTTAGTAACTATGTGTTTAAGCAAATCTAAAGACGTAAGAAAAAGTAAGAAAAAAAAGAAAACATTTTACTAATTCTTTTTAGGCAGGTTGTTTGCTAGAAACATTAAGGTTATATAGTTAACCGATCTCAACAATTTCTTCGGAGATTATATTATTTCCTTAAGCAGTAATCCATGTCAAATTTCGTGAAGATACCACGTCAAATGCGGAAATTGTCCATACAAGCCCTTGATTCCGATCGTTCAGTTTGTATGGCAGCTATATGATATAGTGGTCCGACAAATGAGCAGCTTCTTAAAGAGAAAATAACATCTGCAAAATTTCAAAACGATATCTTAAAAACTGAAGGACTAGTTCGAATATATACAGACAGACGGACATGGCTAAATCGACTCAGTTCAACATACCGATCATTTATATATATACATATATATATATATATATAAAAATACTACAATATAGTTACGAAATTGTCGACATTTACGAAACTTAGAGCTGGAAAAATATTTTGAAGAGAGTTGCCACCTGCTCAGAACTTTCAAATCAATATTATTGATAATGTAAACGATTTTTTAAATATTGCATTGCTTCCATTATCCACCCGTGGGTCTCGAAGCAGCTTTACACTGGAGCAGTGTCTTCCATACGACCGTTATGGCCTAACCTGCGCATTCAGCAGATTTTTATGCGATTAACTATATCCATGTTGCCGTATCATAGACCACATGCTTCCATCTTCTTCGGTACTCCTCGCTCACGCGGACGGCTCCAAAGATCTTGTGTAGAACAGTTCTCTCGAATGCTCAAAGTATCTTCTCATCTCGGTTAGTCATCGTCCGTGTATCTGCACTGTATAATAGGACGAGAATGATGAGAGATAGTGTTAGCTGTGGAGGTTACTCTAGTTATCCAGCTATAGTTATAGTTGAACTACCATTCTCAATCTCTACTTCTGCATCCTCGTCGAGCACACTGAGCAACCCTGAGTGAGATGTGATAAGCAATCCATGTGGAATCCAGGGTCACGGCGAAGAGAGAGAGAGAGGCCTGTTTGGGGCCACTACGAGATAATCGGTTTAAGGGCTCAACAAGAGGTTCTGCTGCACTCGAGCGTCTATCTTGGTTTAAGCGGCTCGGTAAACAAACGTTATCACTAAAATCGTCTCCACAATTTTTTTTTTTAATTCTTTAAAAACATTAAGCGAAGAATTAAATAATCACTTAGAATATATTGTTTCTGGACCTTTAGGTTCTTTGCGATACCAGATGGAGTGCCGTCACGTTGTCCACGAGAAGTAATCATCCTTTAGGATGCTTGACGCGAAGTTTTTGGGGCTTCGCTTTCGATACCTCTTCCAGATTCTCATATTGTGAGGCCCCCAAGTAGCGAAGTCGTTGCCTTGACAATGGAGGGCAGGTGCACAAAAGATGCTTCATTGTTTCTATTGCACCTTGCTCTTGACATTTCCTTGTTACCCGACAGTGGCCTGTGAGTATTCCCACCAAACTCCTGCAGTCCCTTCTATCGAGTGGCAGAATGAGTTTGGTGTACTTCTGGTCTACGGTTTTACACATGGCTTTAGCGGTTTTACAAAGCGGTATATTTTTCCAACGTGTTAGGATTTTTCTTTTCATGCCCCTGTCCAGATCATCGTACAGACAGTGCATGGGTTTGCCAATGTCGGTCGCGTTTCCGGAAGATAGTTTTATACTATTCTTGGCAATTTCGTCCACAATCTCATTGCCTTCAATGCCTGTATGTTCTGGCACCCAGTAGAAGTGAAGACACGTGTTCCTAGCAACTCTCTCCACTGCCACCCTGGCATCCAAAACAATTTTGGCCGAAATGCAAACCGTGGTTGTTGCCTTGATTGCTGCTTGACTGTCTACGTAGATATTGACTTTAGAGTAGCCGGCTGCTGTATTGAGGGCTAGCTCTGCGGCTTTCCCAATAGTAAAAGAGTATTATTACTATAAAGAGTATTAAAACTATAAAAAAAAATGAATTAAAGACAAGCCTAAATGTAGGCAACATTTCTTGCAAGTGAGTTTTACAAATATATTTTTGACAAATTTTTGCAATAAATCTTCGAACAAAGTATGCCATTAAGTAATTAATCGTATCCTACTTATTTCTAGCATTGCCGGTGGTTTTCTCCTGCATACTTATCTTTATGTTTATTATTTCTTTATTTACATGTTCCTCGGCATTAAAAGTTTGTGTCCGAGATTTTCGAGAGAGATACAAGTTGTCTTCTATAACTTCGCTAATATGTAACTCGTTAGAATTAATTTTATCTGGGTGCTGCATATGGCTTTAAGGCTTTCTTTTGTGATATTGAATATTTTATATGCGCTTTAACACCAAAAATTGTTAGTTCACCTTTACATGCAATTTGTCTCACTAAAACAGCAGCTCTTAATGGCATAAATACATTAAACGCTGCTAATGGCACTACTGTCTTAATGTGTCTCCAACATAATTTGCGCCACCGCTCACAACTGTGAACGACTTTAACCTAACTAACGCTAACCTAAACAAACAAATATCTGGGAACATGTTTATTCACCTTTTTCCTTCATTACACGTATACTACTTAATTTCTATATATGTATTCAACAAATTCCCGCTTGTACTCTAAGTCGAATTAATTTATCAAAGCCACTCACACACACACACCCCCTCTTACTCATATTCATCCTCATAGTCACTCACACAGCATGCACTTCTCGGTATTCGGCTGCCACTCCAATTTTAATGAGTTTGTCGGTGCGGTGGTGTGCCGGTGAGCGGCTCTTAATGATGCCCACAACTAATTCTCTTCATAATTAATTACAAATTTGCAAGTTCAAGGTTATTGCTATTAAATACGAGTTCCAAAGCCAGTCAACATAATATGAGACACAAGTGCAAGAGAGTGTGTGTGCATGTCTTGTAACGGCGACAAAGTCGTGTGCTGCCTTTGTTAGATTCGCCCAAGTAGGTACTTACATGATTAGTTATTAGTACTCATACGACATGGCGGCCACTTGCGACGCTGCCACACTCTCATCGAGGCATTATTGCTTGAATGTGTGTGCACTTGTGGTGCGTGCGGAATGTTTGCAAATCTATGCCACACGCCTTGGGTATACTTCACACTGATTGATTTTCGGTTCAAGTGCACCAAAGCAAGGCGGCGAGACACGACGCGCCACACGTCTAAGTTTCTGCATGTCTGCTGAGCAGCAAGCACAGCACAGCTGAGAAGAAGAAGAAAAATGCGAAAAATCAGCATAAACAGCACATAAATGCAGCCCCCTGCGTTCCACTTTTTTTTATCGAAATTCTTCGCACTGATTTTTTATTGAGATTCTTCGCTTTTTTCTTCATCATCTTCAGCTATTGCCATTTTTCCCCTTATTTTCTAATTTTATTTTTGCTGTTTCATTGCCATAAAAACTGGTGCAGAGAGCAAATAAAATGAACTCTTTGTTATATTATCATTAGAATTTGCGCTATAAAATGCAGCGAAGCGTTTCAGTGGCGACAGTGACGCGGTGGAAAAAAATTTGCTGGAAATTTAGAACGTTTTGCTTAACACGACCGTCTTTCTCTGTCTAGCATCTCTTGTGATTCTCTCATATCCAACTTTTTCTTTCTTTTCTGTCGAAAAATTATCTGAAATTTATATATTAACTTTTGACTATGTGATTCTATTTAAAAAAAAGTTGAAAAAAATATGTTTAAATTCAACTTCGATGCAATCGCCACCATATTATTTGCTGTATGACAGGGTAAGGATGTTCAAAAATAATGATAAGATATGACGTAAATTGTCCAATGAGATTTTGGAAGCGTTCATCAGAGTACAACCTGGAGTAGGTACACTCTCGCCTCGATATCACTCAGTTTCTACTGAGATAAAGTAACACTTATTCAGCCATGGTTGGGGAAAATTGTTCAAACTCAACAACGATTTGGACGATTGGAAGAAGCTTTGGCTTAAATTTTTTTTTCTTCGAATGGGCACTATTTTGAAGGCGACAACATTAATAAAGACGAATGAATAAATATTTTTTTCGAAAAACGAAAAGTCCCGTTATTTTTTGAACACATCTTATATATTCTTGACTTGCTCAACTGGTTTTAAATTTTCAATAGATTACGTTGCACATCTTATATGAGCTGGTTTTGCTACGAGAACCTGAAATATTGATCCAATGAGTTTTACTAAGCAACCGAATCTTAATATTGACATTTTGGGTTTACTTTCGAGTCAGCAAGTTACTAAGTAAATATGGTACAAATGAAAATATGAATATTCCTCAACTATTCTTGGTGGCATGTGTTAATTTTCTTCCCTTCCGCCTCTTCTTGAGATCTTTTATGTAAATCCGCTCTCACCGGATGACTTAAGGGGTTACATGGGTTTCGTGGGTTCAAAAAATCGATTTTGACTTATTAATTTTTACAACATCTCAAGAATATTTTTCTAAATTTTCAAGTCGATCCGAATAATAGTTTCGTAGATACATCGTTTGGTAGGTGTGCGCTCCAAGTCAGGTATTATTGTTACTCAAAACTTTAACTACTCAACCGATCTTGATGAAATTTTGAACAAGTGTTCGAGATACAATTTACTCATGTTTGGACCAAGGATTTTTTTTTCAATTACAACTATTAAAAAAAAAAATAAAATGTCATGCAAATTTGACCGAAATTCCAATTCCTTTTTTTCGAGGGGTCACCGGAAATGACGTCACAATGGAGGAGTTTTAATTTTTTTGTTTGAAAATTTCAGAAATTATTAATTATTATAAATATGTATCTATAAGACAGGAAAAAGTTTGAATTAATTGAATTATATTTTTATTTAAAAAATATTGAAAATTGACCTTTTTTTACACGACAAGACCCACATTACCCCTTAACTAAACTAGAATTATGTTTAGAAGCACTTGTCTCTAAATATATAATTTTATCGTAAAAAATAACTGGACTCTATAACCCAACAGTGTTCTTTACATACACGATCTATCATACATACTGCTCATAAATTTCCTGTTAGTCGAGTTTCGGAGCCTTTATCATAAAAGCAAATTTTAAATAATGATAGCGCAGAATTTTAATTTGAAAGCGAGTTTCTTAACCTGTTTCTTTAGTAGTTCTTATTCAAAAAAATAAAAAACAAAACACTTGCTTCCGTTTCCAATTAGTCAACTCCCAAGGTGTTCCATATTCAATACACGGAAAGAGGCAATGAAGCAGGCAAACGCAGAAGATCTGACACAAACGCAACTGACTTCCATCTTTGCTATTGTTGTTGTACGTGTGACCGACTTACCAACTGCTGTGCGAGAGCCGCATATTGCGCGCCGCGCACAAAGTCACCACACAGCGCAAAGAAAAACACAAATTAGACTCTGTTGATCATACGCGGCGTAGCCTATATATATAGAGCTATACATATGTATATATGTTTTCGATTTTCAAAGAATTTTATTTTATTTTCTTTCAATTTGTTTTGCGTCCCCTCGTTTATTTTTAAAATGCCAGCTTTTTTCATCCGCTTACCACAAGCCATAGAGATGCACACACTGTACTATATACATGGCATCTATGTGTGCTAAGTATAAATGTATTTAGTCGTTTATTTATTTATTGTATATATGTGCCACTGAGCTTTTTTGCTCTTCCGTTTTAAATGTGCAAATACCGGAAGAAAAGCGGTAACCGCATAGGCGTATATAAAGGGTATTTTTTATTGGTAGTAGGAAACTTTTATTTAAATTGAAAGACTTTCGCGCATATGACCACAATGTTTGCGTATTTTAAAGATTATCATGTCCGTCCGAGTTTAGTTTTTCCAGTATATCCAATCTTATCAAGCCAAAAATGACTCGAACTGGTCAGACTCAGGCTTCTAATTGGCCCATCTTATCTGGTTTATCAGCATAAACTATTGGCCTGACTTACCCTATAAATAATATTCTAACGGAGGCATATCATGTGACCTAGCTCATTGACAGACCCTTTTCGTTATAAAATTTAGACACCAAAGGTCCGTCCAAAGCTTTCAGGAGTTGTATGGCTCCGTCCTTCAGGAACACTTTAACTACTTAACATTGTTAATGATAAGCGTTTCGGAATTAATCTCTCAAGATCTTTAAACATTGTTCCGATGTAAGCCTTTGCTTGGTCCAAAATATGTCGAAATCTCAAACGAATGCCTTTAATTTGACAGTTGGTTTAACAGTTGTTCTCTTTTGAAATACCATACCTCCAAAACAACCACCCTATACTTCGATATATACAGCTTAAATATATAAATGATAAATACATATCTTTGAAAATACAAATATTCATTTGAAATTGTATTCTTCCACGTGCCTGCCTACATCTTCGCCGGTATTTATCACATTACTTGCACAACACGTTGCCATATGTCCGGAAGCAGTGAGCGCGGCAAATAAAGTTTGCGCATTGCCACTGTCAACGAATATTTTATTACTTAAATGTTCTTAAATTCCCGCATCCTGCTTCCTGCTTGGAGATTTGCGCTGCGCCGCTCACATGTAATTGGCTTTGGAGGCAATTTATGCAGATTAGCGCTTTGATGTGGTTTTGTTTCATTTAAATACATTTCTTTTAACGAAAACCTAACAAAATTTCATATTTTTTTGGCTCTAAAATAAAAGAAAGAATGAGCTTTGCCACTTATTTAATTATGATTTCAGTATGCTTATTCGTTAGAAGCAGCAACGAAGCAAAATTGAATGAGCTACACCGTTGTTGTTGCAATTATTGTGGAAATATTGATGCCCCAGGTGGCTAATGGCTAATGGTGTGTATATACATATGTACATAGTATAACATAGTACATAGAAATCTAAATGATAATGAAGTAATAACGCAATTAAGAGAGAGAAGGAGTATTTAGTTTGTCGAAATGTAGGCTTGTGATTAGAATCTCAATAAAAATTATTTCTTATATTTATCGAATCACAGTGAGGTTTTTAATTGATGAATTTTGTGGCCACTCTATATTGAAGAAAGCTGCAGAAGTTGGAAGATGTAGTATATGATTTGTCTCCAATTGTATTGATGAAATAATTGATATAAAAAATTATAAGCACGGTTCGTCGAAGAACAAATATACCATAGAATCTCCCTCGAATTCCCTATTATGTTTCTTATGTCTTATGGAGGATTGTTATATAGGATTCTAGTAATGTTATAAAAATAGGTATTCAGAGAACACCATTTGCTTTTAGATCAAAACAAGTGTAAGATAAGCAATTACTATATAATGCTCATATCAAACTGGTCGAGTTCTTCTTGTCGACTGATCACCTCAGAAGTTCGAGATCCAGAAAAGAAATGATAACAGGAAGTCGTACAGTCATACGACAATGTATTAAAACGATGTTTTAGTGTTGACCTCAGCTTCGAAACTTTATCTTGAGAGCAAGTACTTTGGTATCTCAAATTGAATGATAAAATCTTTTTCGGAACGGTATAACTTGGATCTCTTCCGGCAACAAATTCTAACCAGCTGAGCTATTTTTAACAATTCGGCAATCTATTCTGATAACATTCCAAAGTTCTTGAGGTTGCAAAGACCAACGAAAACATTTGCAATTTCAAGTTAACGATGACAATAGTAACGCGAGAGCCAAACATGTATAAATTTACTGTTGGTTTGACAACAGTACAATATTTTCCACTTCTCGTTCACTATAGATATTACGGCACGGTTGCTTAGGAAACACAATTATGTCTTGTGCTAAGTGAGATGTATTTGCCCTGACCAAAAGTCGTGAATAACACGAAATTATCATTTTGAGAAGCAAAGCGTAAGGTTCAAGGCTATCAACAGGTGTCCAGAGACTACTAAGAAAACTTTCCAATCAAATTTGAGCCATTTGCAGCTAACTCCACATCTATAAATACCAGAAACAAGTTCAACAATTAAATTTTCGAAGTGTCTTCCGTGCTTTAATTTCATTTTTTTACCCAAAAATTGTGTACCTCTTCACAAAATAATACCTTAAGCGCATCTTATTAATTAAAATTGCTTACATCTTTCCTGCAACAGATTTCCTCAGTTACCGTTTCAACTGTTCCCATAAATTTAATTCTCACCAAGACATTCGCTTTACTTACTACAAACTACTCTTAAAACACGAAGCGGCGCTCGCAAAAACTCTTCTCATTACTACTCTCAACACACTAACGAATAAACGCACACAACACATTTTTGAAAACAGCTGACCAACTGTCCCCACTATAGCCGCTTGTTGTCCCCCTCAATTTCCCCTCCAACTACTGTACTCAAATGTGTAGCGCCTGCGCGGATAATCGCCTCCACTTCGTTTAGAGTATGAATGAATGAAATTGTGCTCCTTTTGGGAACACATTTTCGCTTGCCACAAAAACTTGTGTTGAACCCACACAACACACCACACACATGCAATCATATGTGTGTAGTGCAGAGTGTTAGCTTCTGTACCCTAGAAAAAGTTTAAATTATCAGCTGTATAATCCATTAAAGCATGAGGAAATTACTTGTCAACTCTGCATTAAACAAGACCTCAGATACTACCAGGTAAAGGTAGAATGTGTTAGTAAAGGTCTCGCATACTCTTAACGGCGTTGAATATTGCCGGCAGTTTGAGTACGAGTAGCGGAAGTGAAAGTTTTTATATTTGTAGAGCAGCGATAGGTTATTGAAACTGCAGCCTATGGATGTAGAATGTATGTTTATATATCATATGTGCTCCAGAAGTTAACTGTTTTTCATACAGTTTAGGTATATGCAAATTAATTTTTTCCACGACTTTTCACATATTTAAAATCTTGATTTAATTTGGCAATAATTTCTATCCAATTTCAACATCTTTACACCAAATATAAATACTTTTTACGCACTTGCAACATGTTGCACAGTTTTAACCAAACTGCTCTAAACTGTATAACTAAGAAAAATTTAAAGCTATAACGCTACACACTAGAAACCAAACTGCCACGTGACCCTATGAAAGTTGCATAAAACTGAACCCACATAACCCTCAAAGTGTAAACGAACGAGATTCTAAAGGTTGTTCCAAATGAAAAAATACATATCACATATGTATGTCCTCCCACAATATAAACAAACCTCACTCCAACTGACTGTCAACATGTAAGCAAACCTTTTCCAACCTTACCCCCAAAATGTCAACAAACTTGATCCTACTTCCGCCTCCAAAATGTAAACAAATCTCTGTTCACTCGTCCCTCAAAACATAACCAAGCTTACTTCACATTATGCTTCAAAATGAAATCAATCCTGATCCCACTTGACCCAAAAAATACAAACACATATGCCACTCAAAAATCATGTGACCACCCAAATGTAAACAAATCTCTCTTCAACCAATTCTCAAACAATGTACACACATCAGCTCCCATCTGATATTCCCAAAAATATAAATAAAATCTGATCACACGTGGTCCCTATAATGTCAATAAACCTGACCCCTCGAGAACCCTCAAATTTTAACACACCTGATCCAACTTTACCCATAAAATGTAAAAAAACATCACTCCTTCGCCTCTTCGCTACTCAAGATGTAAAAAAAACCTTAAAACGTAACGAAACCGGATCCTACGAGACACCACCGCGATCAAACCTTTTCAAAAACTTAAAAAAAAAGTAAATGTCGATCAAAGGTCATTGATCTCAGCCAAAATGTAAACATACCCTGGCCAAAGGTCAATGGCCTCAATCAAAATGTAAACAAACCCTGACCAAATGTCAATGACCTCAGCCAAAATGTAAACAAACCCCTGTCAAAAGTCACTGACCTCAACCAAAATGTAAACAAACCTATGTCAAAGGTCAATGATCTCGGCAAAGGTTTCTTTAGATTATGAGGGTTCACGTGGGTGAGGTTTGTTTACATTTTGAAGTGTAAGGTAGATTTATTTAAATTTTTGGAGATGAGTTTTGTTTATAATTAGGGGGCGTGGCATGTGGTTTGGTTACATTTTGGGAGTCTAGGAGCGGTTTGGTTATCGGACACGTCAGCGCAAGTTAGGGTTTGGGGAAATGTGTCAATTGGTAGTTCAATATGGTTTATTTCGAAGCTAGCTGAACTTTGACCGTTCATAGACTTCACCTAAATTACATGAATACTAATTTATTTCTGGATTACACATATTCACATTGATAGATGTTGAACATTCAACTTAAGCACTCACTTGTCAGCGTCGAACACATGTAATTAAATTTCAAAAATCAGCCTCAACTAATAATTTCTTTTCAAAATTCATTGAACTCAATCAACAGTTAATCGCATGTGCACCTACACAATTACACACACAGATACCATACAACCCAGCAACCTCCATACTTGTACACACGCGAATAACATGTCACCATCAACATATTTAAGGACATCACAACATTTACGAATAGAGACATATAGTGACAATATCACACTTATGTATGTACATCCACATTCTCCACTCACCGCTCTAATTCGCTGGTCTCACGGCCACTCCACGCTGTCAGCTTATGGCGTTGCGCGGTTGTCAATATGTCACAGCTGAAAATGATTTTCAACAAAATTATGTCTGTGCACACTCAAGACGCTCTAGGCGAGAAGATAAAAAGTTTTTCGCGTGTCGTCGACGCTTTCGAAATTTACAACACAAATAGCAAGAAGAGCACCACTAGACATGTGGGTGTTAACAGCTGGTAAGTATGCGGGTCGAAGGAGGCATGCTTGTAATATTTGTGGTTATTCGAGGACATTTGTCTGTCAACTGTTAACAACGTGTATGACGGTTGACAAATTAATATTTTTAAATGCATGAAGAATTTCTATCATATACTTTATACACATACAGATAAATCTATTTATGTGAAAAATGGATATATCCATTAATAATAAGTGGTATCTACTCAATCAATGGGATGGAACTTAATATCTTGGGTATATGAGTGGAAGAGTTATGAATCAACAGACTCACCAACAATTTCTACGTCAACCTGAATGACGAAATTTTTATATTTGTGGTATGGAATTTAAGGGAGCATATGAACCAATTTCTTCAATTTTTAGTACTGATAATACTTAGGTCGTATGTGGGTCTAATATAACGTGTTCACATATGGCCATTAATCTTATCTTACATCCGAACCTATATATTAGGAATAAATATAACCAAAGTTAATGGGTCGAAAAATTTGATATTATGTTTAAAGGATGTGGACAAATTTCATTTAAATTTAAAGGGTTTTTCATAAGGAAGCTGATCAATAGAAATTGTATGATGTTAACCGGCAAGTCGAAAATTACTATATCGGGTTTAATGGGATAGGGAAAGGTCTGGAATGAGCTCATATACTTTTGGTATTAAACATAAATCTGCACGAAAAAATATGTATACCCATTTTTATGAATAGAATTCACACATGGACCAATACATTCGGCAAGACAGTCATCTACAATAAAGAAGATCTGTATATATAGTATATGGGGGCTGGACTGCTACATGAACTGATTTAACACACTTTTAGCACAAAACTTTAATACGACTATATGTACTTGTCTGAAGAAATGTTTTAACTTAATGTGATTAAGATATCATAAGTATTGACTGATATATAGAAGTCGCAAGTCAGCCAGATGTACGGAAATCATTAGACTAGCTACAAACCTGCTTGAGGAAATGCTGACTTTTATTTATTGATTTTTAAGACCCACCCTTATTATTCACAGGGAAATAAGTAAAATTAGTTTCTTGAAAATATTTCGCAAATTCGGTTATAGCCGAGTCCACAACAGCGCGCTACGCATTTCTTCTTTTGGCAGTTTGGCGTCAATTGGTAATACCAAATGAAGACAGGTCCCTCCAACGGAGTGGAGGTCTCCCTCTTCCACCAGCGGCTACTGCATCGAACACTTTCAGAGTAAGAGCACATTCGTCCATTCGAACAATATGACCTAGCCAGCCATCTCTGTGGGTCCTACAGGAGTGCGGTCCGGTCTTGAAACCTTTTGTTAATCGTGCGATCTTTTCGTAGAATTTTGGAGCATTACCCCTGTCGGCCAGCTTGTCAAGCTCTTCAATTAACTATATGTCTAGTATAAAGTCACTCAAAGACCACTGAGATCCTCATATTCGATATCTGTGGTTTCAAAAAGTTTGGTGCGATGTCCACCACTTTTTTATCAGAAACAACCTAAAGGAACTATTTGTGTTAAGTTCTATCTGGTTACCTTTAATCACATATTATTTAGCATGGTGTCTTATAAGGGAGTAGGCGTGGTCGTAATCCGATTTCGATAATTTTCATGAAAATTTTTTTGGGTAGCTGCTGAGCTATGAACTTTCACTTAACAAGTAAGGAAGGGCTAAGTTCGGGTGTAACCGAACATTTTATACTCTCGCAATTTATTTATTTAACTTCATTTATATTATATAATACACAATTTGACCCACATATTCGTCATATATATTGTGTAAAGTCCATTGAAAGTTGGAAACCATAATATTAGGTTAGAAACACCGAGGTCCTCGTTCTCGATATAAGGGGCCTTAAAAACCTATGGTCCGCTTTCGGCAATTTTTAGAATGGGGCTGCCACACTATAAACATAGTATTTGTGCAAAGCTCCGTACCGATATCTTCACCAGTGCTTACTTTATATATTGTGAAGTAAACGATTCAGATTGTCTTCAAAGTTCTGGTATATAGGAAGTAGGTGTGGTTGTGAAGCGATTTGGCCTATTTTCACAACATATCATTTGGATGTAAGGAAACTATCACAAACCAAGTTTCATTGAAATCGGTCGAGTAGTTCCTGAGATATGGTTTTTGACCCATAAGTGGGCAACGCCACGCCCATTTTCCATTTTGTAAAAAAATCTGAGTGCAGCTTTCATCTGCCATTTCTTATGTGAAATTTAGTGTTTCTGACGTTTTTCGTTAATGAGTTAACGCACTTTTAGTAAGTTTCAACCTAACTTTTGTATGGGAGGTGGGCGTGGTTATGATCTTTCATTTTTGGACTGTATAAGGAAGTGGCTAAAAAAAACGACTGCAGGAAGTTTAGTTTATATAGCTCTATTGGTTTGCGAGATATGTACAAAAAACTTAGTAGGGGGCGGGGCCACGCCCACTTCCCCAAAAAAATTACATCCAAATATGCCCCTTCATAGTGCGATCCTTCATACCAAATTTTATTTCCATAGCTTTATTTATGGCTTAGTTATGGCACTTTATGTGTTTTCGGTTTTCGCCATTTTGAGGGCGTGGAAAGCAACCATCCTATGGTGCCAAGAAACAAGTGTTCCAAGTTTCATCAAGATATCTTAATTTTTACTCAAGTTACAGCTTGCACAGACGGACGGACGGACGGACAGACAGACATCCGAATTTGAACTCCACCCTTCACCCTGATCACTATATCTAACTCGTTTAGTGTTGGGTGTTCTAAACAACCGTTATGTGAACAAAACTATAATACTCTCTTTAGCAACATTTGTTGCGAGAGTATAAAAATGGGCGATGGCACGCCCATTGTAAAATTTTAAATCGTTGCACATGCAATCCTATTATAATATATATAAGTTTTAAAACTTTAAATTTCTGTAATTATTCGCAACGCGTTCACAGCATTCTACCATGAGCAACATGCTGCAAGGCTATACAATTTCAAATATTTTATAAATATTCAACATACTCATCTATCAACAGTATTTTGTACGCTATTGTGGATTAATATTTTAAATAACAGTGACTACCATGTTCATTAGTTTCTTTATACGAATATTTAGTAACAAAAGTTGAATTTTCCACAGTTCGCTATTGTGGTCCATTAGAAAGATTAGCTTTATAGTACCGTAATAGAGTATGCAGATTTGTTTGTATGTATAATATGAGTGTATTTCGCGTGGTATATTCAACTACAATTAGTAAAATGAAATGTATATTTGTGTGTTATGTTTGTGCGTATTGGTCCGTGTGCGCGTTTCCATTTGTCATTTGCGTGCTGCTTGCTTTGCCTGTTTTACATTTGATAATAAATTTGATTTATTAATTTTAAACTATTTTTGGCCGCGACATGTGTCAGATTTATTGGTATACATAATATATGTGTAAATATGTATACATATGAACTCTCTTTGTACGAAGCCGAGTCAGTGATTTATACGCAGGCATCGCTATCTCAGCGGAAATAATATTATACAAGCCAAATTAGATAAAAAAATATTTGGAGTAGTTTTTGCTATAAAATTCCAAATTCAAATTCCACATAACGTTGATTGAGGTTTCAGATCTTCAAGTGTCTAAATTTAGTAGGAAGTTTGGAAAATTTAAAAAAATGTTTGTCTCAAATTTATTTTATAAATTAAATAGGACCTCAAATGTGAATTTTGGAAATATTTCGTATACTTATATTCACTAGTTACAATCAATTATTATTTTTGACACACATTCCTACATCATGCTATTCCACAAAAATCTATTGAGATACTCATAATTATTTACACCATACACAAATATTAATTTATTTAAATAGTAATTAAAGTTTATTAATTGCATTCAACATTTTTGAATTATAGATATACGAATGTGTGGTAAATTTACAAATGAGTTGACCACAAATTATTATATTATATAAATAGTATTTAAGTTTTATACGCTTGTGTGCCCACTTATCATAGACTTGGATTTCCGCTTGTTTGCAGCGCAAAATGCAACAAATTGCCGTTGCAACATACGAATATACATTCGCATAAGCATTGAGCGATAGTTTGCACAGTTTATGTGTCAGTGTGTTAGCTGGAAAATTAGGTTTATTACCCGGCACGCATAACTAAATCGTGTGAATGCTGTTAATGGATTCACAAAAGTGGCTGACATTTATTTGACACTAGTTCGGGTCGATATTAGGCTAAGCACATAGTGAACGGGGATAAAATGAAGTGAAAATAAAATTTTCATTTGATATTACCGATTATTAAAGGGTTCATACGACTTATGGGAATTGATAGCAAAGATCGAGGTGTATTTAAAAAATAACGAGAATTTAAAATTTCGCAGATTTGGAGAGTTCAATTATTTGCCAGATATGGCTCCGTGTGATTTTTTCCTATTTCCAAAAATAAAGAGATCCGTAAAGAGCCGTCATACAAGCATACGAGAAATCGCCGAAAGAGCCAAACGCTATCAAAACAATTAAGGAAAAGCTAAGTTCGAGTGCAACCGAACATTTTATACTCTCGAAATTTATTGCTATATTATTATTAAGAAAACACACAATTTGACCCATATAATCGGCATAGATATATTTCACATATTAACGATTTATAAGCTATTAAGCTCATCGTATTTTTGAAAATCCTATAATTAGGAATTCTCATATATTCATATATAAAGGAAGTTATGACCCGATTTTAACCTATTCTGGTAGAGAGGCACACTATTAGAAGAAAAATATTTCATCTGAATTAAATTATGATAACTGAGAGATTTACCGAAATTTTCGGGGAAAAGTTACCATCGGGCACTGAGTTCTTCATATTCGATATCCGGTGCATTGAAAAGTTATAGTCTGATTTTACAAGTGATGCCGCAGATCATATACAATATTTGTGTAAAGTTTTATCCCATTTTTCATTTTTGCCATTTTCGATTTTGTAAAAAAATCTGAGTGCAGCTTCCTTCTGCTATTTCTTCTGTAAAATTTAGTGATTCTGACGCTTTTCGTTATTGAGTTAACCCACTTTTAGTAATTTTCAACCTAACCTTTGTATGGGAGGTGGGCGTGGTTATTATCCGATTTCAACTATTTTCATGGTGTGTAGTGAGGTACGTAAGAGAACCGACTGCAGAAAGTTTGGTTTATATATCTTCGTTGGTTTGCGAGATATATTCAAATAACCGATTTGGGGGCGGGGCCACTCGCACTTCCCCAAAAAAATTACATCCAATCGATCCTACGATCCTTTATTTCAAATTTTAATTTTATAACTTTAATTATATGACACTTTATAGGTTTCTGGTTTTCGCCATTTTGGTTTTCGAGAGTATAAAAACCGAATTTGAGAGTTTTTGTGACCAGTAATTTTTTTAACATACCCCTATTTTTATAATTTTTTAGAAAAAAGCTAGAGGTATGAAATTTCTTTAATTCAAATGAATTATTCCACCGATCAATTTGGTAATTTAAATTATTTTCATAGGGTCTAAACCTACTTTTTCTCTGATATGAAAATATTTTAAAGAAAATTAAATTAAAGAGGTTTGTAAACATATTGGCCTCAAAGATAAGCTGTATACATTTAAAAACCGTAGAGATGTACGGGGCTAGACTTAGAGACGAACGTTGGAATGGGCGAGATTTAGACTTTATACATAATCATTGTCTCTGACAAATATTTTTGCATTAGTACCACCAACTGACTTCCAGGTATACACATGTATTTGCTGAATATTTGAATTTTCGTAATTATAACTTTTAACCTTTGCACAAATTCATATTTAATCTTTAATAATATTTCATTTCAAACTCATTCTATTTATGGCACAGCATGCCGCATTCACAATAAAATGATTTCATTTGATTATGTGCTTAATTAATTAATAAACTAATAAATATTTAAATTATTTGAATATTAAAATTTGCAGGCATTATTATTTTTTCAATATTATTTAATTACTAAAATGCATAGTAAAGATCATTAGTGTCACATTAGTTACCTCTAGCACACTTTCACATATTTATTTCATTATATACATTAATATATTTTCATGTACTTATGTTTGTATGTGTAACTTCTCTGCTTTTTGTTTAATTAATTTTCTACCCAACATATTTGGCAAATCGGAAATTCAATTTTATACGGAATTTATTTTGTAATTGCATACTTTTTTACAAAAGCATCGAAAATTCACTTTAAATCTGCACCTGATAACATTATCTATCAATGCATATGAATTGATGTGTGATTTTGTATTTTCACATCTAAAAGTGATTTTGAAAAGTGATAAAGCATTAAATTTCAATAATTATTTTTTGCTTATAAACACGCACGTGTAATCGAAATTTTTTTTCCAATTTATACAAGCTTACATAGTATTACATTAGTGGCAATATTTTAAAAAAGCTTAAATGGATTTTAGTTAATGCTAACATTTTAACTTATCTGATGTTTTTACACCACGGCTTCTAATTATATTAAAATTGAGGTAAATGTTGTGATCAAAGTTTTACGAAAGATTCAAATATCTATAAAAAGTTTATGTCGACTTTACTTTAATGGATTAGATTTTACAGCAATTTAATTTTCAGACAATGGATTAGCAAGTGAGGAAGGGCTAAGTTCGGTTGTGACCGAACATTTTATACTCTCGCAATTTATTTATTTAATATTATATAATAGACAATTTGACCCACATATTTGTCTTAAATATGGTATAAAGTCCATTCAAAGTTGGAAACCCTAATATTAGGTTAGAAGCACCGAGGTCCTCATGTTCGATATATGGGGCCTTGAAAAACTATGGTCCGGTTTCGGCGATTTTTAGAAAGGGAAAAGGCTGTCACACTATAAATGCAGTATTTACTCAAAGTTCTGTTCCGATATCTTCACTAGGGCTAACTTTACATATTGTAAAGTAAACGATTCAGATCGACTTCAAAGTTCAGGTATATAGGAAGTAGTCGTGGTTGTGAACCAATTATTCCTATTTTCACAACATATCATTGGGTTGCAAGGAAAATATTATAAACCAAATTTCATTGATATTGGTCGAGTAGTTTCGGAGATATGGTTTTTGACCCATAAGTGAGCGGAGCCACACCCACTTAAAATTTGTTATACCAATATGCGTGGAGCCCTTCTTTACCTTCTTTATAATGAAATTTAATGTTGCTGGTGTTTTCCCTTACTGAATTAAAGCATTTTTAGACGTTTTCAACATAACCTTTGTATGGGAGGTGGGCGTGGTTATAATCCGATATCCTCCATTTTTGGACTATATGAGGAAATGCCTGAAAAAAACGACTCCTGAGAATTTCGTTGATATAGCTTTAGTAGTTTACGAGATATGTACATAAAATTTAGCCCCGGCCATGGCCACTTTCCCAAAAAAATTACATCCAAATATGCCCCTTCCTAGAACAATCCTTTGTGCCAAATTTTATTTCCATAGCCGCGAGAATATAAAAATGAGATTCAATGTACTCTTTTGTGATGAACTGAAGAACTTTCTGATTGCTTTCTCATGTCAAATTTGTTAAGAAGAGGATAGATTATAACCGGCAAAGAACTGGCAAATCGAAAACGACTATGATCCCGCTACATAATATTGTAGAGGTTTGAACAGGTTCCCATTAAGAAATATTTTAAGAAGCTTAAGGTTACACTAGGAATATAGGTTATAAGATACGAAAACTCAAGGATCCTAGCCATAAATCGCTCATTAATTTCAAGTAGCCACTGACTTATGAACAAAATATTAAGAAAATTAACTTGAAAAGCTTTCGCTAAATTTAAACTCAGAAAATTCTATATTGATTTTTACAAAGTAAGCTGCAACACAAGCTCGGCAAATAGCACTCATGTTGTTTTTCATTTCTAATTTAAGATTCTATGCCAGGCTATTGATGCTCATAAAATCTCCAGCAATGTTCTTAGCCCCATTATGCTAACAAAAAACAAAATCATTGGCATAGCTAATGGCACAATGCCGCATTATTCATACATCAAGCATCATTCTAAAGGCAAGCGCAACTGTAATAGCTTGGTTTTTTAACTTGCATGCAACTTTAAAGGGTATTGCAATATGTATACTAATCGATATTGGTTTGGACAAGGAGTGATATTCACACTTCAATGCAAAGTATGGCCGATATAGGAGCCTAAAATCTAAGATATTTCTAGGATTCGTAGGATAAGCTAAAGAAATGCATATATTTATTTTTGAAATATAGATGGCAGTCAGTACATCTCTCAAAATTTTATTATACCCTGAACAGAGTCACGAAGCGTCGGAGGCCCTATAAAGTACATATATAAAAATGATCAGTATGTTGAACTGAGTCGATTTAGCCATATCCGTCTGTCTGTCTGTCCGTCCGTCTGTCTGTATATATACGAACTAGTCCTTCAGTTTTTAAGATATCGTTTTGAAATTTTGCAGATGTTATTTTCTCTTCAATAAGCTGCTCATTTGTCGGAGCTCCCGATATCGGACCACTATAGCATATAGCTGTCATACAAACTGAACGATCGGAATCAAGGGCTTGTATGGAAAACTTCCGCATTTTGCAACCTATCTTCACGATTTTTGGTGTGAGTTATTGCTCATAGAAATAATTTAATCTCCGAAAAAATTGTTCAGATCGGTTCACTATAGCATATAGCTGCCATACAAACTGAACGATCGGAATCAAGGGCTTGTATGGAAAACTTCCGCATTTTACTACATATCTTCACGAAATTTGGTGTGAGTTATTGTTCATAGAAACAATTTAATCTCCGAAAAAATTGTTCAGATCGGTTCACTATAGCATATAGCTGCCATACAAATTGAACGATCGGAATCAATGGCTTGTATGGGAAATTTTCGCATTTTACTACATATCTTCACGATTTTTGGTGTGAGTTATTGTTCATAAAAATAATTTAATCTCCGAAAAAATTGTTCAGATCGGTTCACTATAGCATATAGCTGCCATACAAATTGAACGATCGGAATCAATGGCTTGTATGGGAAATTTTCGCATTTTACTACATATCTTCATGAAATTTGTTGTGAGTTATTGTTCATAGAAATAATTTAATCTCCGAAAAAATTGTTCAGATCGGTTTACTATAGCATATAGCTGCCATACAAACTGAAAGATCGAAATCAAATGCTTGTTTTTACTTACTTTTTCTTACGTCTTTAGATTTGCTTAAACACAGAGTTACTAAAAGAAATGTACCTGTGAAGGGTATATTAGCTTCGGTACAGCCGAAGTTAACGTTTTTTCTTATTTTTATGTCGTTTTGGCAAACAAATTTTTTAAATCGGTTTTGATATAGATATAAAATCTATAATTGTTGAGACAAGTCATATGTTAAGGTGGTCCTAAAATATACAGAAACAAACTTTCAATACTATTTTCCAACCCCATGTAATCGGAACAAATTTTACCAAATATGAAAGTGAGACTGATAGAAAATAAATTTAAGAAAAAAAAACCCGAGAAAACTAGTTGCCATTTTTATAAGGATCAGCTTAATGTATATGATCCTTGAAGGATCACTAGAAAATCAGATCTAAATTTTTTCGAAATATTTTGTCGATTTATATATAATTTTTTGTTGACATATTTTATTCGGTCTAAATTTGAAACTACTTCACCATCCCCATTGTAATACCCCTTTTAAATATCTACTATACTAAATATGTACGCTAAACAGACAGCAGTCATGTATCATCTTAAAAGCCGTTAGCAAACAGTTGCACTCAACACAATGATAAAAATTCCCACTACTTCATGCATACAAGCATTGTTGCGAGTTTAAAACTAGAAAGAATACGCATAATAATAAAAAATGCTGCACTACAATGTGCTAAAGCATTGCAAATGCAAACAACACACAACTCAAGATGACTGTGAAAAATGTAGGAAATGCAACAAAACACGATGAAAGCAAACAAGAAAGTGAGCACATAGTTAGACATGAGTGATGATGGCGGCCATCAGTCAAGGCAGTGAAGGCGTCTGTGTGTGTGTGTGTGTGTGTCGCTGCCACTAAGCAAAATACAATAGCAGCATTAAAGCAATTGAAAGTGGTGGTCGCCCGTGAAAAATATGCGCAATTTTATGAAAGCCACGGCGTATGAGTAACCACTGTTGGCGTGCAGTGAAACAGTGAAGTTGCGTATTCGTCCATGCGCACACACTTAATGCATCACTAAACACATTTTATAGCGTCGTTTACGAAATAACTTGAGTGGAAATAGCATTTTATGCGCTTTCTAATTTTTATTGGCATTTTCCCCGCATTTTATGCGCTGCAGAAGCGGAGCTGCTGTGCCAATTAAAAACTCCAACTTCAAGTCCTCAAAGTCACTCGCTTATAACTGCTTGTGCTAATTTTAATTTCAACCGCAAATGTACACTAACAGTGCAGTCCCAGCCACATGCTGTGACCTAGCCAACACGCCAACCAACAGACCAACAGAACAAACTGAACAATTTACAACTTTCCCATAATTATTGCCGGACCAATGCTATGTGTAGGAACTTTTGAACTTTAGCTTTGCCAAAGTCGTAATTAAAATAGCGCAAATAGCGCCTAACCATGGCGGCAGCTATAAATACGACAATAGTGTGTGCGACAATGGCGACCATGTAAATTTCATTTATTATCCCTCGGAGTTGGTGATAAAATGCGTAAAACTATTTGAGGTGCACTACTATAATGATGTGGTTTTCTGTGTTTGTATGAGAGGGAGGCGTGGTTTTATTAGCAGACTGTGTGTGTTGCTATTAGCTGCAGTTAGTTTGTAGTATGACTTTTTATATTGTATTTTTGAACATAAAGGTGCATATCAGATAGGAGTGCATTTCATATCATTGCCTTTATATAATTTAAATATTGTGGAATAGAATGTGATAAGTATAATTGTCGAGTTATTCTGATTTTACTAATTTCCAAGTAGATACTCATGAAGCATAGGGACCTATTGTATTTAAGGTAGTCACCTTGCGAGTATGGGTGCAGAACACCGCAGTAAGGTAAGCCTGTCGTAAGGGGCGACTGAAATGCACGTATAGCTGATTAGACTTTGCTTTTAGCTGATGTTTAGTCCATTGTCTATGAGTGCTATAATATACTTTCTTGGCTTGAACTGGAAATGGGTATTATATTATACCTTGAACAGGGTATATTAAGTTTGTCACGAAGTTTGTAACACCCAGTAGGAAGCGTCGGAGACCCTATAAAGTATATATATAAATGATCAATATGTTGAACTGTCTGTCTGTGTATATACGAACTAGTCCTTCAGTTTTTAAGATATCGTTTTGAAATTTTGCAGATGTTATTTTCTCTTCAAAAAGCTGCTCATTTGTCGGAACTGCCGATATCGGACCACTATATCATATAGCTGTCATACAAACTGAACGATCGGAATCAAGGGCTTGTATGGAAAACTTCTGCATTTTACTACATATCTTCACGAAATTTGGTGTGAGTTAGTGTTCATAGAAATAATTTAATCTCCGAAAAAATTGTTCAGATCGGTTTACTATAGCATATAGCTGCCATACAAACTGAACGATCGGAATCAAGGGCTTGTATGGAAAACTTCTGCATTTTACTACATATCTTCACGAAATTTGGTGTGAGTTAGTGTTCATAGAAATAATTTAATCTCCGAAAAAATTGTTCATATCGGTTTACTATAGCATATAGCTGCCATACAAACTGAACGATCGGAATCAAGGGCTTGTATGGAAAACTTCCGCATTTTACTACATATCTTGACGAAATTTGGTGTGAGTTAGTGCTCATAGAAATAATTTAATCTCCGAAAAAATTGTTCATATTGGCTCACTATAGCATATAGCTGCCATACAAACTGAACGATCGGAATCAAGAGCTTGTATGGAAAACTTCCGCATTTTACTACATATCTTCACGAAATTTGGTGTGAGTTATTGTTAATAGAAATAATTTAATATCCGAAAAAATTGTTCAGATCGGTTCACTATAGCATATAGCTGCCATACAAACTGAGCGATCGGAATCAAGGGCTTGTATGGAAAACTTCCGCATTTTACTACATATCTTCACGAAATTTGGTGTGAGTTATTGTTAATAGAAATAATTTAATCTCCGAAAAAATTGTTCAGATCGGTTGACTATATCATATAGCTGCCATACAAACTGAACGATCGGAATCGATGGCTTGTATGGAAAATTTTCGCATTTGACGTGGTATCTTCACGAAATTTGACATGGATTACTGCTTAAGGTACTAATATAATCCCCCAAGAAATTGTTCAGATCGGTTTACTATATAACCTTAATGTTTATAGCAAACAACCCGTCTAAAAAGAATTAGTAAAATGTTTCCTTTTTTTTACTTACTTTTTCTTACGTCTTTAGATTTGCTTAAACACATAGTTACTAAAAGAAATGAACCTGTGAAGGGTATATTAGCTTCGGTACAGCCGAAGTTAACGTTTTTTCTTGTTTTTGTATGACTTTTTTCTTGAATGGATCTCTTCCTATCACTAAGATGGAATCCATTTGTTCTAACTAAATTTGTGCACGAATGCAGGGTTGCATGGAGGCTCAACTGACAGTAGCTTCGCCTACCAGGCCTTACTTGGACTTTAACCTGGTGTCACTGGGGAGCAGGAGCCCAGAGAGCTACGCTTCTAAGCTGCTTGATGAGTTGGACATTCGGAGAGTTTCGTGGTGGCTGTAGTTTAAACCTAAAGGCAGGTAGATTTTCCTTTAGAACGCTCAACGTGGAGTTGCATTGCAACGAGGCGTCACATACAAAGTTCGGCTGATGTTTTGGGTAGGCCTCGTCCATGCGTCCATGCCACATGCCAATTAGTATCATACAAATATTTGTGGCGCTTATCAATGCATTGTATTTCTGAACACCGTGGGGTAAGGCCGTCGCCGACAGGTATTTATGTATATCATGGCACTAGTTGTATTAAAAATAGAGACTACATTGATCATAATTTATTTTGTGATCTCTGATAGATGTTTTTTGATACCTAATGCATTTTAAGCCTAACACATCAACCTAAACTATTCATAAGAGATGTTGAAGATCTTTAAGATCTCTCGTCTGCTAACACACCGATATTCCGATATCTTTTTTCACATATTCGTTATTATTGTTGTTGTAATATTAAATATTATATACTTGTTTAGTTGGTTGCTAGATTTACAGTGATTGACCAACTCAAAGTGTGAGCCTGTTTGTGTTAATTAGATGGTGGTTGGTCGATTCGTATGATATTCGTATCCTCACTAGATACATATAATAAGCAATTTAAACAACAAAACTATGAAAATGAATCAATGAAAATTTATATAAAACTCCAGACTGCACTCAACTTCATATGGTAACTCTGTTTTTGACTCCTCTATATACATATATTGCATCGACGCTTTCGAAAAAATATATTTTTTATGCTTGCTTTTAGTTGCTGCCGCCACCAGTGTATACGCTTATCTTTTTCCCCTGTTTAAATGCATACAAACACACATGCATAGCATAACCCGGTTGTGACCCCCATGACCACAGACTAATAGCCCCTGCAAAATGCACATCAATTTTGTGGTCACATATGAGCAGAAGTTGGCCCATTGTAAAGTTGAGTGCCTCGAGTGCAAACCTACGCCTCACCTCAGATGAGCGTACGGCAGCACAGCTAAGCGGCACAAACTTTAAATTGTGTGCATTTAGATACTGATAAAGTTTGTGTTGTTGGTTAATAAAGCGCCTAGGGTTATGCAAGCACATTAATTTCATTTAAATATGACCAAGTTGCCATATGTGCGGGATTTGCAAAGTTGCATACATACATATTTGCATTAAGTGATTAATAGAGTGAGGAAAATAACAACAATAAGTATCAAATTTGTTCCATTAACATTTTTCAATTAAATATTTATTTTACTTCTATTCATTTTGTAATTTCTTTATAATATTATATTTAATATATATATATTTCCCTAATTTTTCTAATGCTCGAAAATTTTATGAAAAGATGAGGCGATTCACAGAAGGTTTCAAGACCGGAGCATTATCATGTAGGGACCGAGGAGGTAATCTGGTAACGGATGTCCAGAGCATACTGGAATTATGGAGGGAACACTTCTCCGACCTGCTCAATGGCAGTGAAAGTACAACACCAGGAGATGGCGAACCCGATTCCCCAATCGATGACGATGGAATAGATGTTCCATTACCCGACCATGAAGAAATTTGAATAGCAATTACCCGCTTGAAGAACAACAAAGCGGCGGGGGCCGATGGATTACCGGCCGAGCTATTCAAATACGGCGGCGAAGAACTGATAAGGTGCATGCATCAGCTTCTTTGTAGAATATGGTCGGAAGAAAGCATGCCTGACGATTGGAATCTTAGTGTGCTCTGCCCAATCCATAAGAAGGGAGACCCCACAATCTGCGCCAACTACCGTGGTATAAGTCTCCTCAATATCGCATATAAGGTTTTGTCGAGCGTATTGTGTGAAAGACTAAAGCCCACCGTCAACGAACTGATTGGACCTTATCAGTGTGGCTTTAGACCTGGAAAATCTACAATGGACCAGATATTCACCATGCGCCAAATCTTGGAAAAGACCCGAGAGAGAAGAATCGATACTCACCATCTTTTTATCGATTTTAAAGCTGCCTTCCTTGCAAAACTAATACGGCTATGTAAGCTGACGTTGAGCAACACCACAAGCTCCGTCAGGATCGGGAAGGACCTCTCCGAGCCGTTCGATACCAAACGAGGCTTCAGACAGGGTGACTCACTATCGTGCGACTTCTTCAATCTATTGCTGGAAAAAATAATACGAGCTGCAGAACTAAATAGAGAGGGTACAATCTTCTACAAGAGTGTACAGCTCCTGGCGTATGCCGATGATATTGATATCATCGGTAGCAACAACCGCGCCGTTTGTTCTGTGTTTTCCAGACTAGATAAAGAAGCGAAGCGTATGGGTCTGGTGGTGAATGAGGACAAGACGAAATATCTCCTGTCATCAAACAAACAGTCAGCGCACTCGCGTCTTGACTCCCACGTCACTGTTGACAGTCATAACTTTGAAGTTGTAGATAATTTCGTTTATCTGGGAACCAGCATTAACAACACCAACAATGTCAGCCTTGAAATCCAACGCAGAATCACTCTTGCCAACAGGTGTTACTTTGGACTGAGTAGGCAATTGAAAAGTAAAGTCCTCTCTCGACGAACCAAAATCAAACTCTACAAGTCGCTCATTATTCCCGTCCTGATGTATGGCGCTGAAGCGTGGACGATGACAACATCCGATGAGACGACTCTTGGGGTTTTCGAGAGAAAGGTTTTGCGTAAGATTTATGGTCCTCTAAACATTGGCAACGGCGAATACCGCAGACGATGGAACGATGAGCTGTACGATTTATACGACGACATTGACATAGTTCAGCGAATAAAAAGACAGCGGCTACGCTGGCTAGGTCATGTTGTACGGATGGAAGAAAACACTCCAGCTCTGAAAGTATTCGATGCAGTACCCGCTGGAGGAAGCCGCGGAAGAGGACGACCTCCACTCCGGTGGAAAGACCAAGTGCAAAGTGACCTGTCTTCACTTGGTGTTTCCAGTTGGCGCCAAAAAGCAAAAAGGAGGAATGAGTGGCGCGCTCTGGTGGATTCGGCTATAATCGCTTAAAGCGGTTCCTACGCCAAATATATATATATATATATACTATATATTGTAAAATATATATTTACATACAATTCGAATAACACTAACTTTTATGCCAGACGTTTCAGACTCAATTCTAATTGAGACAATTAGCTAATTATTAACACTAAGGCAAATTGCTAATTGACTCAATGAAATCACTGTATAAATTACTTATAAACTCTATCGGGAATCAATGAATTTTTTAGATATATTAGAACCTTAACCGCTACAAATACATTTGCGAGATATTAAAATTGTGGTAAAAAACTAATTATTAACTCTTGAACTATTATTATATTTTGCTATAAGCTCTTCAATCTTCATCAGATGGGCCCTATAATTCAACACTAAAAATTTTCCTCATTATTCAATTAACCAATCGTGCAATTAACTGGTTAATTTGCCCAATGAATTGTTATAAATTAATAATCCCTGTTTACTAAAGTTTTCAATAATTATATGGTTATCTACTACAATCCAGAGTCAGATTGCAATCAAAACTCACTCCCGAAAAACAAGAAAGAGTTTTGACAAGAGAAATATGAGAGAAATAAGTATGTTCTCTTGTCAAAACACTTCCCTGGCATACTGTATATGTATTACAGAGTGCTCTCGTTTTTGAGATTAAGAATTTCGGCTAAAACTGAATTACCTTATGTTCATAGTCTAATTTGATTTAAAAAAGATCCATGTTTCCATCAAGTTTTTATGAGATAGTTGCATAGTTCAAAAACACGCTTTTATTATAATATACGAAAATTCAACTAGCACCTAATAGGGTTTAGGGGTTACATGGGTTTTGTCGGGTAAAAAAAGACCTATTTTCAATATTTTTTTTTTCTATGTAAAAAATTATTTATTTAATTCAACATTTTTTCTGTCTTATAGATACATATTTAATGAATAATTTCTAAAATTTTCAAAAAAAAAATAAAACTCCTCCATTGTGACGAAATTTCCGGTGACCCCTCGCAAAAGAATAGCGTCCGCGTTGTCAGCATAACTCCTGACAGAATCATCAAAAATGAAAAAACATAAATAAGTGTTTTAGGTAAAACCATAAACTCGTACTTGAACAAAGAAGGAAAGACAAAAAAGTAAAAAATGGAATTTTGAAAGACATTTTTCCAAAAAAAAATAAAAATGTCGGTCAAATTTGCGTGACATTTTGTAACTCGAACACCTGTGCAAAATTTCATCAAGAACGGTTGAGTAGTTTTCGAGAACATTTGACAACCGACTTTGAAAACACGTTTCTGAGGATAACATGTTTAAAGTTTTGAGTAACAATAATGCCTGACTTGGAGCGCTCACCTTCCAAAGGCTGTATCTCCGAAACTATTATTTGGATCGATTTCAAAATTGAGGATAATATTCTTGAGATGTTGTAGAAATTAAAATAAAAAATTGATTTTTTGAAACTACTAAACCCATATAACCACTTAAATATTAAAATCCTGTACCAATACTCAAAAATTTACTTCACTTTTGGAAATCATATTTAATTTGATTAAACTAAAATTAATTTCCTAATGTAAGAATATAATTTTAGCAAACGGGTTAATGTTCGATTTGAAATTCAAGTATATTTTAGTTAAATAAACAAAAACAAATTTCTTATTAAAAATGCAACCCTGAACCCCTGATGAAAACATCAATGCAACCCTGTTGTCGTAAGCAGTAATCAACTGATTTTAACACAATTGTACATCGGCACAAATATTGTGGTTGACAGTCATTCTAAGATTATTACTACAGTAATTAAGTAAGCAAACAGTTGCCTATAATTTTTTTATTATTATTTCCTATGAAAGCCAACTAGTGCTGATTTTAATAACAACAAAATCGTACTGTGAGAAAAGTGCTTTAAACAGAATTTGCCAGCAAGTTTCAAAAATTTGTGAAATACAACAGAACCTAAAGTTAGTTAAATACATTGTGTTATTATCGAAATCAAGAGCTTAACTGATAATACCAACTACATACATATGTACATACTTACATGAAACATACGGACACAATATGAAATAAAAAACATGATTTGCTGCTGAATAATTATAATTTCATTTTATTTTTATTAAATTCTTTAATTTTTGTTGTTGTTCATAATTTTGTTTTTAGTTTTTTTTTTGATATTTATTTTATTTTTATTTTTTTATATATATATTAGTAGATATACTATATATGAGGATATGTGAAAATGTTCCAATTTACCGCTCTTGTTGTCATTCGCTTAGAATCTGGGTACACTGCGCGCCCTCTCGCGGTATCCGCTACAATGACCCATACCACCACCAAAGTGGGGGAAATGCCTGCCAAAAGCGCCGGGCGATGGACCATGCCCATGACCACCACGTCCACAATGGCCACCACGTCCGGCAAACGAATGAAAATCACCAAAAGCGCCACGATGATGATGATGTGGACCATGATGATGATGGTGATGGTGGTGTGGGTGGGGATGTGGATGTGACATCATACCTGGAAAACCGGCACCGCAACCTGGAAAACCCATGGTATGCCTACCTGATGCAAATCCGCGCATTGAAGCCCATGGTCTATGAGCGCCGCGCATGCCATGACGCCGACCAGTCCAGGGTCCTTGTTGGTGATGGTGAAATTGCGCTTCATCGCCTTCGCCGGCATTGCGTCGCCGTCCTCTAAATGCCGTTCCCTCGCCATCACTTTCACTCGAACTTGACGTGTCGCACGCCTCACCGCACGTCGCCGCACGATAAATGGCTTCGTGAAGTCGACGCTGCGCCCGAGCAGCGCGCTTCATAGCACTGCGTAGCGCTTGCCGTTCGGCCGCTCTCGATTGCGGCGCATCAAGGCCAAGATCACGGTCACCGTTATTTACCATCTGAACGCACACACACTCGCACTCGCACACTGTGTTTTGCCAAAATTTGACAATGTTCTTTTCAATGCACTCGCACTGCTGGAGCTACGTTATTTATGTGGCTATTTTATGCTCTTCACTCTGTTGTGCTCTCTTTTGTATCTATTTTTGTTACTTCTGCCCACTTGACTTTCTTCACTTCACTTTGTGTGCTCACTTGGCATTTGTTTAATACTTGATTATGCACATCAATTTGCAATTTTTCCGGTGTTTGATTTTCACTTTGTGGATTTACACTTTATTGTGAAATTGCATTCGGATTCACTATATTTAATACTTCAAATTTGGATATATATTATTTAAATATACACATATGTTTTCACAATATAAACTTGTTGTAGCTGCTTGCAGTTGTCTCAATGAACGCACTGCTTATTACTGATGTCATTTGTTGGGATTGTGAGCACTTTTATACCAAAATTCTCTTCGGGTTATCTTTGTTTAATTTGTGACTCTGCTATATACTCATTTACTAATATATTTTATGTACATGTATATGTATGCATTGTAAATTATATGAAAATAAGACGCATATGAATTTCCTTCCAGAAGCTTTTCCTATCAATGAAATAAAATTAAATTTACAAGAATGACAATATTTGAAGACAAAATTGCGAAATGAGAAATCTATTAAAAAATAGTGACTTATTAAATTTAAATAATATAAAATAAAAATACAAAAAATTTATAAAATAAAAAAAAATATAAAATAAAATAAAATAAAATAAAATAATTAAATTAAATTAAAAAATACCAAAAATTTATAAAATAAAAAAAATTATAAAATAAAATAAAATAAAAATAAAATAAAATAAAATAAAATAAAATAAAAATAAAATAAAATAAAATAACATAAAATAAAATAAAATAAAATAAAAAATACCAAAAATTTATATAATCAAATATTAAATTAAATTAAATTAAATGATATAAAATAAAATAAAATAACATAAAATAAAATAGAATAAAAAAATACCAAAAATTTATAAAATAAAAAAAATTATAAAATAAAATGAAATAAAAATAAAATAAAATAAAATAAAAATAAAATAAAATAAAATAACATAAAATAAAATAAAAAATACCAAAAATTTATATAATCAAATATTAAATTAAATTAAATTAAATTAAAAAATACCAAAAATTTATAAAATAAAATGAAATAAAAATAAAATAAAATAAAAATAAAATAAAATAAAATAAAATAAAATAAAATAAAATAAAATAAAATAAAATAAAATAAAATAAAATAAAATAAAATAAAAAATACCAAAAATTTATATAATCAAATATTAAATTAAATTAAATTAAATAAAATAAAAAAATACCAAACATTTATAAAATAAAATATTAAATTAAATTAAATTAAATTAAATTAAATTAAATTAAATGATATAAAATGAAATAAAAATAAAATAAAATGAAATAAAATAAAATAAAATAAAATAAAATAAAATAAAATAAAAATAAAATAAAATAAAATAAAATAAAATAAAATGAAATGAAATGAAATAAAATTAAGTAAAATAAAATAAAATTAAATTAAATAAAGTGAAATAAAATAAAATAACATAATAATAAAATATATTTGTTGGTGATTTATGTA
Organism: Zeugodacus cucurbitae; assembly: GCF_028554725.1. Lineage (NCBI taxonomy): Eukaryota > Metazoa > Arthropoda > Insecta > Diptera > Tephritidae > Zeugodacus > Zeugodacus cucurbitae. The sequence continues at coordinate 61,896,106 of NC_071670.1, forward strand.
TATGTACATATTGCATAATATTGCAAAGTGAACGAATCAAAATGAATTAAAAAAATATCAATTGTTTTGTGCAATGTTATGAAATAACGAATTACTAAACTAATTAAAGTTTTCCCTACAGAGGTGATTGCCATTTGTACGAGTACATATTACCGCTATGTATCTGGCATTTTGTTTTGCTTATGTTCTCATGATAAGGCAAAAATATACGAAGCCGGTAAGCTGTAAATCAAACCCAGCAATTCATTTGCATATATTGTGCATACATATTTATTCTCGTATGTACGTGCTTATATGGACACATACGATTTATAATAAGAAAGTCCACAAAACCTTTTAAGCGCATAGAAATTAAAATAATTTCATAATTTCGGTATTTATTTACTAATATTGCGTAATTTCAGTTTTGCAGAATGTTGTTGAATGTTGTTCTGGGAAATACCTCAAGAAAATCTTCAAAACTAGAGTTAAACTTTATAAACAGCTTTCGAATATATTAAAGCTCAATATAGTGCTAGTTTAGATTTTGATTTGAGAGGTATGTTTTTCAATAAAAATGAATTAAATATCCGTAAATTGCATTTTAATAAATTGTTTTATTAAATGATTTGTTAAGAAAAAAAAATCATAACAGAGCAATTCAAAAGTTGCCATGAGGGCAATGGTTCTAAGCCAGTTCGAGTCGAGTAACGAGCGCTCGCAGCTGCTTGCTGAACAAAATTTCAAAACCTCCCAAGTACGCGCTTGAGAGTCGAGTACGGAGCATGTGCAGCAGCTTGAAGAACAAAAACAAAAAATATTAGAAATACACAAGCTCGTACTAGGACGTCCAACTCTAAGCGTTTCCAACGCCATCATAATCAGAGAGAAATACAACGAACACCAAAGACTAGAGGTTGTAATCAAGTTTTAACTCATTGAAAATAAAATATAATGTCATGTTTGAATTTTCCTCATTTTACTTTTTTAACGCAAGAAACGGGAAAGTACATACATATGTATGGGAGAGTGTGTATAAGTGTTTAAACACTTATAACTTTTGAAATGTTTGTTTAAACCCGTGCGAAGCCGGACCAGCCTGCCAGTTTCTCATATAATATAATTTTGGACGCCATCTAATTCTTTCACTTTGCAGTATATAAGTCAGGATCCAATGAATTTATTACAACAAAACTTTGCACAAATACTGCATGGGTGGCGTGACACTACCATTCTAAAAATCGGACTATAACTTTTAAAGTAATACCGAACAAAATAAAGACTTCAGCTGATTTTTTTACCAGAAATAACGTAAATCCCAGAAATAGTATGCCCTGATATCAAAAATGAATAGAATCGGATCAAACTGTATATAACGGTTAATATGTAAAATATCTTAGCAAATGAAGTGAACATATAATCTTGCATCAAACTGATCAAAGATAATATTATCGTACTAAATGTTTGTGAAAACAGTTACTTGAGTGTAGATCTTTCACTAACTCATTTTACCATATACATATGTATAGGAGGATATAGGAGAAATCGGTCTACACCTTGTCCCCATACCACGCCTTGCAAATTGCGAAAGTTGTTCGGTTACACCCGAATGTAACCCTTCCTCACTTGTTTGAATTAACACTACCAATTCCCCTATAAGAAGGGATAAGTCCCCAGGTATTTCTATTTTAAAGAATTTATTTATTTTATACATTCCGATTGCTTTAGGGACTTTAAATATGCCAGATATTATCAAATAAACCAAAACTTAGATTTTAAGATACACATAATGCCTCTACGCCTAAGAACAAAGATTTCTGTATTTGATATTATATAGAAAATTGCCTACATTTAGGCGCAGTGTAGATTTCAGAATTAACTACTTACGGAGTATATATTTTTAAACAAAATTTGGAAATAATATTTTTTCAATTTTCATACACAAAATAATAAAGTCGTATGCCTAAAGGTAGGCAATAGATTTTGTAATGAAAATAATTTTTTTTTAATATCGCAGAGGAATTCTTAAACAGCGCGCCATAGTAAAAAAATAATGAAAAAATAATTTAATCCCGAAATTTGAAAAGAACAATTTTTCGAAACAATTTTAAAATTTTTTTATTACCATCTGAGTAAGAGTTTCGACTCACTTACACATTCTCTCATATATGAAGTGGTGAGTCCGCACAATCGTTGGGGTTTTAGACCCACGATTAATTTTACTGACTTAAAAACAGTTCAGCTCCTTCAGATGCTAATCTTTAGATTAAGTAGTTTTCCTTTATTTTAAATAAGAAGACATGTTTTTTACATTTATTTGTATATATAATATTTCCTTTATTATATTATTAGATATTGCATATAACTGGATATATGGTATAATATTTCTTCTTTTTTTTGCTTTTTGTTTTTTTTTTTTGTTTGTTATTTATTTTTATTTTATTTTAAGACTTTTTTATATGATGTATATGTGGATAAATATGAATATGTCAATGTATATAGTATATAGTATAAAGCGTCTCCTCCACTACTCCTTCTAATGACGCGGCTCGCTGTGTGCTCTCCGTCTGTAGTTGGGCACTGCGTCATAATATACTGGCATCATACGGCCGCGAAGTCCCTCCACCTCACCGCGTTGTTGCATAAATGCTGGTTCTCGTATATCTGAAAAGACACTATTATAGGGACGTCCCGTTGAAGGCCTACCTGCGTATTCGTCGCCGTAACGGTGGCACTCATTGCGTGCAATATGAGGACGATCTCCCGAATGTGAACACCAATAATATGGCAAATTTGAATATACATGGTGTGCATGCGCTTCCTTGCCACTACCAGCCGCACCATGTTTTGCTTGCTCCTTAGCGCTCTTGTGCTTTTTATGCTTACGTTTTTTCTTGTGATCGCCTTTATTGCGATGATCGTGCGAATGAGAGCGTGATCTTCTACCTCCTCCACCGATTACTGCGGGTCTAATATGTGATCGCATGTGTCGATGGTGCGGCGGCTGCTGATGACCATGTAGAATGGGGGGAGCTGTTTGGAGGCTGGCGCCACGAAAAAACTGCGACAATTGACGCAACTCCAGATCACGCGTCTTGGAGTGGCCGCGTGAGTGTCCGCGAGAACGTCCACGTGAATGACCGCGAGAATGACCACGAGAACGTCCACGAGAGTGCGAACGTGAGCGTGAACGATCACGTCCACGTCGATTGCGTCGTTCATGATAATGCTTACGTCCATGATGGCGCTTCGAAGGTTTACCCACTTCGTTGGTCAAATCGATAAAGGCTTCACCATCAGTGTCACTAGAACTCGAACTCGAACTAGTACCACTGCTAGAGCTCGAACTGGAGCTAGAGCTCGTGCTAGAACTTGTGCTGGAGCTGTCCAAATGTTTCGACTGTTTATGCTTCTTCTTCTGCTTTTCATTCGACGCTTCCAATCGTTTAATGGCTTCATTTAGCAATTTCTGCGCTTTATACGCTTTCTTCACTGCTTTTTGCAATAATTTTTGCTCTTTACCACTTCGCTTTGATTTGTCCGTTGCCGGTTCGTGACTACAACACGCCGCCTCCGGATCAATCATTACAGCTTCCATGATCCTCCACGCTATGTGATATTTGTTGGAAAATAAGACACTGACTTTTTAAGTTTTTCCTCACCTTTGTTATTGTTGTATTTTCTGCACAAAAACACTTTACTTTGACTTTGTTTTCACTGTTTTCCCCGTCGATTGCGTTGCTCAACTGCTGCTGCTTGCTCGGCTGCCGGCCACTTTTATACACAAACAAAACGTTGCGAAAACGTTTCGAGTTCGTCTGCTCAACGTTCACCGATTGTTGTTGTAGTGAGCGGCGGTCATAGCGCCACGCGTGACTCATGCGCCAACGTTTGTAAACGTTTGCTTTAATTCACTTTGGCGACTAGTTGTTGTTGTAGTGCACATATTGCTGATAACAACAATCATTTCGGTGGGTAGATACTTGTAATTATTTGTAAATAAGCTGCAATGCATTTTGATAATATTAGCTTAAATTGAAATGCATAGGAGTACATAATATATATATGTAGATATGTTTGCGCGAAAATATACATATGTACTTATATACAAAAACATAAGTATGAAAAATTTAACATAACTGTATATACAAATATATATAAACGTGCCGACAATTTATAGACATTCAGAGAGAATCCTTTTCTTCTTATAGTGTGCCTTGGTGCTAAATAGGGTCATTCCCTAGCACCCATACACCTAACAGTAGGTTTTTCAAACATCGGGTAGAATTAATGTCCAGTTTTCTCTCTGGTTCGTCAGCTATTGTACAAGCGATATCTGAGTAAAAATTTAAAATCGTATTTTCCAGCACTTTAAAAACGCAGAATTTATAAATGGGAATTGCCGGACCATATTATCTATATTATAAATCTCACAAATTACTATAATCTTGCTAAAAATTAAATCTTAAAACATATATATAGAATAAAGGTAGATAGACATAGTACAACTAAAAGGTTCTAAATTTAAACAAGTTAGGAAGGACTAAGTTCGGGTGTAACCGAACATTTTATACTCTCGCAATTTATTTATTTAACTTTATTTATATTATATAATACACAATTTGACCCACATATTCGTCATATATATTGTATAAAGTCCATTGAAAGTTGGAAACCTTAATATTAGGTTAGAAGCACCGAGGTCCTCGTGTTCGATATATGGGGCCTTAAAAACCTATGGTCCGATTTCGGCGATTTTTATAGTGTGGGGCTGTCACACTATTAACATAGTATTTGCGCAAAGTTCTGCACCGATATCTTCACTAGTGCTTACTTTATATATTATAATGTAAACGATTCAGATCGTCTTCAAAGTTCTGGTATATAGGAAGTAGGCGTGGTTGTGAAGCGATTTGGCCTATTTTCAGAACATATCATTGGGATGTAAGGAAACTATCACAAACCAAGTTTCATTGAAATCGGTCGAGTAGTTTCTGAGATATGGTTTTTGACCCATAAGTGGGCGACGCCACGACCCTTTTCCATTTTGGAAAAAAATCTGAGTGCAGCTTCCATCGGCCATTTCTTATGTGAAGTTTAGTGTTTCTGCCGTTTTTCGTTAGTGAGTTAACCCCCTTTTAGTAATTTTCAACCTAACCTTTGTATGGGAGGTGGGCGTGGTTATTATCCGATTTCATTTTTGGACTGTATTAAGAAGTGGCTAAAAAAAAAGGACTGCAGAAAGTTTGGTTTATATAGCTCTATTGGTTTCTAAGATATGTCAAAAAACATATTTGGGGGCGGGGCCACGCCCACTTCCCCAAAAAAATACATCCAAATATGCCCCTTCATAGTAAGATCCTTCATACCAAATTTTATTTCCATAGCTTTATTTATGGCTTAGTTATGGCACTTTATGTGTTTTCGGTTTTCGCCATTTTTACAGCTTGCACAGACGGACGGACGGACGGACAGACAGACATTCGGATTTGAACTCCACTCTTCAGCCTGATCACTTTGGTATATATAACCCTATATCTAACTCGTTTAGTTTTGGGTGTTACAAACAACCGTTATGTGAACAAAACTATAATACTCTCTTTAGCAACATTTGTTGCGAGAGTATAATAAAAAGTTTGACTAAAATTTCGTCTTCAAAGAAAGTACCTTCGAATTCCTCGTTACTATACTCTTACAAAAATTTATTTGCTGGAGGATTTTTTGTCGAAGATGAGCTTTTTTATAGTAATGGATATAACTAATATTCTCAAATGTCGAATGTGGAAACTTTCCCATAAAGAATGAATAAATCTTATTTGAGACCAATGACCGTATAAAGGGTTAAAATAGATCTTGGGACAACAGTTATTATAGAACTAATGTACTGGTGGTTCCTAAACTATCTACAAAGCGTATAATTGCGAGAACTTCGGGACAATCAGAAGAAATATTAGGGGATTCTAAAAATTCTGAAATATCATCGGAAGCCTTATGTTTATACAGCTAATTTAGGTAAAGTACTTTACAGTTTCATTTGCTTTATTTCCACATATATTTAAACACATTTATTATATTGAATAGCACTCTCCCCTCCATACATAAACTGCGTTTTCGTAGAAGACAATCAAGCGGTCTCCTCAAAAATATATCTCCATTAGGCCAAACCCAAAGCGAAACCTGGTTTACTTCCCGTCTTCAAATAATATATGCCACGCGCACTCAACGGCACAGGATCACCCATTAGTATCTTAGTTCCTGTACAATTACGACCGATTAACTCTTTCAACGATGAACACGGTGCAGCATAGAAACCCTTTTCACTATGTATAGATTCCGCAAAGTACTCATACGAACGACCGTGACTGCAACCGGCTGTGGGAGGGCAAAAGAGAGTATATAAAAAACTTAAAATATTATTAAATAAAAGGAAAGCTATTTTTCACGCACTAAATATTTGAGAAATTTCCGTGCAGCCCGGTTGCGGTGCGCCGCCGCCATTCGGATAAAAATCCACAAAACCGATGGGTTCACGAAAACCCAAAACACCGCCACAACTATGTATGACATCAACAAAATCCGCATCCGAGGCGTCTAAGTGATGCTCGGGTCCGCTGCAGTTCTCAAAGGCCGGTCTGGCAGGATCGAGACCTAAATTTTGGTGATCACTTAGTTTAGTTTGTGCAGTGTCAATGAGAGAGCCGTGTCTCACCTGTGATTCTGCCAACGCGATATTTCGTGTAAGAACCAGCATAACCCATTATATGCGCACCTAAGCTATGTCCAATGAGGTGTATACGCTTGGAATCTGCATCCTTTTCCTCCACCAGTAGATCAATTAGTTTAGCAACAGCTCGCCCCACTTGCACAGTGTAACGTGCTGGTTTCAGATAGTAAATATTATCCGCTTGATCGCGCCAATTGATTGCTGAAAAGCGCACAAATTTTATTAAGCAACCGTTAAGTTATTGATAATGAAAGAAGTTCTAAGGAAATAGTAGTTTATCTATTAGACTTCTAAAAGTGTCCGCTCCTTCAACTTTAATATCCCTTGGTACTTTCTCTGTCGAGTTTGGCCGGAGAACATTTTCTGTTTATGTCTGAGTACATCGTCATCCCTGTGTCAAGCATTGACTTTGCTTCGCATTCAACACTGAGACTTACCGAAAATATTCAAATTCCCACGCATCGTATATGCACCGCGTATAGATTGTATCGAATCACTGGTCGTACTCGACTTCCAACCGTGTACCAGAATTTTCGTATCCAAATCCGCATTGAATTTGCCCGCCATCTCTTCCCAAGTATCACGTTTGTGTCGGCTATGCCTGCCCTCGCTGCTGGTATGATTCGCCACGGATATTTGCATTGTTGTTGGATTGGCCGTATTTTCTCTGTAAATGAGTAAATTTATTCCGAATCCGAATTTACAGCCGAAAGACTAGAGTACCCATCAAAGAGCTCCACATTTACAAAATCGGGCAAATCATCTTGTTGACTATCCTGGGGTGGTTCAGTTAAATAGGCAACATGAGGATTGCCATCACCATCTGGCATCCACATCCATGTGCGGCCATAGTCTTCCTCGTCGGGTGCCATTTCGGCGTGGCACAAGGCAAGCACTTGTCGAAAAAATTATTTAAAAGTAAAGAAATATTTTTATTCCTCAATATAATGTGATGAAATCCAATCTTTACCCAAAATTGTTGTTAAAAAGAGCAGGCTCATAATTTTTTCTGTTATTTAGTCGCTGATGGTTCAAATTAAACTGAAAATTTATTTTTATTTTTAAATACTTTATTTGAAGTGAAAATTATTTCATGCCCTTATCGGCTACTAAAAGGCCTCCAATTACACACGAAACCCGATTTCCGCAATGCCTAACCGCCACCTGCTGTTAAATAGGTTAGATAAGTGCGCATAACATTGAGACGTAGACTAGAAAAGAATGCAAAGCTACCAACAATTTATTAGTATAGTGTACTAAAAAAACAATTGTATTATTATTTAACGACGGTTGAATAATTATAATTATGCTCTTTTGGAGATTATACAAAAGTACTTCAAATTAAGAGAAAATTTAATGGAAATTGTTTTCTTTGTCGTATGATTTCTTTAAATTAATATAAAAGTTAATATATACGTTGCTAAATGGGATCTAGTCAAATATGCTACCTTCTCACTTCATTACCGACCTATTAAATGGTGCAGAAGCTTCATCTAGGTCCCAAAAGCTCGAACCCCAAGCTACATCCAGAAATTTCACCACAGAGCTCTTTTCTAAGCGCTATTTCAAACAATGAACGAATCTAACCTCAACGATGGACATTCTATGAATGCAGCCATTTGATCAATGAAAAATTTTCATCTACTGCGGTGACCCTTAATGGGAAAGCACCGGAGCACCCATTTTTGTACCACATTATTGGAGCTCTGTAAACCATTTCTTAAATCTCATACTTGAGTCACACAACCAGTTCTGAAACTTCATTTATCTGGAGTTAACGAAACCATAAAACAATTTCGGATTACGAATAGTATTATATTTTACTTTGATTATGTAGTTTTTATAACATTTTTTGTTAAGTTCCTCAAACTGTCGACGCAATTTAGAATATTTTAAATAGTCAACAAGAGCTCCAGTTTTTTTTATAAAGTTTAAAAGCACGAGCTTTTTTATTTTTTAATTTACATATGTAGCTCATTCGAATACCACAAATTTGAACTTTTTCTTTTGGTAATAAAACATTTCGGAACAAATCTTTCAAAAATATTAAAAATTGTTTCATTAAAATGTGATACATTTAATTCAATATTACCACTGTAATCAGGCCAAATCAATTTAGAAAGTTCACAATTAATCTTTTTGAAGTTAGCTTTCGCAAAGTTGAACCGAGAACAAAAGTCCTGTTTGTTGTATATAAGTAATTCGTCTATGATTTCGATATTAATTTCCAAGGCAGGGTGATAAGAGTCCTCTGGCAAAACTAAAGGATCAGATCGGACCACAGAAACTGTTGACGTATTATCAACATAGACCAAATCTAAGAATTTACCAAACTTGTTCGAAATTAAGTTAATTTGGTTAAGACCCATCTCAGACATTTCTTCCAAAAACTCATTAAAGCTTAAACGAGTGCAAAAGGGGTAATGCAATCGTCAACAGATTTCCAAGATACACACGGTAAATTGAAATCGCCTAGAACAATTATGTAATCAGTATTCTTAGCAATTGAAAAAAAAACATTATTTATTAAAGAAGCATGATGCATATATACAGGTAAGTCCGATTGAGGCGGTATATAAGATAAAGTTAGGTAAATAGAACATTTATTAATGCAAATTCGTATGCACTTAAATTAAATAAAGTCCGCATGAGGAACTTCTACTTCTTCAGATGGAATTGAAGAATGCACAGCATATAGTAATAGGACATCAATATCGTTCATTTTTAATTTCGACGAGATGTAAAACTTTATATCTTCGATTGTGGTATCCGAAGCGAATCTCGAAACGAAAATTGATTTTCGATGAGGTATTACTACCAAATTTTTTGCCACAAACTCAGAGTTAATAGGAGGCGGATCCTGAATAGGTTTCCGCTTAAGGTTATCGGTAATTATTTTCGAAAGATTATGCACTTTTGAAGAGGAAGGCTTCTCTCCTTGAGGGCAAGGAGATGAGAGATTAATATGGTCTAATTTCACCGGTGATATACTTTTTACGGACAAAGTGGCAGGTTCTTCATTAGACGGACGTTTACGTATATATATATATCATATTCTAAATAATTTGAAAGGAAATCTGTTTTTCCTACGAGTGTGCCTCTGTGCCAAAATTGCTCAAAATCAGGCCAATTTTTCATCTAGCTCCCATATACTTTATATTTGGATTTCCAAACTTCCGGTGGACTTTATACCGTATGTATCGGTTAGTGTGTGTGCGAGATATGTCATACCCCTGACAGATGGCGGCGTTAATTCGGATTAACTGCTTTAATCGGGGTTAATTCGAGAGTTATCTCAGTTAACTCCGTTTGCTAACTCTCATTTAATTCTCCAAATTGTAGAGAAATTAGTGGGAGTTCGTGGCATTTTCATTGGCAACATTGTTAAATATGGCACTCATTCAACTGACGCACAGTGTACATATTTCTAATATATATCCGCACATCGTGATTTATTATTTTATTACTCTCTCGTCAACTCGTACGATTCGCAAAAATTTCAGCGATACAGAAGTGATGTATTCTATATGCATATGTATTATGTGTGACTATGTATGTACGAAGAGAGACCTCAGCTGAAACAATTATGTTATAAAATGTATATACATATATATTTATAATATAAATTCATAAATCGTGCAGTCATACCGACTTATTAGTCGTATTTGAAAGAACTCGGTTTTTGTTCAGTCTCTTCTTGTGTTTCATTACGAAAGGTTGGTGTCAGTTTTGGGTGGCAGCATTCGATTTCTTTTTCATTTTGGTGCGGGAATCCCCGAATTTTTTATACGTGCATACTCACATACAATTTGTTTATGAAGTTATAAGTTTAAATATTTAGTGAAATTAAAAAACAATAGTGAAATTAAGTAAATTGTTCAGATATAATTTTAAATATAAAAAGCGTGGACGAAGAATGATCGGGGTGGCGTAAAAAAAAGCATAGCAACAAAAAAAAAATAGTCCGTCCGTGATTATTTTCTTCAGTTCCACCTCCTTTGATTTAATAGGAAAATTCGTTTCGATAAATTTCACAAACGTTTGAGGCAAACATGTTCGATGCTTGGTGCTATGGAACGCTGTTGAGGTCATCACAAAATGAATGCAGTTAAAGAATCCATTTTTGACAAAATGCTAAGCTCGGATTTCCAACTTTGAGTTAATTTCAATTCATAGCCAAGCCAAGCGATCAGAGTGTTAATTCTTATATATAAAGTATATTAAATAGTCTCCTATATATACCGGCAAAATAACCTATTTCAACCTACGTGATCTAGTAAAAACCGATGCAAGTGAGCGGTTAGACCAGTGGTCGGCACGAAAGGAATTGTGACTGTGTAGGTGAGCACGAAAGAAAAGATACCCAGTGAGAACTCTGTAACCTCCCATTTTGAGAATGTTTTCCATTCTTTTTCAAAAAACATGAATTTTCGTACTCGTTTTTTTCATTTTAGTTAATTTATTATTAAAAGAAATATATTAGATCACAAAAACATTAGCTTGTTGTCTTTAAACAGCCTAAATTTATAAATATAAGGTATTTCGAGCAGGGAACTTGTGCAAAGTGCCATAGTCATGCGCGGTGTTGTTCGGACAACGACTGAACGACTGAACGACAGAGCGTAAGCGTACGTGTGATCTGAGTCGGCACAATTGTGCCAAGCAGAGCCGAACACTGGGTTAGACCGATAATAGAATGATGTCAGCAGTAGTGCTACGTTATTCTCTAACGCTATTGAACGTGACAAGTAGGGATCGGTTGCAAAGTATAATATATGTATATATAGTGTTCGTCTTCTCCTTACACAATTGAAGGAGACAACCGTATAAACGAAACGAACTGTCAAACGTCATAGTTCATGACGTCACGAACATATATACTGTCAAACGCCACTGCCATAAACATAACTGTACAAAATTGTCGAAAACTCTAGCTCCATGAATAGTACACCCTTTTAAAATTAACATATATTTACACAACAGTCTTCCTACTACTGACGAAACAAAAAACGCCACACTACCGCACAACACAACATAAAGAATGAGTAAAAGACTGGAGGCGGAGCACTGCCATGAGCCACCAGTACCATTTAAAAAATACAAGAGCAAAATTTCGGAACTGCTCGTAATGGATATAGAAAATGTAATTACATAAACATTATACAATTTACACTTATAAACATATACAGTTGAACTTCCCTAACTCGAATCACCATAATACAAGTTGGAGAGGCTTCCGAGTTATGGAAGGTAATTTGTATGAAATTTTACTTCCATTGTCAATGCATGAGTTCGAGTTATGGATGTTCTACTGTACACAGTTTAACACTAACACACACATACATATACATTGCAGGAACGATTAAACTTTGTGAAAATCGTGCCCGAGAGGCGAGTGATCTCTAGCTACCCTTTATGTCACATACGGAATGAATTATTTCATGTGGTCACGCAAAACAATCACATAGTCCTCATATCACAAGAATCGGAAGCTATTTATTCACTCGATCTCAACAACAATATGGGTAATTTCAAATTCTGGGAGGCCCAAAGTATTGGTGGAACCGGTGCTATACTCCATGGATTGCTTTATGTTATCTGTGGACAAGACCGTTATAAAAATACCACACAACTCATGGAATGGTAATGAAATGTTGTAGAATTTCTTAAATACACATTTTTCGCACTTAAGTGTACACGTTTATTCGTCTACAGCTATGATATACAAACGAAAAAGCGCTTATCCAAGAATATTCCTAAAATGAATTACTTACTCAACGGTGTCGGTTTAATTGCGCACGAAGACACTGGCCGTTTATATGTCATTGGCGGCCGTAATGAGAAGACCAATATAAATGTATCAAAAGTGCAAGCCTACAGTGCAGCTAAAAATACTTGGACGGAATTGCGTTGCATGAAATATGCACGTTACAGACCCGCCGTAAGTACAACCAGATCAGTGAAAGCTGATCAGCTAGTGAGACGAAGAACAAACTGGAAGAGTAACACCGTAACAACGAAAATTCACCAAAACTCATAACGACATTTTTAGTTAATATAGATGGGCTCAATTAAATTTTACCGATTTTGGTCCCATTATTTCGATGATTTCAGTGTCTCTACGTTTGTTCTTTGTTTCGCCATGCATTTAAACAAGCCGCGAGAAATCTTCGAAATCTCTTCATAATTACAGTTGGTTGTCTATCTGAACTCTATTTACGTCATTGGTGGTTATGTGGAAAATGGAAAAAGTTATATGGAACGTTATGACATCGTAGAGGACACTTGGAAACGGGTTTGTCGTAATAATTTTGCTTGAACTTCAGTTGTACTTTCATAACTCGAATCACCACAATCCACAAAAAAACTTTGAATTAGAGAGACTTCCGGTTATGGAAGGTAAATTGTATGAAAATTGACTCAAGAATTCGAATTATGGAGAACTTCAAGTTATACACGTTCAAGTTATGGAAGTTCAACTGTACATTCTCGGTTTTAGCGCTCACAAAAATTACAATGAAAAATTTATTTTATTTTTTTAGCTTGAACCATTAAGCGTCATGTATGCTAAGGTCGAAATCGCAAAAATTTCCGCAATTGTTTATGAAGGACGAATTGTAGCTTTTGGTTTGACTCCCGACTTTAATGTCGTCATAGAGGAATATAATCCCGATGACAAAGAGTGGAGACAGGTGCTGCTAAATTGTTCTTCACACACGCCAATTCTGTGCGATATAACTCATTTGCATATTCCATTTTCAAATGAAACGCGTCAGCCTTTATCAGCGTATGATATTAGATATCAATAAGACTTATTGAAACCTCTCTGAGATTTAAAAAATATCATAACTACTAAATTTTTACTGTTTTGATTATTGTACTTTTGAATTAAAAACTGTGCAATAAATAAAGACTTTCTCAAAAGAGAAAGAAATCTCAAAAGAGAATTGGTAGTAAACATTATTAAAAAAAAATAAATAAAAAAAAAGAAATTAAAAAAAAATGGGAAAAGGCGCGCTCAAAATTTCAAAAAAAAAGGTGAAAATATTAGAAAAATGGTTAAAAATTCATCTGAATGTTAGCCATGCTTCAAATCTCTATGAAGATAAACTTCTTATCGACTAATAGCGCGCTCTATCAGTTGTAATCACCGCCGATGGTCTAAGTTAGCTTAAGTGGTTAGCTCAACTAAATTACTATTCTTGAAATTTTTACAAAATGTAAGTTTTTATGAATTTAATACAATCGTTAATCGATATAACTGCTTGAAATATCGATATACTTGGTGTCTGCTTTAGTGTGTTTCGTTTCTCATTGTATTCCCCACGTGCTAAACAATTGTCAACCGGTGTAGAAAACATTCAAATATAAACATTACCGAGCGATGGAAGTAATTGTTGGAACTTATGAGGAATTTCTCCTCGGTTATAAACTAGTGACAAATGAAAGTGTAAGTTTTGTGCAATCATTTGCGGATAAATCGCATGCAGGTCCACTAAAATGTCTAGCAGTACATGGGCACTATGTGGCTACTGGCGCCACAGATGACCGTATCTTCCTCTACGACATGCGTTCGAGAAAACAAACAAATGTGAGACTGAAAACAAGGCAGGAAGTGTATTTATTTCTAATTCATGTATTTTATAAATTTTAGATCATTTTAACGCATGAGGGTACCGTCAACGCATTGGCTTTTACGCCCGACAGCTCACATTTGTTGTCAGGCGGCGATGATGGGCGCATGATTGCGACGCGTCAAAACACTTGGGCCACAGAGGGTAATTGGAAGGCGCACAAGGGTGCAGCAGTCAATCAAATCAGTTGTCATCCGAGCGGCAAGCTGGCACTATCACTGGGCGCCGATCGTGTATTATGCACATGGAATTTGGTGAAAGGACGTGTAGCGTATCGAACAAATTTGAAAAGTCGCAGCACGTTGGGCACACAGCCAGATTGTCTGACGTGGTCGCCGACTGGTGATTACTTTACCTTATGTGGTTTTCGTGCCGCTGAGATTTGGTCTATTAAATCGGCAGATGTTTTGTTGAGTCGAAAGACAAAAGAAAAGCCGATATGTGTTTGCTGGGTAGCCGATGAGATGTGTTTGGTTGGCTTGGAAAATGGTAAAATATTGTGGCTTGAAGTGACAGAAGACGAGGAAGAAGAAGAAGAAAAGGTAGTACATTAGAAAACAAAAAAAAACAAAGTGTTGTTTATAGATCATTTTTATTTTGTTAGGAACATGTTACAGAAGCACACAGCACAAGAGTAAAAGTGATGGCTTTCCATAAAGACACGCTAATAACAATATCAAGGTGAGTAACCTAAAAACAAAAAACTAAACACTTATTTTCACAAATATTTGCAGCGCTGGTGAAATGAAAGCATGGCAAGTGGATGTAAATGAACGGACATTGCAACTGCTGTGCACAACCAATATCGGTTGTCGTCCGACCTGCCTTAGTATCTTGGATCTAACACAATTCGGTGGCGCATTCGTTTTGAAAAACAACGACGTCAAAGAAGACAAAAAGCAAGTGCATATTGTACCAAAGAAAACAGCCAAGCAGCCAGAACGTGGTGTTGTAACTATTGAATATGAAGAAGATGAACACGACGAGCAGGAGCAAGAAAGCAGTGATGCTGATGCAGACTCGGATGAAGCTAGTAGCAGTCAGGTGCAAGAAAAGACGAGAAAGCGAAAGGGAAAAGCTGTTAAAGGTGAACAAACACAAACAAAGAAAAAACAACCGAAACAAAAAGGACCATTGAGTAAAAAAGCAAAAAACAATAAAAATAAATAATATTTTTACATAAAAAAATTGTTAGTAAAAATAACGGTAGCGTTATTTTATTTTTTGTTGCTTGCAAAAATAACGGTAGTGTTATTTTATTTTCTATTAGAATGGGAAGTAAGAAAACCATAAAAATTAATATTTTTAAATAAAAAAATAGTTTTTGTAAAAACCGTTATTTTCTATTAGAAGAAGAAACGCTAAGAAAATGTCGATTTCAGATATATGAATTACGAACCCAAACCAATGGACGTTAATGAATTTAATATGCGTAATAGAGATTCGAAGCTTGGGAATTCAAAAAATATGTTATTGCTCCTTTAAAAGTTCTTTTTGATGCACTCACGAGCTAGTTTTTCTCAGAATGAAGATTGCTTTCTCTGAAGTGATGGCATTGCTGGTAATGTTGTTGTTTTTGTAGCGGTTACTCAAACCTGCCTGAACCGACAAGCCTAACTCAATTGTCATCGAAGTCATCTAATGGGAGGCCCAGGAAACGAGCTGTTTCAACAGGGTCGGATCAAAAGGAAAGTGGTGTTAGATGAGTGGTGTTTAGTGGGCATGCAAAGAGGTGGTTAGTGGTGGTAGGTGGTACTCTTTGTATGCAGGACATATATTGGGTATGTCGGTTAGGTAGAAGATTAACATGCAATATCTAGAACGAACTTGGCCAGGGTTTCGCGAGGCAACTCAAGCAGCTCAGTGTCGGCAATTTCTAAAACAGCTGGTACTACGATAACGGAATTGTCTCGGATTTTATCCGACCAAGGGCTGTTATTTCGGCGATCTATACCTGTTTGGATCGGTAAGTTTTAGTTTTTTTGCTTGTCTTCTCACCGCCTATGACTTGAATATGCAGATCAAGTTAATATGCCTCAAATTGGTTTTCAGTTAATTCACAAATCACAATTTATAATGTTTTCAGATGATAGAAAGCAAACAGCGAGCAATTTCAAAAACAACAACGACAACCAGCGTCGAAAATGTGCTGTTACATTTGTTTAATGAATAGGCAGATTTCTCCTCAATCAGCTGTATAAATGCACAAAATTTGCCATTTGTCACCATAACATTTTAATACGCACGTATTTCGTATTTCATAAGGCGCATTAAATTTGCTCATCTGTCGAGGCTATTAGACCCACTTGAATCAAAAAAATAACGTTTTTAATATATTTTTGATCTGTCATTTTATTAAATGATTTAATTTTGTTAAATTTTCTTTACAATAATTGCTTTTTTTTACTTTTTGTAAAAACAGTCATAATTTTAATTGCTACATACATATTTGTGTATCCGTATTTAATTTTTTTTTTTAACCAATTTGTTTTGTATAAATATATTAATTAATAATTACTTTATTAAAATAGAAATTAAATATTTTAATATAATAGTATTGAGTTTTCTTACAATCTCTTAACAGCAGATATATGTATGTAGCTTCCAAAAAAATATATTATATTCACGTCGATTAACAATAAAATGTGGTCAGCAAGCAAACTTAATAATTTGCGACCAGCTGAAGTACAACAAAATTTTCAATATCAAAATGCATGCCGACACATATAAGACATAAGAATTTTAATAATTTTTTTGTTTTTGCTTTCAAGTCTTTGGTTAGTGTGAGTAAAATATTGTGTTTTTTTTGTTTTTCTTTAATAAAAATATACAGACGTTGTCAACGCAAGTCTGCAGTGTATGTATGTATGTAGGTAGGCATGTAGTAACTAGACATACATATATGTAATTAATATATATATATATATATATGTGGTATATAAGTCTAATATATAAATCATCAACTCGACAAAAAGTAATACAACAATTTAATATAGAGGCGATAAATCAACGGCCAAAGGTACTGGGCGAAAAAATGGAAAACATGTCTAAGCGGTGGAAAAGATGTACATAAATAATTTTGTACTGTCGTCAGCAGTAGCAACTGATATTGTCAGTTGTTCGGCTCCAATTGTATGCTAAACACATGCGCAGCATTATCAGCAGCATCGTAATCATCGTTGTCGCTATCATTGCCGTTATTGCTTTTAGTATCCGTTGGATATGACCACACCATGTCTTCACCGAATTTATGACGATGCAGTAGATTTTTGTATACATGCAATTTACTGTTATCTATATAGGCCTCGCATGGATAACACCAAACGGATAAATCGCTGAAGCTAAGCGCCATCGGGTGTGCTGACTCGATGCTATGGAAAAGCATATGCTCCATTACATAACGACCACAGAGTATTTTATAACAGCTCAGACATATCCAGTTTTCGGCGGTTGATGAGCATTGCTCGCATGGCGCATTGCTATCTATGGCTGTTTTGGGAATAGAAAGAGAAAAAAATAATAATATTTCTATTTCTCAAACATTTTTGTAAAGCCAAAAAATAAGTAAAACGTAGGTCAGAAAATAAAATTAAGCTGAAAAAGCATAAAAGTACAGCGCGTGCAAAAACTGTAAGATTTTCAAAAAAAAAAATAATATAAAAATAAAAAAATAATAAATAAAGCAAAATAATTGTGTTAAACAAGAATATTTTGCTTAAATACCGTTTTTAACCTCAAATTATGAGCAGAGTTTACAGAAATAGTGGTTTAAATACCATAAACCCAAACTGAAGATATTGAATTTTTAAATTTAAATTATACTAAGAATTTATTTCGAAATTTCGATATTTTTTTCGAAAATACATTAACATTTTGAAAATTAGATCGAAATTTTTCAATTCTAAAGCATTTCACGAAAATAATAAATAAATAAATAACAAAAATATTGTCTATTGAATTAAAAGCAATAAAAAGAATAAATTATAATCCAGAAATAGGGGTGGCATATAAGAATAATCACAAATAATTGTTCGGAAAATATTATTTTTTTTTTATAGTAATATGTACATATATATAATCTTTTAAGGAAAATATTATTTTTTGTATAGTAATATGTACATATATACAATTTTTTAAGGAAAATCTAAAAAAAATATGAAAATCTATATTTTAAGGTATGACGAAATTTTAATTATGGTAAATCGATATTTATAAAATATTGATAAAAATGATTTCGAAAAATGTTTGTTCGTAAATGAGGTTCAGATTTGAATTATAATATATACCCTCTAATAATGTTCGAAAAAAATGTAATAACCCAAAATAAGTAAGTAAGTAAGAAATCATGATTTGAATAAAACTGTAAGTGTAAACAAAATATTATGAACAAATATGTTCGAAAAACACTATTAGAAATAATCGATAGAAGCGTGTAATTAAAAATTTTAAATTGTAAATTTAAACTCTCGGCATTGTAACTAATTTTTTCCAGGAGATTGATTGACAAGTAAAAAAAAATTGTATTCGCTGGTTTTCGAAGTTAGCCAAAATACAAAATCAAAATATTTGGATTCGAAGTTCGAAAAAAGGTCTTAAAAACATATTATTACAGAATAAAAAATTTTATATCGAAAAATACTGGACTGATAATAATGTTTTAAAAGTCCTTTTTTCGAACAATGAATCCAAATATTTTGATATTGGACGCTAACTTCGAAAATCGAAGAATACACTTTTTTTACTAATGACTTAATCTCCCGACAAAAATTTTTTGGTTCAATACTCAGCCGAGTGTTGTTCTGTGAAATCATTTTTAGTGGCAAAAAAATTAATTTAAACCAAATAACTTCGAAAATCCACTTTTAGCTACAAAGTGGTGAATTTCATAATTTTAATTTGCATTTTCAATAAAATACAGTTTACTAAACTGTTTTTTATAAATTTCTCCTTCTATCTTTTTTACAAATTTCGCTAACAGCCAACCGTATTGAGGAGTATAGCAAACATTATGTTTTGAAACAAGCAAATTATAAAACAATAAAATTAGAAAATTTCAAATAAATTATTGGCAACATGCATATAATGACAGAGATGTATGTGTTATAATATATACAAACACATATGTATGTATGTTGATGACTACAATATGTACATACATATATACAATGAATATAGGATAATAATAAAAACATTTCCAAAAAATTAAAACAAATATAAAATACACACAAACACACGCGCACATACGAAAAGCGAAAGAAGTAGAAGCGACAAATTTGAAATGAAAATGCGTAAACATCAAAAACAAGAAGGGAAAGCAACAATAACAACAACAATGAACAATTAAAAGTGTAACAATTGGAGACAAACCTACAAAAGTCTAGAACACGACATTGAATTAATGTGTTTTCAAACAAAACAAAAGACACGCTGCTTACTTTTCGGCGCCTCCTCGGGGCGCAACTGTTTTAAATGAGGACATGTTTTTAATGGAACAACGGCGAACATTTCGTTATTTTGCAAAGCCTGATGATGCATTTGATTTGAAGTTCATTTTTTTTCAAATATTTAATGTTTTTTTGTTTGTTTGTGAGCAGTCATGAAAAGTAAGAGAACAAAAACGTAACGTTAGTGATTGTGTTCGCGTATACATAATGCTGTTAATGATCAATTTACCTCTAAATTTTCGGTGAGAAATTCAGTTAGGGTTTTAACTTTTACCTTCGGCTTACTGCCGCTCGCCTCCAACGCCACCTCCGTATCAGCGACATTTTCACAGCCAACACCGCCTTTCGCCTCATCCGTTGTGATATCTAATTTTTTCAAAGTAGCAGAAAGAAAATCCTCATTGTTATTTTCGCCAGCGAATTGTGGCAGCCGCTTGTTGAAGACCAAACTCTTCCAATAGCGTTGCTGCACACTCAAACATTGCTGTATGGTCTCGATGCAACTGGTGTATGCAGCGCTAAGGCCACGTGCAGCATTGCCGTTCACGTGTATGGCTGGTATCGGATCACCCAGCAGTGATTTCGTGCACATGGTCATGGCATAGGATATGGAGTGAACGTTGTAGCCACCTTCCAAACACAAAATCAGACGGCCACCCGCCAGTGCGGAGAGCCAATGTGTGAAGAGACCATAAGCTTCGGGTGTTACTTTACAACCGCCGAGGGGATCACCAATGGCCGCGTCAAAACCAGCTGAGACGAGCACTAATTCCGGATCGAATTCATATGCTATAGGCATTACGAGCTGTTGGAACGCCATCACATACTCCATATCACCCATGCCTTTCTGTGGATAAAAATTACAAAAAAAATTAAAAAACAAAATAAAATAAAATGGATTGAAAAAATATAATAAAAAAGTAAATTAAATTAAAATAAGATAAAAAATAAAATAAATTGAAATAAAATAAAATGAATTTAAAAAAATATATAATAAAAAATAAATTAAATTAACAAATAAGATAAAATACAAAATAAAAGAAATAAAATAAAAAAAATAAAATAAACTAAAAAAACAAATTACATTAAAATAAGATAAAAAATAAAAAAAATTGAAAAATAAAATAAAATAAATTGAAAAAAAATATAATAAAAAAATAAATTGAATTAAAATAAAAAATAAAATTAAATAAAATAAAAAAATAAATAAAATGAATTGAAAAAAATATAATAAAAAAATAACTTAAATTAAAATAAAATAAAAAAATAAAATGGATTGAAAAAATATAGTAAAAAAATAAATAAAATTAAAATAAAATAAAACAATGAACTTACCTTATTCCACGGTATATTCACATTGAAGCCCACACCTGCACCTTTGCCAACCACATCGTGATCGGCATCTTTGCTCTTCGGAAAGAATGTGCCATTATCGTAGCGATGTATGCTTATATAGAGCACATTCGGATTCGATTCGAATATATGCTGTGTGCCATTGCCATGATGCACATCCCAGTCAATAATTAAAACGCTAAAATTCAGATTTAACAAATATAAAAATGTGACCAACATATGTAAATCAATATAACGCATATTACCGCTTAAGTCCGTGATCGCGTATGGCATAATGCGCTGCGATTGCCACATTATTGAATATGCAAAAGCCATGTGGTATATCAGGCTCTGCATGATGACCGGGTGGGCGCACAATGCACACACCGCTGCGCGCCTCGCCAGTCAACACTTTGTCGACCACTTGCAGCACTGAACCGGCCGCCAAAGTGGCACAGTCGAAAGTCTTCGGATGGAAATAGACCGAATTATATTTCTCGCCCATGCCGCGCAGCTCATCCTTATCGCTGATGCGTCGTATAAAGTTGACATGCGCACGCGTGTGCGCCAAACAGATCTCATCCGTGGTAGCGATGCGCACTGGCAATTGTTGCATGCGCGAGGTGAGTTTGTAATCGGCATGCATTTCGTAGATACGCCGTATGCGCTCCGGCTGCTCTGGGTGACCCTCCTCAAAGGTATTGCTGTGCTGCAGCATCAGTTCATCGTAAACATAGCAAACACGCACTTTGGGTGCCGACAATTTGGTTTCTAACATGATAAAAGAAAACATAAATAAAACATAACGAATAAAAAAAGTATTAAAAACCAAAAGTGAAGTTACCTTGTTTCAGGAATTGCAAGCGTTTCGCGTTCTGTGCCACCACTTCGGGTATCGTGACCGGCCCGGTGCCCCTGGTGGGAAAACGTTCCGGCAGCGGTTGACCGCCAATGAATAGCCGACTGACTTTATGCAGTTTCGGTTGTGGATTCACGTTATTCAGCTCCTCCATAGTGTACAACGGCTGGATTTGTAGACAGCGCCAGTATTGGCGGTGTGCATAAATGCAATTGAGTATTGTATCTTGTATCACTTCACTGGGTGGCTCCAATTTCTCCACCAACGTGGGGCATGTGCCGCCCAAGAGCGTGCGTAACGTGAGCGCCGCACCCTCCGATAATGAATCGAGGCAGTAGCCACCCTCCAAAACGACGGCAATGCGCGATTGTGCCAACTTCATGAGCGAACTTAGCAAATGTGGATAGAATGCGGGCGTGACCTCCATTTCACCCTCTGGACAACCTAAAGCTGCATCATAACCGGCTGATATGATGATCAATTCGGGTTGGTATTCAACGGCAACGGGTGCTACCAGCTGCTGAAATATGGCCAAATAATCGCCGTTGCCCATTTTAGTTTTATTCAGCGGTACATTGAAATTATAACCCAAACCATTGCCATAACCGATAGCATCAAAATCGGATTCCTGCAGATTCGGCCAAAAGGTGCCGTGCTCATAGCGGTGTATGGAGAAGTAGAGCACTCTGTAAATGATTTTTTTTATATTAAATACACAACAAATTCTATTATATACCCACCTTGGATCATTGTAGAAGAAACGCTGCGTACCTTGTCCATGATGTATGTCCCAATCAACGATCATTATTTTGCTTAACTTCAAAATGTCCAAAGCGTATTGTGCTGCAATGGCCACATTGTTGAAGAAACAGTAACTGAGGAATATACACAGACACATACATTCACAAGCGTTGCATACTTTCGAAACTACAGAGATACAAGTGTAAGACAATTGTAAAGTACCCATTGAATTCCGCTTTCATTGCATGATGACCCGGTGGTCTGATGATCGCCATGCCATTCTGTACATTGCCGCTAATTATGTGCTCAATTAAGTCAATGGTCGAACCGGTGGCCAGCAGCGACAATTCAAATGTGGACTGCAGCAAGTTTGAGTGCAAAAAAAATATATATTCAAAGAAGAAAACACAATTAGCTTGTAATAATACTAACCGGATGTAGGTAAACTGAATCGAATCTTGAGCTTAAATCTTCCATGCCCGCCTCATCTTGCACACCAGATGTCTGTTGCAGCAGCTCATAGTGCTCGGCGCTGTGCAGTAAGAGCACTTCATCCTTTGTCGCACGACGTGATGGAATTCTCTGACATTGTTCAATTAGTTGCAGTTCTTTGCATCTGTATTTTATAGCACAAAAGGAAAAAATATAATTTTTTTTTATAAAATATAAAATTTTTTTTATAAGATATAATATATTTTTTTCATAAAAAATTAAATTAATTAACTTGAATTTGTATTAAGTGACAAAAAAAAATTAATATTTGATGAAATAGCAATAGTTCAAATACTCGTCAGATAAAGTGAAGGCAAAGCTAGGCTTGTGTTTATCATGGCAGTCAGGTCTACATAACCGGAATGAACAAGGATTTTTATCAGGACAATTCTTCACAATTATTTGTGTTTCTGTTTTCACTCACTACAACAACAACAAGTGACAGTACATACTTTATGCTTTTGAAACCTAGTTAAGACGTTTTCAAAGCGTGGCGTTTCAAAAGTTCAAGCGTTTATATTTGGATGCCATCAGCATCAAATCACGCGGCTTTAACCGCAGGTCACGTTGTTATGATTTTTGTTGTTGAAATAAGTATGTTGTTTACTCAGCATTGCTGTTCTTATCTAAGGTGCTTTAAATTTATAAGCTTATCGGCGAAGCATCACATTAGCATCAAAATACACGGCTTTAATCACAGGTCACATTATTATGATTTTTTTTTGTGGTTGAAACAACACACTTGTTTTGTATTGTTGCTGTTATCTCACTTATTTTTAATTCGAAATACACGTAAACTTATCTACGAAACACAATTGCATTCAAGCAGCGATATAAAGACGATAAGATTAAACACTATATTATACTCAACTTCACACATACTAAGGGCTCATAATAAGATGATAATAGGTTCAATAAATTTATTTTGATTAAATTTATTTATTTAACTCACCTCTCCAGCACTCGTGTAAAACGTTCCGGTCTCTCTGGATGATTTTCGTCCCAGAGGCAACGATGCTGCGCCATAGATTCATCATATACAATACCAGTAGGCTTTTGTATTATTGTTTTTGCGTTTACAGCCTAAAGAAAAATTAATTAAAAATATAAATTTATAATTATTTAGATATAAAAATATATAAGCATTTATTAAAGAATATATGCCAGCTTACATTCTGGAAGATATCCTTCACCACTTGATCTTGTTGACTTTGTTCCTGCATTTTGAGTAATTTTGCTTTGCGTTTGGCCTCGAGTAGCGCTGCGCTCGGCTTGCTGGCTGTGACTGCAGATTTGACCATTGCGCGAGTTTGTATTTTAGCTTTTTGCGCACCACGACGTGTAACAATTGGAGAGCTCTACAGTTGGTTGTATGTATGTGTTTGATAAGAGAGATGAGTAAAGCGTTAAAAAGCTCACTAATTAGTATAACTAAGATGTGTATGTATTAATCTTTTATAATACGTATATTAGCACGCATATCAGGTAATTAGGGCAAAATTGATATATTCAAATGTTATTAAAGTTATAGAATATTTGAGACTGTGCGTGTAGTCTTGTTGCGGTGATCTAACAGACTGCGACCCGCAAGACAAAATCAATGCAATGTCAATGGAAAAGATTTCCGGTTGCCTAAGCACACCAAATAAGTGGAGGTGTTGATGATGTGGGTGTCAACAATATTGATACGAAACTGTATGTATAGTCATGGTATACTTTTATACCCAACAATTAATATTAATGATTTCTTGCAGTTGCGGTTGAAAGCACAGCAATGACATTAGTTTTAGTTGTGGTTCTCAACCATTCTCATTAAATTTTTTTCAAATTATTAATAATGCTTTATAATGTTGTAAAGTGGATATTACAATACAATAATATAACTACTTCAAGTAGCTGTGAAGCATACTTCAAAACTAACTTAAATATATACATATCAATCTTAGAATAGGTATGTAGCAACTTTGATATGCAAGAGTGATCTTGCTTTCGATTTGCTTACAAATATAGATAATAACATTGTTACAGTTTATGACCATCTAATACAATTGCTAAAAGTAAGGAAACCGGTTTCTCGCAAAGAATAAAATCACGCACAGTGGTTCAATGCACTAGCAAATTAAGACAGTAAACTATAAAACTAGTTTCAGCAATATTTTTTACCGGCAAGAGAACAAAAAGAGCACCAGAAGTTATACTTTTTGTTATTACCTAAATTTAAAACCATTTATGGCACATCAACAATACGTATGCCCATTGTTGTGTGTAGGGCCAAATTATTTTTAGTTTTCTTAGGCCTAAAAAATTTGGCAAAGGTAATACAAACGCCTCTTTATACTATGACGTACTTACCATTTTCATTCAACAAAATAATAACAAATCGTACGACTCCTGTATCGCTGTTGTTATATCGACATCAAATGTGATGGCTTTTGGAGTATACAAATTATACTTTGGACAAGTTGTAAAGAAATTCTAACAATACATTTGTTATCGTGCTTTTGTATTTATGATGTACACAACTATAGTTCTATGCAAAGAACGCGTCAAGGATAAACAAATACAAAGAACAATAATTAAAATCCTCTTATTATTGTTGTTAAACAAATATTTTACATTCACTATCGAATTTTCCTTGATTAAATATATGTGAAATGTTTTTCTTTAGTTTCTTTTTAGAGTAACGCGCCTAATCACTTAAATTCCGACACACAGACGCAAAAATGGACACACGTTTTATTACTGCTTCTTCTTCTCATTCACCCTAGACTTGTTTGTTTACATCAACACTTCTCTGGTCAGCTGCAATTTTGCAATAATTTCAATTTATGTTTTATTGTTTTAAATTTCAATTAATATTTGCAATAAATATATTTTACAATATTTGAGATAACTTTTTAATTTTGTAATTCGATGTTAATTCGTAAAAACTTCGAAGCTATATGAAAATCAGCGTGTAGTTAGCAAAACGTATTTGACAACCAAAATGACACATTTTCTGAAATAATTGCCAGATTAAGGTTCTTTTGAAAAATACACGCATCTTATACATAATTGAGGGATTTTACTTGTCAAAAATTAATGTTTTCATGCATCTTGGAGGACTGCATTATACCTTAGGAAATTCAAAGAAGGTTTACAAAATACATGTAACATCCTCTAGTTCCGGAAGCAATAAATAATGTCAGGATATGCAACAGTTTACCTGAAAAATTTTATGTACCGCTATTATTGACGAATCTAACGCCATTACCAACGCCTGGTAACCCTATGCTTGATATTTTGCAATGCCTCTCTTCTCATTTTGTCAACGTAATTATTAAAACAATCTGCCAAAAAGTCAGTTTGTTGTAGTTCCTTTATTTTCCCTTCAATTAAAGGGATGTGGTAAAAAGTGTAGAAATCTTTTCATTAAAATAAACGGCTGTACAAGGCTGCACTTGAATTGACGTGTGAGTGATTACGTAGCCTAGTGGACAAAAATGCGGAATAGTTTACAAAACGCCTCAAGCAGACATGTCCTGGCTGTTTTAACATTATGCATACTGTGGTATGTGATCTCCTCCAGCAACAATGTCATCGGGAAAATGGTATTGAACGAGTTCCCGTTCCCCATGACGGTGACAATGGTGCAACTGTGTAGTATAGCCTTGTATAGTGGACCGTTCTTCAATCTTTGGCGTATACGGAAGTACCAAAACATTTCTAGAGGTTACTATTGGCGATTGATTATTCCACTAGCATTGGGAAAGTTTCTTGCATCGGTGACATCACATATTTCGCTATGGAAAGTGCCCGTTTCCTACGCTCACACGGGTAAGTGACCAGTGATATCTGTAACACTATCTTGAGCATGCAAAATTTGGTAAACAAAATTTATTGACACGTTTAACTATTACCTTTGACGTGGTAAAGAGTGGTAAAAAAAGTACCATAATCGTCGGTAGTCTTTTTCTCCTGTTGTTTACTAATAACATGTGTAGTTTGTGTGTTAAATGATTTTATGTGATAAAGTTTAAATGTTAAAAACAATATTATGTGCTAATGTTTAAATGTGAAAATTAAAAAAAAGCGTGTAAATGTGAGTGCCAATTTTTATCTTATTTTTTGTTGTATAAGCTCAGTTTTGGCGGCTGACTTTATTATGTTGTGAATTGGTAAAAAAGTGTGTTCTTTAATATATGAATTTATTTTTAAAAAATGTTTACTGTTATCAAAGTAACGCCATATGTTTGAAAAAAAAAAATATAAATTGCGAATAATTTATAAAACTGCAAACGATTTTATTAAAAAACTAATAAGCGTCACATGTTACAATGCTTAAATATATTTTGCAGTTAAAGCGACTATGCCGCTGTTTACTGTAATCTTGACACGTTTGCTGTTTCGTGAGAAGCAACCCACTCTTGTGTACCTCAGCTTGGTGCCAATTATAACAGGTGTTGCAATAGCTACCTTAACCGAGATTTCATTCGACATGGTTGGCTTGATAAGTGCGCTCATATCGACGATGGGCTTTTCACTGCAGAATATCTTCTCTAAAAAGGTATTTATTTAAACATTTTATTTCAATTAAAACATATACTCACACATTTTTCAGGTCCTCAAGGATACCGGCATGCATCATCTGCGTCTTCTACAGTTGTTGGGTAAATTGGCGTTGATTATGTTCTTGCCAATTTGGATATTTGTGGACAGCTTTAAAGTTATACAACATCCAGCTATTGTGAGTAATTTTGACTATTTTTTAAATAAAAATTAAGTAAAAATACTTATCTGTACAATTTTAGACCAACTTCGATTATAGGGTGATTGCGTTGCTATTCACTGATGGCGTTTTGAATTGGTTACAGAATGTTATAGCTTTTAATGTGCTCTCATTAGTTACACCACTGACTTATGCGGTTGCGAGCGCCTCAAAACGAATTTTTGTGATAGCCGTGTCGCTGTTTATTCTAGGCAATCCCGTTACGTGGTTAAACTGCTTGGGCATGACTTTAGCAATATGCGGCGTATTGTGTTATAATCGGGTAATTAAAATAAAAATATTTTTATTTAAATTTTCGCACACTTTTTTTACGCGTATTGTGTTATAATCGGGTAATTAAAATAAAAATATTTTTATTTAAATTTTCGCACACTTTTTTTACACGAAAACATACTTACAGGCTAAGCAAGTGTCACGAAAGGCTGAGACGGTATTACCGCTAACGCAAAATCATCGCATTAAATACGAACCACTCAAAGGAAATTTTGACCCTTATTATCAGGGTGCAACGTCGAGTAACCTAAATGGTTTCGCCAACAAGCGTGCTGAAAAACCATACACAAATACTAATACAGTACCAACAAATAGTTTGCTGTCGAATGGGAATATGTTTCCAAATGGCAGTGCGACGACGACACGTTTACTTTTTGTTTAATTTAAAAGAAAAAATATATTTGTTTAGTAGTTGTAAGAGACAAAGCCGTTAGGTAAAGCTTAGGTAGATAGATAATATTTTTTGTTGACGCATATTAAGAAAGAAACCGATATTAAGCAAATTGTTCAGCTGTGTAAATATAATATTTTTTTACAACTAAATTCAGGAAAATAAAGTCTCGGAGTAGACGTAAAATCATTGTATGCGTATGTAATACAATAATAATTAACTATATGTATATAAATAATAACTTTTCCCAGCGAGATTTATAGCATGTAAATGTAAATGAAATGTGTCTGTAAAACAGGGCTAATTTGTATGAATTTATACTAACATTATTTTTCGTTAGCAAATTGTATGTGCAAGTATTACAAAAAAAAAAACAAAACCAAGCAATAAAAACATGTGACGCAATTAAAAAAAAAAAAACGCGTTTTTGTTTATTTATTTATTTTTATTTCTTCAAATACTCGTTTAGTTAACCAATTTTGTACTACAATAATGCTAGTTGGTTTAGTAATATACACTACTTGCTGAAATTGTTAATTTCTTAAAAAAATGTTTTTTTCTAACTTTTTCATTAACTATGCTTTGTTTAATTGTATCCACTCTGCCTTTGCCACTTCCTTAAACCCGATCTTTCCCAATAACGCTTTCGATTTGTAGTTTTCACTAACAATCCAAGCTGATAAATGCACTTGCTCCACAGCGGCCACTTGTTTGCATAAATATGCAGCCAAAAAGCCGCCTAAACCCTTACGTTGTTCCGTTGGCAACACCTGTAGAATACTGTATAACAAATAATAAATTATTTATTTATTATCAGATACTTAAGCAAACGAAATGAGGCTTACCCTAAACCAGAGAAATCATTTTGAAACGCCCATGCAACCAATTCACCATTTGTAT
Organism: Zeugodacus cucurbitae; assembly: GCF_028554725.1. Taxonomy (NCBI): domain Eukaryota; kingdom Metazoa; phylum Arthropoda; class Insecta; order Diptera; family Tephritidae; genus Zeugodacus; species Zeugodacus cucurbitae. Next base: position 61,925,643 of record NC_071670.1, read on the forward strand.
CACTAAAAATGCCCGCAGTCTGATTTAACTCAATTAGACCGCGTACATACGCCAATGAGCCTTCCTTCTTATTGGGCCACAACTCATGTATGAGTGCTGCATTATTGCCGCTTAACTTTTCAACAGTGTAACCAGCTTTTAAGCTAATAAGCGGCAGTGGAAATTTTATCAAAATCTAAATATTTTAATTTAATACAAATTTCACTTACTGCTCCAAAGCATAAACAGCCGCTTTCTCATGCTCCAATATTAAAAATAAGCATAAACGCGCACGTTGCACACTTGCACCGTTCGCTATGGCGATCATTTTCACCTCATCACATAATTCAAGGTCAACATTTGTTAATAACGGCCCCTCTTGCCACTTGATCAAATTAGTTTCACGCAAACACTTTAATACTTCCGCCTGACTTGGCTCCCACGAGTGAAATGAGACGCTTTGGAGCTGAGCAAAGATTGAAATTTTACTTGAAATCTGCTAAAAATGCAACCGCATACTTACAATATCATAGTGCAGGCTCACATAGGTACCAAACTGCCTAAAATCACCATCTCGGTAAGTATAAAAGTTTTTCCGGAACGACAACCATATGTCTGCTGCGTCGCCAGTTTTCACATTGCAATTCAAATTCTTCAGCTGCTCATTCCATTTGTTTTGATTGTACATCAACAGGTAATGGTAGTTTTGCTCGCCATATTTCGCCCGATATAACTGTAGTAATTCTTTGAATTCGTCCTCCGAAAGTGGACGTAGAATATCTTTGTGGCTGTCCATGCTGGCTGGTGCACGTAGAAAATTGCGTCAATTGTTCTAATCTCTTTATTAGTAACATCTTGATATTGATAGGCGACTACTAGCACTTGACTAGCACTTAAATTAATTGAGAGCAGAGTTGCCAAAGCATTTTTAGCGCACATTCTTCAAAAAAAATAAAAAATACCGATATCTGCTCTTCTGCGTTCGTTGAACCCTATAAACTCCCAGACAAAATTTAATGAATACAAAACAAAACATTCAAAAACAATAACAAAAATGCCAAGCATATAAAACACCTTTTGATAATATACATGCATGTGTATGTGTGTATAAAAATGTCTTTTCATATTCATGAGCACTAAAGCTTGATAATGAATTAGAATGTATTTACATTTCTCGTCTACGAAACGAAAATTTTGTTTTTGTAATTGCGTTTAAGAAATTTGGGATCGTCTAGCGATAATCACTGATAAATATGCGACGAGGCAGCAAAAATCTATACATCGATCTCTATGGGCTCGCTAACTTTTACAAAATTTTCAAAGATCGTTCACTCTACCCTGTGAAGTAAGGTAGCTCCGCTTTATCATATCTTCACAACTCAATCCAATTCTGTCTGGTTACATGAGGGATCTCGTGCTGTTCCTATATACCTACTGGCAGAGAAAGGCTAGGGCTATGATCTATATATTCGGGGGTTTGATAGCATTATACGAGGTTTCACTATTGTTCTGCTGACATCATTCGTCTTATTCGTAACAGTCTTTTAAATATCGTGTTTGGAAATGTAGGAACCATTGCCAACTTATAGAACTCATATTAAGTCGTTCCTTAGGTTAGGTTAGGATAGGTTGTAAGGCTGTTTCCCAAAGGGAAAACACACGTAGATTTCCCTGGTTCCCCCCTAGATTAACAATTAGGAATCGACAAAGCGCCCTGAACCTACTACAAATCTGCAGAGATTTTTAATTTCTATATTCGCTATTTCGCGAGCCTGTTCTAAAAAGTGAGATCCAAGAAATATCGTTCTTGATCTCGCAAAGGCAGGACATTCCAGAAGAAAGTGATGAGACGATTTCACCTCACCCTCCTCCATACAGCTTCTACATGTGTTGGTAACTGACCAACGCCTACCCAGCTCAGCCGAAGCCCATCTGTCCAATAGAAGACCGCAGTAGGACAATGGAGCTCCTACATGATTCCATGTTTCTAATAGTGGGTCCGTCGTTCCTGACCTTGCAAGCTCATCAGCCTTACAATTCCCCACGATTTCGCAGTGGCCAGGAACCCAGACTAATCTAATTGAAAAGTATAACGATGACACCGACAGTGAGGATAGGCATTCCTTAACCAACCCTGAGCGCATGGTCAATGAACTCAGGGGCTAGTATCACCGCTCTACTATCCGAGTGGATCGCCACCTCCCTAAAGGTTGTTGCGCTATGAAGCAGTATATCCGGCGTTGCTTTAATAGCAGCCACTTCCGCTTGAAAAACGCTGCAGTAATCGGGAAGCGTGAATCGTTCCTTACTTACATAACTTTTCATCTAAACTCATTGTTATCTTAATAACGATTTTCAGCCGAAATGATGATCCCACAATACTTTTGAAAACGTCCAATTTCAAAATTTATTTGAAGAACTCGGAGAACGGCTTAAAAAAATCATTTTCTACATAGATATTCTTAAAAAATTCTAACCTTTAACCAAGTTACGCCTCTCTTTTGTCAAGAGTTTGTTGTTCTAAAACCAAAATTAAACTTGCTTTGTTCTGAGACACAACAAACTGTAGCACTCAACAAAATTTGAGGTTAGTTAAGGGTTAATTATTGTTTAGATTTGTTGTCAAGGAAACCCGAACCCAGTCATATTTGTTTATTTGAAGCAAAAAAAAAACAATTATGCAACAAACATTTTGTCAAAACGTGAGTAAAGTCAACGCGTTTTCGAAGAAATGGTAAAGAGTAAGTTATAAAGTTAAATATATCAAAAATAACGGTATTAAAAATGTTCCACAAAACACTGCAGTCACAGAAGAATTGGTGCGCAAGAAATGCGAGCATAATGAATGTCTCATCAGCACGCTGGAAGAGCTCTCGCTGCATCAGGAAGACATTGAGCGTATCGAGCATTTGCAGAATTGGTGTCGCGACCTAAAGATTTTGCTGCTGCAGTCCAATCTCATTGGCAAAATAGAGAATCTGCATAAATTGAAGAAATTAGAATACTTAAATTTGGCTATAAACAATATAGAACGTGTGGAGAATCTCGAGGCACTCGAAGCGCTCAACAAATTAGATTTAACATTGAATTTCATTGGCGAACTCACATCGGTGGAATGTTTGAAGGACAACTACAATCTGCGCGAGCTCATACTCACTGGCAATCCATGCTGTGACTATCCGCATTATAGAGATTACGTGATGGCCACGCTGCCGCAACTGCATCGTTTGGATTGTGAGGAGATCAAAATGTCGCAAAAGTTACAGGCTCAAAGGTCGCTCACGGCGCACCGTGCTGTTATTGTACAAAAACAAGCCGATTATTGCATGCAACGTGACGAGCAAAGGGTGCGTGTGGCCGAACAGAGATCGCAGCTGGAGAGCGAAATGGCGCAAATCGACGATGAAGATAGACGTTTGAAAAAATTTTGGGACACCAAAAGTGAGCATTGCCCCGAGACACGCATGGACATAGCCAAATATCATAAATTGGGGCGTGAGAAGAAGACAAACACGACGGAGCTGCAGAAGTCAGTGCGACGTGCCGTAAATCTCTTTGCGCCCTGCGGCCGACCCTACAATCTAAATCAAGCGAAATTGCCATTCAATTTGCAGGACGAATGTAATGAGTACATACTGGAGCTCGGCGTTTACAAGTGAGTGTCTAAAATAGAGTTGTTACAACTGTCTTTAACTCCTTTCCTCCACAGATACTTGGATACATCACAGCTTCAAGTGGATGTCGAGTCGAATTATGTGCGCGTTACAGTGAAAGGGAAAATTTTCCAAATGGCATTCTCGGAGGAGCTCAATATCACCGAGGCAAGCGTCAAGCGATCGCAGATAACGGGTTATTTGCTGGTAAACATGCCAAAGTTGCATGCTAAAGAGATGCTGACCTTGCGACCACAAGTATCAGGTAAGACTTCTAAACTCTCGTCTTCCTTATTCAGACAGTTTAGTTCAACTAAAAGCTTTAAGTTATTTGCTTCAAGAATTTGAGAGATCTTTGAGTACTTTAAATAATAGGAGCATAAGTATATTTATATTAAATGGAAATATATTTTTTTCATTTCCAGATAATAAGGACGTTAGTGCAAGGACACAAGGAAAGAATAGGTAATTATTAATTAATGTAAAACTAAATGATTTTTAATTTCTTTGGGATTGTGTGTATAGTGAATAGACATAGTCTTCTTCTAATAAGAAAGAGGTAATTGAGTAACATGGTTAAGGTCATCACAGCACTCGATATCTCTGAGATGTAACCTTTATAAATTACTTCAAGAAGAATTTCTAAGCGTCTCTGCGAAAGTTAGGAAGACGCTTATGCATTAACGGTGATCCAACGATATTGCATATTGGACGATATTCTTTGGAGACGTCCGTTGGACAGTTCTTAAGACTATTGATTTGATGATGTTCAACTTCTGCCTCGTTGGTGTTGTAGCCGGAATGTTTTCTAAACATTATTGAGGAATTTTGGAAATTTTGACAGTATTTAGGCTAATAAAAGTACGGGCCTTTTACGATTTTGGAGACCCGATTGCTACAAGATCGCGTTTAATATACCTTCAAAATTTCTCAGGAAACTGGGGTGATCTTCAGTGTGATAGTTCTTAAGTCTGTAGAGAAAAGCCCCCAAAGGAATTTAGGAAAATTGGAAATGTCGACAGCCCTTGGCTGAATAAAAGTTCGAACCCATGCCGATTTTGGAGACCCGATAGCCGTAGAAAAGTTTTCTTGTCGCATTCAATATGCTGTTCGAATTTTTCTCTATAATCTAAAATGAACCTTAGGGCAGTTCTTAAGACTGGTGAATTCAAGATGTTCACCCCTTGCCTCGTTGTTGATGGTAGCGGAAAAGATTCCCAAAAAGATAAAATACAGACCTTTTTGGTTGACCCGATCGTCATAGAAATATTCTCTTGTAAGGTTGAACAAACGGTTTAAAAATCTCTCAGGAATATAGCGTAATCCTCTGATTGAAAGTCCTTAAGTCTAGTGAATCCATGATGTTGACTTCTTGTTTCCTTGTTAACTGTAGCAAAAAGCATTCCCCAAAAGAATTTTGAAATTTTGGAAATGTTGACAGTCTTTAGTTGGATAAAAGCTCGAACCCTTTCCGCATTCTGAGATCGGATTGTTACAGGATCGTTTTCTTGTCGTTTTCAACATTATTTTTCAAAATCTCTCAGGAATCTGGACTGATTCTCAGTCTGACAATTCTTAAGTCTGATGAATTAATGATTTTCAACTCTTGCTTCGATTTTACGAAAGCGAAAAGCATTCCTGAAAAAATTGTGGAATTTGAGAATGTTGACAGCCGTTATCTGGATAAAAGTTTGGACCTTTTTCGGTTTTGGAGACCAGATTATCATATGATTATTTTATTAACGCGTTTAAAACGCTGTTTCAAAATCCTTCTGAAATCTAGAGTGATCCTCCGGCTTTGATTAATGCGTTCCTCGACTAATTACTGCTGATTTTCGTCAAATCTAAACTAAAAATACCGTTAAATATAATGAAAATTTTTCAATTAATTTCGTTTCCTTTTATTCACAGCAAAATGGATTTAAAAGGAACTGTGGATATAAAAACGATATGCAGCGACGAACACGCGGATCTACCCGAGCTAATTGATTAAGCTATTTCTTACACACGCCCTCTTAGTAAATAAAAAAAGGCTGCTGATATATATATTTTTTAAATAAAAATCGCATTTTTCTTTATTTCTTGAAAGGGTAGTACTCATTTCTATGTATGTATGTATGTATGTATGTATGTTTGTTTGTTGATTTGTTGTTTTTGTATGACTTTATGCATGCGGATCCTTACAGTACAGTGAGTAATTGTTCGTACAACTACCATTATATATATATATCTATATATTGTATATATGTATACACATGTGCATACTATGTATGCCACTTGGAGAATTGTTTTTGTGTACGTTGTTGTTGTTGTTGGAACCCATTGTATTAATTATATAAATATGTATGTATGTATGTATGTGGTTTAACGCGCAATTACAGATTGATTTCTTACATATTAAATCCATTGATCGAGTTTATATATGTATTTACATGCTTACATACTCGTATGTGAGGCGCATTGTGTGTCCATTTTTTTTGTTTTGTTTTTTGACTTGTGAAATGCGAAATGAAATTTTTAAATTTTGCTTTTGATGTACTGTTATGTAACTGCACGCACATACATACATATGCACTTGCACATATTAAATCTGCTTGTACATATGTATGTATATGTGAGTCTTGTGAAGTTTTTGACAAATTCCATATAATATATAATAATTTGTTTTTGAATTTCTGCGTTTTTCATGTTTCCGTTTACCCCCCTGTCTGCATTTCGTCTGTGTCTTGTGTTTTGTTTGATTTCCTTTAGAAAATTATAAATTCAGCTGCACTTGTTCTTGTTATACGGTTATCATTTGCTTAATTGCTTATGTTTATTGTATTTTGTTTTTGTTTTTGCTTTTGTTTTTGTAATCAAAAATGTTTGTTCTCTGCTATCGATACCGTTATATAATAAATTATTGCTTTAAAAATTGCAATTAAAAATTAATTTCACATCTTGCTTTGCTTGCGGCATACTAAGTATGTGTTGTTGTTGTTGTAATTTGTTTTATTTTTTTTTTGTTGTTTTCTCACTTTTGTTTTGTTTTTGTTTTTAAATTTTTTACTTCCTTCTAATCATACTCATAAAAATAATAGATTTCATCTATTTCTTGCATTTTTTGTTTGTTTTGCTTTTGCTTTTGCTTTTGTTTTTGGTTTTCGGTTTTGCTTTTGTAAAAAATGTAAAGTAGGTCTGTATCTCTTTTAACATACTGATATCTGAAGGCGTAAAATATTCGTTTTGAAATCAACTTTGAATTTGAGTTGTTAATCCTCTCCATTCTTGTTTACATTTGGTTTTGTTCGCTTGTGCTTCTTCTTCTTCCTTCTCTGCTGCTTACACATTTCGATTGTTTCTTAATGCTAAATTTAATTTAATATTTTTTTGTTTTTTTTTTGTTTTTATTGAATTTTCTTCATACAAAATAAATATGTACTTAATTTGTTTTTGTTTTTGTTTTTGTTTTCGGTGATTTATTTTACTCGTAGGCTATGTATGTATGCACGAGTATGTTTGTATGTATTTATGTAAGTATGTATTTATGGCTTCTGTTGTATTCTATATATCTTATTGCAGTTATGTATATTTACAGCGGTTATACTAATTTACATTTATATATGTATGTATGCATATAGTATGTGCGTGAGAAATATTTTTTTTTTTGAGTATGTGGTTGTGGTTATGGTTATGCAGGTGGCGCATTAGGGTTGTTCGAAAGTGGATATTTATTAAATAATTTAATAAATCGCACAAAATTGTAATAAAAGTGTAACAAAAAAGCAAATAAAATCTAAAATTCTCTATGTATTCTACCTTTAAATTTCGACAAATTGTTTGCGCGCCTAAAAGTATGCTATGTTATATTAAAAAAATGCTTAAATTTTGGTGTACTGAATACGCAGAAAATGTTTGTTTTTGAAATTGTTTAATTAATTTAATTTCAAAAATACAGTTGAACTTCCCTAACTCGAATCACCATAATACAAAAAAAAAACCTTCGAGTTAGAGGGACTACCGAGTTACGGAAGGTAATTTGTATGAAATTTGACTTCTATTGCCAAATCAAAAGTTCGAATTATGAAGAACTTCATGCAGTTCGAGTTATGAAAGTTCAACTGTAGTTTTAAATAAAATTAAAAAAATATATATATTGTTTGTTATATACGAATATTTTCGAAACTCGGTGAATTGTAAACACCTACTGTTTCAATATTAAGCTTTAGTGTACAAATTTCTCAACCTACAATCGTTAAATAAAATTCGAAGTTAACTTCGAAAGTTAAAATTGCGTTAAATCAAAATAGAAATCAATTACTACTTCTTAATTACTTAGCTTGAGAGCATAAATTTGGCAATCTACAAGTGTTAAACAAAATTCGAAGTTAACTTCGAAAGTTAAAATTGCGTTAAACCAAAATAGAAATCAAGTACTAATTCATTACTTAGCTTGAGAGCATAAATTTGGCAATCTACAAGTGTTAAACAAAATTCGAAAAAAAAAAAATTTGGTGAAAACAAAATAAAAATAATAAAGAATCTTGTCGAACTTCTTTGTTTTGGAGTAAAATAAAAATGCAATAACTGAAGTACAAATCAAATTTTTTCAAATTCTTTAAAATAAATGATAAAAAAATATTATTAAATTTCGAACTTGTCTTAAACGACAGCTAATTGCATTGCTTTTAGGCGCACCACTTTAATACTTTTCGAACTAAATCGTCAACAGAAACATTTTTTTTTTCAAAAATGTGCAAAGTAAATATTTTAAACTTTAAAGTTGTTAAGGAATATGGAAAATGTATTTTCTGGCTAACCAAAAAATGAAATATACCGAGTAAAATTATCAAACATACATGTAAACATTTCTGCTGATTTTAAATACAATAACAAGCTGGAAAAACCTTTGAAAAAATTGATTGCGACGAAACCTTATTGTACGTAATGTTTATGCGAAAATATACTACATACAATGTAACATGCATTCGATGAACTTTTTGTTGTTATTTTTTTTATAAATTTACATACACATGTCTTTGTTTTCATTTGTTGTTTAGCAGGTGGTTGTTCATTTTGTTGTTGTTGTTGTTGTTGTTGTTAGGGAGCACTCCTATACTACAATGTCTTTAGTTGCTAGTAATGTGTATTTGAATTTCTTTGCATCAGTTTTGTTGATTTTTGTTTGTTCTTGTTTTTGCTTTTGTCTTTTGTTTTTCTTTTTATTTATTTATTTTTTGTATTTGTTTTTATTTACGCTTTTTGGTTTTGGCAACAATCTTGTTTTCTCTCTCGCAAAATATTGTTAAATTGTATTACATTTTATTTTGGTTTTTTGTTTTGTTTTTTCTTTTCTCTTTTGTTACTGTTAATGGTACCATTTGAAATTGCAGTTACTCTACATATGTATTTATTACGCTTAGTCTGTGCAACTATTTTTTTTTTTGCTGTTTTTCATTTGCTCTTATGTTTTATTTACTTGACTGCTTCGTGTGTGTGTAGTTCATTTACGTTATGTTTCGATTCGGTTCGCATTGCTGATATAATAATATATATAAAGAAAATTAGAATTACATACATATATATATGTATGTATGTATGTATATATATATATATACATATATATACTATTTTTTGTTTTTGTTTTTGTCATTGCATTTACGAGTAGATAATAATTAGTTTTATTAGTAAGTTGTAATCAGTTCTATTGATGTGGCTTCTGGCTCATGTTATGTTGCTGTTGTTGTATGTATAAATGTATAGTTCGTATTGCTAGGCTAAATTGCTAAATTTAGGTTTAGTCACATTTCCACTGCTGCATTATATATATTTATATAATATTACTGTTTCAATTTGTTGTTGTAATCATGTACGCTCTTGAGTCACTATAAACGGTATGTCTGTGTGTATGTATGTACGTAGGAAAGAATGAAATTTTAAATTACAAAATTTAAGTTTTTTTCACACTGCCACACACACACACACACAAAGCACTATTGTCTGTCGTACATACATACATTAAACAGATTCAGTATTGCATACGTTAATCATGACGGTTTGTAATGAATCGTAAACAAAAATAACGGACAACACACCGTAGCGGACAGCTAACACGTTGCGGCGGATTTGTTAGCAAATATAAAAATATAAACTGCTTAGAGAAATGATGATTTGCTTTATATGCATAACATTTGCTTTTTGGCTGTGTGTGAATATGTATGTGTAAGCAAAAATATAAAAAAAATTAAAAAAAAGTATTAAAAAAAAATAAAAGATATAAATAAAAAAATATAAATAAAAAGATATAAATAAAAAAAATTTAAATAAAAAATATAAATAAAAAAAATATAAATAAGAAAAATATAAATAAAAAAATATAAATAAAAATAATATAAATAAAAATAATATAAATAAAAAATATATAAGTAAAAAAAATATAAATAAGAAAAGTTTAAATAAAAAAAAATTTAATAAATCAAAAATTAAAAAGAAAAATTTTTGATTAAAAAAATTAAAATTAAATGAAAAATTTAAAAAAATTAAAAGAAAAAATTAAAAAAAAAAAATAAAAAAGTATATAAATAAAAAAATATAAATAGAAAAGAATATATATGTATAAAAAAAGTTGAAATAAACAATTTTAAATAAAAAAATATTAATAGAAGGAGTTTAAAAAAAAAAATTTTAACACAAAAGAAATTTTGTTTACAAAAAACAAACATTTTTTTAATTAAAAAATTTTTAAATAATTAAAAAAAAATTTGAAATAATTAAAAAAAAATTTAAATAATTAAAAAAAATTTTATTTAATTTATAAGAATTTTAAATAATCTTCTTTTTAATTTTTAATATTTTTTTTTTAATTATTTAAAATTTGTTTGATTAAAAATATGTTTGTTTTATGTAAAAAAATTTCTTTTGTGTTAAAATTTTTTTTAATTTAAACTTCTTTTATTAATATTCTTTTATTTAAAAAAAATGTCTTTTGTGTTAAAAATTTTTTTTATTTATATTTTTTTTATTTAAAATAAAAAATTAGAAAAATAAAAAAAAAAATTAATAAACATAAAAAAAAAACAAAAAAAAATTAATAAAAGCATTGAATTTTTGTAAAATAAAAACAGTAACCAATTTTTATTTGTTTTTTGTATTTTTCTTTCGCTAAGCTTAATTTAAACTTAAAAGTTATATGTTATGTGTATTAGTAACTAAAGCAAATAAATACAGGCAATTACATATTTGAATAAAATGAACAATATACAACACTGCAACACACGCTTAAATTTCAATAAACGCTAATAAACTTCGCAAACCTAGCTGCAAAGCTTGTACATATGTTGTTGTGTGTTTACATTTGTGGCTTTAGTGTCAAACTCAAAAAAAAAAAAATAGAATAAGTAACTATACTTGTAATTATCGTCAGATGCGCTACAGTAAATATGCTGTTGTTGTTGTTTTTGTTGAAATTATGATGAGACGTTGCAATATGTATGTGCGCATGCGTATAATCGTAGTTAACGTACGCCTCTTCTAGACACGCAGTATTTCACATGCTTTCTTATAGCAAATCGCTATCCAATCGGGCTGTGTCGCGCCCCATTGTATTTGATTCACTTCGCCTTCGGCGGCTGTGTAAGCTAATATCGGATCTTCAATTGCCCGCGGCATTTGTTGAATATCCCAGATCAGTGCTTGGTGATCATCACCGGCAGTGCATATGTGACAGGAACTAAGAAAGAGCAAGACAATAATAGTTTATTATAAACAATTGCTTCACTTATTTTAAATTCAAATGAATTACCTGTGCGGCGCCCACGCAATACCGTTAACGCACGCTCTATGATTGCTCAGTCTTGCAACTGGTGTACAAGGAACACGAACATCTAAAATAATAACCTCACATGAATCCATCGCTACTGTGGCCAAATAATTTGGATCCTGTTTATTCCAGGCTAAACGCAGTAAAGCCGTATGTGTTGGATCCTAACATCAAAAACAAAAACAATTAATTCATATATTTCTATATTGAATTATTTCAATTGAATTATATTTCACACACTCCTACCTCGTAAATAATCGTCGAATGTTCTAAATGTCGCAAATCGAACATTCGTACAGAGCCATCGGCGCCCACCGATGCGAACATGTCACGTCCGCCGCCGGCGCGGGAAAAGGCTATGTCGTAGACCTCTTTGTCGTGCGCAATCAACTGTGTTTTCACATGTCCGGATACGTAGACTCGTCCATGGGGCTGCCCTGTTTCCAGGCCCCAGATTGTGCACGTCGTATCGATGGATGAGGTACCAACTAAATTCGGGTCTACTTCATTCCAGTCAAAAGATGTCAGCGGTGCGCAGAAATCACTATTTTTGTTGTTATTCAATATACATTCGAGTCGTGTGACGGGTTCACCAGCACGCCATACACGCAAATAGTCGCCTGTAATTTGGAAAATGTAATAATTTTTTATTAAAAATATTATTATTTGACATAATTTTTGTTGTGTTTTACCGCTGGTCGCTAGTAAGTCAGGATAGATTCCCTTAGAATCTGGTATCCACATAATTTTCGTCGTGGGGTAAGGATGGTCGAAAGTGCTGAAAAATTATTAGGAAATTTATTATTCGATATGAAACCAAATGCATTAACTTTCCAATTACCTCTTAGCACTGAATTCGCTGGTTTCTTCATCGAGGCTGATAATTTGCACCTTGTTGTTGTACTCCTCTATAAAACTACCTAATGCTAAACGAAATCGTTTGTCGGGACGCACACTCCAGTTCATTGAATATAGCGGCCATGGCGCTAAGTACTTGTAGATCTCTTTTCTTTTGCTGGCGGTTGATGACATAACTACAAATGCACATAAAATTTATGAGTCTCAGAAATATGCATTGATAATAATTTTAATATTTTACAAAATCCAGACAGAAATATTATTTTTAAAAGTATTGGTTTACTAGTATGCACATAAATAACCAAATTTGGTTTGTCATGCTTGCCAAAAAAGCTAAACACTATCAGTATATGGCAAATTTAAGAATTTATTTGCTTAATATAACAGGTCGCACTATTATTCCAGATTTACGTATACCAATAAGGATATATTCTTCAACATATTCCACTAAAATTTTTTTACTTTAGAAATTATTGTTTGGCAGCATTTGCATGTGGCAAAGAACTTTCCGCGGTCAATGGCACTTAGTGCGTCAATAAATCAACAAAAAAGTAAAAATAATATAAATGACTTTCAATTGCTACATATGCAAGCAATATTTACCTAACACCACTTATATTTAATATGGCATGTACATATGTGCAAGCATATGTGCCTAGTTGTAAATAAGGAAGTACTCGATACGTTTGTAGACTTACCTTAGCCTTTTGTTTATATACTGGTATATATGTGAAACGTATTAATTGTGAAAAATCGAAGAGATTCTTAAAATTAACACAATCTAAACAAAACAAATCTTGAAAATATGAAAACGCAAAATCAACGAAATCACTCAGCTAAAAACGACCGATGCACACTAAAAACCCGGTCTCCGGTAATATTTTCACACCATTTTAGCTTTGTTCCTTAATTTGGCTGCCGTCTGATCTGACGCCCGTACGCTTTGCTTACACGTTCCGATTATGGGAAAAATGCGTTTGGTCTTGCTTGCAGCAAGATTATTCAACTGTATGTACTGCGGAAATTGCAACACTTTATATTTGAATCATTGATTCACTTTTGAAAAACACTCGAACGTTGAAATAAACTGTTTTAACTTCGTAGTAGCAAAATTAATCCGTCTTCGCAGACGACAAAAAAGTGTATATAACAACGCGCTATTCTGACACTTTCTTTACTTATGTACAACTTGAGCGAGTGTTTGTATGGCGCTGCCATATCGCGTGGAATAGTGAATCGCTGTGGTCAAGGTAAAGAGTAGAACAACAATAATATTTTGTATTAAAATGATTTATTCAATAAATATAATTAATAAAACATAAAAAATAGCAAAAACAGTATAAATATATATAAAATGTATGTTCTTTTTATTATAAAAAATAATGATTTAATGCAACGTTTCTGATAGTTCTTTTAACAGCAAGCACTTTTAAAATACAACCTTGCTTTAAGTTCAATGACTATTGTGAATGGCAGCAACTGATGCCAGAAGAACAAGAAAATATTCACTTAATTTTTAGCAATCGTAAAGTTCGAAATGTAACAATTGTAAAAAAATATCTAAAATTTTATAAATATTTATATACAATAATATTAATATATGGTGCATTGTTTAAACAAACGATTAAGCTCTATTCCTTGGTAATTTAAAGCAATTTGTATAAGTGGGAATGTGTCATAGATTAGTGCTTTCGGAAATAACGCGCGAATTCCGTTTCCGATATGCCAAACGTTGTTTTAAGTGTTTATTCTGTTACTAAGAGTGCTTTGCAGCAAATTAAGTGCATAAATTGTACGCCTGAACAATAAATAACACATTACTTACTAACAGCACTCGATTATATACGTGCTATCTGATGCAGCATCATTTACATATGTATATGGATTATGGCAGTATAACACCACTTTTATATAAGTGAGTTCCTTTATTTTATACTACATTATTTATGCTAATATGATAAACAAGGGTAATATTTATTTACTTACTTTTTACGAATATAAATACTATAATACATAGATATACATTCATATACAGAGATATTATATAAATGATAAACCTAAGCTTCAGCTAATTTTGCTATAATCTTCTTGTAAATCTCAATGCCACGCAAATAAGTATCTGCTCTAATGAACTCATCGTGATCGTGCAACAACACTGGCGTTTTATTCATCGGTGAGAAACCTAAAGCTGGTATGCCGACTTCTCTGATATAACGACTATCGGTGCCACCAGCAAAAATTTGCTTGGATATTTTTAAGCCCCTGTTGAAAGTGCATTCAATATTAGTTAAATATAAAATAAAATAAAAAAGTAATTTCACAAAAACTTACAATTCCTGCGTGGCACTTTCAAATGCCACCCAAAATGGATTGCTTTTGTCGGTGGCTGTTGGCGCGACACGCGGACGCTTTTGTTCATACTCAAGTTCAATGCCGCCACCAACATCATTGCACCATTGATGTAGCTTAATAGTTGAAAAATAGGTGAAAGTATAAAATTGATTTAAAATTAATTAAAATATAAATTTACAAAAAATTTAATGACATTTACCTTATTTTCAAATTCCACTTGATCCACATCAATCGCCAAGCGCACATCGAAACAAACCATCAACAACGGCGGCACCACGTTGCTTTGTACGCCACCGCCAACGCGCGTTAAGTTGATTGTGGTCACATCGCCAATAGTTAATTCCGGATTATTTTCCAACTTGCGTTGTTCCTGTGCGCGCATAGACATCATTTTGTTGACAATGTAATTGAGTTTCTCGCCAGCGGTGTTCTTCAAGAGTAGTGAGCCATGTCCAGCTGTGCCAGAAATCTGAAAATATACGCCTGCGAGAGGTGTTTTTTTTTTAAGAATTTTGTGTGAATTTCGGGTTTTGTTTTTCATAACAGCCAAAATAAGCTCTATACTCACGCCACACACTGCGCTCGGCATAGAAAACGGGCAGCTCTTCGGTGGGCGATGCCAAACCTTCGTCTAGTGAGAAGCCGATATTCAGATTTTTGAAAGCTGCGGTATGCACGAATGGGCGCATGCCATAGCGACCACCCATCTCCTCGTCTATGTTAAATTGAAAAAAAAAAATTAAACATAATTCTAGAACTTACGAAAACGAAAATATTTTTGGTCTTCAAATTTGCTGTGAAAAAAGAAAAGTATTAAGAAAACGGTTTTAATCTCAATACAGATAAAATTTGAAATATTATAACCTAGAAAAAAAAAACGTTAAGGACGTCCAAATTGTTTTGTGAGCTACGAAAAGAGAATATTTATTGTGAATTTAAAAAGTGTTTATAGCAATTTAAGAAAAACAAGTGATAAGTTCAACTTAATAAATGTAATTAGTGAAAGTCGCTAACCAAATATTATCGGGTTTACTTGAAAGGAATACCTCAAAACTATGTGTATATATCAGAGTATAAAAACAAACATACCAGTTTCAAATTCTTATAT
This sequence comes from Zeugodacus cucurbitae, assembly GCF_028554725.1. Taxonomy (NCBI): domain Eukaryota; kingdom Metazoa; phylum Arthropoda; class Insecta; order Diptera; family Tephritidae; genus Zeugodacus; species Zeugodacus cucurbitae. The sequence goes on from NC_071670.1 coordinate 61,941,391, forward strand.
AAATTTCAAACAAATACACATGTTTACTTATATCGATAACCGATTCTATGTTGCTAATAAAACAGCTGTTATTGTCAAATCAAATAAGAACCGCTAACAGTCAAACGTAAAATTGTCATATAACATATATTGGTAAATTTTTACCCCCAGCCAATATATCGTATACATAAACTACGCGCTAACTACAGCGGACTCTTCGATAAGATCTACTCGTAGATTAGTTAATGAATACAAATAGCTAACAACAATTGTGTCACTACTACTATCTCTATATACTACTCTCGCATAGAATCTCATAGAAACACTTTTAGTTGATATTTTCTAAACAGTCATACATACTCAGATATATGTACATACATACCTGCGATAAACGATATGTGAATTGTGCGTGTAAATTGTGCACCGCTCCGTTGGAGAGCACGTATCGCGCCCAAATACTGCATACCCACACATTTCATATCTTGTGTGCCGCGTGCAAAGATTCGTCCTTCATCGTCGATTTCAGCGCCGAACGGTGGATGTGTCCAATTCTCCGGAAATACGGGCACCACATCCATGTGAGAGTGCAAAAGTATCGCTGGCAGCGTGGGATCCTTCCCTAGCCAGGTTAAGATCACCGCTGGATTGCGTTCATTAGCGGGATAGTGCACTTGTATGGGCAAATCGAGCAATTTGGCTTGCCGTTTCAGAAATGCCACACATGGTTCTATGGCAACAAGAGTGTATAAATTATATTAAACTTGGAAAATTATATTCGAAAAATACCGTAATTGGGATCTGGATGCACACTTGGTATTTGTAGATATTCCTGAAAATATTGTATCTCCTCATTGGCCTCCCAATCTGCTTTCGTCGCCATTGTTTTTTTTTTTATATTACTCTAGAGCAGCGTTCAACACCGAGTTTCAACAATGCACTGAATACAATTTCCAACAACGATCTGGCGTTTTAACGTATTTAAACAAAAATTTATGTCAATTTGTACTAGTCGTATATACCCGGTAGTGCGTTGGTGTCAGTTTAATAGTGTTCTAATTGTGTACTAAATGTTGCTAGTTGGTAACTAGTTGAAGTGTGCGTTTCCAAAAGTGATATTTCAGTGAAGTTTGAAAAATTAATAACAATTTGGTGGCCAACTGTATATTTTTAGATTTATAGAAACCCGATAAATATTTTTACTCAGATGTCAAAGATGATCTCATGCGTTTTACTTTGCTCTTTCATTCTACTGACATTTTTTTTTTTTTTAATTCTTTCAGATTGATTGTGAAGAAATGCTTTAAGACTTCATAGTCATTCATTACTGGGTAACATTCTAAGTGCTCAAGTACTACAGCTGATTGCTTGATTGTACATATATTTATACACAACAGCCTGTAGGAAAGATCTTTTAAACTTGACCACTCATTTCAAAAACTCAAAAAAGAGATGAAATCAGAATCAATGGTACGAAATATTTCTGAGGCTTTTTTAGGTTTTTTTAGGTTAGGTTATTTAAAGGAAAATATTTTTTTTCGCATTAATGGTGTTCGAATTGTCAAATTAAAATTAAAATTAAAATTAAAATTAAAATTAAAAATTAAAATTAAAATTAAAATTAAAATTAAAATTAAAATTAAAATTAAAATTAAAATTAAAATTAAAATTAAAATTAAAATTAAAATTAAAATTAAAATTAAAATTAAAATTAAAATTAAAATTAAATTTAAAATTGAAATTGAAATTACAATTAAAATTAAAATTAAAATTGAAATTGAAATTGAAATTGAAATTGAAATTAAAATTGAAATTATAATTATAAAATTAAAATTAAAATTAAAATTAAAATTAAAATTAAAATTAAAATTAAAATTAAATTAAAATTAAAATTAAAATTAAAATTAAAATTAAAATTAAAATTAAAATTAAAATTAAAATTAAAATTAAAATTGAAATTGAAATTGAAATTGAAATTGAAATTGAAATTGAAATTGAAATTGAAATTGAAATTGAAATTAAAATTGATAATTATAATTATAATTAAAATTAAAATTAAAATTAAAATTAAAATTAAAATTAAAATTAAAATTAAAATTAAAATTAAAATTAAAATTAAAATTAAAATTAAAAATTAAAATTAAAATAAATAAATGCACCAACAACTATTTCCAAACACAAAATTTGCTAATGCTACTTTTTCGTTTCACAACTTCAAAAATTCCCTACTGGGTATTGCCGCCATGCACTTATCACTTATGTGTACATAGGTGAGGCTAACTGCAACGACATATGAATACAAGTAGAACAGTTTCAACAAGTTGTTGTTTGATCAACGAATTTACTTAGTTAATTTATTTAAATTTATGTGCCCCTTATTTACTACTACAACTACAGCAACAGCAACAAAAATAGTCACTACAACTACACACCACTCGTGCAACAGGTTTGTTTAGTTTTTGTGGTTTTCAAAGTGTACTATAGTGTCGCAGGTATAATTTTCCACTTGCCTGTGTATTGGTGCAAATGAAATGAAATGTCTAAATAGCATTATTCAGCAGTTTCTTAAGATTAAGTAGCGATTATCTGATAGCGCGCTTAATTAAGGCAAGTGATAACAATTGCTATTTATCCAGTTGCAAATGCTAAATGCTGTTTTAATTTGCAATTCTTCGCTTGATTATTATTCTATTATATATATTTTGTATAATAAAGTGATAAGGGAAATTTTTTTATTAAATTATTTTCTTTTAGGCTTAAACGCGTAGAAAGATTATTTGATAGCAGTTACGTGACTTTGTTGTACTAAAGTTATTGCTCGTTATAGATGAACAACCAATAAAATCGGCTGAAAATGGTTTTTTTTACTTAAAGGCTACGAAAGCTCCTTAAAACAAATTTTAGTTAGTAGGTAAAACAAAATTTTCGATCTCATTTGTTGTAATATCTAAACGTTCGGGTCAGTCAGTTTTTCAAACCATGTGACGTTGGTACTTGATTCCACAGTATCTTCATTATAACGTTATCTATTAAGGGGTTAAGAAAAATGAAAAAAAAAAATAAATAAAATTTAAAAAAATTGAAAACTCGGCCGTTGGCACCTCATCTTCTATGACGTGCCCAAAAAAAGGTTTTGCCGTGGACATCATAACGCATTATTAGTTAATCTAAAAACAATAAACCAAAAATATTACGATATTAAATGGATAAATCTAGTTAATGAACGAAGGGAAAATAAAATATTGAAATTTGAATTTTCTTCATATATGCATTGGTTTGAAAAAAATAGTTGCAATAAAAATAAAAAAAATCCTTCGTTCATTAACTAGTTATTTCAATGTTTACAAAATCTGAAAAAAGCTTCATTAATTTTCGAGAAATCGTATCCACCGACTTAAATAATTGAGTTTTGAGATAAACACGTTTAAAGTTTTACATTTAAACTGATGTGGCCGATGATGGACGGAACTTCAAAAAAGGGTATCTCTTAGAAATTTCTCGGATTTGATCCGGGGAATATTTCAATTTTTTTTTATCTTATTTTTATTCAATAAGATAATAATTTTTTTTTTTTAATTTTGAAAATTTTAAACCCATCCAATTTTTTTCCTAAATATACAGAAATATTCAATATTTGAACCTTTTTACAAGTCCCTACCTACTTATGTGGATTAAGATGCCGTCTTTATTAGCAAGAGATTGTTAGATTCGACGTCGCTGGTAGTGATCCCCATGAATAACGTGATTCTGGAGATTGAGTCATTTTCTATGAAAATTTCAATATCAAGTTTTTTATATATTCAAATAATCCTATATCATTTCTTCCACAACAAATTGTCAATATTAACATTTGTTAAATGATTTAGACTTGCTTTATTGTTGAATTTTCAAATCATTTTATTTTTTTTTTTTTTACTTGGCTGGTTAAAAGAAGGCGTCGATAACAAGTAACCGCAAGCCATCTTAATTTCATATTTATTTTACCTTTGAAACTTAATTATCCAAGAAAAAAGTAATCGAAAAAACTCTGAGAAATCTGTGGTTTGTGAGGAGAGCGATGTATTTGTTTTATTGTAAGAATATAGAAAGAAATTTATTTAATTATTTCTAACATAAACAAACAATTTAAAAATCGAAAACGCTGTAGAACTACGAGCTCTCAGCAAATGTTTGATTTTCACATTTTTCCGTCCATTTCGCATTTAAAAATAAATTATTCATAAATTACACTTTGATTGTGAGACAAAAGAGAATTGCTCTTAAAAATTAATTTTAATTTTTTATACAATAAGAGTGACAGACTCTTTTTATTTATAAAAGCAATCTCTCGTTCGCTCTCTCTGATTTTTATTTATTTTTTTTATTGTTTTCGGCATTCGTTGAGCAGTAAATGTTTACAGGTGGCTGTTGTTATTGTTTCTACTCAATACACATTCAATGCCGGTTTGCATTATCTCAACAATCATTTGGGATTTGCACAATTCGCAACGTAGAGCAAAAACAAAAACAAAAATAGAGAAAAAACAAATAATTTAATTTTGTGCTGTTGATACACAGTGAGCAAAGTATTAGGGAAAACTAAATTTTATAATTTTTGGCTATTATTTGATAATTATAATTATAAGTAGACAAACTACAACCAGACGTAATATAAATTTTATGGACCATACAATTTTATGTTACTCGAAAATCTCTTGTGATAAGATTTATCAAGGAATACATGATGTACATATATTTGTATGTACATATGTATATTAAGCTATGCGCTTATTATACATATTATGTCACTTGGATATATGTACATAGTATATAGATAAACCAAAACATTGCCTTCAAATGAGAAAAGCCAAAACAGAGAGGTATGCCTGTGGCTGTAATGGTTGGTTCAAAAACAAATTAAAATTTATGAAAAATAAATATTTGAAAATAATCACTCAGCCTCTTGAATAATAAATTTGAGATAGAAAGAAGAACGCTTGGATCCTTCGAGGAAAAATTATCTAGACTTGAAACAAATACTAAAATCATCGGTTTCTCTCCTCTTGCTATAAAATGTATATGTAATAAAAAAAATTGAGTTGAATTTTGTGCCAAAGTTCACTTTGTATACATATAAAGGGTGTTTTTTTAGACATTTGAATTATAAGAAGAAATAAAACGGATAGAATTTAATATTATGGCTGAATATTTTCAGACAAGTGATCCAGTCAGTCGCTTTTCGAATATGTTCGACCACTTTTCGTATCAATTAGGGTATCAAAATAAATGTTATTCTCCGGAAGTTTGTTACATTTTATTATACCCTGAACAGGGTATATTAAGTTTGCACGAAGTTTGTAACACCCAGAAGGAAGCGTCGGAGGCCCTATAAAGTATACATATATATAAATGATCATTATGTTGAACTGAGCCGATTGCCGTCTGTCTGTATATATACGAACTAGTCCTTCAGTTTTTAAGATATCGTTTTCAAATTTTGCAGATGTTATTTTCTCTTCAAGAAGCTCATTTGTCTCATTTGTCGGAACTGCCGATATCGGACCACTATATCATATAGCTGCCATACAAACTGAACGATCGGAATCAAGGGCTTGTATGGAAAACTTCCGCATTTTACTACATATCTTCACGAAATTTGGTGGGAGTTATTGCTCATAGAAATAATTTAATCTCCAAAAAAATTGTTCAGATCGGTTCACTATAGCATATAGCTGCCATACAAACTGAACGATCGGAATCAATGGCTTGTATGGAAAATGTTCGCATTTGACGTGGTATCTTCACGAAATTTGACATGGATTACTGCTTAAGGTAATAAAATAATATCCGAAGAAATTATTCAGATCGGTTAACTATATAACCTTAATGTTTCTAGCAAACAACCCGGCTAGAAAGCATTACTTTTTTTTTAGTTTTCTTTTTTTTTTACTTACTTTTTCTTACGTCTTTAGATTTGCTTAAACACATACATAGTTACTAAAAGAAATGCACCTGTGAAGGGTATATTAGCTTCGCTACAGCCGAAGTTAACGTTTTTTCTTGTTTTCTTTTACATTTTTGTTCTATTCATCACTCCCAAATTTCTAACGCTTAGAAATCAGCTTATAACTGATAGGTCTCTCCATTTATTTCAAAATTATTCGACCATCTCACATTTTATCAAAATTATAATCTATAGGTATCTGAGCCACCCATTACAAAACTCTCGCTGATCTCGTGAAAGTTCGTTTGCCGTGTGAATATGTGTTTTATTAGCATAAACGATTAAAAGAAATGAGTGTTTACAAAATATACCGTATTGGAAAAGTCGTAATTAGACACAAAATTTATGTTTTAATTATAAAAACTGCTCGACACCGAACTGTATTTCTTTATAGATCGAATTTATTATTTTTAAAACATTTAACATTGACATTATCGCCTTCATATTGTTCAATTATCACTATAAGTAACTTAGCGCGTTTCCCTAAAGGGTCTATCACACACATTTGCGGCGCTTTACTCACAGATCTCACAGCTTCGTATGCCCACAAGCGTTCGTAAAGCGTATGCTTGCTTATCGGCTGGTGTGCAAAATGCTTAAATACTCTGACGTATCGGTCCAACTCTCCAGTATTAAAAGCGACTTCGCGATTGTGTGTATATGATATTAAAGAAAATCTAGTAATAGGAAAATACGTATTTCCCCAAGCAAAAACACAGCTGATTTGTGCGCAGAAATAATATAACACGAATATATTATTTAATACAAGACGAAGCAAGAAGGTGATTCGACGTTTCTTAACAATATAAAATGTGTGATAACTTACAAATTAAAAAAAATATGTGTTTACTGCCAACGGAAAATTAAATTTTGCTCTGTTTGCCATATAAATTGTCAGCGATCGTGATGCTGTCCTAAAAAGCTGCGAGTGTCACCCATTTTATCACTTTTGATTTTTTATTTGTGTGAAAATAAAGTCAATATTCGTTTTTGTCGAAAATTCTTTTTTTTTTTGGCGTTCAACATACATTTGTATCTGGATCATTCATGAGAGATATATTGTCTATCAATATTCAACAGCGGTAAATGTGCCAATATTTGGCATAAAAACGATATTTACATATATAAATTATGCTATTTACCGTTGCATATTGAACACACTTGCTTCAATGCGATATTCCATTATTATTGCTATTGTTGCTGCAGCTATAAAAATCATTAGCCTTAAGCTTTTGTTAAAAACGGCTGGAGTGTCTTTTCTCGACCGGATATAAATTTTTAGGTCAATTCGATAACTATCGTGGGAACACCTTGCCGCGCTTGAAATGTGTTCCAATGGTGTATATAATTTTGACAAACAAATTTAAGTAGTAGAATGACAAAACAAATTTGTCTTAACACTCTAGGGGACGGTTTCTGATTCCTTTCTAAGTAAAAATTCCAAAAGTTTCGTATGAGTCCACTTCAGATCTCATTCCCTCTCTATCTCATTTATCTTAACACTCTAAGGAACGGTTTCGGATACCTATCTAAGTAAAAATTCCAAAAGTTTCGTATGAGTCCACTTCAGATCTCATTCCCTCTCTATCTCAACGTCTATCTATCCTTGAATCATTGTTACTACTTTGTTTACTTTTCAAAACGGTTAAATCCTCGATCAATTTTTTTGAGCTTTAAAGAGACATTTGAACCGTTACTCAGCTCTGCAATTTTTAATAAAATAGTGAACAGTTCCCGATACTAGTAATTCCAATTATTTTGTATATAGATTTTGACGGCAAAATGAGCTCTTGGGAGAATAATCAAGAGATTGAAATATTTCGTGAATATCTGCGTATACCAAGTGTGCATCCAGACGTCGATTATGGTAAGTATAATGTGTATATAATTCTAAGAAAGTGCTAAACTAACATGAGATACGAGTTCTTATGAAAGTGATAGGTTTTATTGGACAAATTTTGGCAAAATAATGGAAACAATTCCGATGTTAAGAAACAAAGTTTTCGAAATCTCAGAACGTTTTCAAATTCTTTTCGTATGCCATACATATCGTCAACATAAGTACCGTAAACGTTTACTCTTCGTGAGTTTTTATAGTTCTGAAAAAAAAAAACAAAAACAAAATATTATCAATTTAACTTTCGTTAGAACTCTCATATCCCATAGATGATATAAAAACATCCTCCATGACAACCTTAAATTCGTAAAATTACAAAATAAATCCCTATCTCCTCAGAACCCTGCGTGGAATTCCTGAAAAGACAAGCCATCGACTTGGGTTTACCTATTGAGATTTACTATCCCGCGGGTCCAACCAAACCGGTCGTTGTGATAACGTGGGTGGGTGTACAACCAGATCTGCCAACGATTGTCTTGAACTCACACATGGATGTGGTGCCGGTGTTCCCGGAAAAGTGGTCCCACCCACCATTCTCCGCCGACATCGACGCGGAGGGTCGCATATACGCGCGTGGTGCGCAGGACATGAAATGTGTGGGCATGCAATATCTGGCAGCCATACGGGCGCTGCGCCGAAACGATGTGGTCCTAAAGCGTACGATTCATGTGATTTTCGTGCCAGGTAAATAAATATGTATTTACGTGTACGGCACGTATGAGTACTAATCTCATTGTGTGCATATAAAGTGTTTTATGATTTGTACGCGACGCATTCGTATTTGTGATAAACTTTTTATCAAATAATAAACTTGACTATAAAATAATTAACTAACTATTTGCAGATGAGGAAATCGGTGGCGCAGAAGGCATGCGCGTATTTGTACAATCGAATGAGTATAAAAAATTAAATGTTGGCTTCTCGCTCGATGAAGGCATCGCCTCGGCGGATGAAACCTTCCCAGTTTACTATGCGGAGCGCAGTATTTGGCGTAAGTATCGGACGATTTCTTTATTATTTATTTACTTTGTTGTTATATAATATGAATTATATTCCAGATGTCCATTTCATATTCAGCGGCACTGCCGGCCATGGTTCGTTGTTGCATAAAAATACCGTTGGTGAGAAACTCCATTATATTCTCAACAAATTGTCGGAATTCAGACAGCGCGAAGTGGCGCGTTTAGAAGGCGATAGTTCACTTTCAATTGGTGACGTCACAACCATTAATCTAACCCGTCTGAATGGCGGTGTGCAAAGCAATGTGGTGCCACCAACAATGGTTGCCGTTTTCGATATGCGTTTAGCTTTGCATGTTGATCATGACGCCCACGAAAAACAGGTAAGTCGAAGCTATATATGTTGCTATAAACGGCAAACAGTGTTTTAGTCATACCATTGGATATTAAGTTGGGTTTAAGTATGATTTCCGCCGATGCGAAGAAAAATTTAGACAACTAAGTCTTGAGGTCTTGATGCAATAATTATCAGTTTCTTACCAAAGTTACTCGAGATGTATCTCCGGTCCGGGAGGTAGCCCACTTTAATTTAGATCTCTTGACCACAATAATCGTTTTATGACAATCCATTTTTGGGTTTTTGATCCAATCTGCCGGGCCTAATTTCGATACTTACTATATTATTTGATCCCCTAAAAATGTGTCGAGAAGTTGGTGCCATGCAGTTAAAACCTCCATGGTAATGCTTCTTTAATATGATAAAGACTCGCAACTCTTTAGTTCAACTAGTCAATTAATTTATTAAGAAGTATTTTCGAGACAATAAGATTCAAGTATTTTATTGTTCTAGATCTGGATTTTTATTCGTTCAAGGTTTTCATGGATTGAAGAATAAAGCCAACACTCTTAGAAAATAATTCATTCGCCGTTTTTTCCTCAGCAAGGGTGGGAATTGAAAGAGTGATACGAGTAGAGCGGATCTAATATGAATCCTGAGATAGATTTTACCTTCAAATCCGTAGATTTTCTTCCTACCCAAAGTGTCCGAGAGCCCAATAAAACAGTCAAACAATAAGTAATTTTGTTTTTTTTTTTTCTAAGCAAAAAATAGATTAAATACTATTGATTCCTAAACCCTATTTTTTGATAGAATAACACATAATTTTCCTTCTTCTTTATACTAATTAATTATATTTTGAAAATTTCCATGCAGCTAAATAAATGGTGTGAGGAAGCTGGTGGCGGCATCGAAATTAAATTTGAACAAAAACAACCCAAAGTGGAAGCGACAAAAATCGATGACTCCAATCCCTACTGGTTGGCCTTCAAGCAAGCGACAACCGAGCTGTAAGCATAAACTCTATTTTTTTTTATTAATTTGAATTATTTTATTTATTTTAATTATTTTATTAAAAATATTATTCATTGTTTTAGTGGGCTGAAAATCAAACCGCTCGTTTTCCCCGGTGGCACCGACAGTCGTTATATACGTCAAGTTGGCATTCCAGCCATTGGTTTCTCGCCGATGAACCACACACCCGTGCTGTTGCATGATCACGATGAATTCTTGCAAGCGGATGTTTACTTGAAAGGAATTGAATACTATAAAAAAATTATACCAGCTGTTACAAATGTTTAGTTTCGATTTTTTCCGTTTTTTTGTTTGATTGTACTATTGTATGTTATTGTTGATTTAATGGTGTTAAGTTGAATATAAAAACAAATATTATAATATAATTACATTTTTTATTGGAAAAGTATTTATTGAAGGCAATTGGAAATTAATTAAATATATTTAGAGATGTGTAATTGCTTGTAGGGTAGCTTTTTGCCTTCTGTCGAGTGTATGCTCTCCACAACACTTTTGAGCAAATTTATAAGCATATACATATGTATATACATTATATAAATATATACTTTATATAAACTCGTTTATTTAAGTGTAAATGTACTTGGAAGCAACTGCTCATGCATTTATTACTTTCCCATGCAAGCTATCTATTCATAATGCATTATCACAACAATAACTGTTATATGCGTTATCATTTCCATTGAATGAATTGTGGTGTCACTATGATAAGAGTCTACGATTCTCTTGTGAATGAGTGCAATACACTTCATGTAGATTAACTGCGAAATTATATTCAAATATTAAACATATTAATATGCAGATATTATGCTTTTAAACGTCACCGATATGTATATATATTTCTCATTTTTGGACGACTATTCGGTAATCTTATCAATTCTATGAATGATATGTATATATTATTTGTGTATATCCATAAAAAGGGAGATCCCACAATCTGCGCCAATTACCGTGGGATCAGCCTCCTAAATATCGCATACAAGGTTCTATCGAGCGTACTGTGTGAAAGACTAAAGCCCACCGTCAACAAACTGATTGGACCTTATCAGTGTGGCTTTAGACCTGGAAAATCGACAACTGACCAGATATTCACCATGCGCCAAATCTTGGAAAAGACCCGAGAAAAGAGGATCGACACACACCACCTTTTTGTCGATTTTAAAGCTGCTTTCGACAGCACGAAAAGGAGCTGCCTTTACGCCGCGATGTCTGAATTTGGTATCCCCGCAAAACTAATACGGCTGTGTAAATTGACGCTGAGCAACACCAAAAGCTCCGTCATGATTGGGAAGGACCTCTCCGAGCCGTTCGATACCAAACGAGGTTTCAGACAAGGTGACTCACTATCGTGCGACTTCTTTAACCTGATGCTGGAAAAAATTATAAGAGCTGCAGAGCTAAACCGAGAAGGTACAATCTTCTACAAGAGTGTACAGCTCCTGGCGTACGCCGATGATATTGATATCATCGGAAGCAACAACCGCGCCGTTTGTTCTGCTTTTTCCCGCTTCGGGGGTCTGGAGGTGAATGAGGACAAGACGAAATATCTCCTGTCATCAAGCAAACAGTCGGCGCATTCGCGTCTTGGCTCCCACGTCACTGTTGACAGTCATAACTTCGAGGTCGTAGATAATTTCGTATACCTGGGAACCAGCATCAACAACACGAACAATGTCAGCCTCGAAATCCAGCGCAGAATAACTCTTGCCAACAGGTGCTACTTTGGACTGAGTAGGCAATTGAACAGTAAAGTCCTCTCTCGACGAACCAAAATCAAGCTCTACAAGTCGCTTATCATTCCCGTCCTGCTCTACGGTGCAGAAGCTTGGACGATGTCAATATCAGATGAGACGACACTAGGAGTTTTCGAGAGGAAAATTTTGCGCAAGATTTATGGTCCTCAGAACATTGGCAACGGCCAATACCGCAGACGATGGAACGATGAGCTGTACGAGTTATACGACGACATTGACATAGTTCAGCGAATAAAAAGACAGCGGCTACGCTGGCTAGGTCATGTTGTCCGAATGGACGAAAACACTCCAGCACTGAAAGTGTTCGATGCAGTACCCGCCGGAGGAAGCCGAGGAAGGGGAAGGCCTCCACTCCGTTGGAGGGACCAGGTAGAGAGCGACCTGGTTAAACTTGGGATCTCCAACTGGCGCCGAACTGCGAAGGAGAGAGAGAGGTGGCGCACTATCGTCGATTCGGCTATAACCGGCTAAACGGTTGCAACGCCAATCACATACATACATATGTTTGGCGAACAGACAACAATTTCAAAATTTTAATAGGGGATATGAAGGCGTGGATGGGATCCACAGATCTTGTGAGATCCAGATGTTACAGTAGATATAAAAAAAAAATCGCAACAAGTTCTGAAGATATCAATAGATAAAGCCGAAAAAAAACGTTTTTTGGCAATTTTTTTTGAAAGGGAAGGAAATGATTGCAGTAAACGGAATTTTAAGACGATAGTGTACTATATTTTAGGCTTAAAAAACAATATTTATTATTAAAAAATATTGAAATTTTTTCAAAGTTGTAAGTATTTTTCTGAAGCGCCTGGAGACTGCACTTGTAAATCGGTGCCGGTGATGGAGGTCGTGCGATGCATCTGAAACAGTCGAACTAAATTTTTTTTAATTTTTATAAGTTTCTTTTCTTTATGAACTAAAAAATACCGAAGAAGTTATAAAATTCCAAATTTTTTCGAAGTTTGAAAAAATAAAATTCACTTTAAGTTGCAAAACAAGTAGTTTAAATAATACTTTTGTCCAACTTTTTTAGTTCAAATAGAAGATAATTAAATACTGAAGCTAGATCACTTTGGTTTTTCTCGATCGGACATATATTCTTTTTGCTATCACCGGCACCGTTTTCTAACACTTGTGAAAATGAAAACTCGAGAAACTAGCTTCGAAAATATGTCGAATTGGCCTCTGGAATTTTAAAGACATATTCTTGGATAGTTTTGGAAGAGATTTAAAACAAAACAAAAAAAAATTGATTTTTTGAAGCCTGTAAAGCAGAGTACTGCCTTCAGCGAGCTATCTGGATTAACTTTATTTACGGTTATTCAAAATTTTGCGAATAAATACTTACGAGGTGTGTTCAACAAATAACGGTAATTTTGCCTTGTCAACATTAATGTTGTCGGCTTTAAAATACCCCTCACTCGATACAATGCAATTATCCCATCGCTTCCTCCAATTGCCGAAGAACTTCTCAAACTCGATTTTTGTGATAGTCTTTGGCTATTTCAGCGATTTCTCGTATTTACAGACAAACGACAGGTCTTTAAGGTTTTCTTTATTTTTAGAAATAAAAGTAAAAAGTCACAAAGCAACGAAGTGTGAGTTTTTAACAAGCGAAAATCGCCAAGCTCATAAAAACGCGTCTAATTTAGCGACAATTTTTTTTTTTGACACTTGGTCTCTCCAAACCCTTGAAATTTTAAAATTCCCGTTATTTTCTGAACAAACCACAACTGTATTGTGGTCGAATAAAAATAGATGTGGTTGCTAGTTCTTTACCTATAAATTTACATACACAAATACACTCTTTGCTCGATTTTGCAGTGGTCAACGCTTCAACAATTTCGTATCAATTTGCATAAATATTCAAACAAATCGGCACAACTACTCAGTATTCAAGGTTCTCTCCAACGGGACATAGTTGAGTAATTTTATTCAATGCATTTGAATTTTGTGAGTGTTCAACTTGAATTCTTTCGAATGTGAGAATTCTATCATAAAGATAATAATACAGATAAGAAAACAGTTCTTTAGTAAGAGTGGAAGCTTTAAAGAGCAAAAATTGCAAACAATTAAAAAAAAATATTTTTATATTTACTGATAACTTGAATGTTATAACAATTATAAAATTATTATTTGATTTCTTCTTATTCTATGCAAGTGAATTTGTAACAGCACAATTTTCATCTTAAGCGATAAGTGTTTTTCTAGTGAGAAATTATAACTGCAGTGTGTTGTTGAAATGAGCGCTTGGAAAGATAATGAAGAGATCGAAATATTTCGTGAATATCTGCGTATACCAAGTGTACATCCGGATATAGACTATGGTGGGTATAAAAAACTAATTGAAATAAAATTTGTTAAATTACTTTCCTTATTTGGATATCCTTTGTTCATAATCGGTCAGTTACTTCAACCATTAAGCCATGTGTTCCACAATTTTTATAATCTAAGAAGGACTTACTACAAATACTTTTATTTATCTTTATGGGTTTACACCCTTTTAGTGCTGGCAAACGCGCCATCTGACATTTCAATTGTAAACTTCGACATATCCTTAACCAATTTGCTAAAAAAAACATGTAACCGAAATTGTACCACCGTTTATCAGATCTAAAAATAATAGCACACATAATAAGCTGATAACCCAAAAAAATATTTGTTTACAGCACCGACGGTGGATTTTCTTAAAAAGCAGGCGAAGGAGTTAGGCTTGCCAATTGCGGTGTATCATCCCGGCAGTGTAGACAAGCCAGTTGTCGTAATTACATGGGTGGGACAACAACCGGAACTACCGACAATTATGTTGAACTCACACATGGATGTGGTGCCAGTTTATCCCGACAAATGGACCCATCCACCCTTCGCTGCTGAAATCGATGAGGAGGGTCGTATATTTGCGCGCGGTTCACAGGACATGAAATGTGTGGCCATGCAATATCTGGCAGCGATACGGGTGTTGCGTAAAAACGGCGTGAGCTTGAAACGCACCGTACACGTGACATTTTTGCCGGGTTCGTAAAAACCGTAAAATGAAAATGGTATTGAACTATGTTGAAATTGCATACACTTTACAGACGAGGAAACCAGTGGTCCAATGGGTATGAAGGCCTTTGTGCAGTCCGCAGAGTTCAAAAACTTAAATGTTGGTTTCTGTTTCGATGAAGGCATTGCTTCAGTCGACGCAACATTTCCAGTTTTCTATGCGGAAAGAAGTCTTTGGCGTGAGTTATACCCAATGCAAAAATATTTCATACATTTTTTAATTTTTTTAATATTATGATCTTTTAGACGTGCATTTTATTATTAGCGGCACTGCTGGACACGGTTCGTTGTTGCACAAGAATACTGTTGGCGAGAAACTCAACTATATTATGAATAAATTGTTCGAATTTAGACAACACGAAGTCGAGCGTCTAGATAAAGATCCAACTTTGCAGCTTGGCGATGTCACCACCATCAATTTGACCGTTCTTAAGGGTGGTGTACAAAGTAATGTGGTGCCACCGACAATTGAAGCGGTGTTTGATATGCGTTTGGCATTGAATGTGGAACACGATGTATTTGATAGAAAGGTAAGCCGATAATAGTTGTGAGGTTATGTTCCAAAATTTAAAATCTCTTGATTTTACGAATTTCTCGTCTTAAAGCTCAAAGCGTGGTGCGCAGAAGCTGGCGGCGGTGTGGAAATTGTGTATGAGCAAAATGAACCCAAGGTTGAAGCTACAAAAATTGATAATACCAATCCGTACTGGGTAGCATTTGAGAAAACTATAAAAGATTTGTAAGTCTGCAAAATGTTTAATTAAAATGAAGAAAGTGTAAATTTCTATTTTTTCATATTTTAGAAACCTCAAAATCCAACCACTTGTATTTCCCGCAGGCACTGATAGCTTTTATATACGCGGTCTAGGCATACCCGCTATCGGGTTTTCACCCATAAATAATACACCCGTGTTGTTGCATGATCACGATGAATTTCTGCAAGCGGATGTCTACTTAAAAGGCATTGAAATTTATAAAAACGTTATAACGGCTGTTGCTAATGTTTAAAAATAAAATAAAAAATACTTTTTTTAATTGATATCACGGTGTAAATTTTATATTAGAAATGTTTGGATTTTTCTTTTTTGCAAGATTATCCCAAGTGCATGTTCTAGGCTGATAAAATAACTAACTAAGATTAAAATATTGAACACCAGGTCTCATTGTTGACTATATGAGGTATGTTCAAAAAATAACGGGAATTTCAAAATTCTAAATTTCCTGGCTTTGCAGAGTTCAATTGTACACATTTCTTTATTATGTTGATATACATGATTCTTGTTCCATTTATTTTTTGAATCCACCTCATATTAGAAAAGTGGTGAAAAAGTGGAACTAACGGTAGGGTCATCTATTCTCCATTAACTTCATCTAGTATCGAAAGATCTCTCTAAGAACATCAAATGAAAGCTTTCGCCGTTTTAATTATATATGTATTTGAGTATATTTCTGGCTTTTTAAACTAAACCTTCCAATACTTTCTTCACCTTGCTTCACTCTTCTAAGAAATCCGGTGTTAGATTCGGAACCTTGTACTTAAACAACTTCACAAAGATACACAACTTTAGTAAAATAAACTGTATTATATGTATGTATGCATATATAATAAATGCATCTCATTAAGTCTAATTACAAACTTTGAATGTCTACAGATTTTATATTTTATGCATTGTTTATTCCTGTTTATGATGATATGAGGATAGTGATAAGTTCCATAGATAAAAAAATAGTATATATTTGTTTAACTACGGATTACAAAGCAACAGCAATATGCAATTCGTTGCTTATCAACAGTTAAAAATAACGTTCTAAGCACAAATGCAAATCAAAAGTGATAGCGCTGACATTGAATGAGTTTGTATATCGATAAATCATTTATCGAACGAAAAAGTTTTCGATAAAAATTGTCTATTTTTGTATTTGAAATATTTTTTTGTTGATTTTTAATAAAATTTTAATTACAGTGGATCTTCCATAACTCAAACTTCTATAACTCGAAGTTCTCCATAACTCGAAATCTTAAATTGGCAATAGAAGCCAAATTTCATACAAATTTCCTTCCATAAATCGACAAGGGTATAATACAAAAATTTAAAATTTTACTACCAAGGAACAATTTCAATGGACTCCCTATATTCGTATGGAGGCGAAAAAAATATCATATTACACTTATAGATTTCATAAACCGTATAAGAAAGGCTTGGACGTCAAGAGCTAAGCAAAGTGAAAAAAGCAAAATTACGAAATAAAGTTTTTAATGTATTTTAATAAAATTTTTTCGAAGTAAATAACTAAAACTGTGGGTAAATCTATATTTTACAGCATTTTGAAAAATAGTATGTTTTAAAAAAATTCTATAACTCGAAATTTTTTTATGGATTGTGGTGATTCGAATTAGAGAAGTTCCACTGTATTTAAAAACGGTCGTAACACTTTTTTACGCTACTTAACAAAATCGAATGTATATATTCGAACAAAATTCAAACTACTCTATAAATCAATTACCACAGATTTGTTATACGCCTCAGCACTTTTATTTACCTTCCATACAGTAAAAATTGAAATCACTAGATTGCTAGCTATTGGTGTTCTAAAATTTACTACAACATTTGCTCGAAAGTTCGAACTACTTTGAAAAAAAAAAGACTGGTATTTACAATTTATCTAGACGACAGTCTTTCACAAGCTTATTTGATTTTTATGTAGCCACGAAATATTTTTACATTAAACATTATAACAAAAGTCATTGGTATCGATTATATTATATTGTTATCGATAAATTTCAATTGTTTCTACAAAATATATGTGAGTCAATACATGTACTCAATTCTCTGCTATCTGCATTGATATATAATCAGAAGTACTTTAAAATGAAAAACAGTTTTAGTAGAACGCACTGGCCTGGTGGTCTTTCTTAAGAGTCTTTCTTACATATTTTAATAAACATATTTATAATATTTAAATATAAGCGAATCGGCAAACTTGAAATTATGAGTGACTGGGAGCACAATAAGGAGATACAATTATTTCGCGAATATTTGCGGATACCGAGCGTACATCCGGACATTGATTACAGCAAGTTTAATATAAAATATTTTTGTTTTAAATTTTAAAATTTTTTTTCATAAAAAATAGCACCATGTCTGGAGTTTTTACAAAGACAGGCCAGAGATTTAGAACTACCCGTAGAAATATACTACCCCGGCGGTCCCAACAAGCCCATACTTGTTATGACATGGCTGGGACAAGAACCTGAACTGCCAACGATAATGCTCAATTCGCATATGGATGTGGTGCCGGTCTATCCGGAAAAATGGACGCATCCACCATTTGCTGCCGAAATGGACGAGGAAGGACGCATATTTGCACGCGGTTCACAGGATATGAAATGTGTGGGCATGCAATATCTGGCAGCGATACGAGCGCTTAAAAAGAAGGGCGCCACATTCAAGCGTACTATACACGTCACTTTTGTGCCTGGTAAGAAGCTTATTTTTGGATGAAAAGGTTACTTGAACGCCTTAAATTTTGCAAATATCTTAGATGAGGAAATAAGTGGCGTTCTCGGTATGAAAAGTTTCGTACCAACGGATAGTTTTTGTAAATTGAATGTCGGTTTTTGCTTAGACGAAGGTGCGCCGACTGTAAACGATGAGTATAAAGTATACTATGCGGAAAAGACCATATGGTGTAGGTATTATAATTTATTATTTTATAATACTATTATTTATTCCCCCTCTTACATTAGACGTGCATTTCACTATCAGCGGCACAACGGGGCATGGTTCGCTATTGCATAAGAATACAGCGGCTGAAAAATTCCAATATATTCTCGGTAAAATGTTGGCGCTAAGAAAGAAGGCAGAAGATCTCTTAGAGAGCGATCCAACTTTGGATCTTGGTAATGTGAGCACCGTTAATTTGACAGTAGTCAAGGGTGGGCTGCAGAACAATGTTGTACCGCCTGTGATTGAAGCAACTTTCGATCTACGCTTGAGTATCGATGAAGATTTGGAGGCACTACAACAGCAGGTTTGTTCTAATGATGAAAATAAAAAAAAAAAATTTAATTATTTTTTATAATCATAGCTCAAAGATTGGTGTGAAGAAGCTGGCGGTGATATTGCAATCAAGTTCCCTACGCAAGACAAGAAGACGCCGGCCACTGTTATAAATGATACTAACCCCTTTTGGGTTGCTATGCAAAATGCGTTGAGAAAACTGTAAGCACAAGTTTGCAGAAAAGTATTTATTATTTATTTAATGTAATTAATTGAAATATTTTGCAGTGATTTGAAAATACGCCCTACAGTGCTACCCGGCGTCACTGATAGCCGTTACGTGCGTCAAATGAATATACCCGCTTTGGGCTTCTCTCCAATGGCGCATACACCGATTCGGCTACATGCTAATGATGAGTACTTGCAGGCAGACACCTATTTGGAGGGTATCCGGATATACGAAAATATACTGCCAGCCATTGCTAATGCTTAAACTGTATTAGCTGACTTTCCAAAAACGATTCCATTTAACCTAGTGGTTAGGGGATTTCAACAATTTCGGGCACCAAGCCACCATTATAACTAAAATAACATGAATAAATTCTCTCACATTTTAAACGTTATACCGGCACCAAATCAATCTTAGGTTTGTTTACATTTTTAGGTTAGGGACAAGGAAGGACAGTCAGACAGACTGTTTCAAAGGGATTGAACTAGAGTGAAATGAGTTTTAGATGGCTAATTATAAACTTACCCCTAGTAATCCCCTAATTTAATCTTAAACGATAAGGAAACAAGTAAGGAAGGCCTAAGTTCGGGTGTAACCGAACATTTTATACTCTCGCAATTTGTTTTTTTTTTAACTTAATTAATATTATATAATACACAATTTGACCCACATATTCGTCATATATATTGTATAAAGTCCATTGAAAGTTGGAAACCATAATATTAGGTTAGAAGCACCGAGGTCCTCGTGTTCGATATATGGGGTCTTAAAAACCTATGGTCCAATTTCGGCGATTTTTAGAATGGGGCTGCCACACTATAAACATAGTATTTGTGCAAAGTTCTGCACCGATATCTTAGATATCTCTTATCACTAGTGCTTACTTTATATATTGTAAAGTTAACGATTCAGATCGTCTTCAAAGTTCTGGTATATAGGAAGTAGGCGTGGTTGTGAACCGATTTGGACTATTTTCACAACATATCAGTGGGATGTAAGGAAACTATTACAAACCAAGTTTCATTGAAATCGGTCGAGTAGTTCCTGAGATATGGTTTTTGACCCATTTCCATTTTGTAAAAAAATCTGAGTGCAGCTTCCATCTGCCATTTTTTATGTGAAATTAAGTGTTTCTGACATTTTTCATTAGTGAGTTAACCCACTTTTAATAATTTTTACCTAATCTTTGTATGGGAGGTGGGCGTGGTTATTATCCGATTTCTTTCATTTTTGGACTGTATTAAGAAGTGGCTAAAAAAAATGATTGCAGAAAGTTTGGTTTATATAGCTCTATTGGTTTGCGAGATATGTACAAAAAACATATTTGGGGGCGGGGTCACGCCCACCTCCCCAAAAAAATTACATCCAAAGCAAACTTCCTATGGTACCAGGAAATAAGTGTGCCAAGTTTCATCAAGATATCTTAATTTGTACTCAAGTTACAGCTTGCACAGACGGACGGACAGACAGACATTCGGATTTGAACTCCACTCTTCACCCTGATCACTTCGGTATATATAACCCTATATCTAACTCGTTTTGTTTTGGGTGTTATATTTGGTTTTAGGTGTTATGTGAACAAAACTATAATACTCTCTAGCAACTTTGTTGCGAGAGTATGAAAAAGAGTGTAGAACGCAAAAAGTATTACCGGAAATCGAAAAAAAAATTTGGAGGCATTTCCAGTTGAAATGTGGTTATGGTTGTTGAGATGTTTAAAAAGTCGTTGTCGAGTTTACTTTAGGTGATTTATCATCATGACTGTCGGTTGGTGCTTAACTTCGGAAGATCGCTGATGACAGCGACTATTTGCCAATACTGATAAGAAAGGGGTGATATGACTTCGTGATTCACCAGAAATTTTTAGTTTGGCTAGTGATAATTTGAAAACCCCCATTAGATCTATGGTCTCACTCATTTCAGTTTCTTCCGGTCCGTCCGTCAGAACGTGAGTATCGATTTCAATAAGGTCAGAGGAGAGATTAAGACTATTCAGATGTCTGAACGTTTTATTCGCTTGTGATCAAATTACCAAAATCAGCAGTTGGAGTAATTTATGGAAAGATCTCTACAATCGATGTGGGATTTCTGTGATCGTTCTGTCATAAGTAACGTTCATTAGTTAAAAGTTCCGTTGTCGAGTGCTTTCACTTTCGCCACAAGGATTAAAAAGTCCTTCACTAGTTTCACTTCACATTTAATATACTCGCACATACATTATATACATCATTACATATCACCTCGTTCCATACTTCAATTAACATACTTAAATGTCCATGAGCTCAATCGGAAACGGAAATATGATTGTGGTATTGTGTTCCGCCGCAATTGTGTTCATTGTTTGCAGATATCTCAACTAAACAAACAAAATAAAAAATTAGTTCCATTTCGTTAGAAGTACAAATCGAAATACCTGTAATGCAATTGGATTCACTCCGATTATATCGGAAGCTTGCTTCAGCGCAGCCGACGCTTTGTATTCACCTTCAGCAGCTACAATTTTTGCTTTGGCCTCACGTGTCGCCTCCGCTTCGGCGGCCATAGCGCGTTGCAGCGAAAAGGGAAGGCGAACGTCTTTGCTGTAAAGAGCGAAACAGCGAAACAAGGAAAGTACAAAATTATGTTATTCGCTTAACTACAGTTACACGGTATAGTTACATTTCAACCAGTTCCACCTTGACACCCCAAGGATCGGTTGCAATATCCAAAATATCCTCGATAGCTTTGGAAATGGACTCTTTATCGGCCAACAGTTCCATCAACATTTTTGTGCCGGCAACATTTCGTAGCGTCGTCTGTGCTAAGAGCATAGTCGAGGACATAACATTTGCCACCTGTATTACCGCGCGTAGCGGATCCTGTATTCTGTAGTAGATGACAGCGTCAAGTGTCACTGTCACTGAATCTTTTGTAAGCACCTCCTGCGGCCGCACATCAATTGCAGCCGTACGCAAATCGACAGTGACGATATTATCTATGCAGGGTAATATGAAAAATATACCCGGACCGCGTGCACCACCTTTCCTGCATGCATATAGAGATAAATCCTTAAATCATGTATTTATTTGTAAGCATTTGAGAACAACGGTTACCTTAAGCGTCCCAAACGGAACACAACAGCACGTTGGAATTCCACCATCACAACCAGACAGACGAATATGGAAATCGGAAACAACACTAAAAACAAAATGAACGAACTCACAAATGCAATTTTTTCGATTATACTAGTGGCTTGATTCTCGGCTAAAATAAGCTTTAATTTATTTTTGAAGCTCATACACTATTATTACTAGGGTACTTACTTGTTACCACCGGACGTCCGGTAACATCGGCGCGATTACTATCGTTCATAACTAGAAATTTTGTATTTAGACTGATATGTAAATTTATACAAAATTTGTTTTATTCATTTGTCAAGTGAAATGTTTTTTTATGTTATTTTGATCTTCTATCAAACGGGACAATATTTTGGATTGCCATACTCTTTTTTTCAGGCGACGAAACAATTGCTTTGAGCGCAACTTAAACAAAACGCAGAACACATCTGGATTTGAGAAAAGGCTTTTAAATATAAGTTCTGTTTACGATCTTTTCATAACATACTATTCAAAGAGAAGATTGTTCATGAGAATTCATACAATATACTCTCGTTCATTTACAGTCATATAGCGCCATACTTCTGCGACGTACTTATAACTAGACTCGACATTCTGATATTC
This sequence comes from Zeugodacus cucurbitae, assembly GCF_028554725.1. NCBI lineage: Eukaryota > Metazoa > Arthropoda > Insecta > Diptera > Tephritidae > Zeugodacus > Zeugodacus cucurbitae. The sequence goes on from NC_071670.1 coordinate 61,964,326, forward strand.
TTCTTCTTTCACTTTTCCCTTTCGCTATTTGGCGCCAATTGGTGTTACCAAGTGCAGCCAGGTCCTCCACCACCTGTTTTTTCCAAAGGAGTGGATCTTTTCCTCTTTCTCTGCTTCTAACCGCGAGTAGGCGTCAAATATTGCGTTAAAGCTGGAGTGCTTTCGTCCATTCGGACAATATGACCTAGCTAGTGTGACCGCTGTCTTTTTATTCATCTTCTTCTTGACTGTCATGTCCACGGCATACGCGGTTATAGCCGAGTCCACAACAGCGCGCCATTCATTTCTTCTTTTGGCAGTTTAACTCCTATTGGTAATGTCAAGTGAAGCCAGGTCCTTCTCCTCCTAGTCCTTCCAACGGAGTGGAGGTTTTCCTCTTCCTCGACTTTCACCAGCGGGTACTGCATCGAACACTTTCAGAGCTGAAGCATTTTCGTTCATTCTTTTTATTCGATGAATGTCAATATCGTCGAATAACTCATGCAGCTCATCGTTCCAATGTTCAAAGAACCATAAATCTTCCGCAAAACTATTCTCTCGAAACTCTTAGTGTCGTATCATGGGAGGGAGACTTTACTTTTCAGTTGCCCACTCACTCCAAATAGCAGTTGTTGGCAAGAGTGATACTGCGTTGGATGTTAAGGCTGATATTGTTATTGGATCCAAGATAGACGAAATTATCTACAACTTCAAAGTTATGACTGCCAACAGTGAACCGAGAACCAAGTCGCGAATGCGTCGACTGTTTGTTTGATGACAGAAGTTATTTCGTCTTGACCTCGTTCATTATCAGAGCCCGACTTTGAAATTTTTGTAGTTTGTATATTACTATATATCTATCTCGATTAGTTTTAGATGTTACAAACAACTGATAAGGGAAAAACTTGTATATGCTGTTCAAAATGCTGAAAGAGTTTAAAAATATCTATACATTGATCTAAAATAAGTATGGAAGTACATACTAGATAGATAGATAGATAATGAATTTGAGGTAAGCACCACGACCAGTGGTCTATTGTGCCCTCTCCAAGTCTACAGCGACTCCATAAGACCCAGTACCCTGAAAAATTCCAGGATAGTATTAGGACTTAGCGAGACGATGCGCCCCTCTATTGGGATGATATATCCTAAACTTTTGCTCCTGCTTCTGTGAAGCGCTGCACATTCCAGCAGTAAGTGCAGGGGAGTTTCGTCCTCCATGTCACAGAAGCGACAGGTCCGCGACGAGACCAAGCCCAGATTATTGAAATGTGTCCTGAGCTTACAGTGAGTGGCCCGTGTATATACCAACCAATACTCTTAGTTTGCACCTTGGGAGGTTAATTAAGCACTTGAATCTTCTGGTGTTATAACCTCCCAATAGGCCTTTTGATTGACGCAAACCAGCTGAGTGACGCCAATGCTCCTCCCTAACTCTTTTTTCCTCTGCCCGAAACATATCCCGGATAGTGTGGGGGCCCACTGCCAGGAAGGGTTCTGGCCCGGTCGGTATAGTTGCAGCAGCTGTACGAGTGAGCTCGTCTGCAATTTCTACCTTCTATCCCCTTATGTCCCGGCACCCAAATGAGGTGAACTTTGTTGCACGATGATAGATAATTTAGTCTATCCATGCACTCTCTAACCAGGCGGGACTTCGTTTCGTATGAGGAAAGCGCTTTTAGTGCCGCCTGGCTATCGCTCATGATAGCAATTCTCTCGTTATGTTACCTACGCTGAATGTTTATTTAAGCGCACCGGTATATTGCATAAACTTCTGCCTGGAAAATGCTAGGAAAAGCACCCAGTGGCACAGAGAGTTTAGTGCGAGGGCCTGTTATTCCCGCACCTATGCCATTAGACGTTTTGGAACCGTCAGTATACCAATGCAGTATATTGTTACCCAATAAAGCCTCAAAGGCCTGACTGTTCCAGTTGTCAATTTTTCCTCTCGATCTCGAATATCCTAGTGAAGTTTGTTTCTCGGATGGTATGATCTCTAGGAAGGAGTGCTAGAGGAAGTCGCTCGCCAATCTCCATCATGTTCCTGGATGATATTACTTTACCTTTACCATAACCGTCCGCTGTAATTTGCAGAATGGTCTGGTCGGCGCAGTGCTTGATCACAAAGTGCAGTGGGGTGAGGTTTAGGATAGCCTCCATCGCTGCTGTGGGACATGTCCTCATCGCTCCGCATATGCAAACACAGGCCAGCCTTTGCAGTTTGGCCAGCTTTAGCTTCACTACAGAGAGGGAAGCCTTGTCAGCCCATGCCACTGCTCCGTATGTGATAATTGGTCTTACTATCATGGTGTACATCCATCTAATAATGTGCGGGCTGCAGCCCTAAGTCCAAGTACATACTATATCAACTACAATCAATAGTTTAGTTGTTTTGTAGAAAACTAAAACAAAAAATAAATCATTTTTAAAAAGTTCTTTATTAAAAAACGCTTATAAACATTTGTACACATATTACGAATAATTTCAAAACCCTGTCGAGAATATACAAAGATTAAAATATTACTATTAGACAGCAACAATTATTTATTGTTCTTGTGATATTCTTCTTCTGCTGTCCAAAACCCTATATGCTTCCTCGAGAGCTTCGTCCACATCACGGTTAATTTCTGTTTGATATTAAATAAATTAGTCAATGACATTGAAAATGTTTAGCAATAAAGTAAATCCTGTACCGATTTCGTCCTTTGGGTTGCTTGAAAGTCTCTTTTTGGATGAGCTTGACGCACTAGGTTCATTAAATTTGCTCAGCATTAGTTGTCTTATCAAATTCACGGGGAATGGAAATATGATATTTTTATTTTGATCACCCGATATGAGACTTAGGGTTTGCAAATAGCGCAGCTATATATAAGATGATCATAAAAGTGATATTAAAAGTATTCAGATGTTTGAATAGGTGTGATCGTGCCTGAAGCGCGACGGGATTGGAGGCAATAACATCGGAAGCGGCCTTCAAAGATTTCGAGGCATTTAATTCACCTTCGGCGGAAACCACTTTTGCTTTCGCTTCACGTATGGCTTCGGCTTCAGCGGCCATGGCACGTTGCAATTGTAGTGGCAAGCGTACATCTTTGCTGCAAATGCATTTCGATATATAATACAAATAATTATATTTAGAACTTATATGACTGTGAAAAATCTAAAAAAACTCACATTTCAACACGCTCAACATATACTCCCCACGGTGCTGAAGCGCTTTTCAATAACGCCGCCAGTGCCATCGAGACCGAATCCTTCTCAGACATCAATTCCATTACGTGCCTCTGTCCGGCTATATTCCGCAGCGTCGCTTGCGCCAACATGCGAGTGGCTAAATGCACGTTCTCCACTTGTATTACCGCCAGTAGGGGATCGAAAATGCGATAGTAAACCGCTGCGTCCAGACTAATTGTCACGTGATCTTTTGTAAGTATTTCCTGCGCCGGCACATCGTACGAGGTCGTACGCAAATCAACTTTTACGCAGAAATCTACACATGGTATTCTAAAGACCAGACCGGGACCGCGTGGTCCGCCACGTCTGTAAGTATGCAATTATGTCACTGATAACTTATAAAAATAACGGTTTGCGTTTATCAATACCTGAGACGTCCACATCGGAATATGACCGCCCTTTGATATTCGGATAAGACGATCAAAGAGAGAAATATGGAGATCGGAAAGGTTAGTATTATCAATATGTGGCTGATGAAGACAACGATCTGCTCAATGCTGCTGGGTGGATTATTTTCACCTGCAAATATTTAGCAACATGTCTCTATTATTTATATGCTATGTGTGTATGTTTGTATATCATCTTACTAGTTGCAAAATACTTGACTTCTCTACGCTGACGAGTCATATTTTATTGACTGAAAATTTTGCGATAAAAATTATGATAAATGTAAATTCTTGACTTGAATGTAAATTCTTCAATTGTTGATTTTTATTTTATTCTGAACGACTTTCTATTTGATTGATGTTTCCTGAAAATCTAAGGTATCTGTTATGATCATTATCACTGTGTTGGTATTATATAATTTTATTGGATAACTTCTGACATAATCAAATTTATATTCCTATTATATTTAAGTTCCATCTTGACTTCTCAGGTTCCTCGAAAGCTTTGCAAATGGCTTCTTTACCAACCAATAGTTTCATCGCGAGCTGTTGGCTTGTAATTTAGTCTTGAGGATCCGCTACTAAAATTACAAAGGTACCTTTTGTTTGTTACCACCGGACATCCGGTAACAATGGTGCGATTACTTTTGTTCTCAAGCTGATAACTAGAAATTTTGAATAAATTGAATTGACAGGTATTTATTTTGATACAATGGTGGTCTTTCCATAACACATCGTTCAGAGCATGATTCATGAGAGATATTGCTTGATATCGAGCAATATTTACGATTTTTGAACATATGAAATTTACTCGCTTCTCGAAAGTTCTGAACATGATACTCAGAAATTAAAAAAATAATACATATATTCTTTCTTTTACTCCTTCGAAATTTTTATCTCGGTAACCAATCAATTTATTTACAAAATTATTTTAAACTTTTCACTTATTATTAATTTTTTTAAACGCATATTACACCTGATTGCTAAGAATTCAAATATTCACTAATTTAAAAATTACATAAAATATATACATATATACTTTCACAAAAGTCATTCACAGCCCATAATATTTGATCAACTGCACAGTGCATAGAAGCCAAAGTTGTGAATACCCTTAACAGAAATACTACAATGTTAATGCAATACTGAGTTTTGCAAGACAACACCCTGTCGAGTTTGACAACTGCAATTATCGGCATAGCAAGAAAAGTGTATAAGCGTGTAATTTCAACGATAAAACTTTAATTTTTGCGAATAATAATTGCTTTGAAAAAGACAGAAAAATGTCTTACGGTGGCCAACAAAATCAGCCTTGGCAGCGAAAAGGCGGTTTTTATCAGGGAGGTGCTAATCAAGGTGGAATGTTTATGCAGCAACAGCATGCTCCTTCACAATCTGCTTTCGGACACTCGGCCATTTTTTCGCAAGGTGGTAGTGGTGGCGGCGGTGCACCCTCTGTAGCCTACCCTCAACAGCGGGCGACAACTTTGAACCCAGTTGCATTTCAGCAACCCAATGCCGGTGGCCAAACTATGACCAACTCTATAGGCACCGTAACAAAAATCAATAACGAATGTGGACTTATCAATGATGAAGTCTTCTTCTATCGTAATGCTTGTAAGGGCGCCATACCGAAATTGGGTGATCGCGTAATGTTTGAAGCATCCTATTCAACAACTGGACAATTTAAGTGGAATGCAACGTTGTTACAACTAATGGGGTAAGTTAATCATTATTTATTTTCAAAACGCAAATGAAACAGATATAATATATAATGAATATTCCCACAGTGGTAACATGTCGCACCAAACTCAACAACTGCCACCTTTAATGGGAAGCGGCGGTGGCGGTAGAAGCGGAAGCGGTTATAATGCTGTGCCACCACCGAATGAATACCAACTGGCGCAGATGCAGTTACAACAACGACATGGTTCACCACGGCATCCGTCCCCTATGCGTGGTGAAAGAAGGAATGATCGAGACCGAGACCGACGAGAACGTGATCGCAATATTCGCGGCCGTGACAGCGAAGATGTAAGTGGATATAAAATAAAAAAAAAAAATATTTATTAAAATTAAATTAAATTTTTCCCTTATGCAGTTGGAAAGAGATCGAAAACGTCGACGTGAAGATAACGAAAGAAGTCGTGAACGCACCATGTCAGGCATAGGACGCGCACATGATAGAGATCGTGAACATGAACGCGAAAGAGATCGTGCACGCCCAGATGGCAAGCCTGATCACGCTTTGGAACGTAGAGATCGCGAACGCGAGCGTGAACGTGAAAAGGAGCGAGAAAAGGAACGTGAACGCGAACGAGAACGTGATAGAGACCGTGGTGATCGTGTTGAACGCAGTCCACATCGTCCACCAGTGAAGGGACGACGTACACGTGCTATTCGCCGTTATATGGTGCAAATACCTACAAATTTACTAGCCTAGTAAGTTACACACAAAAAGATAGCATTATATTCGCTAAAGAACTGTTCACTTAATTATTAATTGCTTATTTGCAGTAATTCGGCCGATTTGCAAGAACTACGTCAACGTTACACAAAACTGTACATTCCATCGGACTTCTTTCATGCTAACATCTTGTGGCCTAAAGTTTTCACACCTGAAAATGCTTTCTCACTATGCCGTCCATGCCAGTTTCATATAATGCATCGCATGGAGGACGATATACCCGAACCATCTGATGCAGATTATTTATATTCAGCTAAGGTTATGCTAATGGCCTGTCCACCGATCGCCGAACTTTATCAGAAATGCTTTGACGATGACGAGAACGACAACGAACATAGTACAGTGCATCCATCGCGTTTGATTAGTTTCCTCGTAGGTACTAGGGGACGTAATGAACCTATGGCCATTGGTGGGCCATGGAGTCCCTCGCTCGATGGTGAGAATCCCGATAAGGATCCGGCGGTATTAATACGTACAGCTATACGTACTTGCAAAGCTTTGACTGGCGTCGATCTATCGCAATGCACGCAATGGTATGTATTTGCAGATATTTTTAAAGTGTACTGAATTGTATCGAATTCACGTTCGAAATTAAGTATGTCGAGAAAGTTTACCATGTTGTGGAAAATATTTATGTAGTATAGGAGTTGTTGGCAGTTTTTCGAAAGCAAATATTAACTGAAGCAAAGTTTGTAAAGCATTTTTTTTAATTTATTTAGTTATTTAAAATAATATGTATTTCATTCTTACTATTTCATAGCTGTCAAGCGCGTTTTGCAAAATAGCCAATTTCAAAGAGAACGTATATTCAAGTATACAAAATATCCTTTAGAGAACTCCTGCAGTTCGATTGGCAGTTTACAAAAGATTGTTTTAGGCTGCTAAATTATTTTTAATGCTTCACAATATTCCAATTTCCAGTTTTTATGTCTTCAGTGTGTTTGTGACAAGTAATTTAGACGAAAATTTCAGTAGGAAGCGTTTCTCGGCATAGCACGAGTCGAAGGCCTCCGTAGCCAGCGTTTTAAATTTTGTGAAGTACTTATTTCTCTTGTAAATAAATAAACAAATAAAAAAAACACGAGTTGCTATAACTGGCATCGCAGACATTTTAAATAGTTTATTTCTTTTTTAAGGTTATGTCCCCTGAAATTTAGCATAAAAAGCAATTTGCTTCCGGATTTATGTTATTTACACTATATATTGCTTGATTAGTAGTACATCATATTCAATAGGGTACGATAAATATTAGTTAATATTATTATTAGGATTATTATTTTTCGTTTATTAAATTGAATATTAAATCAGTAATATACTATATAAGCGAGAGCATGTTACAAGCATACAATATGTCAGTATACAATTACTCATATTTCGTGCCAAACAACTATAGACTTGGTTAGGTCTCTACTATCTACACAACTAAAATACTTGTAAACGAAATATTTGCGTTGAAAAGTTTTCACTAACTTTTAGTTCACGTGTTTTTTTTTTTTTATTTAGTACAATTAAATGGCCAATATGACTCTGCTTAAAACTATGTTGTGACATACATATATAATGTAGTAATTTGAACTTATTGTATTTATTATTAACAAAGTATAATTCTTTACAGCAAAGGTGTACAAAATTTATTGCAACGAATACCAAATTTATATCCTAATGTCAATACATATATCTTTCGCGTTTGTAAACCACGTTTCCCTACTCTCATTACAAAAACCAAAAAAAAAAAAAACAAATTAAATAACCTAAAAAAACAACAACAATTCGTGCACATAAAAATTTTCCACATTCCTTATGATTTTTTTCTTTCTTTTCCATGTTTCGTAAATGCGTCTGCTTTGCTTCACCATTTCACTGGTGATTGCACTCATTATATACAATAACAATAAAAATATAAACAAAAACCAAATTCACAAACTGCATGCTGGATGGCAAACTACAAACCAACGGATCGGCTGAACAACATATATCATCAACATGCGTACATCATCGTGCTGCACCGAAACCTACAAATCAACCAAAATGCATGCACTCGGCTTGTTAACTTAACTGGAACCGATGGCTGGCTAATTGCAACTGCGTTCCTTCTCTGATATTTTGTTATTTCTCTCATTGTTGTACGATGTGATAACTCAACACCCAACAACAACTGTACGTCATTGTTGTTGTTGATGACACACCACTCACAACACACATGCCAACAACAAATCATCAATGATGCCGCTGCCGCTGCCGCTGCTGCTGCTGTTGCTATTGATTGCCGTGGGCTTCATCAAACGCCGCTTGACTAACGATGTCATATCGTTTGGGGTTTTCCTTTGTTCGATATTGTTTGCTTAGGTATCGCTTTGTGGAGCTTCACTATCATCGTCAAGATCACAAGAAGAAGGACGCACCACCGCGTATTGAAACTGTTGTTATCTATTTGCCCGACGTGCATTCCTGCATGCCGAATGCAGCGCAATGGCAAGAATTGAGTCAAGTCTACAAGAATGCTGTGGAGAATGCCATCGCGCCAATAAGTGCCACGAATAATGACAATGCTGATGCCACATCGAATGGTGATGGCGAAGATGCTGCTGCTGCTGGTGATGCCGACACTGCAAATGCTGAAGCTGCTGCCGCTGCAACGGGTGAGGCGGATGCTGCCAACAATGAAACTGATGCGGAAACAACAACAACAACTGCCACAACAAATGGAAACGACGATGCTGCTGCTGCTGGTGCTGCGGACACTACTGCGGAAGTTATTACTATAGAGGAGGTAGAAATGAGCGCTGTTGGCGACCACAGTGATGAACTAAATGCACACATGCAAATGCTAATTATAAGTTATTAACAGAAATAAGTTCTTTTTTTCTCGATACTTTAGTATGTTTTGTATGTATGCCGTTGTAGTACTACTGAACCATTCTTTTTTTTTTTTTTTGTTTCGTCGTTTACCGTTTTTGTACACGTACGTTGATATTCGGTTATGCTTTCCAATGCCTGCTTTCCTATAAAGCGCGTATAAAACGAAAAATTGGTTATCCAGCTGCAGCGCATAGTTAGTTGGACCACATACGCTTTGTCGTTGAACACCAAAAATAGGACAAAGCAGTTTTACATTACCTATGCATGTAGTTTTGTAAACACTTGTACCGTTGTCAGCAAGCAGGTACTTGCTATAAAGCAGAATAATATTATTTTGAGCCTAACGACCGATTTTCAAAACCGAACCACACTCCGTTTAGTTAGCACGCATACAGTTTATGCGCCGATTCTGTACAAATTGAAATTCATATTCATATCGCTTTGAATATATTAAATTGCAAAAAAAAAACAAAACAAAAAAAAAAATAAAAAAGTACATATCAACCAAATTGTTGGTCATCTGCAAACGGTAAATCAACACACCTTGTGACCGACCCCAATTGTGCATATTTATGTGTATATCGTTAACAAATACTTATATTAGCTTAAAAAAATATGAATATGTATAATTGCAAACAAGCAAAAAAAAAAAAAAAACAAAAGTTTCTTGAACGAATTCTTGCGCATTTCAGTTTAATAACTGTCGCTGATTTCAGAATGACCAACCGGAAGCTACACACTATTCCAAATTGGACCTGAAGTCGTTGAAGGTGCAGGAAATACGCGATGAATTAGCCGCACGCAAGCTATCACCGAAAGGTAGCTTATAATTAAAACAAAAAATAAATATTTTTCTATATTTATTAACAATTTGTATGCCTTTTAAGGTGCACGTAATATTATTATGGCACGCCTAGCTAAGGCGCTAACCACCGAAAAGGCAGAGGATAAGGCTACAAAGAAAACAGCGCCAAAGCCTGAGCCGACCAAAGCACAACCGACGCCCGTTAAAAAAGACGAGGCTAGTGCTAAGAAAGCCGAAACTAAAACTGAAGATGTCGTACAGAAAGAAGAGGAAAATGAAAAGCCCAAGGATGAAGAGAATGAGGAACAGGAGGAATGGAATGATGTTATTGATGTTGATATGAGTGACATTGTTATACTGGATGAATATGATTCCAGCAAAAACCCGGAGGTGAGTGATGAAATACTATTTTTGTTTAATTTTGTTATATATTTTATCTATCTTTTATTATTTAATTTATTTATTAATTTTTTTTATAATATAATTATTACTTTACTATTAATTTTTTTTTCCAAATGTTTTTTCTTTTTTTTTAACAATACAATAATTATATTTTTTAATTTAATTTATTATTTTCATTTTTACTGTTATATTTTTATTACATTATTTTTCCATCTTAATTATTTTTTATAATATTACTATATTATTATTATTACTTTTCTATTAATTATTTTTTATGAATTTAATTATTTGCTATTTTTTCAAACAATACCTTAATAATATTCTTTAATTAATATTTTTTTCTGTCTTTCATTTTAATTATTTTTTATAATATTACTATTATAACTTTTATATTAATAATTTTTCCAATTTTTTTTTTATTATTTTTTATTAAATTATGTAAATAAATTTAATTTTTTACTAATATTTTTAAACGTAATTATTTTTTATGAATTTATTTTTTTTAATTTAATTAAATTATTTTTTATTAATTTTAATTTATTTATTAATTTACTTTTTTTTTTAATTTTATTTAATTATTTTTTCATTTAATTATTATTTTTTTAATTAAATTAGTTTTTAATCTAAATTAATTATTTTTTTCTTAATTTAATTATATTTGTTTTTGTTTTCCAAACGTCCTAACCTACATTGTTTATTTACAGGAAACACCCAGAGAGTTGAACGAAAAGGAGAAATATCGCTTAACACGCCGTTATAAATTGCCAGCTAAAGAGCACATCATTGTGCAACCCAGCAAAACTGTTAAAGGCGAGAAATTTGATTGCTCAATTATGTCATTGTCGGTGTTGTTGGATTATGGACCATCGGATACAAAAGAGCGCTTCTTTGAGGTTAGTATATGAGCAGTTGTTGTTATTGTTTTTAATGCGGTAGAAAACATTCCGCAAATAATTCTGTGGATATCTAAATTGGCAGATTTGGCCGTATAAAAATCCGAGTCCACTTCGGTTACGTAGAGCCGACTGTCGTGGGAACTGATTATGGTGGCGCAGTAATGTTTAGCAATAAAATTTTTTCCTTTTATTGACATTATGTCTGATGTTAATAAATATTAAAATTTATTTAGCAGCTATTATCGATAATTTCCACTAACATAACCTATAAATTTTATATATTTTTTTTACATTTAAAATCTAACTAGGTGTCCATTTTCGCTGAGTTGTTTAACGAAATGTTAATGCGCGACTTCGGTTTCAATATCTATAAAGAGATGTATCTTCACAAGGAGGAAAACAACGAGAGCACAGAAGGCGCCAAAGATAAACCGGAGGAGAGCACTAATGGTGGCAATAAAACGGATGATGGCCAAACCATGGAAGTCGATGAGGAGTCAAAGACCTCTGTCGATGCCAAATCCAATGCTGAAGGTAGCAGCGGTAAATCCATATCGGAGCGTAGGGCGTCAAAACGTAGTATTGTCGATGACGCTGATAGCGAACGCAGACACAGGTCGACGGGCGCCAATGGCAAGGAGAGAGAGCGCGAGCATGTTGCGGACAAGAAAATGGTTGTGGTGAAGCCACAACTTTTGCTGTCTTTCCTCTACTTTGACACCTCACATTGTGGCTATATATTTGAGAAAGATTTGGAGGCTTTATTCACGGTGTTGGGTTTGAATTTATCGCGTGGCCAAATACGTCGCATGCTTGGAAAACTCGCTATACGTCAATCATTTTACTATCGGTATGCATTTTGTTTAAAATAATTGTGTTAAATAATTGTGCAATTAATGTATCTTCAACTTTTAGAAAACTCACCGATAAGGAAGAGTCCACTGAAGCGCCACCCAAAATTGAGGATGCAGATGATATACCCAGTGAGGAGTTGAAGAGAATTGCACAGGGCAACTGTATATACATACAGAATAAGGAGAAAGAGGTTAGCAGTGAGGAAAGCGCAATCGTTTCCACTAACGACACGAATGATAGTGATGGTAATTACATAATATTATAGGTTATACATTTCTTTGTAAATATTAAAAAAAAATATATTTTTTGTTTTTCTCTCTGTTGCTTAGGCCTGGTCACCTATAACGGCATTGTCATACACGTTGGTAAATTGTTGGATCAAATCAAACGCACCGAAAAGAACTATGGCGATTTGGAGAAATTGTATAACGATCTCAGAAAGCAAAACACAGATTTGCAGCGCGATCATTCCAAGTCGAGCAATAAAATCAAAGACTTGCAGTCGGAAGTTAAAAGTCTAACACGTAAACTCTCCGATGCAGATCAAGATTTATTCGCGCTGAATGTGAGTTAGATTGGTATTATATTTATAAAAGTTTGTATTTACTTAACGCCTCTTTCATTGCAGCGCAAGTATCGCGATCAGCATAGCACACTCTCGCTTATTTACAGTCGTGTAGCGCCCTTCTTCAGTCGTGAAAAAGACAAGGATCATAAATCTGATAGGTAATATATCCGGCGGATTAACGGTTTTTTTTTTCAATTAATTTTAATATTTAAATTATTTCAAATATTTAGCGCACGCGACAAAGACGCTGATAAGGATAAGGATAAAGATAAAGAGAGGGATGTAAAGGACAAAACTAAAGAAGGCACCAAGTCAAGCAAAGATAAGGAGAAGGAAAAAGAAAAAGAAAAAGAGAAGGAGAAGGAGAAAGAGAAAGAGAAGAATAAAGAAAAGGATAAAGCAAAGGACGCTGGTAAGGACGTTGAGAAGGTCAAAGAAGCCGTTGATAAAAGTGAGGTTAACAAAACTGAAACCGAGCAGGCAGAAACAGCTACAACTGAACAAAATGAACAAGATGATGAACAGCAAGAACCAATGGAAGACTAAAAATGCATTTATTACGGAAATAACATTGGTATAATATTATAAGAGGTTTTATGCGTGTTTTTGGTTTTATGTGAACATGAAAATATTTATCCAAACATTTACACTATTTACCCCCATCAACGCGAAGATAACTTTAAATACGACATGTTACGAGTGAATATTCCTTTGGCTAAATATTAAATGCATATACACATAAATAAATATTTAATGAATTTTGAGAAAATACAAAAATACAATATATTTAAAATAAAAAGCTGCAAAGGTTTGCTAACGGAAATTATTTTGTACTATTATTTAAAAAAAAAATATATATATATATAACAGTTAGAGTACATTGCTGTAGTTGTTGTATCAACATAAACAAACTCCGAAAGGTTATGGAGCGTATGGAACAAGATTCTACGGACTATAATCGTCCGGGGTGAGTTCGCTGGAGTCATCGTTGTACCTATTGTGGCTCTTATTTTTTTAATCGTGGTATTTAGGTCACTGCAGTTTAGAATAAAGTGTTTTAAGGAACTTACCTATATTGTAACATAATTTTTTCAGATATCATAAATAATGAAAAATCGTTATTTGTTTTAAAAAATGAGTATTTACGCCATTTTTATTGGTTAGGAAAGCAAAGTTCGTACTTAATTCAAATACAACAAATACGTTTAGAGTAAAATATTTAATGCATAAGACTGACAGTACCGCATGATTTCGAGCTTCGTTTTGTGTACTGCTTTAATGCTTTATTTTAAATATTACTTATATAAATATGCGAACGGTTGTTTTCCAAAAGTACTAATAATTTAAAGTTACTTATTTGTAGGTAATTACAAATACAATTTTATTTTTTTTTTATTAAAATGTTAATTTTACACGAATTTATTATATGTATGCGTGTGTGTGTGTGTGCGTGGATCAACAAATTGCTGAACTTTGTGTCTAAGCGATAAATATAATAGCTTACAACTACGAGATTACCTCAATTCTCAATTTAAAATTTAATAGACTATATAATTAAATGTTTAAAAATCTGGATTTGTGAAAATTAGTTACAATTAGAATATACGTGGAATAACAAATGTCACAATGCATTTGAAAAATTCAAAACAAGTGTTTACTTACGAAAAACACAGCTCTAATTAGCTTAACATAATTCAAATTGTAATAATTTAGTGGATACACAAAATATTCGTAGAATCTCTACGTTTAAAACGACAGTAAAGTTACTGTATTTAATACGACAGCCAGCTGCACAGTTTTTCCCATTCACTTCTACCTTTTCCGTCGCTCTTAAGCATCATCTAAGCGACCCATTGGCCGCAAAACAATTCGTGGATCGGGTTCCAACATGCGATCCGACTCTTCAGCGCTGCTGAGACTGCAATTTTGTAAAAATAAGAACATTTTTAAATATATAAATACATGTGTGCTAATAATAGATGGTGTAATTGTCTAAAAACTGCTTATGTACGATAAATGATAAAATCACCAATCTTTGTTGTCGGGCATCAAGTTTCTGCGTTCTTCTTCATCGCACCGGTGTGGCAGCTCCGATATCTGTGCGTATTGTGTGTGCGATACAAGCGGATCTGTTGAAGGATTTAACGCCATTATGCCTTCACCACCACAACCACCACCGTTTTGGCATTGCAGTTGTCGAGCTAAAGATTTTTTCTTATCAAACAGTGGGCAACGGCAAATACAATGGCGCCGCCAGTCGGCAACAGCTAGATAAACGCCTAAAAGTATGCAACAAATTAAATCAAATTAAAAACTGCAATAAAATTAAAAAAATATATTGAAATGCTTCAATTTACCAATGCACATCGCACCGGTTACCACGAGAAAAGCACACAAAACAACAATTCCAGTTGGGATTTGGTGGCCAATTATCACAATATCGTTGTCGGGCAGATTTTCGGTATGCTTATTGTAAAATAAGTTACTGGGCATGCTGTCGTACGCGCTAGAAAATATGGCCAAACCAGTTGCAACGGACAAAAGTCCAATAATCAACATAAACAGCTGAAAGTAACAAGCGCATATTATTAGAATTAAGTAACCAAACACATATATATTTACTATTATAATTATTATAAATTTACGACTTATTATAAATGTATGAATGAATGCATTTTTACTAAACACTGCAACGGTGCGCGTTATTTTGCAGAATTATTAAACGCACATATGTATGTATATTTATATTTGAGTATTGGAAAGTGTAAACAATTCACTTTAACAATTGAGCTTAAACGCTTTTAAACAATTTATGCGTGTGTGTATCTTTTGATTGATAAAAGCATAAATTTAGGAGGTTGTGGGAATACAAAAAATAAAGAAAATGAAAATACATCTTTTACCGGTTCTACTCGTTTTACCGATTATTTTAAATGAAAAGATATATTACTTTCCACTTTAATAAACATTAATCATATTTACACTGCATAACACTTTGCTAAAAATAATAAAAAAAAAAATTTGCTGTAATACCTGAAATCGCGTATTCCGCAATATTTTAAATGGTAAACGAGCATTGTTTCTTCCTGGTCGTGGCTCATAGGAGACCGAGACGGTTGTCGGTTGATAAACAGGCTCTGCTCCCATGGGCATTCTGTATAAAAATCAAAAATTTTCAAGCTGTCTTGTGCTTCATTTAGACAATCATTAAAGCAATTGTTATTTACGATACGAGTGAATTCTTTTGAAGGTCAACATATCCTGATATCGTACCTTAATTTTAGCTTTGAACTTGTAATTTATAGCTTTAGAAATATCTATATGCTTTTTTTGACAAACTTAATTTCTTTTTTAGATTTGAAAAATTCAATATTGTATTTTTCTTACAAAATATATACTCGATTGTCAAATTGGTGTTTTCTTCAACAAAGCAAATGCATCCTTCGATGTCCAGTATGAGCGATAATGTTGCCAAATCTATTGAATGTCACTGGTTAAAAAATGTAAATAAAAACTTAAATTTGGCAACCCACAGAGCTGCTTAGGCTGTAAAATTATTCAATGTAAAGACAGTTTCTATAGATCTTCATTGCATTTTCAATGTGAGAGATTATAAACGGATAAGCATTCAATTTGTAGGTAAATTTAATTATTCTTTAAATTTATTGTTTTCTATTATCAGCTTTATGATATTGAAATATTTAAGTAATAAATAATATATATTTGCTAATTAAATTCTTTGAATAAGCCACCCTAGTGCAAAAATATCAACCCTGCGTTATAAGCATGCTTGCTGTAGTGATGCTTTTTTCACAAGCGATAACGAACTTTCCATCGCTAAGAAAAATGATTAGGTAACACTAAACGTGACCGGCAAACAGTAAATAAAAAAGCTAATCCTTTTTCTATTATCCAGAAGATACAACGGCTGCAGATCCCTTACTGGGTGTGTTCTAGAGTTTGACTGTGTTCCACATTAATCGGTCTTATATATTCTCACGTGTTGTTATCGAGTGAAAATGGCGCTTTTCGGTGCAACAGCAACACTGTTACGAGGCTGCTGCCGCCAGCAACGACCGCTCGCCATCTTGGCAAAAAAATCGAATTTTCTACAAACCGGAATCGAAGTCGGGCAGCTTCATTTTGAATTTCAGTCTCAAATAGGATTTCTTGGTGTTCGTTTCGCAAGTAACAGCAGTAAAAGCAATAAAGGCAAAATGGGTCTTCCCCGTGTATTTTTCGATATGACTGCTGACGGACAGCCGCTTGGACGCATCGTCATGGAGGTAAGCAATGCATTTCCAATCACCATATGCTAATGAAAATTCATGAGATACATAATTTGATGCATGAAACATAAATTTTTTGATAATTATAAGTTTGGCTAATTAGCTGTGTAGAAATGATCGTGGTTTAAGTGAATAATTGATTGTGAGAATGTTAAAAATTGTGAGGTGTTATTTCAAAGGAGCAGCAACATTTTTAAGTTTGAGGTTATGATGATATTATGGAATGTGAAAAAGTACGATTAATTTGAGAGAAATGTGTGATTACAATTGCAATTTACATGTATGTGGATATATACATATGTTGGTAGCAGCGATTGGCGGGGCCCCATTGCAATTTCTCTACATCGTTGCGCATACGTATACATACGAGAATACACACGCCATTCTTGCTTTGCCGGATTTTGAGTGTGTTGGTTTATGCGGTGGCCGATGACGCCAACTTTCGGTTAAGTGGCCTGTTTATAATTTATTTCTACAGATATTTGATTTAATTTTATATATTGCAGTAAATGGAGTATTGTTTTTGTATATTTAAGAGCTAATTAATTCCCCCATGAGTATTTACTAGTAGTTCTTGCAGCGCTTATAATTGGAGTAAATAGGGTATTCTCAGGTAAAAGTGACACGTGTTAACTCGCAACAGTCTAGAAAGTGTTCTTTGTATTGCATTTGAAAGGTTTGAGGTTTTGATTTTAATCGGCTCATTTTGAATTTAATCATTTCCAATGATATGTAGTTTAATGGCCGGCTGGATACTCGGTTGGGTGTTCACGCTGATTGACTTGAAATCGTGTAAATGCCGATGTTTGCGGCTCTGCTTGTGTTAAATTGTATAAGTATAGGCATGTTTGTGTGTGAGTAGTATTCTAAAAGGGGAGACTGATAGTAATTTTCCATTGCCGACTTCACCAAACCCACTTTTAGCTATTTGTAAAACCTAAGTTTTTTTTTGTGTTTTGGTGTGGTGTGCATCGATATCAATTTTACATATTTGTGATTTGTATATGCATAATGCACGTGTATACTTAATAAACGTGTGTAGCCGAAATGACCATGTGACCTTGAGTGAACAAGTTGTAAATGGCATTGCACGACAACTTTGGTAAATGGCACCAGAAAGGGATGGGGATATGTTACCTACCTTTTGTATCTATAATTTCTATGGGCAGTGTCCAAAGTTTTAATTTTAAATATTGATTTTTTTGTGGTGTATATGTTGCGATTTTAATGTTCGTTAATTGTTTAAGTCTATAATGTACATATATTTATATACAAATGCAATTTTTAAATAATTTCGTTAATCTTTTTGGAAAATGTCGTTTTTTTATTTTCATTTACTATTTTTTTTAAATTATCATTAATTTATCTTAGCTGCCATTTTCGAATACATATGTACAATTGATTACTATATTATATTTTTTTAGCTAGTTGATATATCGCAGAGTGAAACCTGATGAAATTATTAAATATCACTATCACCACATTTAGATATCAATACCCCACTTAGCTTATACACATTTTCCCATGTTTGTGTATGTAAATATTGAATAAATATACATATGTACATATGTAATGCAGCCTCTACAGTCTTAAATATTTCACTTAAAAATTTTTAAAAATACTTTCGAATAAAAAATTTATTTAATGTAAGCCTGCAGGATATTATTTATATTTTTCTTCAATGATTTTTCGTGAAAACTTTTAGAAAAAATCTGCAAAATTTTAAATGAAATGCCACACTATTCTAAATGTTTTATGTATCCAAGCATCTATATTGTTGTTTCTGTTTGTTTTTGTCGCAGGTGGTTGGTTATTGCACCCACCCCACATATTTCAAAATTCACATTTCTAATGCATTTAACCTCGTGAAATAATTTATAGTAAAAAATCTGTTGAATCAAATCGTTTTAGCTAAATAATTGCTGCAATTTCATACCATGTCATTACAATAGTAGTATACTAATTTTTATGTCTGCGATAGTAATGCGTGCAATATACATATGTAATCTCCATATGTGTAAATGATGTAGTCATGTTTGGTTGAACAGTAAATAATGTCGCGACCTGTCATGAGTGTACGCCTATTGTCCTTAATTTTGCATAAACCGGGTATGGATATGTGTGGGTTTAATTAGGTATTTTACAAAATTGTCCTCTATCATGCTTTAATATACCTAGCTACATTAGCACCATTTTCAAAAGTTCTCGTTTAAATTTAAACAACGTGATCCTGTATGCCAATAGCAGCTATCTATCGATCGAATAAATAAAGGTGGTAACTTTTCAAACAAATACTCGCTCTATAATCGAAATTTTTAAATAATTTATGGTATTTACAATTAGAATTGGGCCACAACTAGACCCATGCCTCTAACTAATATTTGTATGCAAAACTTTCGCTGCGATACAATTCGAAATGATTAGCTATCCTTTTGGAACCAATCGTAATGGATAGTTATTTAACCCGTTTTTTACCTTTCTACTTTTCCACAAACGTTTTTGCGACTGTAGGTGTCTGGTTATTGAGTCATAACTTTATATACAAACACATTTGAATATTTCACTTTGTTGTTTATTATACCAAGCTTTATAAAGTAGCTTACGTAACGCAAATTTGATTTGATGTCATTTTTTACAAACAAATATTTAATTTAAGCTTTGAGATTATAAATTTGCGTGCATGTATATACATATGTATGTATTTTTTACATTTTTAACTTATTTTATTGTGAGTATGCGAAACTGTTGTATGAGTCAGAAATTTGAAAGTGATTTTTACTAATACAATTTGGTATAGTTAGTACTTATGCAGGAGGTTCGCTTATACATCTTTGTACAAAATACTATTCTACATCATTTTTGTAGCTTCGCACAGATGTTGTGCCCAAAACTGCTGAAAATTTTCGCGCTCTATGTACGGGTGAAAAAGGCTTCGGTTATAAAGGTTCATGCTTTCATCGCGTCATACCGAATTTCATGTGCCAAGGCGGTGACTTTACCCAACACAATGGCACTGGCGGCAAATCCATCTTTGGCAATAAGTTCGATGATGAGAATTTCACCTTAAAACATACCGGACCCGGTATTCTATCTATGGCAAATGCTGGACCAAATACAAATGGATCACAGTTTTTTGTGTGTACCGTAAAGACTACATGGTTGGACAATCGTCATGTCGTTTTTGGACAAGTAGTGGAGGGATTGGATGTTGTCAAACGTATTGAAGCACTTGGCAGTCAATCGGGCAAAACATCTAAGAAAATTCTTATCGAAGATTCAGGACAATTGGAATAAAAACAATTTAAATTTAGAATAATTGAATATGAGTTCTGTAATCTTCTAATATATATTGACGCATGTGCTATATTAAATTAAATTGCTTATTTTATTTGTATGAATGTTTCTAATGAAAAAATGAGTGGTGTGTGTAATTTAACGGTACTATGTGTATGCAAATTTGTCATTTACCTTTATGTATTTAAGTTTATGTGCATAATAATATTATATTTGTTTTGAGTGATTTTGTTGCCTGACTTTATGTGCGTGGAATATCAAATGGAAATCTCTCAAGTCTGCTGTGTGTTGTGTCGTCTAATATGTAAATAAACAAAAATTAAAATAAAGAACGAAAATGCTAATCATTATCAAAAAAAAATTATAATATGTTACAGCTCCGCCCCGATGTTGTGCCCAAAACTGCTGAGAATTTCCGTGCCTTGTGCACCGGCGAAAAAGGCTTCGGTTATAAAGGCTCCTGTTTCCACCGTGTGATCCCCAACTTCATGTGTCAAGGTGGTGATTTCACAAACCACAATGGCACTGGTGGCAAATCGATTTATGGCGCTAAGTTTGCTGATGAGAACTTCGCCTTGAAGCACACCGAACCCGGTATTTTGTCAATGGCTAACGCTGGACCCAACACCAACGGCTCGCAGTTCTTTATTTGTACTGTGAAGACAGCTTGGTTGGACAACAAGCATGTGGTTTTCGGCAAGGTTGTCGAAGGCATGGATGTAGTTAAAACTATTGAGGGTTTGGGTTCACAGTCTGGCAAGACCAGCAAGAAGATTGTCGTCGCTGAGTCTGGAGCGCTTTAAGCAGCGTTACAAATTAACACATACTAAAATATAAATATATATATATAAAGCTAAAAGAAATAGCTAAGTATAATGTAACATTCAAGCAGCATTGTCGCATTTAAATTTAACGGTACTTCATAACTTTCTAGTAAAGTATTTGGAAACATGAGTTTAATGATTCTCCTGCAGTTTATTTTTTTCTATCATGAGCGAATAAAAATTCAATTTGGAACTCTATTAGAATAATCACAATATTTTGTTTTATTTTATAGTTTTCAAGGCTCAGTTATAACAGTTTGTTTCTTCAAGATTTTTTTGATTTGAGCAGACATATCCTGACATAGTTGTAGGTATCGTTTATTGTCCGGATATGTTCATTGTTTTGCGCAAATTTACTTGAAATAATTATTACTAAAAAAAGTAAATAAAACTTTCCGAAATTACAGCTTCGTTCAGATGTTGTACCGAAAACCTGTGAGAATTTTCGTGCTCTATGCACTGGCGAAAAAGGCTACGGTTACAAAGGTTCCATGTTCCATCGTGTCATACCGGATTTCATGTGTCAAGGTGGCGATTTCACCGATAACAATGGCACTGGCGGCAAGTCTATTTATGGTCCCAAGTTCAAAGATGAGAATTTCTCCTTGAAACATGAAGGCCCCGGTACACTTTCAATGGCCAATGCTGGTCCGAATACAAACGGCTCGCAGTTCTTTATTTGTACTGTGAAGACAGCTTGGTTGGACGATAAGCATGTAGTTTTCGGCAAGGTCATCGAGGGCTTGGATATAGTGAAGAAGATAGAAGGTTTCGGTTCGGGTTCTGGCAAGACCAAACGCAAGATTATGATTGCAGACTCTGGCGTTATGGAATGAAGTTGCTTTGTTGCTTTACTGAATTTAGTTTTACATATATATTTTTGTGAGTTTGGTTTGGTTGTTGTATTGGAATGAACTCTATGTTGCCTACGTTATTTTATGAAATTGTTTATAATTCCTCTGAATCATTTCAAATAAAAT
This sequence comes from Zeugodacus cucurbitae, assembly GCF_028554725.1. Classification (NCBI taxonomy): domain Eukaryota; kingdom Metazoa; phylum Arthropoda; class Insecta; order Diptera; family Tephritidae; genus Zeugodacus; species Zeugodacus cucurbitae. The sequence goes on from NC_071670.1 coordinate 61,986,164, forward strand.
ATTGAAATATAACAAATAGTAGTAGTTCTACATTCGAATGCACTGCTACAGAGACATCGCAAGCTTTTACACGCATGTAACCATAAGCATCCAAAGCATCTCAAGGCATATGCACATATTGTAGAACTCATTACCGTGCATCAATCGCCTACATAAGTTTCGAGCTATAATGGCGCTGTACTACATAAAAGCCCAAAAAAAATTCAATTATTTCCAGCTCCGCAAGGATGTTGTGCCCAAAACTGCTGAGAACTTTCGCGTTTTGTGTACCGGCAAGAAGGGATACGGCTATAAGGGCTGCACATTCCATCGTGTAATACCGAATTTCATGTGTCAAGGTGGTGATTTTACGAACCGTGATGGCACTGGTGGCAAATCCATTTATGGCAATACATTCAAAGATGAAAACTTTAAGCTGAAGCACACCTTACCCGGTGTGTTATCGATGGCAAATGCCGGACCACATACAAATGGCTCACAATTCTTTATTTGCACTGTAAAGACACCTTGGCTGGATGGGCAGCATGTGGTGTTTGGGCAGGTCATTCCAGGTATGGAAGTCGTTAAAGCCATGGAAGCTTTAGGCTGTGCGAGCGGTGGGCCAATGAAGAAAATTGTCATTGCCGATTGTGGTGAATTAAAATAGTTTCGAAAATCAATAATGTGATATAATACAAAGTTAGTTCTACAGTGTGATAGGTGTGAACTGAATGTTGCACACATACAAACAATTATATGTTTGATTATACAGCTGCAGTGTAATTATATGTTAATAAGAGTATTTTATGAATTGAATTAATATTTTATAGCATTACTAATTGATTTGAAAAGTAAGTAAACTTTTAAGTGATTAATTAAATGATGTTGCAGAAAGTAAAACGTAAATGTATATTGCGTATGTATGAGTAATAATTACCTCTAAGTTTAGAAAATTTGAAGCAAATTAAATAAGGCTGTGTTGTTTCCCAAAGATTATAGTATAAATATCTGTATTAAACAATTTAATTCTCACCTAACCGAATTCCCTCCGATTTTATACCGTAAAGCTTATTCATTTAACGCTTTCTACTTCGAAATAACGAAAAGTTAGACTGGGGCTTTGGAATGGCTAATAAACATAAAGTTTACACAAAGGATGATGTCCTAATAGTTAAAGCGTCACCCATTGTTGAGGAAGAGCTCGGTAAAATTCACTCAATAGAGTCCTAAATTATATATTATTTGAGTCGTAGACTTGATTCTGAAGAAAATAACTGTTAGAACAGAATATTAAACTAGGAAAAATATAAAAAAATTATTACTTATCCTTACTTAAATATATTTACACAGTAAATGTTTAACAAAATTTTTTTACTGTTTCTTAAATTAATTTATATTTTATTTTTAACAATATTTCTATCTAAAACTGAATTATCCTCTAAAAATACTGAGTTTATAGGTAAGTTATGAGTTATTCTCCAGATCTTTTGGTTTAGCAACAACATGGTTTGCACTCGGCAAAAGAAAACCGAGAGCGCCTGCAATAATTAGTCCCACCGCTGGGCTATAAAATGCCATCTCGCAATGTGTTTCAATGAGTAAACCTAAAATGTTGGATCCCGAGACGGTTCCAATACGTCCGATCATAAGAGATATGCAAACGGCCATACCTCTGAAAGAAATTAGAAATTAAAGAATTTAATACAGATATAATTCGGGAATTACTTCAATAAAATCCGAAGCTTACGACCTTTAGTTGTATATAATCTCGGATATATTGAATACATTTAAAACCAAAGTTCTGCATGCAGACGAATGAGTTTTGAGACTTTCTTTTGCTACTTACCTTAAATTTGTTGGGAATATTTCGACAACAATGGCATTGAGCACGGATATGCCACAACCGCAGCAAAGCTGAATGATCAAGAGATAAATGCCCACTAGGGGAATTTTTATGGTAAAGGCTAATATGCCACAAACCCCACAAACCAAAAGATTTATGACTAAAAAAAATAAATCTTATTATAAAATCAAGTTTACATTGACGACCTAATTGATACTTACAAAGCATAAGTTTACGTCCAACTCTACTAATGAAAAACATAATAATCAGCAGTATAACCACATATATAATTTCGAAGAACATGCTATGCATATAGGTTGATATTTCCAAGTGCATTTTGCACGTTTCAATTGGACCCTGTAAAAATGTATGCAAATATTATTAAATTACTAATCTTGACCCAAGGTGGATTTAAAGAACTTACATCTTCATCCACGCTTGTAAGATTTCCCGATTGTACGAATTTGATAATCTCACAAATGCGTTTCGATTCGGTAAACTTATCGGTATATTGTGATATGGTATTTAGAATATACGGGAACCACATGTATACGCCATGAGCGCTAAAGAATATTATGTACAATATTAGACTAGACAGAAATGTTTTCCGTAGGTGTTCGCGCATGAAAAGTGGCGCTGTTTGTTGCCACATTGACTGTATAATGGATACTAGGAGATTCTTCTTTTCTAAACCTTTCACTTTGGCCATTGGTGTGTCGGCGTCCGGCAGTAAGGTAGTAACCTACAAATATTATAGAGAAATTGTAAGCATACCGACACTTTTATTGTTTAGAAACATTTCTAAAAACATACCGTGTATGCGCTGTCAGGATCCTTGCTCCCAAGATTTATTCTATGCATACGCTTTAATACTTCTATAGCTTCTTCAGGCTTTCCGGCAGATAGTAGATACTTTGGACTCTCCGGCAAGAAAAACATTATCAAACCACAAATGAAGCCGGGCACACCGAAGGCCAAGAAGAAGGAACGCCATGGCTTGAAAACTATATCTATGTACGGCAGGTAGATTTCAAACTCTTGATTAATGAAGGTCCCTGCCATGATGGGAATGATTATAGAGATGGCCGCACTTATGAAACTAGCGCCTAGTATAGCGCGACTGCGATCTTTTTGACAATGGAACTCTCCAAGGTAAGCGAAAGTCGTCGCGGAACAAGCGGAGATGCTGTTAACATAATTTTTGAAATGTTTTTGTTATTTGTTTATATCTTTAACTAGGAATGTAAAATATTTAATTATTTTTACTATTATTAGATTTTTTCGATTCGTCAATTCCTGAACATTGGACTTAAAAAAGACAACTGTTTGAGTTCGTTTTTTTTTTTAAATTAAAAATATTAAATAATCAGTCACTCAACCTAGGTAACCTGACCTCCTGCCAAGAGAACATGCTCTCTACAAGGCAGGAGGTCTAATTCCAAATACAGTCAAGTATTATTGGTATCAAAAGGAGACCACCTCTGTTGTTTTTGTTTACAAAGGAATGTAGTAAATTTTTGGTCGGAAAACCACCGTTTAGCCAAGTAATGCTCCAACATATCTATCAGTCTAGTAATGGTTCCCATACAACGCTCAGTTTTTTACGGTTTGTGATAGACTCTTAAATTGGAGCAATTACGCTATGGACTAATATCATTTCCTACAATTTAATTTAAACATTTACCATTTAAAACGAAAAAAATGCAAATAAATAATAAAGGGATTCAAGGTCACATCCACCTTTACAAGACATTGACATAACTGAATACATTGGTATTCTACAAAGAGGAGCTTCATACCATTCACAGAGAGGTAAGTAAGACGAACTGGGTAATATTTTGGGACTAACACTTTCTTTGAGTGGAATATTAGCCGATAAATTATCCATAGCGGAAATTGAGCTCAGGATTCTGAAGTAGGTTAAACTGATGCAATTTATCCTCTTCTTTACATGGTACTTTAAAACCATTCCTATAAAAATTCGGGTATATCTATTAGAAGATTTAGTACATTATTTTCAATAAATTACAATACTCACAGTATGCCATTTAAGAATCGCAGCAAAGCGAACGTCAGGAAATTTGGCGACACACTTGAGAAGGCAGTAACGACAAATGCCAGAATTAATGCTGGTTGCATTGTCCGCTTGCGACCTTGGGTGTCGGCTAGAAATCCCCAAAAGTGTGAACTCGCAATGACGCCGGCAAAGGAAACAGCACCTAGAACGCCTTGTTGCCTGTGCGATAGATTCAGATCACATTCTAAGACGGGCAGGGCAAAGCTAACGCCCACAGCTTCAAGAATCACAGTGTTGAGCACGAAACCGGAGTATATAATTAAGAGTATGTTAAACTTGCCATAACCTGTGGGAAGAATACAAGACGTTTTTTATTAACATTAAAAATGCAACACATAAATCGAAACAGTCAGAGAAATCGACAAAAGAATATTCCCTATAAGTCAGTTACAACATGGGATATTCTAAATTACCCAGCAAGTTCACCTTTCTAACGAATATCACGGATTTTTGGGAGTGGATCTAAATTGTAACGGTATGTTCAGTCTTCCACAGATAGCTAAGTAATTAAAAAAAAAATCGCTAAAGTTGCGTTGGATCTAATCGAAATTGGGAAATTCTATGCGAATGCAAGTTTTTCTATATACAAATAGTCGCACCTATTGGTCTCGGTCGACATCAACGAGGAAGTTGCACATATAAAACATTGCGAATTATTCAACTTTATCAAGACCACAGACATTCCAAAGGTCCACTAATCCTAACCTAACGTAATGTGTTCCAAAACATTAAAGCGCATTCCAGGTGTATGTAAAGCTCTGACAACAACTATTTTTTTTATAATTTGATAATTTTGTTTCTGTGTGTTTAAATTTGCACGAGTAACCTAATCCATAATCTATTATGTGGTTTTGAAAGCAAAAGGTTATCAAGAAGTCGAAGTAGAGGACCAAAGAACTTTCAACTATTTCAGATTATGTATTTCACATGTCTTAACATTTTATACACAAACACTCAAATTTCATTATTTTATAATTATTTAAATTTATTCCAGACATTTTTCGAGCAGAGGCCGACCGATAAAAACTGCAAACTCATTGTTTAATAATTAGAGCCGCTTGACATACGACGTCTTTTGAAAAAAAAAAATGCGACGTTATTTAACAATTTAACTAAAATTTAAGGTTCAATGTCAGAATCTGAGGTTCTTTTATAGTGCTTCTGTTGAAGGATTTTTTATATTTTGTTTCACAAATCGAAAATACAATGTTTTAATTCCGTCGAGATTGAATATCTTGTTGCACATATAATAATCCATTTCAAAATATGAAGATGTATTATTGCATATTCTCACCCGTTCTTTCGAGTGCCTCATCTATAACCACCGCATCATCTTCATTGTCTTTCGCCATTTTGTTGCTTGAAGCACTGCTAGGAACTACGCGGTTTTGAGAAAAATAACCGAAATTCTACACTCGTTCGTTCTCCGCTTGTCGCACTAAGAATTCACTTTGTCATCCGTGTTTAGTTATTTAACCCCACCGTTAACTGCCAGCAAATGCCATCGGAGAATCCCTCACCGTTTTATTTAAATATCTAAAATAAGATATAGGGTTAGGCTAAAGATGCCGAAATAATTCTTGAGTAAATAACTGTTAATGTGTTGCTTGTGTTTGTCTGTATGTGTGCGCGTGTGTATGAGTGATAGATAGTGTGATTAAAAATTTTACTGATTATTTAAAGGAAAAGTTTTTTTACAGATGTTTGTATATGTATGTATATACACACATGATTTCAAAGAAAAGTTTAACCTCTTACTAAAATTTTTTGATTGCAATTGGGAAATCGTTCTAAGCTGGAACTTGTAGGGTTTCTTCAACTGAGAAGTAGGACTTGCGATCCATCCAGTATGTCCAAAAAAATTAGTAAACCAATCCGTGATGATGGTCGATGTACTCTCTATTTACTAAATAATGTTAAATCATTTGTATCATAATTTAATAATGTGTACGTATTATTTTGAGCAGGCTGAATTCGACTATGTAGCGTGCTTGGATCCTGAAGTTATTTTAATTTTACTTGTAGATATCTAATGAATAATTTCTCAAAAAATTAAATAAAGGGTGATTTTTTAAGAGCTTGATAACTTTTTAAAAAAAAAAAACGCATAAAATTTGCAAAATCTCATCGGTTCTTTATTTGAAACGTTAGATTGGTTCATGACATTTACTTTTTGAAGATAATTTCATTTAAATGTTGACCGCGGCTGCGTCTTAGGTGGTCCATTCGGAAAGTCCAATTTTGGGCAACTTTTTCGAGCATTTCGGCCGGAATAGCCCGAATTTCTTCGGAAATGTTGTCTTCCAAAGCTGGAATAGTTGCTGGCTTATTTCTGTAGACTTTAGACTTGACGTAGCCCCACAAAAAATAGTCTAAAGGCGTTAAATCGCATGATCTTGGTGGCCAACTTACGGGTCCATTTCTTGAGATGAATTGTTCTCCGAAGTTTTCCCTCAAAATGGCCATAGAATCGCGAGCTGTGTGGCATGTAGCGCCATCTTGTTGAAACCACATGTCAACCAAGTTCAGTTCTTCCATTTTTGGCAACAAAAAGTTTGTTAGCATCGAACGATAGCGATCGCCATTCACCGTAACGTTGCGTCCAACAGCATCTTTGAAAAAATACGGTCCAATGATTCCACCAGCGTACAAACCACACCAAACAGTGCATTTTTCGGGATGCATGGGCAGTTCTTGAACGGCTTCTGGTTGCTCTTCACCCCAAATGCGGCAATTTTGCTTATTTACGTAGCCATTCAACCAGAAATGAGCCTCATCGCTGAACAAAATTTGTCGATAAAAAAGCGCGAAACACATTTCGAACCGAACACTGATTTTGGTAATAAAATTCAATGATTTGCAAGCTTTGCTCGTTAGTAAGTCTATTCATGATGAAATGTCAAAGCATACTGAGCATCTTTCTCTTTGACACCATGTCTGAAATCCCACGTGATCTGTCAAATACTAATGCATGAAAATCCTAACCTCAAAAAAATCACCCGTTAAAAATTATTTTTCAAGTGTTTTGTTTGAAAAATTTTGGTGTACCTATTATTTTGAGCAGGTGTGTACATACGTAAGCAAGTAAAGTTCTATTGTCGGAGATAGGTAAAGCTAAGGAATAAAATTTAATCGGTTGTACTACTATGTATATAAAAGCACATTGAAGAAAAGCGTGTACAGTTATGTTGAAATAGTACAGCTATACAGTGTACAGACGTAACATATTTGCGGTCCACACAAATAATAAATTCTCCCGTTAGACTCAAATTTTTACAATGCCGGCAGTGATATAAATACATATGTTTGTAAACGTTAGCGTTATTTAAATGTGAAGTCTCGTATAAATCTTTTTCAGAATATGCATTTTGATTACATTTTCGTATTTTGTATTATATATTGTATGTATATTACGGCTCTTAAAATTATTCGATTAACCTGAAAACCGATTATTCGAATATCCGGTTTGTAACCGTTCGTACGAGTATTAACCGGTTAGTACTATTCGATTAGTCGCAATGTTACGACTATTCGAATAATCGTTCTACGGTTATCCGAATAGTTGTTCTGCTGCGACTATTGGAATAGTTGCTTCGCTGGGAGCATTTGAATAAATGAAAATTGTTTGAAATCCAAGCAGCCTTTGATTTTTGTTTGTTTTTATTTGTGAAAATGTCAATTGTTCGCATTTTTCATGAGTTTCATATTTTTCAATAAACACAGAAATTTAATGAACTTTCACTATTCGAATAGTCGACAACGAACGGTTAACCGAATAGTCGAAAATGAGCGGTTAATCGAATAGTCGTTGACTGACGATTATCCGAATAGTGCAAACCGAATATTATTATTCGAATAATGACCTATTCGGTTAATTCGGTTAGTCGATTAGTCGAATACCAAGAGCTCTAATGTATATATACATTTAAACTTCCATAACTCGAACATCCATAACTTGAAGTTTTCCATAACTTGAACTCTTGACTTGGCAATAGAAGTCAAATTTCATACAAATTACCTTATTAACATTTTATACCGTTATTCAAAAAGTTTCAGAGAACTCCGCCATATTTCCAGCCATCATAGCTCTATTTGAATATCAATGGTAGCGCCTTTGATTTTTAAAGGTTGTTTGTTCGATTCGCCACACTCCAGAGTTTGACAAAATGTAAGATCGAATCTTCAAAAGGTTTGATCCTAGCATCTTTGCCATACAAATAGTTTAATGCATTGAGGGTCTACGTTACTTCTCTAGTTTTAACAAGTAATCATTTCTTTGTATTGGTTATGAACATAAATGGATTTATGCTTAAATCGCCGGAATTGCCACACACACACACACAATAATTGGATAGTATACATAATCGAGGGCGGTTCGATAAGTGCTTATGTTATGTCCTGCTTGAAATATGAGTTTTTGCGTAGTTCCGCCGACGAAACACTGGTACATGCTAGAGGTCAAGTAACTTTCGAACCTATGGACTTAACCTGGCTCTGTGGGAGATGAAAATGCCTCGCATTTGTCAAAGAAAAAGTGCTTGTCCACCATGAGAAGGTAACGGTTCACACCATCGACATACCGATTTATCATATTTTCCACATATAACATCCTAGGTGCCACACAAACCTTCAGAAAACGTATTTTCAGACGGGAAAAATGTTAGGGCGTGGCTGAGGCAAGTGTATCCAATTAAGAGAAAGTCTCCTGCAGACAAATGTGGGCTAAGTATTTGTCGAACCGCCATTTTAATGCACTATTCGGTAGGAAGTTTATCTTAATCATAATACTAAGGAATAATAAATATAATATAGAAGCATTTGGCGGCAAGTAAATACCCCAGAGGATTAGAATGGCTTAATTAAAAGAAGGTGTTATTTCCTCGCATTGTTTGGAAGTGAATGTCCAGGGTTGGCCGAAATGGCTGATAAATCCACGGC